>NC_132906.1:81163301-81788301 GCF_047675955.1 Chlorocebus sabaeus
ACCAAGGAGAACTGGAGAAAAGAGGCACAAGTCTGCTGGGTGTGGTGGCTCTCGTCTGTGGTCCCAGCAACTGGGGAAACTGAGGTAAGAGGATTGCTTGAACCCAGGCGTTCAAGGCTGCAATGAGCTGTGATCACACTACTGCACTTGGTCCTGGGTGACAGAGTGAGACCTTGTATCTTTTTTTTTTTTTTTTTTGAGACGGAGTCTCGCTCTGTCGCCCAGGCTGGAGTGCAGTGGCCAGATCTCAGCTCACTGCAAGCTCCGCCTCCCAGGTTTACGCCATTCTCCTGCCTCAGCCTCCCGAGTAGCTGGGACTACAGGCACCCGCCATCTCGCCCGGCTAGTTTTTTGTATTTTTTAGTAGAGACGGGGTTTCACCGTGTTCGCTAGGATGGTCTCCATCTCCTGACCTCATGATCTGCCCGTCTCAGCCTCCCAAAGTGCTGGGATTACAGGCTTGAGCCACTGCGCCCGGCCGAGACCTTGTATCTTAAAAAAAATTTTTTTGAAAAATTCAAGTCTGTTCTGGATTGCACAATGGATGCCAATCTGAGTGTTTTCAACTTAACTATTTGCTAAAAAGGAGAGGAGGATATTCCTGGACTGATGGATGCTACTGGGCCTCTGTCCTGGGGCTCAGAACAGATAGCAGAATCCACAAACATTTCCATCTTTCCAAAGAAGATCATAAACACCAGTGTTTTGTGAGAAAGCCCCTAAACAAAGAAAGTAAGAGACCTGGGAGTAAAGCACCCAAGATTCAGTCTTGTTATTCCATGTGCCCAGCAACACAAATGTAGGCCTATTGCTCTGAAGAAACAGCATATTTAGGAAAATAAGAGGTCGCAGAGCAGAACATGCTGAACTTTTGGTCAAGAGAATGCAGGAGGGAAAAAAAAAAAAAAATGCCAAGAACAGATAGCCAAGAATCAGAGCTGTCCTCTCTGAGAAATTCTACCTCCAAGTTTAAGTCTTGTCAAAACAAACAAACAAACAAAGATTCTTCTAAGAATAACAAACAATAAGATCACACATCAAGAAACAAAACAAACCCCAATCTGCCTTATTCTTCAGGGCAAAGACTGCCAGTTGCCTACCTAATATCCATTCTCTCCTTCTTCCTTTCTAGAAGAACCATGTTTTTCTCAGGGTGGCGATGCTCCTCACAACTGCATTTCCCAATCGTGCATGTTGGCTTCAGCATGCGACTCAGTCCCAACCAATGCGGTGTGAGTAGAATCATTGGGTGCCACCCTGTGAAAGCTTTTTAAAAGGGGATCAGGGCAGTTGGCGTGCCCCTTTCCTCCTCCCTATCTGGAAGGGGTCCCAACGTCTGGGGGGGCAGAGGCCATCTTGGATTCATGAGACCCAAGGCCACACCCCAGTGTGGCAGAGTGTAGGAGAGCAAGACCCTGAATTAGGTGGAGCTGCCGCATCAGCTCTGGACTGCCTGCCTCCTGACTTGTATTTGGATGGACTATCGTGTGTTGAATTTTCTGTTAAGTGTACCTATTCCCAACCCACAAGCCTGCCCTTTGGTTTTCATTATCTCTGCATGTCCCAATCATATCAATGGCTCCCATTGTGTGTTTATTGTATAGCAGAGGACTCAGCGCACCACACAATGTAATGTACTGCTAAGATGCATTTGTTGACTGTGTGATTCCCAGGTCAGGTTTTATGTTCCTCCTGATATGAGGCAGTGAGAAGTACAAACCATCACCTACAAAGTATATTTGATCTGAATCCAAGCATGAAGAAACTATTATAGAAATTCAGCATGGAATGGGGAACAATATAGTAAACTGACCTGAACCCCAAAAGTTCCATGTAACCAGAAAAATCCAAGAAGGTGGTGGTCAGGGGTTACTATTCTAGATTAAAAGAGGCTAAAGAAAAATAATTAATGGGTACGGGGCTTAATACCTGGATGACAAAAGAATCCATACAACGAAATCCCATGACACAAGTTTACCTATATAATAAACCTACAGGCTGGGCATGGTGGCTCACGCCTGTAATCCCAGCACTTTGGGAGGCCAAGGCAGGCGGATCACGAGGTTAGGAGATCAAGACCACATGGCTAACCGGTGAAACCCTGTCTCTACTAAAAAAATACAAAAAAATTAGCCGGGCGTGGTGGCAGGCGCCTGTAGTCCCAGCTACTCGGGAGGCTGAGGCAGGGGATGGCGTGAACCCCGGGGGCGGAGCTTGCAGAGAGCCGAGATCACGCCACTGCACTCCAGCCTGGGAGACAGAGCAAGACTCCGCCAAAAAAAAAAAAAAAAAAAAAAACCGAAAAATTAGCTGGGTGTGGTGGCACAAGCCTGTAGTCCCAGCTACTCCAGAGGCTGAGGCAGGAGAATCACTTGAACCTGGGAGGTGGAGGTTGCAGTGAGCCGAGATCGCACCACCGCACTGCAGCCTGGGCGACAGAGCCAGACCCTCTCTCTCAAAAAAAATTGAAACTTAAAAAATAAACCTACACATGTACCCCTGAGAGACTGGCAAATCATCTGAGGTCAGGAGTTCAAGACCAGCCTGGCCAACACGGTGAAACCCCGTCTCTACTAATAATACAAAAACTAGCCGGGCGTGGTTGTGCGTGCCTGTAGTCCCAGCTACTCAGGAGGCTGAGGCAGGAGCATCGCTTGAATCTGGGAGGCGGAGGTTGTGATGAGCCGAGATTGCACCATTGCACTTCAGCCTGGGCGACAAGAGTGAAGCTCCATCTCAAAAAAAAAAAAAAAAAAAAAAGTTAAATTTTAAAAGGAAACATAACAATCAATCGAAATATGTGTACCTCATATGGATCCTGCATCAAACAACAAAAACCATCAGTATCACCCAGGATACCCAGATTCACCTGCCGGAATCCCAGAGGCATCCGCGGTGCCTGCATTGTGTGGAAAAGGCTCTTCTCAATAGATGCCTCCCCCATTCAGAATCCCACGCAGACCCCTCCCATCAAGGGAGAAACCTGGAGAATGGTTGACTCAAAAAAGTACTTTATGTAGCTGGGCTATAGAAAGAAATCCAGAAGTCTCTTTACCATTCCAAGGATCTCCACAGCCACAGAAGCTTAAGATTCTTAAACCTACCAGGGTTGCTCCTGCAGGAATTGACGGACCATGATAAGGAACATCTGGTAATCCTGCCACAAGCCTCTGAAGACCCCAGGAGTGCTCCCGGCAGGTGAGAGTCTGGGGTGCCTCACTGGGTATGCAGCAGAACTCAGCACTGCTGCCACTTGTTGGAACACAGCCAACGTGGCTCTAGGGCAAGAGAAGGGGACGTGCTTGTGTAACAGCAAACAGCGACTGCGAAGTCACCTCTCGTGGAGTGGAGACAAGCTGGGCATCACACCTGGGTAGAAACTGGAGGTGAGACCATGCAAGGATAGGTGGTCCACTAGGGGGCGATAGAGTCCCGCGGTGAAGGGCACGGGTTCCCGGACGGGAACTACCTCGGCTTCTGCACTTTCTACCTCGGCTTCTGCACTTAGCAAGTGGGTGACTGGAGGCCATACAAAACCCCTCTGAGCTTTAGGTTTCTCATCGTAAAATGGAGGTGATAACAGGCTCTCTACAACATGGGTGTACTGCGGATCACACTGTTAGCTGTTATAATATTATCATCTGCTGGAATCTATTCATGATTCCCTGGACTACCAGAGGGGCAGACTGCCCCTGTTCATATACACCTGGGGTGGGTGTGCAGCAGGGCCGACGAAGACCGTTGCACGTCAGAACTCACTAAGCAAAGCCAGGAAGATGCTGCTCACCCAAGGTGGGAGGACGAAGGCATGTGACAAATCAGGCTCAGGGCGCCCACCTATGTCCTCCAGCTCTAACCTCTGTCTAGTTTCTTGTCTTGTCTTGTCATATCCTCTTTTTTCTTTCTTTTTTTTTTGAGAGAGTCTCCCTCTGTTGCCCAGGCTGGAGTGCACTGGCACAATCTCAGGTCACTACAACATCCGCCTCCCAGATTCAAGCGATTCTCCTGCCTCAGCCTCCCAAGTAGCTGGGACTACAGGCACGCACCACCATGCCCAACTAATTTTTGTATTTTTAGTACAGATGGGGTTTCACCATGTTGGCCAGGCTGGTCTCGAACTCCTGACCTCAAGTGATCCGCCCACCTCGGCCTCCCAAAGTTCTGGGATTACAGGCATGAGCCACTGCAGCCAGCCTGGTACCTTTCCAAAAACATGTGACTGTGGGCAAATCCACATCAGGGAAAACGTCCCGCCTTAGCCATTTCTCAGTGTGCAGTCACACGCATTTAGCCATTTCTCAGTGTGCAGTCACAAGCATTTAGCCATTTCTCAGTGTGCAGTCACACGCATTCAGTGCGTTCACGCTGTTGTGCCGCCGCCGCCACCATCCGCGGAACAAGTTCCATCCTGCAGAACTGAAGCTCTGGACCCACTGAACAACTGCCCATTGCCTCCTCCTTCAGGCCTGGCAACCACCACTCTCCTTTCCCTCTCCAGGCATCTGCCTATTCTGGGCACCTCATATAAGTGGAACCACTCAGTATTTGTCCTTTTGTGACTGGCTTATTTCCCTTAGCAGCTGGTCTTGCAGGTTCTTCCATGTTATAGCAGAAGTCAGGTTTTCCATCCTTTTCAAGGCCAATAATCCACTGTATGTTTCTGCTGCGTTTTGCTTATTTATTCATCTGTTGATAGACACTTGTAATCATTATTCAGTTCCTTTTGAACCAGGAGAACCATTAAGGACTTTCTGATATTTCTCCAATATGGCAAGGGCCTAGGAGAATAAGAAATGATTTGCAGAAGGCAAAGGAAAGAAATTCAGCCAATGTACAGACTCACGTGCCTGCACAGTCCCTAAATGTCACTCACACAATGAGGGATGGCTTTGTGCATTCCCCATGACAGTTACCAAGTTATTGCCTCTCACTCCAAACCTGGGCTTCTCTGCTTGGCTTTGTGATGCTGGGCTGAGACTCTGCAAACCACAAGTTGGGTTCTACCATTTTGGGGTGCTACAGGAAGCTGAGGAAGAAGGAGGGGCTTGTGACCTCCTTGCTGCTTGGGGCCCCTTTGAGCAATACCCCAGCGACACTCCACCCAGCAGATGCAGCTGCTTTCTGCAGCAGCAGCTGAATCCAGGTGCCAGTGCTTGCAACACTAGCAGAGCTAGTTTCACCACTCCCAGCACACCACCAGCTGGCCAGTGCATCCTTCTCAGAGGTCTGGTCCTCGTCCCCTGGGACCACTCCTCTAAGTTTCAAGGTTTTGTTTTTGTTTTTGTTTTTGTTTGAGACAATGTCTCACTCTTTTTGCCCATGCTGGAGTGCAGGGGCACGATCTTGGCTCACTGCAACCTCTACCTCCCAGATTCAAGCGATTCTCCTGCCTCAGCCTCCCAAGTAGCTGGCATTAGCGGCATGCACCACCACACCCTGCTAATTTTTGTATTTTTAGTAGAGACTAGGTATCACCATGTTGGCCAGGCTGGTCTCGAACTCCTGACCTCAAGTGATCCACCACCCCCCACCTCGGCCTCCCAGAGCGCTGGGATTACAGGCATGAGCCACCACACTCGCCCAGGTTTCAAGGTTTTACTCATTGGACCTGCTTCCCTCCATTTGCCCAGCCCAAGAGGTGGTAGTTGCTTCCTCTGTGATATCTCGGAGTTATTCCTTACACCTTCAGTTACCTGGTTAACGTCATATGTAGTTAACAAGTCTTTGTATTTAGTTCTCTCTTTTCATATTCTTGGTGTTTCTGCTGGTCCCCTGATGGAACCCTAACTGATGTAATCCTGCTATGGTCTGAATGTGTACCCCCATATTCATGGGCTGGAAACTTAATCCCCAATGCAACAGTGTTGGGAGGTGGTGCCTTTTGGGAAGTGTTTAGGTCATGGGGGCTCCCCGCTCATGAATGGATTGATGCCTTTATGAAAAGGGCTTGTGGGAAGGGGTTCACTCTCTCATGCTCTTCTGCTAAGTGAGGACACAGCAAGAAAGTCCTCACCAGATGCCAGTGCCTCTGTCTTGGGCCTCCTGGCCTCCACAACGATGAGAAATGCATTTCTGGTCTTTATAAATTACCCAGTCTTGGGTATCCTGTTACAGCAGCACAAAATGGGCTAAGACAACCACGTAGCCACTATCTCAAACCTCTAATGCCCTTACCAGGCCCTGGGTTTAGCCCCAGATCCCTCATTCTAGGAAGAATGAGCTGGTCTTTTGTTTCATCCAGAACATCGAAGCTGTTATAGGTGACCTCAAACATTGTCCCACCCCACCACAATCTACAAACATTTCTGCAGCCAATTTCCTTTTGGTCAGCCTCAGAGGATAAAACATTTTTTTCCTCTTCAATTCCAAAATTTCCACAGGTCCTTTTGAGTCCAACCCACTCCCATGTCCTGTGGAACTCAGCTCTGAGCTCTCTGAGCTCATATCCTATCCCAATATTTTTTAGAGACAGGGTCTTGCTCAGTCACCCAGTCACCCAGGCTGGAGTGCAGTGGTGTGATCATGGCTCACTGCAGCCTCTACCACCCGGGCTCAAGTGATCCTCCCACCTCAGCCTCCAGAGTAGCTGGGACCACAGACACACACCACTATGCCCAGCTGATTTTTAAATTTTTTGTAGAGATGGGGTTTCACCATATTGCCCAGGCTTGTCTTAAACTCCTGGGCTCAAATAATCCGCCCACGTTGGCCTCCTAAAGTGCTGGGATTATAGGCGTGAGCAATTGGGGTCAGCCCTCTCCCAATTCTTAACATCCTTCTTTCCGTCATTTCCAGGAGAAGGACTAAGGGCAGGTCAAAGCATTACTTCTCCTGCTCTGTCCTGCTGTGTTCACACTTGTCCCATGCACATCCACCCATGAAAGCTCTGCAATCCTAGCATCTGGCTTCCTGCCCAGTAGGAGGGAGTTAGGGAATTCCTGTTCAGTGGTGTCTGTTGAATGCAGAAGACATGCACAGGAGTTACTCACGTGAACCTGGAACATCTGGGGCAGGCCAGACGTTAATTTAGAGAGTTCATTTTGCCAAGGTTGAGGATGCATCCGTGATGCAACTTAGGAAGTCCTGAGGACATGTGCCCAAGGTGGTCGGGGGACAGTTTGGTTTTTTACATTTAGGGAGACATGAGACATCAATTAATATATGTAAGAAGTACATTGGTTCGGTCTGGAAAGGCAGGACAACTTGAAGCAAAGGTAGGAAGACCCAGGTAACAGACAGGTGAGACACAAAGGGTTGCATTCTTTGGAGTTTCTGATGAGCCTTTCCAAAGGAGGCAAATCAGATATGCATCTATCTCAGTGAGCAGAGGAATGGCTTTGAATAGAATGGGAGGCAGGATTGCCCTAAGCACTTTCCAGCTGGAGTTTTCCTTAGTGATTTTAGGGGCCCAAGAGATTTTCCTTTCACATTTCTCACTTTTTTTTTCTTTTTTTTTTTTCTTTTGAGATGGAGTCTTGCTCCATCACCCAGGCTGGAGTGAAATGGCACGATCTCGGCTCACTGCAACCTCTGCCTCCCAGGTTCAAGCAATTCTCTTGTTTCAGCCTGCCAAGTACCTGGGACTACGGGTGCCCACCACCATGCCTGGCTAATTTTTGTATTTTTAGTAGAGACGGAGTTTCACCTTGTTGGTCGGGCTGGTCTCGAACTCCTGACTTCAGGTGATCTACACACCTCGGCTTCCCAAAGTGCTGACATTACAGGTGTGAGCCACTGTGCCCGTCCCCCACCACTTTTCTTTCATGAAATCTTTTGGAGAAAGCATTTTACAAAAAAATGAGTCTCTGGTCTTAGGCTTCATCTGATCTCTCATAGCTATGATGGTTTATTCCTAGATAGGTAGGTCCCAAAAGCTCATTTTTAGCAGGTTGTGAAATCTCATGTTCTGTGAAGAGAAAATAGCAGGGAGGAAGGGAGAAAAAACAACAACAAACAAAAGAATAATCCTGGAAAAATTGATATAGGCCACATTACTCTGAAGTCCATACATTAGTAGGCAAGTACAAAAGTGGCTTATGTATGTAAATAGGTTGCTGTTATTTTCTCCTGAAGTTCAAGTTGTCTGGCTTTAGTTCACAAGGTTTTAAGAAAACACAGCTTAGTTTTCAGTGACTCTAAATTAGGAAAAATGGAAAAAAAAAAGAAGGAAAAGAAATTGAAAACATTATTTTAAGGACTTGTAGCCAAGAAAAATTAGAATTCAGTCCAAACTGTAGAAAATAATAAAAATTGAAAAAAACACTAGGCATACTAGAATCTAACAACAGGTCTACTGTAGTTTTGAGACATAATTTTTCTCTCTTCAGTTTCCCATTTTTACTAAAGACAAATCATGGTAGGATTGGCTTGCTTTATTATACTTGGCCTAATTATTTGTATATAGTGCAGCAAGAATAATTATTTTTTACATAGGCTTTTAAATGGGCTTTGATGGAACTTTCTTCCATAGGAGGAATAGCAGATAACACTTTTTAAAAGCCAAGCCCAGCCATAGATTTGTGCCATCAAATATCTATGAGTTGGGTGAGTTTCCTCTCCTTTTGAGGTTCCAACATAAACCTGGGGCTTCTGTGCCTATCAGAAAGTGAATTCTTTACTTACACAGGTCAGAAACCCTGTACAGGGACTGTGTACACAAAATATGAGGCCAGTTTTTCCAAAGGTTTTATTGGCTCCACAAGTCGAGTTTCATTCCTTAAAGGAAAGCACACCATTCCAGTCAAAGCCTTGGTAAAATAACCAATTTCTCCAACTGTATCCTATTGCAAAAGAAAACAGATTCTTACGACACTTATGCAAATAACTATATTGCCGTAAATTAAGAATACTCACAAATAGTTTCCAAATTCTGGAGAAACCAGATAGAAACACATATGCTCCAAATTTTGTTAACAGTATACTTTACTCAATTGTTAAAAGCTGTAAATAGCTTTTTGTAACTCTGAAAAACAAAACAAAGTATTAGCAATGTTTTAAGCAAAAAGGTCAAAAAGATTACTTTAGTTTTCTATTGGTTCAGTTAATTCAGTTAACTCCTGTTGTTTGATAGTCATGAACATTCCAGCTCTCCATGAGAGTTCTGAAAGCTTATTCCTGTATTCCAATGTCACAATTTCCGAAGTTATCAGAAAACCTGCATTTAAGTGCACTTGTTAGTCCTAGAACTGATTATAAACCCACCTTTTAAAGAGGGTTTAAAACAAGATAAAACAAGAGAATTGTCTGTGGGTTAAAAAAAAAAAAGTTTTAAGGCAGCCATAGTTAAAAGACACAATTGACAAGGAAATGTGTTACCTCTGTGACACATAATAATTTTAACAACAATTATGACTATTACTGATAATGTACACTAAGGTATATCAGAAATACAGGAGTTTCCCATAGTTTTGGAACACATATCAGTAACATATTTATACAAATACAGCCCAAAGAAAACCAAACACCATTTCGTATTTGACAATGCTTCCTGTATAATTTTTATACCAAAATAAGGCAAATTATGTCATTTTTGGACTTAGGGAAACTAATGTCTTAAAGGATTAATTAGGCTAGAAAAAGACATAATTTATAATTTCATTTTGGAAAGTTTGTCAAATATAAAAGGTTTAAAACACTTGATGTTACAAAATAGGATTACAGGTCATTGTAAGGTCATTTATTTCACCAAAGTGATAATTCAGGCATTTCAAAAAAAGCAAAAAACCTTCATCCTTTGAGAGAGGAGACTTAATTCTCTAAAGAAGAAGCTCTAATAAAAACAGCGTGAAGCAAATTACATTTGTTTTTCAAAATTTTGTAAGCAATCTACAAAATTTAACCTTGATTATAAAATATAACTTCCATAAGCCCTTTATAACTTTTATTAAGAAGTTGGTTAATGCTTCAAGAAAACCTTGTTAATCTGAGACAGGAGTCCATATACTGGTTTTGCATTAGTGTACCCCTGACATTAATAATTAATGTATAGAGAAACAGAACTTATTTTATCTTTCAAAATCAGCCCTTACAATCTTATGTGCCCACCTCATCTGTGATAGTCCCTGGGCCCTGAGGAGTTGAATAGCTTTAATTTCTTACCCTGTGTCTCAGGAATGCAGTTTGTTTTGATTGGCATCTTCTGTGGGGCCTGAAGATGAGGCTTTTATTACTGTGTTTAAGATTTAGCAGGACTTCATGTCCTTTTTAGACCCAGGAGTTACAGCCCTGAAACTCAATGTAACAAGGACTTTAAAAGTACATACAGGAAGATACATGGATGTAATAACCTTAATTAAAAAAAAAATTATCTCTGTTTTTTTTCGTAAGCAAACCAAAACTTAATAATATGACAACTTGATTATATAAAAGTTTTTGGGCTGGGCACGGTGGCTCATGCCTGTAATCCCAGCACTTTGGGAGGCCGAGGTGGGCGGATCACAAGGTCAGGAGATCAAGACCATTCTGGCTAACACGGTGAAACCCTGTCTCTACTAAAAATACAAAAAATCAGCTGGGCATAGTGGCAGGTGCCTGCAGTCCCAGCTACTTGGGAGGCTGAGGCAGAGGAATGGCGTGAACCCGGGAGGCGGAGCTTGCAGTGAGCCAAGATCGCGCCACTGCACTCCAGCCTGGGAGACAGAGCAAGACTCCACCTAAAAAAAAATAATAATAAACCCAAAAAATTAGCTGGGTGTGGTGGCACATGCCTGTAGTCCCAGCTACTCTGGAGGCTGAGGCAGGAGAATCACTTGAACCTGGGAGGTGGAGGTTGCAGTGAGCCGAGATCGTGTCACTGCACTCCAGCCTTGGCAACAGAGTGAGACTCCACCTCAAAAAAAAAAAAAATTAAACTACACTCTCCTTAAAAACCTAAGTGTAGCCTCTGTTGCAATAACTATTTTAGTTTAAAAAAAAAAAAAAAAAAGGTGAAAACAAAATTCAGTCAAATGAGAAGAAAAAGAAAAACAAAACTTTTGCTCAAAAAAAAGACAATGTCTTAAAAGAGAAAAACAAAAATAAAACCCCAAAAATATGAAGGCCTTTCAAATACAAACATGCACACATGCACACATACACGTTGGATGTTACCCTTTTAATTAAGCTGACTTTTAACCATTGAGTTCCTTTAAAAATTTTTTTAAAATTCTTATTACCATATTTCAGCTAGGACAGCATGCTGCGAGAGTAACAATGATCACACAAGTTATACAGTTTCTGAGTGTTCTTTGTGAAAGCAGAAATTAACACCGGCTGGTTGTTAAGCGCTAACTTTAGTCATTTAAAAGGAAATTGCAAGACAATTGCAAACCAGTCTCTTACCTAGTGGTGGGTCTCAGGCTATAGACTACTCTCTGCCATTCTAGGAGCAGGAAAAATAACTCATCTTCCCTGTTGGAAGCCAGTTCAAACTCCATAAAAGAGTTACCTGCCTTCCATCATCATGGAAGCAGAAAACTTGCCTTCCTGTTAGAAGCAAGTAAAACTGGAAAAAAAAAAAAAAAAAAAAAAAAAAAAAAAAAAAAAAAAAAAAGAGGAGTTGTACAGCAAAATGAACTTTAGATCTCTACCAAATTTTAAGAGATCAGGGATCAGGGATTCTCTGGAGGGAGTGCTCTCAAACCTCAGCAAATTGTCCTATCGGCTCGAGCCATAAAGTTAGCTCATGCTGGTACCAAGCACCAATAGATTTGTCAAAGGTCAGGGGCACCTCCGCTCAGAATCCCCTCGTGGTTACCAAAATGTGAATGCAGAACATCTGAGACAGGTCTCAGTTAACTTAGAAAGTTTATTTTGCCAACGTTGAGGACGCACCTGTGACACAGCCTCAGGAAGTCCTGACGACATATGCCCAAGGTGATCAAGGCACAGCTTAGTTTTATACATTTAGGGAGACACGAGACAACAATCAATATATGTAAGAAGTACATTGGTTCCATCTGGAAAGGCGGGACAACTTGAAGCAAAGGCAAGAAGACTCAAAAAGGGGAGGGAGCTCCCAGGTCACAGATGGGTGATACACAAACAGTTACATTCTTTCAAGTTTCTGATCAGCTTTTCCAAAGAAGGCAAATCAAATATGCATCTATCTCAGTGAGCAGAGGAGTGACTTTGAATAGAATAGGAGGCAGGTGGCCAGGTGCAATGCTTCACACCTATAATCCTAGCACTTTGGGAGGCCGAGGTGGGCAGATCACGAGGTCAGGAGTTCCAGACCAGCCTGACCAATATGGTGGAACCCTGTCTGTACTAAAAATACAAAAATTAGCCATGTGTGGTGGCATACACCTGTCATCCCAGCTACTCAGGAGGCTGAGGCAGGAGAATCGTTTAAACCCAGGAGGCGGGGGTTGCAGTGAGTGGCGATCACGCCACTGCACACCAGCCTGGGCCACAGAGCGACACTCTTTCTCAAAAAAAAAAAAAAAAAAGTAGATCAATACTGGTTCCTTAATATACCAAACTTTATACCTTAAATATACCATACTTTATACCGTACCTTAATATACCTTAATACAAATATACCATACTTATGTAAGATGTTAATAAAAGGGGAAACTGGGTATGGGGTTTATGGAAAAATCTTTGTACTGTCTCTTCAGTTTTTCTGTAAATCTAAAACTGCTCTAAAAGTAAAGCCTATTACCTACTAAAATTTTTTTAGCCGACTGTGGTGGCTCACCCTGTAATCTCAGCACTTTGTGCGACTGAGGCAGGCGGATCACATGTGGTCGGGAGTTCAAGACCAGTCTGGCCAACATGGAGAAACTAGGTCTCTAATAAAATACAAAATTAGCTGGGCGTGGTGGTGCATGCCTGTAATCCCAGCTACTGCGGAGGCTAAGACAGGAGAATCGCTTGAACCCGGGAGGCAAATGTGGTGTGAGCCAAGATTGTGCCATTGCACTCCAGCCTGGGCAACAAGAGCAAAACTCCATCTCAAAAAAAAAAAAAAAAAAAAAAAAAAAAATTTTTTTTTTTTTTAATGTAGACTTCTGGGCCTCCCTTTAGAATCTCAGGTAATGAGCCCCAGAACTGCACTTTAAACAAGTGTCTCAGAAGGTTCTTGTGCACCCTGAAGTTTGAACACCATCTTAAGAATCTCAGCCGGGTGCAGTGGCTCACGCCTATAATCCCAGCACTTTGGGAGACTGAGGTGGGTGGATCGCCTGAGGTCAGGAGTTCAAGATCAGCCTGACCACCACGATGGAACCCTGTCTCTACTGAAAACACAAAAATTAGCTGGGCGTGATGGCGGGTGCCTGTAATCCCAGCTACTCAGAAGACTGAGGCAGGAGAAACACAACACTTGAACCCGAGAGGCAGAGGTTGCAGTGAGACGAGATCACGCCATTGCGCTCCATCCTGGACAACAAAAGCCAAAACTCTATCTTAAAAAAAAAAAAAAAAAGAAAAAAGAATCTCTGCTCAGAGTTAAGTTAGAAAGAATTGTTGCTGGCCGGGCGCAGTGGCTCATGCCCGCAATCCCAGCACTCTGGGAGGCTGAGGTGGGCAGATCACGAGGTCAAAAGATCGAGACCATCCTGGCCAACATGGTGAAACCCCATCTCTACCAAAAATACAAAAATTAGCTGGGCGTGGTGGTGCAGGCCTGTAGTCCCAGCTACACGGGAGGCTGAGGTAGGAGAATTACTTGAATCTGGGAGTGGGAGGTTGCAGGGAGCCGAGATCACACCACTGCACCACTCCAGCCTGGCAACAGAGTGAGCCTCTGTCAAGACAGAAAAAAAAAAAAGAAAAAAGAAAAAGAAAAGCACTGTTGCTTACGCAGTGGATGTGTGCTTATCTGTCTGCTGCAGGCCTTCCGTGGCGTTGTTTTGATTGCCCTATGTATGTATCCACAGGAGCCAGCACTGAACAATTGGGAGGTTCTTCAGCACAGTCCACATTCTGGGCTGCCTTTCTACAGCTCTCCATTCCCTGTGTTCCAGCACAGGGCTCAGGTGTGGCTCAACTCCAGGGGCAGTAATGTGCCCGTCAGTTCAGCACAGCGTGCACTCTTCTCCGTTGCTCCTAATACTGAGGGACTGTCATGACCATGTCTATATTGTTCAAGTGTTGAACAAACCTGTGCTCTGTATCTGCATCACTATCAAAAGTGGAAAAATGCAAGATAAATCAAATGAGCCTGGGCCGGGCGCAGTGGCTCATGCCTGTACATTGGGAGGCCGAGGTGGGCGGATCACCCGAGGTCAGGAATTTGAGACCAGCCTGACTAACATGGAGAAACCCCGTCTCTACCAAAAATACAAAAATTAGCCGGGTGTGGTAGCGCATGCCTGTAATCCCAGCTACTAGGGAGGCTGAGGTAGGAGAATTGCTTGAACCCAGGGAGTGGAGGTTGCAGAGAGCTGAGATCATGCCACTGCACACCAGCCTGGGTGACAGGGCGAGGCTCTGTCTCAAAAAAAATCAAGGGAGCCTGTGTTTCTAGAATCTGGGAGATGGCATACCTTTAGTTGTGTAGGTGGAGACTATTACTAGGTGACAAACATGAAAGCGAAATGCATGTGCTGACCGATTGCACCAGCCTGCTTCCCTCCTCGATGGCGCCTGTGGACCTCTGAGTGAGCCAACCCCCATTTGGACCTCAGAGCAGTGAGGTGCTGCAGTGATGATCAGGCCATAGGTGGATGTGGAAGGAAGAAAGTGGGAGAATGACTTCTTCCCCTCTGTTTTATCAGCCCCTGGAAACGCCACGGAGAGTAGCTCGACTCCCTAGAGAATTGGGATCCTGACGGAGCTAAGCCAGAAGCTGACTTCTTGGACAATCACACTGTTCTGGTTCTTTATTCTTAATTGCTACTTTAGGAACAAACTGTCTCATGAGTGTTCTGGCAGAAACAGACAGACTTGATTTTCAGGACTGTCTTTTCTTCTTTGCCAATGTTCAGAGTATGATTACTAAAATGGTGATATTAATAGTAGCAAGCTCTTACTGTAGGCAGTACTTCTCATAGCTTTCACTCATCACATACATGGGGGCATCAGCAGAGGGGGCAGTGATGATGACCCTTTTGGCCTCCTCATCTAAGTGATCCCCAGCCTTCTCTATGGTGGCAAAGATGCCGGTGGACACCACAACATAATCAGTGCTGGCATGGCCCCACTTGATTTGGGTGGGATCTCACTCCTGCGAGATGGTGATGGGATTGTCATTGATAGCAGGCTTCCCGTTCTCGGCGTTGACGGTGCCATGGAAATCGCCATGGGAGGAATCATACTGGAACATGTAGACCATGTAGTTGAGGTCATTGATGGTGACAATATCCACTTTGCCAGAGTTGGCAGCCGTGGTGATCAGGCCACCAATGTGGCCAAATCTGATTTTTCTGGCCTTAACCTTCACCATGGTGTCTGAGGCATGCAGCTGGCACTGCACAAAAAGATGTGGCTGTCTTGTCAAACAGGAGAAGCAGAGACTCAGAATAATTATTTAAATGATACCTTTTATCCTGAGAATTCAGGTGGATTTTTTTTCCTTCTCAATCCAACCTGTGGGTTAATTAGCAGATTGTGTTAGAGTCTCTTTTCCTTTCCTTTAGAAGTCAGGAGTCAGGGACCAGACCTTGTAAGTTGTCATCACAAAAGGTTACTGATCAATGAATGCTATCCCTCTATTTTAGAGGTAGAGTCTCATATACCATTTAAACTCCACGATGTAAAGATAATATGGAAAATTGGAGAGGATTCAAAAACATTAGAATTACCAAAGGGTTGGAAAGTTACAGAAATATTTAGTCTGCAGTAGAAAAGGCTGAAAGGTGTTTGCAAAATTCACTTCAAATAGATGAATAAACGAATCAAGAGGATATTGAGCAAATGTTTTGGTTTTGTGGCTGACGGAGCGGATTTGGTTAAGGCCGTTGCACAGAGAAACTGCAAGGGACTAAAACTGAAGAGCCTTCGTACCAGGGATCAGGGCTGCACCCAACAGTGGGAGGGTTTTAGTTGGAAGAATGGATGGCGCAAAAAGGGAGTGGTTTATTAAAGGAAACCCACCCAGATGGACACGTGGACATCAGAACTATCTAAAATTAGTGTCAGGATCCCACCATTCCTGTGCACATTCCTCCCTCCTTAGAGTCAGGCTTCCTTGTGCAGGGTCCACCTGAGTCCCACTCTGTCCCCCTGTTGTGTTTGCAGAGGGCAAACCCTCCTAAACCTGCTGGCTCAGAAAACCCAAGAAGTTATTATTTTGTGTCTTTTTGGGCATTGGTGGGCATACTCATTACTGAATAAATTATCTTCTAAACAAATACTGCATCCCTAGCAGGCAGAAGGATATAAATATTTGGCAGATCAGCGCAATGATCTCACTTTAACATCTTAACCAACCCCAGTTTCTACAAATAGATGATATCATTGTAGCAATATAGAGGAGACTCTGCCAGCAGACTTTCTGAGACTCTCCTGGAACATAATTTGTCTTACAACAGTTTTGGAAATCCCTTGGCCATACTAGGGGGAGGGGTAGAGGGGAAGGAGAATGATGGGGTCCCAGGGTAAGAGGATAAGGAGATTAGGCAATTTGGCCTCACTTCCTTCTTTCCACTTGAAGGAGCCTCTGTAAAAGCTGAGGGTGCACCCACAACCTGGGAAAGGTGCAACCGGCCACAGACCCGGTGACAGGAGTGTCAGCAAACCACAGAGCATGGCGGAGGGGGAGGGCAGCCAGACTAAGTGTCCAGTGTTTGTAAAATCTCCACTTGTGCACAGTAACATCCTAAGCCTTCACATTCACTCACCATTCACTCGCCGACTCACCCAGAGCAACTTCCAGTCCTGCAAGCTCCATCCATGGTGATGGATGGTGATGGGCCATTTCCGCAATGTAGAAAGCAGATTCAAGAAGATTCAGCAAAACATAGCAAGACACTTGCCCTCTGCAGGTGGACCATTTTTAATCTTTTTATATCATATTTTTACTGCACCTTTTCTGTGTTTAGCTACACACATACTTACCATCGTGTTACAATTGCCTACAGCGTTCAGTACAGCCCCATGTTGTACAGGTTTATGGCCTGGGAGCAATGGGTTAAATCATATAGCCTAGGGGTGTGGTAGGTTACAGCCTCCAGGTTTGTGTGAGTACACTCTGATGTTCACATGGTAACAAAAATATCCTGCCTGGGACCAGAGGCAGGAGAATAGGGAGATTAGGAAATTGAGCCTTACTGCCTTCTTTTCACTTGTAGGAGATGCTACTGGTGTCCCAACCGCATTCTCTTTCCCCACCCTGGAAGTACCTAGTGCTACAGTGGCAATTCTCATATAAGAGCCCAGGCCCCTCTGCCTGAGGGCTTTCTCTGGATACAGGGGTGTGCTTGACCCACGCATAGAGCAGGCTGCAAGTGCCCAGGGGCTTATAACCCCCAGGAGAATCTCCTACTTGTATCTGAAACTTTTGTCTCAGAGTCTGCTTTTGGAGAGACCCAAACTGAAACAGATGGCAATAATATGAAATATTTTTAAGAATTTGAGTGATGAAGTTTAATGAAGTTCTAATTCTTTTAAAAAGTATGTCAAATGTTCCGTTACATTTTGTTACTTTTGCAGTAATTGTTCCACTTCACTGAAATCCTTTTCACCCAAATATGCAGCTGGAAATACTATAATTAATAACACAGCTCCCATTTTAAAGGAAGGCAAGGCTGGGCACGGTGGCTCATGCCTGTAGTCCCAGCTTGTAATCCCAGCACTCTGGGGGGCCTTGGCAGGAGGATCACTGAGCCCAGGAGTTCAAGACCAGTGTGGGCAACATAGTGAGACCCTGTCTCTACAACAAATAAGATAATTAGCTGGGTGTGGGAGCATGAACCCTGTAGTCCCAGCTACTTGGGAGGCTGAGGCAGGAGGATTGCTTGAGCCCAGCAGGTCGGGCTGCAGTGAACCATGATCATGCCCCTGCACTCCAGCCTAGGTGACGAAGTGAGACCCTGTCTAAATATATGTATGTATATATCCCACAGTTCTGGAGGCTGGGAAGTCCAAGATCAAAGCACCAGCAGATTCGGTGTCTGACAAGGGCTGGCTCTTTGTTTCCAGCTGTGCCTTCACATGGTGGGAGCACAAAACAAGTGCCCTCAGGCTTCTTTTATAAGGGCACTGATCCTGTTCATGAGAGCTCTGCCCTCATGACCTAATCACCTTCCAGATGACCCACCTACCAGCACCACTGTACAGTGGGTTACATTGCAACATATGCATTCTGGGGGACACAAGCATTCAGACGAGAGCAACATGTAAAATGGGATAGGCTCCAGACCTGAAAGAATACCAACAGGCTTTTCACCCAAATAATAAGCATGTGGCAAGACAGTCAAAAGGTGGTTAGAATCGAGAACAATCTGGTTTTTGTGCAGCATTGCGTCTGCCACTATTGGACCTCATGTAATATCTCCCAGTTCATTGTTGACAACCAAAAATACCCTGTGAGTTTCCAAACTGCTCCCTGTTGAGTAAACGTCCATTGTGAATACTATTGGATCATTGAAAAGATTTAACTACCCTTTTCAAGGATTCCAGACCCACTTTCTTTTTTTTATCTTTTTCTTAGAGAAGGGGTCTCGCTCTATGCCCAGGTTGGAGTGCAGTGGTGCGATTATGGCTCACGGCAGCTTTGAATTCCTGGGCTCAAGCAATCCTCCTGCCTCAGCCACCCAAGTAGCTGAGACTACAGGTGCACACAACCACGCCTGGCTAGTTTTTAAAATTTTTTGTTTGTAGACGTGAGGCCTCCCTATGTTTCCCAGGCTGGTCTCAAACTCCTGACCTCAAGGGATCCTCCTACCTCAGCCTCCAAAATTCTGGGATTACAGGTGTGAGCCACCGTGCCCAGCCCCATTTTCTAATAAGTAGTAGTTTCATATGTATTATATGTTGAAAGTGGATTTGAAGCAGTGCAAAGTGCATTTGAAGCCTATTTTATCCAAGGATTGACCACCAACCCTAGTGATTATCTACTGATTTCCCCAGAAGGCTGCTGCAGAGAATCTCTGGAGATTTGGACAGGGACTTCCCAGCCACAAAGTGGAACAGGATATCACCTCTATGCTGTGGGGACAGTAAATACCATTTGTATGCAGCTCGATACTTTGGAAGTTTGTGATTCTTTTTTGTTGTTGTTTTTCGCCTTCTCTACTACTCAGAAATTTGTAGGAAGAATTTCAGTGTACGTCAGCTATTCAGAAGGAGCACTGTACTAAAGGCAGGTGAAAGCAAGGGGAAGGTGGTTGTTCAGGATACTTGGTCAACCATCTTCCCTCCTGCCTGAAAAAGACTCTCTCCTTTGACCAAAACTCTAGTCAGGATTCTCTGAGTTCTCTGCTTGACTAGGTCCAATCTTGGGCTTTTCTCTCTATCCTTGCAGAGCCCATTGTGAGCAAGAATCCTGCTAAGTGGGTCTAGTGAAAAGCCCCTACTCTTGGTTGATCACCCTTGATATCTGGTCACCCTGGTCTGCTTTCAGCGGGAATCCTATCAGGTCTGTTTAGACAGAAAACCCCTTATCCTTGGGACTTCCTTTTAGTAATTTTCCATGCGCTGCTTTCTACCCTGCTCCTTGATTATAAATCCCCACATGTCCTTGGCAGAGTTGGCGTTGAGTTCAATTTCTCCCCACTGCAAGGCCCTGCAGTGCCCCTCTACCTATCACCATGGCCCCCTGGAATGGAAGTCTGCTTTACCATCTAATATGGTTTGGCTGTGTCCTCACCCAAATCTCATCTTGAATTGTAATCCCCAGGTGTCTAGGGAGAGACCTGGTGGGAGATGACTGGACATGGGACAACAACAACAACCATGTTGCTCCCACGATAGTGAGTACTCATGAGATCTGATGGTTTTACAAGGGGCTTTTCCCCCTTCACTCAGCACTTCTCTCTCTTGCCACCTTGTGAAGGACGTGTTTGCTTCCCCTTCTGCTGTGATTGCAAGTTTCCTCAGGCCTCCCCAGCCATGTGGAACTGTGAGTTAATTAAAATTCTTTTCTTTATAAATTACCCAGTCTTGGCCGGGTGTGGTGGCTCACATCTGTAATCCCAGCACTGTGGGGGGCCGAGGCGGGTGGATCACCTGAGGTCAGGAGTTCGAGACCAGCCTGGTCAACATAGTGAAACCCTGTCTCTACTAAAAATACAAAATTAGCTGGATGTGGTGGCGGGCACCTGTAATCCCAGTTACTGGGGAAGCTGAGGCAGGAGAATCACTTGAACCCGGGAGGTGGAGGTTGCAGTGAGCCGAGATCGTGCCAGTGCACTCCAGCCTGGGCAACAAGAGTGAGACTCCATCTCAAAAAAATAAAAAAATAGGCTGGGTGTGGTGGCTCACGCCTGTAATGCCAACACTTTGGGAGGCCAAGGTGGGTGGATCATGAGGTCAGGAGATTGAGACCATCCTGGCTAACACAGTGAAACCCCATCTCTACTAAAAAAATGCAAAAAAAAATTAGCCGAGTGTGATGGTAGGCACCTGTAGTCCCAGCTACTCAGGAGGCTGAGGCAGGAGAATGGAGTGAACCCGGGAGGTGGAGCTTGTAGTGAGCCGAGTTTTTGCCACTGCGCTCCAGCCTGGGCGAAAGAGCGAGACTCCATCTCAAAAAATAAATAAATAAATAAATAAAAATAAAAATAAATAAATAAATAAATTACCCAGTCTTGGGTATTTATAGCAGTGTAAGAACAGACTATTGCACCACACTGAACAAGTGTCATGAATA
Source organism: Chlorocebus sabaeus (assembly GCF_047675955.1). Lineage (NCBI taxonomy): Eukaryota > Metazoa > Chordata > Mammalia > Primates > Cercopithecidae > Chlorocebus > Chlorocebus sabaeus. The sequence continues at coordinate 81,184,039 of NC_132906.1, forward strand.
ATTTTTTCTTTAACCTTACCCACTTGGAGATTTTACTGATGCTAAGACCTCGGAAATGCTGTTTTTATTGAAGGAAGACAATAGCTTCACATCAAAATGAGCAGGATACAACATTTTGTAAGACACATTCCCTGTTTTTTATGGGCTCACCCATTCACAGTAGAAGACAGAAACTCAGTAACAGAGACACTGGCCTAAGTATGACAACGTAGGTGTGCATCAAGCGTGATGCCAGCACAAAAGAGGGGATACCTACTTCTGCCATTACAGTTTGGAAAAGGTATCATTTCAGTTGATATTGTGCAAAGTATTTTACCCGGCAGAGGGAGTGGGTAACTTATCCACTCAATGATGTTCTTAAAGTACCTAGGTAGGAGTGCTAGGCAGCAAATGATTATTTTAATGTGTATGTCCACACATTGTTATGTGTAAGTAGCCTTATTAATTTGGTTGTAAATAAAAGGTTGAGTAATAATAAAAATGAAATCACCAAATTATATAAATTTGACCTCAAAATATGCTTTAAGTTCTGATATTATTCGTACTTTACCTGGGAAGGCAGAGCGGTTACCTAGGAAGGTGAGCTGTGGAAGTCCGCTGTGGGTTGGGATACCTGATCTCATGATGAGTCAGGCTTACCCTGATGCCTGGGTCTCTCAGGTGGAGACAGCCCTTCACCTCTGCAAAGCTTATCCACACGTCCGGTGATTTCCTTATAGTGTACATAGCTTCTAAGGTTTACAAACATACTCCTATTTCCCCAGTGTGGAAAGCATAATCAAAAACAGGTTCAGCAAAACATAGCAAGGCAATAGGTGATTCCTAGGGATCAACAGAATGAGTTTTTGTAATAAAATCTAGAGAAAAGGTGGAAATAGCGGCCAGAGTAACAGAAATGGTATGCACCAGGAGTTCCAGGAATTCACAGTAAAGGTCAGATGAGTCACACGGCTGTAGGGTTTCCTCCACCTCTGCACTACTGACAATCTGGGCGGGGTAATTCTTTACTGTGGGCAGGAGTTGGGGGAGGCTGGCCCCGGACTGCTGGATGTTTGGCAGTACCCCTGGCCTCAGCCCATTAGATGCAAGTAGCATCCTCCCCCACCATGTTGTGACACCCAAAAATGTCTCCAGATATTGTCCCCTGGAGGTCAAAATTGTCCCCCGAGAATCACTACATTAGTGCATCTCAGACTTTAAGGTACGCACAAATTTCCTGGGGTGTCTTGTTAAATACCAGTTCTGCTTTAACAGGTCTAGGGTAGGGCTTGGCACTGACTAGTGTAAACAAAATCCCACGTGAGGCTGAAGCTGCCTGTCCACAGACCACACTTGCTCCTTAGAAGACAAATCTGCAGCCACCAGTTAGCGTGTTCAGGTCCTCGGGATGCAGAGTAGATGTACAATCAAGGTATGGATCACTGCAGATACTTACGAGCAGTCTGGATGCCATACCATCTTGCATTTAGTTGCAAAGAATATTTATAGAATTGAACGTAAGTGAAGGGTTTATGTTTTTTTAAGCTTTAGAGCACTTTTAAATTTCAGTTCTCAAACTTTTTGTCTTGGAATCCCTTTACTCTTAGAAATTATTAAGAACTACAGATCTTTAGTTTATGTGGGTTTATACCTATGAGTATTTACCATAGTAGGAATTGAAACCGAGAAATGTAAAAAAAATGAAGTTCATTAAAAAAATAACAATAACATACCCATTACATATTAACATATCTAACATTTTTTTAATGCAAAATTACTCTACTTCCCCAAGCAAAAAATTATTGGAAAAATAGCATGGTTTAACATTTTGGCAAATGTATGCATGTATGTATATATTTATTTATTTTGAGATGGGGTCTCTCTCTTTCCCCCAGGTTGGAGTGCAGTGGCCCAACCTTGGCTCACTGCAACCTCCGCCTCTGGGTTCAAGCTATTCTCATGCTTCAGCTTCCCGAGAAACTGGAACTTCAGGTGTGCACCACCACACCCAGCTATTTTTTGTACTTTTTGTAGAGACAGGGTTTCGCCATGTTGGCCAGGCTGGTCTCAAACTCTTGACCTCAAGTGAACTGTCTGCCTCAGCCTCCCAAAGTGCTGGAATTACAGGCCTAAGCCACTGTGTTTGGCAGGCATATGTCTTGTTCAATAGAAAACAGCTGGGTCCTCATATCTGCTTCTGCTTTCAGTTTGTGGCGATACATTGCTTTGGTTGACTCATACGAGGAAAACCTGGCCTCACCTAGATACACCCCGTGGTTGGAAAAGGAAGCATTTTAATACCCTTTCAGATGATACATTACTTTTTGATACTACACCATAACTTAGCAAGTGGTAGTTTCTTAAAGGTTAATTGCAATGAGGAATCTGAAACCATATGAATGAACATTTTGGACTGTTACACTAAAGTTTATTGGTGTATTTTATGGTTCAAATTGATCTTTTACCCACATAAGATTTCATAACATTGTGCAACAGTCAACTGGAAAGTCCAGTTATGTAGCTCTGTACAGTGGTCCAACTGTACAGTAGAAAACTCCACTATATACTTGAGAGCAGAAAATAAAACTACTGTCTTAGCATTACTATGAAAGTAGTTTTGGACTTTGCATCCCCTTAATGGGTCAGGGTGTAGCCAATCAACAGCTTCTGCAAACATAAAGGACGTTTTGACTGTCGTTTTCCTGAAAAATAACTCGAACGAACCTAAAGGTAAATGTAAAATGTACTTCAAGACTGTGAAAATGGGCTGGGCTCACGCCTGTAATCCTAACACTTTGGGAGGCCGAGGCGGGCGGATCAAGAGGTCAGGAGGTCGAGAACAGCCTGACCAACATGGTGAAACCACATCTCTACTAAAAATACGAAAAATAGCCAAGCGTGGTGTCAGGCGCCTGTAGTCCCAGCTACTTGGGAGGCTAAGGCAGGAGAATCGCTTGAACCGGGGAGGCAGAGGGTCGCCGTGAGCCGAGATCCCACCACTGCACTCCAGCTGGGGGGAGAGAGACTCCGTCTCAAAACAAACGAACAAAAAAAAGACTGTGAAAATGAACTTTACGAATAAAGCCTAAAGAAGCAAATAAAAGTCATACTTTTGCCTTCTAAAAATAATCAATGTTAACATTTTGGCCCACTGGAACCTCTCTTTGAGGGCAGGGACTGTTGATCTACGAATCTCAGATTTAGCACACTGGCTGGCACTTATGAGCACTGAAAAAGCTTTTTTTTTTTTTTTTAATTTCTGGGGTACAGTGTGATGTTTCCATACATAAACACATTGTGCAACGATCTAATCAGCGTAATTAGCACATCCATCACCAAAACACTTGTCATTTCTTTGTGGTGAGAACATTCAAAATCCTCTCTTCTAACTATTTTGAAGTCAACATTATTGTTGAGTATAGTCATCCAAATGTGCAAGAGAACACTAAAATATATTCCTCCTAACTGTAACTTTGCGCCTGTTGACCGGCCTCTCCCCATCCTCCCTCCCCACTAACTCTCCTCTGTACCTCTGTACAAGAATAACCACTCTTTTACTCTACTTTTACGAGATCAACTTAAAAAAAAAACTTTTTAAAACGACTGCATAATATGCTTTCAGGCTCACACTCATTTAAAACCGTGATTTTGGCAGAGTAACTTCATTCTTCTAGGGGAAAAAATTTAAATGGTCTGAGTACGGAAGCTCGCCGGGGCACATGGGCTGGGTCGCTCCGCCGGGCTCGCCGCGCCGGGGACCCCCAGACACCCGCCACCACGGCGGGGAGGGCAGGGTGCTGACTCCTGGGGCCACGACACTCGGCTCCGGTGGTGGGGATTCCGCGCGGGACCCACGAGGGAACAAAGAGGCGGCTGGACGGCCCAGATCTCCGCACCCGGAGGGACCTGTTCCACCTCTCCGGCTCCCGTACCCCTCCATCCGCATCTGAGTGACCAGATCCCACTGCAGTCAACAGCCCGGGGGTAGCCAGCTTCGAGGGACCGCCCGGAAAGACACAAAGCGCGGGGAAGGCGCCGGGCGTCCAGTCTCGGGAGAGATTAGAGATGGCGTTCCTGCCCAGCGCCGGCAATCCAGAAGAATCCGCGGCCATCGCGGATCCACCAGAGGTGAGGCGGCACTGAGCCCAAGTGTGAGGCTCCCAGGAGCTACGCCTCCGCTGCCCCAGTGCCACCCGTTTTTGCCTCAGGCTGCTCTGACCACCATCGTTTCAACCTGGAGAGATGGGCCCTCCCCTACGGACGCACTTCCCTTCCCCGGCAGGAAGGAGGGCGCTGACCCAGGGGGCACACGCCCCTGGCTGCGCATGCGCCATTCATCCGCGGCGAGTGGCCTCGCGGAGCCGGATTCGTCGCTCTGCCGGGAGTGCGCCTGCGCGGTCGCCGGGGCTCCCACCTCAGCTTCCCCTCCCCCGGCCCCCTCGGGGGCTCCGAGCCCGGCGGGACCATGTTCACCAGCACCGGCTCCAGTGGGCTCTGTGAGTACCGGCCTCCGCCATTCTGGCTGCCCCCTACACGCCACCCTGGGCACCTCATTGAGGAGGCTGGGGCAGCGGGGACCCTCGGGTTTGCCGGAGGTGGTGGGGCCGACCCTCCAGACTGGCGTCCGAACCCTGCTAGTTCCTGGTCTTGGGAGGTCAGCGGAAACCGTCTCCATTTCGGCCTGGAGGGGCTAATAGGAACAAAGCCCCGCTGCCCGCCCGGACCCCACCTGGTGTCCCCAGGTGCGATGCCCAGGAGTGTCTTGGGGCCGCTGCAAGTGGGCAGATGCCCTGGTGTTCTCGTGGGCCGGCCCCAGGCCCTTTGCGGCGCGTGTGCGGCGCTGATGGAAGGGGCCGTCCCCCTCACCTTTCCCCATTCATTTAGGCTCCTGGGGGACCGAATTGACTCCCCCCCGCCCCCACTTGCAAAGTTCAGCCTCCGCTTTAGAAGCTGACCTCTCAGTTTCACTTGGATGTGTTTCTTCTCCAGTCTCCAAGAAGAGTTTTTATACAAACACGCACTGATGAGAGTGCTTTCAAGTGGAGGGAAGTTAGGAAGTTGTGGCGAGGGAGCGCAGCTGTGCTGCTGGATGTTGCTGTTTTCTTGGCGTATTAGCGGTGGTCAGCAGGTAGGGGGCGGAGAAGTGTTTTTACAGCCAGTTGAACGGCTTTTCTCACTGCCACTGAGTGTGTGGAATTGACTTTGCGTACGGTAGACTGCGTGTTAACAGGCACGGGTACAGCAACAGAGAACTGCTCTAATTTTGCAATTGCTTGTCACTGTTCATACTCCATGTGAAGTTAATGCTGCTGGAGGACAGAAATACCTGACATTTCCAAATATTAAAGATCTGTTGGGAATGTCATGAATCTTCTGAGAATACGTGTCTTGTCTTATAGTCTGACAGTAAGTTAGTATCAGAGCCACAGGCATGATTTTAAATCTTCCTCACTTCTCAGTTTCTCAGGTTTTGAAGTGGTTTCAATATTTATGATTCCTTTTGTTTCATAATTAATTTGATTTATGGCATCTTTCATGCATTGGTCCCAGAGTATGTTACAACTAACTAATCTTCCCCGGCCTGGCTTGGTGGCTCATGCTTGTAATCCCAGCACTTTGGGAGGCCGAGGCAGGCGGATCACCTGAGGTCAGGAGTTCGAGACCAGCCTGACTAACATGGAGAAACCCTGTCTCTGCTAAAAATACAACATTAGTGGGGTGTGGTGGTGCATGCCTGTAATCCCAGCTACTCGGGAGGCTGAGACAGGAGAATTGCTTGAACCTGGGAGGCGGAGGTTGCAGTGGGCCAAGATTGCACCATTGCACTCCAGCCTGGTCAACAAGAGTGAAACTCCGTCTCAAAAAACAAAACAAAACTAATCTTCCCCAAACTACCCTGTAGATAAAGAGCGTTATGACTGTAGCTGAAGCTGACAGCTCAAGAAGGCGGTGTGGTTTTCCTGGGATCATACAGTGAGCCAGGTACTGGTGGTTATGAAATTAATGGTAGAATTATTCAATTTCTGTTGTTCTTTAGCATTTAGATCTATTCTTGCTGGCCAAAATACATAGAAAAAATTTAAAGGGCAAGAGAAATCTGTTATTGGTTGCTGTACTGTATTAGTCATGAGATTATATTGGCCAAGTGTATTCAAATTTGATACAGGGCGACTGTGGGGAAGATAAAATTTTATTATCTATGGCACATGGTGGTGAGTGTTGAATTCTAGGAACCAGACTGTTGCCCAGGGAGAGACCTAGACCCAGAGCCCCTCTGCAGCTGTCTTGGCCTGTTTCTAAAATTAAGTGCTTCTGCAGTGTTAAGAGTTGTTGGGATGGCCGTTCCTCAGAAGGCTGTCCTACATGTGTTTTACAAACATTTTGGGCATCTCCTCTGGGCAATGAACTGGGCTAGGTGCTGGGAATGCAGCAATGAGCAGGTCCTGATCTCAGTGCTTATGGTGCTGACGGAGCTTGGGCACAGTTTTCCAGGACTGGTCATTAGAAAAGGCTGTGTGTCAGCTTTAACATTTTTCTCTGGAGAAGCTACCCACTGAGGGGGAAGTGATTTCCTTCGTTTTATTTATTTATTTATTGAGATGGAGTCTCACTCTGTCACCCAGGCTGGAGTGCAGTGGCAGATCTCGGCTCACTGCAACCTCCACCTCCTGGGTTCAAGCGATTCTTCCCCCTCAGCCTCCCAAGTAGCTGGGATTACAGGTGCCCACCATCACACCTGACTATTTTTGTATTTTTAGTAGAGACGGGGTTTTGCCGTGTTGACCAGGCTGGTCTTGTACTCCTGACCTCAAGTGATCCTCCCTCCTCGACCTCCCAAAGTGCTGGGATTACAGACGTGAGCCACTGCCCATGATTTCCTTTAGATAAGTTGAGGGACCCTTTAGCAAATCAAAATTCTGATCCTGAGTAAGAATCTGAAAGAAGGATGATATGTGTGCCTACCCCCACCTCCATGGGTGGTGAATAACAGTCCCTTTCCAGGGAGAAATCCCTGACATTTCCTACCACCTGCATGTTTCCAACATTTTGTGGTTAGTAGATAATAGTGTTTCAGTGTTAAACTTGCCTTTCTCTCTCAGCCATTCAACAAGTGTCTGTTGAGTACCCATATCAGCCACACATTGTTGATATACAGAGGATAAAGTAATAAGCAGGATAAAGGAGACCAGCATCAAACAGGCTAACAAGTCAGTATGATTCACATAGTGACAAGTGACATGAAGACAATGAAAGGGTAACTACAAACACCGAAGTTATGGTGGAGGACCACTTTAGCACGCATGGTCATGGAGGGTAGCTGGGAAGGTGACACTGAGCTGAGGCCCAGATGGTGTGAAGGAGCCAGCCATGTGAGAGTTGAAAACTCTTCGTTTTGAAGAAAGGGTACAGCAATACAGTTGAAAACACCCTGCTGTGGCTGTTTCAAGGGCTTGGAACTATATTGCTGTCTGCCCAGTCACGTAATTATGACCGGGTAAAACTGCATAGGATTAGTGATCATGACTTATTTTAGATTCCTTACTTATAGACCAATACTGTCACTCAGCTCTATGTTGAGTAATATGTGTATCATTTACTGCATTTATTAATAAGCTTCTGTTTACCTCACAGTGTGTTCACTGTGTAATGATGGACTCAGCCAACATTAATTGCGTGCCTAATATTTTCCAGATATAGTTCCCACTCTCAAGGAGTTCAGTGTCTATTGGGGCAAAACTTTTTTGAAAAGAACATCTGTGCTCGGTGCTGTGGGTTTATTGCAGGGGGTGGGCTGGTTGTGGGGAGGCACAGTTAAGGAAGACTTCCCAATGTAGCAATATTTGGACTGACTGTTGAGAGTTTGGCAGGCATCATAGTGTGGAGAAGGCCTCTGGGAGGGACAGACTGGACAGGGCTTGGCAAAGAGGCAGGAGGGAATGAATTAGGGGTGGTTATGGCTGGAGTGAGCAGTTCCTAAGAGGTGTGTGGTGAAGTCTTTCAGGGGACAGTGGAAGGTGAGACAAGAACTAGGGACAGAACTTGTGAACATTTTAAACTTTAAAGAGGGAGAAGAGTAGGTGCCAGGGAAGAAAACTGAGGAATGGCCAAGGAAGTAGGGGGACACCCGGGAGGAGAGAATTTCAGGGAAGAGTGGCTGATAGCATTACACGCTGCAGAGATTTTCAAAACAGGCCTGAAGTGCGACCTGTGGGAAAGAAAGAGGCCCCCCAGAACCTTTCCAGAATAGTTGGGGAGAGAATTCAGATTATAATTAGCTGAGAAATGAGTGGGATATAAATGGGAGACAGTGAACTTGGAAAGTGCTTTCAAGATCTCATTTCTGAGAATCAAGAGAATGACCTGTGGTCAGAGGTGACCGCAGGTGTAAGGGGGAGTTTCTTTCTTTCTTTCTTTTTTTTTTTTTTCGTGACGGAGTCTTGCTTTGTCACCAGGTTGGAGTGCAGTGGTGCGATCTCGGCTCACTGCAACCTCCACCTCCTGGGTTCAAGTGATTCTTCTGCCTCAGCCTCCCAAGTAGCAGGCGCTACAGGTGTGCGATACCACGCCTGGCTAATTTTTGTATTTTTAGCAGAGACGGGGTTTCATCATGTTGGCCAGGTTGATCTCGATCTCCTGATCTCGTGATCCGCCTGCCTCGGCCTCCCAAAGTGTTGGGACTATAGACGTGAGCCACTGCGCCAGGCTGGGGGAGTTTCTTTAAGTGGAGAGGAGGCTTAGCATGTTTAAAAGGTGTTGGGAAAAACCCAGTGGGAAGGGTGTGGTTGAAGATACAGACAAGAATGAGTGATAGACCTGAGTTGTGAGGAGGTGAGGATCTGGGGCCCAGGGCAGGTGTACTTCTCATTTGCTGTGGGAGGGAAGAGGAAGGATTACTTTTGGTCATGGAGCAGTGGTTCTCAAATGCTGCTCCTATACCAGCTGCAAACAAAAATCAATCACGGTGTTTTCTGAATGCACACCTTCCTGGTTCTCCTCCCCAGAGGGTGAGATTCAGAAGAGTTAGCATGAGTGTCAGAAACCTGTTATTTTTTGTTTTAAGAAATGTGTATTTTTAAAGCCTCCTTGTCCCCCCCACCCTAGGACATTTCAGTGGATGAACAAATTGAGATGGAGGCAGGAGGGAAATCATAGGCAGGGCTGAGAGAACGGAGTCTGATGGGCTGATGAGAGAAGATAGAAGGATTTTAAAGATGTGTATTCTGGTAGGTTGTGTCAATAAAGCAGATTGGATCTGGGGAGAGGGAGGAGTTGAAGTTGACTCTGCTTTACCTCTTGGGCAGCTGGGTGGATAAAGTTCCCAGTCACTAGAGAGGGAATGTAGAGAAGCAGGAGCTCCTTTCGGGGGAAGATGAGTTTAGCTTTGGACCTGTGCAGTGTTGAGGGGTTTGCAGAGTCCAGTCAGAGGTACTTGGGACACCTGGGGAAAGAAATCCAGAGAAAGGGGAGGCAGAAAGTAGGCAGAGCTGGGGGCTTCTGTAGGAGAAGCTGCGTCTCCTCCCCTAGTCCGGTGGATGGATGTGCCCTCTTCCACGGAAGTGCTCATCCCACAGCTGCTTCCCTGGCTCTGCTCGCCACTGTTTCTCTGCTTGCCAGCCTCTGATCCCTCCTTGTCTCCAGTGTATCAGCCCATTTGTGGCATCTCTTTCTTCATATCTAGTCTGGAACCTGTAGTGCATTACCAGAGCTATGGTCTCATCCAGACTCTCAGAGACCTGGCACATCTGTTCTGCGGTGCTCATCGAGTAAAACCCTAACTTCGTATTGATCTATGGGGTCAAGTCTGGGCCCTTGGCACTGTTTCTCAGCTAAGTTTCTGGTATTCAATTCTCAGCTAAGTTTCTGGGATTCAGTCATCTCCTTATGCTACCTCCATTTTGTCCCCGGCTCAAGGCTGTTCTCAGTCTGTCCCCATCTCTTCACCCCCCATCTCACTCTTCACCCATCCAAAAAATTGGGGCCATCACCTGGATGCTCCTTCTGCTTCCTGCTCCCTCTCCCTGACTTGTTTCTGTCCACACTCAGCTTTGTTCCTTTCCTCCAATCCAGAAGAATGAAGCAGCCTCCTCCTGAGGCCCACCTGCCACCGATTCTGAACTCTTTCCTGTCTTTTCTAGCACCACTCATGCTTCTTTACCTTCATTCTGTCTCCTGCAGGAATGAGCCTGGCATGTGGTTACAGCTGATGCTTTCTCCAGCGGGTGCCTTAGTGGCACCCCCTCCCTGAGTTGGGAGCCTCTACCTGCTGCTGCGTTGACCTGGGGGGATGCATCCTTATTTGGTGAGAGGGCATAGTATAGAGATGTAGCACACAGGCCTGAAAGTGAGACTGCCTGTACTTTAGATGCTTTCTTGATGGGTAGGAGGATCAGAAAAGTTAATGTGTGTGGAGCTCCTAGAATTTTGCCGTAGTAACTACTCAGGTGTAAGTAGTATTAACTGGATCCTTCTTCTGAGTCTATTCTTAAAAATACAAAGGTACAACCCATCCAACAACTAGCGTGTGCCTTCCCAACTGCTGACCACCTTCTTTCCAGCTCTTAAAAGGTGATCTTCCCTTATTTTTTCCCCCTTCTCACTTCCCTTCACTTTTTAGCCTTGTGCCATTAGTCTGTTACTCTTCGATGGCGGGGCCCTGTTCTGGGCTTATTGTGGCTTGCTTCTGCTCCGCTGTACCACTGAGCTGCTCTGAGTGAAACTCTTATTTGATCCAAAACATTTGGTAGGGAGCCTTGGGTCAGATGCAGTTAGAGAAGTTTGATGAGCCTGAGGTCCACTGGTATCAGCCTGTGGCGTGGACATTTGTCTCACTGTAGAGCTGGGTGAGCCCTCAGGACTGGTAGGGCCATTCAAGGCCTGCACTCTCCACCTTCGTTCCAGCTTAGGATCCTGCCTTCGGAACCTGAATACCCTGTCCCCTGCATACTGCTGAATTGGACACCAATGTTGACTCCTTTTTTTTGCGTTCTCACAAAGGAGCAAACCATGTTCCTACTGGCATTGTTTCTTAAGTATGCATTCAGTGTGGGAGATGATCCAAATAAATCTTTATTTTTGCCTCTCACTGTCTTTCTTTCTTTTTTTTTTTTTTTTGAGATGGAGTTTCGCTCTTGTTGCCCAGGCTGGAGTGCAACAGCGTGATCTTGGCTCACTGCAGCCTCCGCCTCCTGGGTTTGAGCGATTCTCATGCCTCAGCCCCCCAAGTAGCTGGGATTACAGGCATGCACCAGTACACCTGGCTAATTTTGTATTTTCAGTAGAGATGGGGTTTCACTATGTTGATCAGGCTGGCCTTGAACTCCTGACCTTAGGTGATCTGCCTGCCTTTCCCTCCCAAAGTGTTGGGATTACAGGCGTGAGTCACTGTGCCTGGCCTTCACTGTCTCTTTAAGATACACTCAGTTGGGGAGCTGTTTGCTTTTATGAAAAGCTATCAGGCCTTGTGACTTACCCTTTATGCTTTCATTCACTGATTCAGCAGATACTTCCTGAGCACTCCTGTGGGCCAGCCGGTCTCCTAGGTTCTCAGGATTCAATAGGAAGTAAAAGGCCACATGTGCATTTAAGTGGTGATGATCTTAGGTGATAGAAGTCTTGAAATGTAGGCTCTATTTTAAAATTAAAAGTGTCCAGTTCAATATGTTAATCAACACTTCAGTCTTCATTCAAAGATAAGACTTTCCCCCCCTTTTTTTTCCCAGTTAAGACTTGTAGTTGGCAACCATCTGTGTCAGAAAAAGCAGTGTGACAGGCTTCTGGTGCGTTCGGCTCCTCTCTGTCCCTCAGATTTATTGTGTCTGACTTCACTAGGCTCTGGATTGAGTGGAATAGGAGGAGGAAGGAGTGGTGAGGCGCTCAGATTGTTCTTCTATAGCTCCCTGAGCCTCGCCCGTGGTTAAAGCCGACCCTGTGTCCTGCAGGTGCTTCAGTGGGCTCTTCAGAGACTCCTGACTTCTATCCCTGCTGCCTTCTTGACCTGGGGGTTTGCATCTTTATTTTGGTTGATTTATTTTGGCCAGTTTATTTTGGTGACTCCTCAGCGCCTAGGAACTTAGATCCCCCTAGAGTTTCCTCCTGCTGGAGTTCTTTTGACCTGCTTGGGGGCACTGTTGTTTGAATCCAAGAAGACCCTCTGCTGACTCTCGCGCACAGCCTGGCTGGTACTGCGTGTTCCTTGCCCTGGTTGTGCACGTGGGTCCCAGTGCTCAGCACAGCTTCCCCGGCTCTCTAGATTTCCCGGGTTGGAGATCCACTGTATCCTTGCCGGTCACAGATTAGTGCATGAAATAGGCCATCGAACCGCGACCTGAGCTTGGTGTGAAAGTGTGGCTGTACTCTCAGGCACTCAAGGGTTCACTTCACAAAGCCCCCGCCTCCTGTCCTGTCTTCATGGGAGGGAACCCTCACATTCCACTGTCTGTAGCCCTGACCTGGCTGAGAGGACTGTGGGACTCAGGGGACTGCCTTCCAGTCACTCTTGGAAAGTTCTGCATATGGAGCCCCCCTTTGGTGGCAGCAGCCCTTCTCTTTTGGTACCTTAGTGGAAACTCCTGTTTTATCATCTTGTTTTGGTTGCTTTTCTGTTTTGTGGGCCAGGAACTGTTTGACTCTCTTCTTTAAGGCAGGCTTTAGCGTTTATACTTTTCTGCTATAACCAGGCCTGGGTTGCCCAAACCTGAACAGCTCATTTACTGTTGGGTATACACTCTTCCCCGCCTGTCTTAAGTTTTTGGGAACTGTATTATTGAAACTTCCGAGGAATATACTCTTCATAAATTTTAGCAGCCGGGCACGGTGGCTCACACCTGTAATCCCAGTACTTTGGGAGGCTAAGGCGTGTGGATCACCTGAGGCCAGGAGTTCGAGACCAGCCTGGCCAACATGTTGAAACCCCATCTCTACTAAAAATACAAAATTAGCCGGGCGTGGTGGTTGGCTCCTGTAATCCCAGCTGCTCGGGAGGCTTAGGCAGGGAGAATCGCTTGAACCCGGAAGGTGGAGGTTGCCGTGAGCCGAGATCGCACCATTCCATTGCCCTTCAGCCTGGGTGCGAGACTCTGTCTCAAACAAACAAACAAACAAACAAAATTTAGCTAAAAAGGAAAACTAGGCATTAACTATGGAGGGACAAGCTTAAGAGAGAATGCTTTAAAAGATGTTTCTTTTCGTCGTAAAAGTAACATTAACCACACTATAGGAAGTTTGGAAAATAGAGAAAATCCAGTCTTAGCGTTTAATTTAATTTCTTCATCTTTTCTTTTTCTCTACACTTATGTTCTTGTTTTAAAATAACTGAGTTTGTTATAAAATGAGTACATGTTCATCAGAGACAATTCTGCGACGCAGGAAAGGAGTTCAGTGCAGTGCAGGAAAGCACTAGGAAGAAATAAAATGGCATTTATTGATATTTTGGTGTTTCTGCTGTTTTTCCAGTACAAAAATTAGTATCTAAATAAATAGGTAAAAATAAATTTATCTCAATACTATTTTCTTACTTGCTTCTATTCCACCCAACAGAGTCTTTTAAAATGTAATCATAATGACCATGTATGCGCTCTGCTTTTTTCTTTTTCTTTGAGACGGAGTTTCACTCCTGTTGCCCAGGCTGGAGTGCAGTGGTGCGATCTCGGCTCGCTGCAACCTCCGCCTCCCAGGTGCAAGCGATTCTCCTGCCTCAGGCTTCCGAGTAGCTGGGATTACAGGCATGTGCCATCATGCCCGGCTAATTTTGTGTTTTTAGTAGAGATGGGGTTTCTCCACTGGTCTCCAACTCCCGACCTCAGGTGATCCGCCCGCCTTGGGCTCCTAAAGTGCTCAGATTACAGGCGTGAGCCACCACGCCTGACCTATTTTTGTATTTTTAGTAGAGACGGGGTTTCACCTTGTTGACCAGGCTGGTCTTGAACTCTTGACCTCAGGTGATCCACCCACCTCGGCCTCCCAAAGTGCTGGGATTATAGGCGTGAGCCACCACGCCGGGCCCCGCTTTTTCCCTTTGTCATAAGCGTTCCCCTAGGATGCTGTGCTTGCAGAATTAGGTTGTTTCTCCCCTTTTTATTTCATTTTATTTTATTGTTGTAATGCCGAGAGCATCTTAACTTTCAGATACTCGTAGAAGTGAAAGAAGGTTGAATAAAGTGTATTCTTGTATATTTTTTAGTACATAAGTACATACGGCCAAATTCCAATCCCAAAGGGTAGTACCAATTTCAACTCCACCGGCAATTTAAGGGAGAAAAGATTGCTTTTCTTAAGTTATTACAGTTCGTTTTCACAGTAGCCCTATGAGGATAGGTATTGTTATTTTTCCCCTCCACAAACGAGTCTTTTCAGGCTCAGAAAATAATTTGTCCAAGACCGCATAGCTAGTAGTATATGGAAGAGCTGAGATTTGACTCCAATTTGCTTGCTTCCAAAGCCTGTACTTTCTACTGTATCATACAGTGAAAATTTAGTCCCTTTAGTAGAAAATGGCAATGGCAATATGACTTGTTAAGCCTTAGGACAAACATCTGGGAAAAAGAATCATTATTTAAACAAGGGTGCTAAATGTCTACATAGTTCTTACACCTTTTCAATCAGTGACTAATAAGTGTGAGTTATTTTTGGTTTTACTGATAAAATACTATGTGCTAGGCACTGTTCTAAGCAGCTTACATATATTGACTCACTTAATTCTCAGAACAGCCCTGCGAGGTAGACAGTTATCCTTCCCAATTGCAGCTGAGGAAACTGAGGCACAGACATTTAAGTAACTTTCCTACTGAGGAGCAGGACTAGGATTTGAACCCAGATGGTCTGGCTCCCTATTCTGTGTTGCTCACTACTGCTTCTCAGCCTTAAAGAAGTTTATCTCCGTGTATCTCCCAACCACTGGGATTGTCTTAGGCGAGTGATGTAAATAGTAGCTCAGGTTAGTGTAGAGCTTGAGTCTCAGTCATTGGAAACTGCATCATTGTGTCCTGGCAATGTGCTTTTCCCTCCTCCCCTTGGGACCATGGCAGCTGCTTTCCCGGGCTCTACCATGCTCCTTCTCCTGGCTGCCAGTGCACCAGTCTCCATCTCCCCACATCAGAACCAAGATCCAGTTTACCTTTGGTAGACATGTTATATGTCCTAATTAGGATCTTTTGTAGCAGTTAGTGCTCTACAATTGTTTTTATTTGTGTATCCTCTGTTTTTCTCTTCCCTTATCAAATCATCTTCCTTTTCCAACTTTTTCCATTCTCAATCTGTCTCAATATCAGTTTTAGTAATGTAGGTGGAACCTATCTTACATCAAGAAGTTTTAAAATTGGCATTTTTATAGCATTTTAATAAGTGAAACTTGCTAAAGCATATCTCATCAATAATTTAGCATTTTTGAAGTGTGCTTTGTGAAACGATACTATGAGGAGCTCCTGAAGTTTTAACCCTCATTTAAATTGTGAGTGTAAATGAGAATTATAAAGTAATCCTTAATTAAATCATGATCTTCCCCCCAGATTTTTCCCTAAGGCTTTCTAAGTTACATTGCCATTGTTTTCAGTCATTTCCCAGAATTTAGTCCCTTCGGTGGACATGATACAATGGAAAGAGCATGACACTAATCTTTGGAAAGGGTTCTATAGCCAAGTTAGGTTGGGTATGTTGTTGGCCATACTGTTTTTTGACATTGACAATGCAGACTGACACTTCAAAGACCCTTTGCAGCCCTGCAACAGAGAAATCTATTTGACTTTATTAACTCTGTTTCTAAGATTTATTGGGGGAAATAAAATACAGGGAACAAACATAAATTTCCATTTCATTATACTGCCCAGATTTGATCATTATTTCTGTATTGTTGTTGTATAATTTTTTTTCTCCTTTATGTGTGCATGTAAATATACATTTTTAAAGGAAAAGTCAGCCTATCTACAGTTTCATATTCTGCTTTTTTCATTTACTCTTTTTGAATGAATTCACTCCATGTCATTAAGTAATCTTCAAGCTAACTTTTACCATTATCTTTGTTTTGCCTTGTTACAAAACTGAAACATGTTGAAAAAGTTCAAAAATTATACAAATATCGTATGTAGTGTAGAAAGGACTAATCCCACATAATGACTCCCACACCCACATCACCGTTGTTGGTAGTCTAGTGCTCATTCTTTTAGACTTTTTCTGTGTATGTGCTTCTCTATGCGTTCTTTTTTTTCCTGACACATGTATATACATACATCCATACACCTATACATTTGGTTTTATACAGAAACGGCATTCAGATACACATTCGATGTTCTTCCAGCATCTCAGATATGAAAAAACATGAGTTTGAATGATTATAACTTTTTTTTTCAATTTTTTTTTTTTTTTTTTTTTTTAAATTTAAGATGGGGTTTCACCATGTGGGCCAGGCTGGTCTCGAACTCCTGACCTCAGGTGATCTGCCTTCCTTGGCCTCCCAAATTGCTAGGATTACAGGCACCAGCCACCACGCCCTGTCCGTAACTTTTTTTTTTTTTTCTGAGAAAGGGTCTTGCTTTGTCGTCCAGCCTGGAGTGCGATGGCATGATCTCAGCTCACTGCAACTGCCGCCTCCCGGGTTCAAGTGATTCTCCTGCCTCAGCCTCCTGAGTAGTTGGGATTACAGGCACCTGCCATCATGCTGTGCTAATTTTTGTATTTTTGTAGAGATAGGGTTTTACCATGTTGACCAGGCTGGTCTTGAACTCCTGACCTTAGGTGATCCGCCTGACTCGGCCCCCCAAAGTGCTGGGATTACAGGCATGAGTCACTGCACCTGGTCAATTGTAACATTTTATCGTACTAAAATAAGTTTTTTTGTAGTATTTTCTCACTTAGAAACACTTAGAACATCTTTGTAACTAAATTATTGATTGCATCTTTAACTTCATTTTAAGGAAATAATCATAAATGTTGAATTATAGAGTCAAAGGATAAGAATATTTTATTTTATTGTAGACAGAGTCTTGCTTTGTCGTCCAGGCTGGAGTGTAGTGGCATGATCTCAGCTCACTGCAAGCTCTGCCTCTCAGGTTCAAGCGATTCTCCTGTCTCAGCCTTCTAGTAGCTGGAATTACAGGTGTGCACCACCACACCTGGCTAATTTTTGTATTTTTACTAGAGATGGGGTTTCACCATGTTGGCCTTGAAGTCTCAACCTCAAGTGATCTGCCTGCCTCATCCTCTCAAAGTGCTGGGATTACAGGCGTGAGCCACTGCCCCTGGCCTGATTGTGTATTTATTGTAGAGCCAGGGTTAGAACCTAGGTCAGAAAACCTGCCCTGTTCTTTCTTGAATCTTGCATTATTTTTTGCCTTGGCATCTTCGTTTGTTTGTTTGTTTGTTTTTTCCTGGAATCCCTCCTGGAGTAAATTTTTTTCGTGTAAGGACACAGGTAGTGAACTTCTGAATCTTGCTTGGCCATTCTTGTGCAGTCCTGAATGACTGGATTCCTAAGTACCTAGTGTGGGTTTCCTCTTTGTTTGTGGGTGCAGCCTTTTCCAGCAAGAGGCGGCTCAAACTTCACCTGGCAGGGCTGACTCTAGGTTCTGTTTTAGTATGCAAGGCATATGAATAGGCTGGTTTGTATATAGGGTGCAGAGGTGGGTAGTAGGTAGTGGGGGGGGAGGCAGGAATGTGAGAACCGCCTGCAGTCGTCAAAGTGGAGCTCAACGCTTTCTATGGCTTCTACTCCTAAGTGAAGCTGCCCTTCTTATTACCCTCCTTTTCCATTCCCTGTCACCTGTGCTGTGATCTGGTTTGGAAGTTTGAAGTTACCCCAAGCTCTCTTCTATTTTTTTTGCAGACCTCCAACCCCCTTAATGTTCTCCTTAAGCAGATTGCCCCCCACCCCACCCTTTTTGAAGAATTTCTAGGATTTTATTTTGAGGGAATAAATAAACTTCTTTTCCAACCTGGAATGGTGGGGGAAAGGCTGTTTGTAGACAGTGGGTTTGGGGACGGGTTTGAGGCCCCACTGTCATGCTTGCTCGGTGGCATTTGCACCACTGGAGATGATTTTAGACAGGGTGTCGGCCCAACAGTAAACACCATTGAAATAAAAGTCAGGTCATGACTCCCTTTTCAGTTTTTTTTTTTTTTTTTTGAGATATGATTTTTATTGAGCTTATCCACCACAGTGGAAATAATGTCTGTACAAAACCAAATGTTTGTTACTATAACTTCTGCATCACAATTAAAATCCAACCAGTTTTAAAAACAGTCCACTCAATCAAAACCCACTGCTTCAGAATCAATAGCTTCTTTGAAGCCACAGTAACACTTAAATATGGTTAAGACTCAAATGCAGAAATTTGGTTGGTTGGAAAGCTAATTAAACTTCCAGCTTGCTCAAATAGAATCACAAAAAGACAAAATTGTGTTTTTCACAGAGATACAGTCCACTGGAATCAGCAACACTGGACAGCTGTTCTAGTATTTAGAGTCCTGAGATAACACGGAATCCAGGCATCCATTAGACAGTCTTCTGTTGTCCTTTCTTCCCAATCAGAGATTTGTGGATGTGTGGAATGACACCACCACCAGCAATTGTACCCTTGATGAGAGAATCCAATTCTTCATCTGCACGAATAGCAAGTTGCAAGTGATGAGGGGTAATATACACTTTACCTTTAAGTCTTTTGATGCATTTCCTGCCAGTTCAAGTCCCTCTGCGGTGAGGTACTCCAGGGTGGCTGTGCTGTACACAGCGGCAGTCGTGCCCACACGTCCGTGACTGGTTGTCCTAGATTTCAGGTGTCGATGAATACGGCCGACTGGGAACTGCAAGCTGGCTCTCTGTGAGCAGGAAACCGCCTTTGTCTTGGCCGTTCCGGAGTCCTTCCCAGCCTTACTGCCAGCCATTTCAAATTCTGCTGAAGCTCAAGCAAGGCAGAGAAAGGGCTAATCAGACCCACGGTGAGATCCCACCACCTACTCCTTCGTTGCACCGTGATTCAAACTGCCCTTTTCAGTTCTTACTATTCCTGATTGGATCAAATAGAAAATCTTGGTTTGGTGCTAGTCTGAAAGACCTCTCTAATAATGGCTATTTTCCCATTGTAACAAAAAGAGCAGGAGGTAATATTAGACTTTAATAACTTTGTTTTGTTATAGGCTGGTGCAAAAGTAATTGCGGTTTTTGCCATTAAAAGTAAAATGGCAATTACTTTTGTACCAACCTGTATTTGTGTGTGTGTGTGTGTTTGCGTGTTTGTGATACAGTCTCACTCTGACGCCCCAGCTGGAGTGCAGTGGTGCAATCCTGGCTCACTGCAACCTCTGCCTCCCTGGTTCAAGGATTCTGATGCCTCAGCCTCCCAAGTAGTAGCTGGCATAGGTGCCCACCACCACACCTGGTTAATTTTTGTATTTTTAGTAGAGACAGGTTTTCACCATGTTGGCCAGGCTGGTCTCTCGAACTCCTGACCTCAGGTGATCCGCCCACCTTGGCCTCTCAAAGTGCTGGGGTTACAGGTGTGAGTCACCGTGCCTGGCCTAGTGTGTTTATTTTTATAGTTACCACCTACTAATGAGAAAGCGACACTTGTTTTCCATTTACTGTAGTGATACCAAATTTCCTTTAAAATATTTATGTAAATCACAGTAAGGTGATTTAAAGAAAAATATTAAATAACAGGATCAGGGCAGGCAGAAACTGTGGTGCTGTAGCGGTAATGCCTGCAGTTTGAGAAATGCCCTCAATTCTCCTGAGGATTGCTTGTATTCTTCCCCAGGTCTTGGTATTTGTTGATTCCTTTTCTGGACTCAGTTGAAAGGACACATTTCTCTGGTGTTTTGAGGGTTCTTTTATTTTGTATTTTTTTTTTTTTTTTAGTAGAGACGGGGTTTCACCGTGTTAGCCAGGGTGGTCTCGATCTGCTGACCACGTGATCCGCCTGTCTCGGCCTCCCAAAGTACTGGGATTACAGGCTTGAGCCACCGCGCCCGGCCTGTTCTTTTATTTTGAAACAACTTTGGAAGGGTGGGAACGTGGACAGGTGTCCTGGGTCTGCTGTCTTAGACTGGAATTTTACCTAGCGGTCTTCTTGGTTTCATTGTTTTTGCTGGACTGTTTTCTTCTTTCCTTTTTCTTTTTTTTTCTTTTTTTTCTTTTTTTTCTTTTTTTTTTTTTTGAGACAAAGTCTTGCTCTTGTCCCCCAGGCTGGAGTGCAGTGGCGCGATCCTGGCTCACTGCAACCTCCGTCTCCCGGGTTCAAGTGATTCTCATGCCTCGGCCTCCCTAGTAGCTGGGATTACAGGTGCCTGCCACCACGCCCGGCTAATTTTTGTAGAGACGGCATTTCACCATGTTGGCCAGGCTGGTCTCGAACTCCTGACCTCAGGTGATCTGCCCGCCTCGGCCTCCCAAAGTGTTGGGATTACAGACATGAGCCACCGCACCCGGCCTCTTTCCTCTTTTTCGAATTAATTTTAGTGTTTGGGGTTTCAATGGGGCTCGTTCCCCGCTTCAGCTAGGCCGTTGCTCAGTATCAGTCCCCCCACCCGTTAGGTGCTGAAGGGCCACTCAGAAGCCCAAACTTGCAAGGATTTTTCTGCTCGGATCTCTTACGCTTTTCTCCCAGGGAGAGGTCCCGTGGCTCATCAAAGCTTTAAAACGAGACTTGGGTTTCTCCGCCGTGCAGGCGTGTGTTCTGCTTGCCCTCTTTCTCCAACCCAGACTCACGTAGGCTACGCTGAAACTGCCGAGGCAGACCCTCTTATGTGGCCTGGGGACGTTCCAGCGCCATCTTTGTAGCTCGGGCATCCTTGCTTGTCACCCTGTTTGGTTGACTCCGACTCCTTGGGTCCTTGAACACAGGGAGGCACCCCGGCTTGGGGCCAGCTGTTACCGCACACGTCCCGGCATGCGGCCCTCTGGTGTCTCAGCTGCGCTGATGGATGCCCACCGGCGATGCTTCTCCAGGCCCCAGGCGTTTCCTTTGGTCTCTGTAGAGGTTGTGGGGGGCGGGTTGGAGAGGAGAGTTAGTTGCCAGCACTTTAAAATTGGCTTATTTCAGACCTAAGTTCGGGTGTCTGTGATGTCCTGAGGCGGATGATCTGGCAGCCTCAGTGCCGAGTTGTTATGTGGCAGCATCCGCCCAGCTCTCGCCCACCTTCTTGCCGTCGACTCCCCCATTTCACTGTCTGCCTGGCCTCTGTAGGCACTTGAATTTACAACACATTTTCTTGCCACTAACCACACATTTTCCCCCTTGAGAAGTATTATTTCTTCCTTCTTACAGTTTATCACATGGTCCAGAACTTTCTGTAAACTTCCTGATTTACTTTTTAAGAGTTATTCCAACTGTTAACTGATTTATCCCATATTTGTGTGTTACAGTCATAATTTTTCAAACTTCTTTTGGCTTTTAAAATTATTTCATTATATTTCTTGTCTAATTAGTACTTTTAGTAATTGCTGCTTTTTACATTTAATGAAAGTATTAATGTCTGTATAAAATCTCCCGAAGAAGTATAAACCCAACTGGTGGCCACCACAGTGGTGGGACCAAAATGAACATTTAGGTGCCCAGTGCCTTTGCTGACTTGCAGATTTGATACACTTTCTCTGGCATGCAGGCCTATGTGTTTGGTGCTGTTTTAGGACTTCCTTTTAAAATTTTACAGCTCACTCTTTCCTCCCCTTTAATTCACATTGTTTAAGTATTTTAGATGTGGAGCACATTTTTTGTATATAGAGGGTAAGTTCTTCTCTTTCCTGACTTTTTTTTTTTTTTTTTTTTTCCTGGAAACTTCTTAGCACTTTCTGCGGCTTATTTTCCAGATAAACTGTATAACTATTGCTTTGGTAACAAGAGTTTATTGACTGCCGGCCTGAGCCAGGCACTCTGCCCAGTTGTTTGGGGACCTGCATGAGGAGCGGTCAGTGTAGCAGGTGTCCAGTGTCATTGAATTCTCCCCAATGCATTAGGGACAGGAGCTGATTGATGGCTTCCAGTGTTTTACTTCTAAACACTGTAGGGAAATGGGTGTAACAAAAATAAACCTGGAACATTTTGATCCCTGGGCAGTCTTTGTTGAGATGATCACCAGGAAGGACTCATTCCTCCCTAACGTGGTCACTGAATCTAAGTTTCATTAAGTTTTCTTCTAGGAAGTCCAGAGACTTGAGGAATAAATCATAGTGGAAGTGGAAGGTGTCTCTTGCAAGGTGTGGGTTTACTGTGCTTTTGTGCATTTCTGCCCTTAGTTTTGGTTTAGCTCCTTTCTGATGAAAAACTTTATAAGAAAATTACTTTATGAGACATCAGGTCACCCCATACTTGTGAGAACCCTGAGAAATTTGCCAAATAGTTAAGTAGTCAAACATAAGAAAACCAATGTTGTGGTAGGATATGGCGGCCCCTCCTCTCAAGGGTGTGAACCATACAGGGCTTTTTGATGTCTGTATTTTTACATGCGTGACTTGTGGAGGCAGGCAGTTTCTGGGTTGCTCCCCTACCTGTCTGTCTTCAGCTAGAATGCTTCTGTAACAGCCCACAGGACAAAACTTTGCAAGGCCTGTGGTTAGTGTCTCCAGTAACCAAAAGATACATATTTTATTCAGGTAAAATTTGCCGTTTTAACCGTTTAAAAATGTTCACTTATTGACTTCCACTACATTTACATTGTTGTACAATTAACACCAACCACAATTTAATTGCAGAACATTTTATCATGCCAGAAAGAAACGGAGTACCCATCAAGCCAAACTTGTCACCCTGCAGCCCATGGGCCATATGTGGCCCACGACAGCTTTGAATGCGGCCCAACACAAATTTGTGAACTTTCTTAAAACATTCTGAGATTTTATCAATTTTTTAAAGCTTATCAACTATTGTTAGTGTTAGTATACTTTATGTGTGGCCCTAGATAATTCTTCTTTTCCAGTGTGGCCCAGGGAAGCCAAAAGATTAGACATCCCTGTATAAAGCAGTCATGCCCCACTACCTTCTCCCAACTGCCCCTGACAAACACTAATCTGCTTTCAGTCTGTGTGGATTTAAAAATTCTGGACATTTCATATAAGTGGAGTCATACAGTATGTAACTTTGTGTGACTGGCTTTTTTTCACTTAGCGTATTGTTTTTGAGGTTCATCCGCGTTGTAGCATGTATCAAGATCCATTCCTTTTATGGCTGAATAATATTCTATTGGATGGATATACATTTTGTTCATTTGTTGATGGACGTTGGTTTGTATCCACTTTTTGTCTTACCATGATAATGCTACTATGAACATTTATATGTAGGTTTTTGTGGAAAAACACTGTGTTTTCAGTTTTTTTGGGTATATGCCTCAGAGTGTAATTGCTAGGTCATGTCATAATTCTGTGCTTGACTTTTTGAGGAACCAAAAAGATATATCTTAAGTATTAAAATAGTAATCATATAAAGTTATTGTACTTCCTTCTTATATATTAAAAAGAAATGGTTTCTTTATAGTCAGGCAGAACCAAGTTCAAATCCCGGCCCCTCTACTAACTAACCGTAACCTTTAGTGGGTTATTTACCCATTCTTAGTTTATTTCTTCACCTAGAGAATGCTGATAATTAATTCCTGCTTTAGGGCTATTATAATCACTGAGATGGTATTACATGTAAAGTGCTTTTATTAGCACAGTGCCTGGCATAAAATACTCCACATATACTGTAATATTTATTTTAGGATAATACATAGTCACCCAAGCCTGATTAGTATTTATTGCCTCAAAGAAATGACTGTGTACTTTGGTCAAACCAAAAAGAAATCAGACCCGAAAGGAAATCTTAAACTTTGTATTTTTATATTATCTTTGCCAGAGAGGTATTTTGCA
This sequence comes from Chlorocebus sabaeus, assembly GCF_047675955.1. Lineage (NCBI taxonomy): Eukaryota > Metazoa > Chordata > Mammalia > Primates > Cercopithecidae > Chlorocebus > Chlorocebus sabaeus. Next base: position 81,207,842 of record NC_132906.1, read on the forward strand.
TTTTTACTTTTAGGTTAATGCATTGTCTGTTATTCTCAAAATTTGTAGCATCCCTGTTTTCAAAGGTGGAAGGATCTCCTGCAGAGAAGTGACTTTTTCTTAACCTTCTGTTTGATCTCTGCTTGGGTTCTGTATGTGTGAACCACTTCCTGGCTCTGCTCATAGAGGCCGAAGGTTGCTAGTGACTTGCCCCATCTCAATGTGTAAGGATTCACCATATGGATCTTTTTCTTGAATTAGTAACTAGTTACAAATTATTTTTTCTAGTTGTCAAAATAGATTTTTTTTTTGTAAAAAATTAAGATCTCCATGAACAGGCCAGAGATTATCACTGTTAATATTTTCGTAGATGCTTCTAAAAAAAGTATTGATATATTATTTTTGTATAGTAATACCACTAGAATATTTTGCACTTACTATTTAGGAACATCTTTCTAAGGTGTGAAATATTTTTCTACAACCTGTTTCTTAATGTTGAATATTATTCCATTTTTATGGATAGAACATAATTTACCCATTTCCCAATTGGATATTCATATTGTTTCTAGTCTTTTCACTATTATAAACAGTGCTGCAATGAACACTTTTGTAGCAAAATCTTTGTGCTCATTTATGATAATTACTTTGGGCTAAATTTCTAGAAATGGATTTCTTGGATCTGTGTTGCACCCTCGACAGACTGCAGTCTTTTTATATTTCATTTACAATTACTTTTGTTACACAGGGCACCACTTTGATTTCTGTTAGTGCCGTTTGTGATTGTGTATGTCTTTTACTTGAAATCCACTGTGAAGGTGAACATTTCTTTGAACCGTGGCACTATATGGCAATGCAGTGTAGTCAGTTGTGCTTGCGGTCCGGATTATCAGAGCTTGAATTCTGGTTCTGCTGCTCACTAGCCTCTTCTTGCGCACTGTTTCAGTGTACTCTGCCTCACCTTTTATTCTATTTCTACAGAGTCCCATTTGGTGTGTAAGCTGGTTTGTTGTTCTTATTTCTCTGTTCCTTCTGTGGAGCTTCTTTTCTGTGGCCACCCTAGACCATTGAGGATGGAAGCTGATGGATAAAAGTGCTGCCCTGTTCCACCTGTGATGGTAGTTGAGACACATTCACCAGGCTTCTTAGAAAGTCCTGCAGGTTCCAGCACCTGTCAGAAACATCTGTCACTCATGGCGATCGCCTACTTGACAGTGCCCTTCTTTGGACTCTTCCTCTGTTTCCCTCCCTGTGTCCTTTACCACTGCTCCCTGGGATCATATCCTAAAATAAAGTACCTGCCTGTAAGCCTTTGCCTCACCTTTTACTCTCAGGGGAACCCCGGCTAAGACATTTTGTTGTCATGGATAGGTAATGTACTCTCCGAGTCACAGTTTTGTCTTCTGTATAAATCTGAGAAGAGTAACGTCTACCTCATAGGGTTATTTTGAGGATTAAACCATGTAATTCATTCATTCACCACCTAGTTACTGAAAGGCAACTGTGTGCTAAGTGGTGGCATTCTGGCTGTGGGGATATGGGCAGTGAGCAAGACAGCTAGGACCCTATCTTCATAGAGTTTACCTTCTGATGAAGGAGACAGACAAAGAAGCAAACAAAGAATTTCAAGTAGTAGAGAATGCCACAGAGTAAATTAACCAGGATGACGCACTCAAAAGCAAAAAATCACGATTGAAGGCCACTCTGGGGAGGTGCTGTTTGAAATGAGGACTGAATGATGAGGATAAGCTGGACATGGGAAGAACATTTTGGGTAGAGAGAGTAACAGGCACATAGGCCCTGTAGTGGAATGGCAGGAGCAAAGTAGCACACGTAAAGTGTCATGCTAATGCCTCCACTTCCTAAGGGCTTAATAAATGTTGGTTGGTATTAGTAGTTACTAGTTGGTTATATTAGTAATTAATAGTAGAGGTTAGATCAAAGGGATAGCCTATTGTTAACAAATAGCAGTAAGTGGTCAGTTTAGCCTTATGAGTTGATGACAAATTGGTTTCATAGAATAAGCAGTAATTGGGCAGGATGAGAATGGTTTCATAGTATAACTTGTTGATATGGTAAATTACATTGATTTGTTTCGCATTCCCAGGATAAGCTTTATTTGGTCATGATGTATTCTTTTTATATAATGCTAGGTTTGATTTACTGATGTTTTGTTGAGAACTTTGCATCTGTTAATATGTTAATAAAGTATATTGGTCTAATTTTTGCCTTTTAATATCTTTACCTGGTTTTGCTAACAGTGTATCATTGGCTTCATAATGTGAGTTGGAAATCGTTCCCTATTTTTCTGTGTTGTAAAAGAGTTTGTGTAGAATTGGTATTTAAATGCTTGGTAGAATTCTCCCCTGAAGCCATCAGGCTTGGAGTTTTCTTTGTTAGAAGTCTTTTAACTATAAATTCAATTTCATAATATCTATAGGACTGTTTAAGTTATCTATTTCTTCTTGAAGAGCTTTGGTAGATTGTGTCTTCCAAGGAGTTTGCCTGTTTCATCTAAGTTGTCAAATTTATGGGTATAAAGTATTTCGTAACATTCCCTTTCAAAAAAAATTTAGTTGTGATAAATTTTAGTAGTGATAAGAAATGCATAATATAAAAGTTACTATTTTAACTATTTTTAAGTCACAGTTCAGTGACATTAAGTACATTCACATTGTTGTGCAACTTCTTACTGTCCTTTTAATGTCTCTGGGATCAGTAGTGATGCCCCCTCTTTATTCCTGATATTGATAATTGTGTCTTCTCTCTTTTTGTCCTGATCATTTCTGCTGGAAGTGTATCAGTTTTATTGATCTCAGATAACCAGCTTTGAGTTTCATTGATTTGTCTCTATTATAGTTTGGTTTTCCCATTTCATTGATTTCTACTCTTAATTTTTTTTTTACATCTGCTTGCTTAGATTTTAATTTGCTCTTTTTCTTTTTCCTTTTTTTTTTTTTTTTTTTTACAGATTGTAACCTATACCATTATTTGAGACCTTTTTTCTTCCTAATATAAGCATTTTTATGCTACACTTTCCTCTCTAAGCATTTCTTTAGCTACAGTCCACAAATTTTGCTTGGTTGTGCTTCAGTTTTTAATTCTGTTTTAAATATAGTCTAATTTCCTTTGTGACTTTCTCTTTGACCCAGATATTGTTTAGAAATGTGTTGTTGAGTTTTCACATATTTGGGGGATTGTCCATCTTTCTGTTGTTGGTTTCTAATTTTTTTTGTGGCCAAGGAGCGTGCTTTGTATGATTTTAATTCCTTTAAATTTTTTGAGGAATCTTTTATGCCCAGAATATAGTCTATTTTGGTGAATGCTCCATCTGCACTTGAACAAATGTGTAACTTGCTGTTGTTGGGTGGAGTGTTCTATGAATGTCAATCAGGCCAAGTTGGTTGATAATGTTTTTCAGGTCTTGTATATCCTTACTGATTTTACTAGTCAGCTTGGGCTGCCATAACAAAATACCACAGACTGGGTGGCTTAAAGAACAGAAATTAATTTTCTCACAGACCCAGAAGCTGGAAGTCCAAGCTTAGGGTCTTGGCAAGTTTGGTTTCTCTTGGGGCCTTGCAGGAGCCTGCTGCCTTCTAGCTGTGTCATCACATGGTCTTTCCTTTGTGTGTGGGAGCATCCCTGGGTCTCTCCTTTTTCTTATAAAGACATGTCACATTGAATTAGGGCTCCATCTATCCTTATGACCTCACTTAACCTTAATTCCCTCTTTAAAGGGCCTCTCTCCAAACACAGTCAACATAGAGCTTCAACATACCAATTTGAGGGGGTCACATTCAGTCCATAACAGTGATTTTTCTGTTTACTTGTACTATCCATTACTGTGAGAAGAGTGCTGAATTCTCCAATTATATTTGTGGATTTATCTATGTCTCATTTCAGTTCTATTAATTTTTGCTTCATTGAAGTCCTTTCTCAGCTCTCAGATTCTATGATTCTCTGTGTACCCCCCACCCAATGTTTTAATTATGAAAAATTTCAAACATGCCACAAAGTAGAAAGAGTGGTACACTGAACACCCGTATACCCATCACCTAGATTCTACAATTAACATTTTAGTATGTTTGCTTTAGCAAATATCAATCCCTCTATTTATTTGATCAGTACCATATTATTTTTTAAAATGCATTTCAAAGTAGATTATAGTCACATTTTCTCTAAACACTTAAATGGGCATTGTTATTAACCAGAGTTTAAGAATTATTTAAAGGTTTTTTTTTAGTTAAAATTTTTACGTAGTAAAAGTACAAATCTTGAGTTGATGAGTGAATCTTATTGTGTATAATGATACTGTATACTTATCCTGTGATGTGCAACTTTTTGGATATTTGTGTATTATTGCTTTCCACATAGGTTTTTGAGATCTGACTTCTGCTCATCTTAAGAGGAGTACTTAATGGTAATTATCAGATCTGCATTTTTAGGGGTTTGTTTGGTCCTGGACAGAATTAAAATGGTTGTGTAAATAGGGTCAGTTATTAGTTCAGTAAGTATTTGCTTATATTTAGTTTTAATTTTTAATTGTGGTAAAATGTACATAATATAAAATGTACAATCTTAACTATTTTTGTGTCTAGTACAGTAGTATTAAGTACGTTCATATTGTGCAGCCGATGTCTGTAACTCTTCTCATCTTGCAGAACTGAAACTGTACCCATTAAACAACTTCCCATTTCCCCCTTCCTCCCCTCTGCTGTACCCTTCCTCTGGCAACCGCTTTTCTACTTTCTGCCTCTGTGAATTTTACTACTCTAGGTACTGCAAATAAGTGGAATCATGTAATATTTATCTTTTTGTGACTGGCTTATTTCATACAGCATAATGTCCTCAAGGTTCATGCATGTTGTTGCATGTGCCAGTTTCCTTCCTTTTTAAGACTGAATTGATCACCCTTATATGTGTGTGCCACATTTTGTTTACCTGTTTATCCATTCATCTGCCAGTGGACACTTGGGTTGCTCCCGCCAGTATTTGAGCACCTGCTTCACATCACTCCCCTTTTGTTTAACAAACACTCTTGACTGCCTTTACGTGCCAGGTCCTGTTAGAGGCATGCGGGATGCTGCAACAGGGAATGTACCAGACAAAGCTGCTGCCCTAAATAAGCTTGTGTTCTAGTGGAGACTGAAGGTGGGGGAATGGACAATAGACCAAGAAATATATTTCCTTGATTCTAAAATGCATTTGTTCCCACATTTTAATGATTCTAAAGTTGGAACGCGCCTTATAATTGATGATGTCTTAGAATTGTATTTGGCAGCGTTTATTTTTTAGTGGCCATAAAAATAATGGTGTATCAGTTTGAATCATAGAGTTGATGAATCACTATTAAATCCACTGTTAAGTGCTGTGAAAGAAGCGGGACAAAGGATAAGGTGACATTTGAGCAGAGCATGTGTTTAGTTTAAATGATGTGTTTTCATAGCAGGACGTCATCCCTGAAGGAGGCAGTGTGTTGATTCACATTTGGCACAAGCTCTGACCCCAGTGTGAGCTGGTAGCACTTTGCAGACTGGTTATTTTGAGTGGCACTGGTAGAGAGGAGAGAGACCTGGCAGGTGAAGGCTCGGGGGAGCATTTTGCTAGATGGGCCCGGATCTTGTAGGTGGGAAAGACAGCATGTTCGGAACTTAGTCAGAGCCACCTCAGCAACTGCCAGCAGTTCTTCCAGTGGCCCAGAACAAAACTTAGTTTTATTCCTGACTTCTCCATCTGCCCATACACCCAGTCAGTCAGCATATCCTGTCTGCAGCACCTTCACAACATATCCCAGTTCCGACCCCCCTCTTCATCTCCACCTCCACCCTGCTGGTTTGAACATCTTCTTTCTTCCTTGGATTCCCTAACAGCCTCCTAACTGGTCTCCTATCTTCCACCCTTTCCTTGCTGTAATTTCTTCTCAATTTAACAACCAAAGTGATCATTTAAAACCTTTTCCAATCATGTTACTCCTCTACTGAGACCTCCCCAAAGCACCCTGCACATCCAGAGGAAAGGTTTTAAAGTCCTCATAATAGACTGTAGGGCCCTGGACTATTTTCTCCCATCACCACTTCTTTGACCTTAGCTCCCTCCCTGTCTGTCTCATGCTCACTCTGCTTTTGCCGGTTGGCAGCCTTATCATCTCTTAATCATGTTGAGCATGTTTTCATCTCAAAGCATTTGTGCTTGCTTTTTTTCCACCAGGATCACCCTTCCCTCAGGTATCTGCAAGGCCTATATCTTCAGGTCTCTGCCCAGATCCACATTACAAGAAGGTCTTCCCTAACCAGGTTGGATAAGATGGCACCCCTCCTTTCCCACCAGCAGTGGGCCAAGTTATGCTGCAGTAGCAAACAACTCTGAAATATCAGGAACCCGAGACAACAAGGCTCACATCTCACTGCTGTTCCATCTCCATTGCGAGTTACCTGGGAGGGGTCCACTCTACACTGTCGTCAGCCCCGGGAGCTGGCTGATGGCTACCCCACCATCTTGCACATTGGCAGATGAAAAGAGCAAGAATGATTCCCTGGCTCTTAAAGGGTCCTCCTGGAAGTGACATAGCTTTTATTTACTTGGCCAGAGCAAGTCACATTGCCATGCCTCACTTCATTTGGGAGTGGGGATGGGGAGCAGTCCTACCATGGGTTTGGGAAGAGACAGGAAATATGTGGTGAATAACAAAGCCACAGGTTTTATTTTCCCTAGTTCATTTTGCGTAGGATTTATTTCCATCTGACATAATGTATATATCTACCTTGTTTTGTTTGTTGTTGCTTTTCTCTCCTGTCTAGACTCTAAACTACAAGACTAGGGACTTTATCCACAGTTTATTGCTGTGCCTCAGGACCTAGAATAATGCATGGTACAGCATGGATGCCTACTCATATTTAGAGAATGATTGAGAATACCAAAGCAAACCACTCATTTATTCATTTGGTGGATGCGTTGGGAGTTTGATATTCAAGTTGGGAATGTGAATTAGGGAGATTTGAGAGGTTAGAAAGGAAGAGATGGTGTGAGATAAGAAGTTGTAGAGCAGATATATTGGAGAAAATCAGTGGAAACGCTGGTAAGTGTAGAGTGTCATCTTGAGATTTGAGACCAAGAATTTATGGTGAGGTCTTGTAGCTCAGCTCTGTGACTTTCTCCACTCACGTTGAGTTGCTCAAACTGGCAAGGAAGGGGAAGGAATGACGGGGACCATTGCACAAGGACAAGTGGAAACCCAAGTTGAAGGAAACATGAATCAAGCTGCCCCTTGCACTTACATCACCCCTGCTCCATCTTCAGTCCTGTCAGAGTCACAAAGGAGCTTGCCTTTAATGGGGGAAACCTGGTTGTGATGTGTGCTGGTGGTAGGAGCAATATTCTCTATATTCATTCTTTTCTCTTTTTTTTTTGAGATGGAGTCTCGCTTTATTGCCCAGGCTGGAGTGCAGTGGCACAATCTCGGCTCACTGCAACCTCCACCTGCTGGATTCAGGAGATTCTCCTGCCTCAGCCTCCTGAATAGCTGGGATTACAGGTGCCCTTCCAGCACGCCTGGCTAATTTTTGTATTTTTGGTAGTGACGGGGCTTCACGATGTTGGCCAGGCTAGTCTCAAACTTCTGACCTCAGGTGATCTGCCCGACTTGACCTCCCAAAGTGCTGGGATTATAGGTGTGAGCCACTGTGCCCAGCCCCTATATTCATTCTTTTATTTCATTTTCTTCTCATGACACTTTTGAGGTAGGGTCTCATCTCCATTTTACAGGTGAGGAAAATTGAGGCTGAAATGGCTCAAGAAAGGATTTAGGTTGGTTAGGCTCATAGTCATGGTACTCTCCTCTACTTTTGAATTACTATGCAATGAGGAACTCGGTTAGATTTTAGATTCCTTGGAGCCTTGTTTGCATTTTGGTCATGAAGAAAGTGTGCAACCACTTTACTAATGGTTCCAGTTTAGATGCTCGCAAGACCTTACCAGAGAGGAAATAGTTGGGCTATTTTTATATGCTTAAACAAGTACAATAACCACAATATCAACTGTAACTGGTAAATTCGCCCCCAGGGAATTTCTTATGAATAAGATGAAGGTACACCTCACAGAATCTGAGACTGTCCCCATCAGTGAGGCTTTTCTGTGATATTGGCTGTTAATGATCTGGACATTTCATCTGTGCATGGGACGATGCTAGGATTTATGATGAATGTAGAGAAGAGTGAGGCATGTGGCCTCCCTTCGGGAATCTTTATTGTAGTTGGGATAGCAAAACTGTACAAACCCTGGCTGCTCACAGTAGTGTGTGGGAACGAGGGTGCAGAGTAGGGGAAAAGCCCTTCAGGCTAAAATGGTTCACTCAGGCTGATGGAGGAAAGTAGAAACAACTGTTATTTGAAGGCTGCATAAGATTTAGATAAGGGAGTATCTGTGCTAGTAAGGAAGGCATTGATGATATTTGGGGATTTAAGTCTGGAAAAAATTTCCAAAGGCATTGAAACAGAAAGCAACATGTTGAGGAGGTAGTGAGCTGTGTGGTTTGATTGCAGCAAAGGCTCCTGAGAACAAAGCAATGGGGGTTGTGCTGAGGAGGCAGGAGGCCCAGAATGTGGGGAGGTCTGAACAACCAGGGACAGGGACTTGTCATTTGAGCTTGAGGGTTATACCAAAGTGACCACATTGCAACCTTGTTTTAGGAAGGAGTACACACACACACACACACACACACACAGACACACACACACAGACACACACACACACAGACACACACACAGACACACACACACACACAGACACACACACACACACACACACACACACACACACAGACAGTCCTTCCTTTGCAAGGTGATGCAGGACCGTAAAAGTGACTGTGCGAGTTGAAACCAGGCAAAGCTATTTTAATAATCAATGGGGAAAATTTGGATTGTTCCGTGATTTTTAAAAATTTTTGTTGAAAGAATGCTTTGTTAAAACTTTAGACTTTCTCTTATAAATATATAGTTATAAATGCATAGGGAAATGAAAAAATAGTAAAACAGTATACTGTAATTTATTAAAAACATTAGCGACATTGAGAATGAAAGTGTTTTGTTTCTTTGTAAGAAACTTCCAAAGAGCAGTTTGAGCAGTGTTTGCCTTCTTCCTATTGTGTAACTTATGGGGAGTATCTCTATGATACCTTGTGACTTGTCATACGCCTGAGTTTGGCTGAGTTTCCATTATTTTATTCTCTCTGCTTTCAATGTGACAAAATATCTCTGAGAGTTTCCTTAATGTGTAGATTTTTGCCAGCATCACTTCCCCAGGGACATCACAATCACTATTTTACTGTACTATTGCTTCCCTAACAAATTATCACAAACGTGATGGTTTAAAACAAAAGAAATATGGCCAGACACGGTGACTCATGACTGTAATCCTAGCACTTTGGGAGGCTGAGGCAGGCGGATTGCCTGAGTTCAGCAGTTTGAGACCAGCCTGGGCAACATGGTGAAACCCTGTCTTTACTAAAAATACAAAAACATTAGCTGGGCGTGGTGACGTGCGCCTGTAGTCCCAGCTGCTTGGGAGGCTGAGAGACCAGAATCGCTTGAACCTGGGAGGTGCCAGAGGTTGCAGTGAGCTGAGATCACGCCACTGCACTCCAGCCTGGGCAACAGAGCGGGACTCTCTCTTCAATAAATAAATAAATAAATAAAACAAAATAAAGTTACTATTCTACAGTTTGGAGGCCAGAAGTCCAAAATGGATCTCACTGGGATAAAATCAAGGTGTCAGCAGGGCTGCATTTCTTTTGGAAGCTCTGAGAAGGAATCTGTTTCTTTGCCTTTTGTAGCTTTTTGAGGCAGCTCACATTTCTTGACTCATGACCCAATTTTATCGTCAAAGCCAAGGGTGATGGTGGACTCTTACTTATATTGTCACTCTGAAACTTAGTCTCCTGCCTCCCTCTTGCACTTAAAAGGACTCCTGTGAGCCACTCCAGCGGCTCACGCTTGTAATCCTAGCATTTTGGGAGGCCGAGGTGGGTGGGTCATGAGGTCAGGAGTCTGAGACCAGCCTCGCCAATATGGTGAAACCCGTTTCTACTAAAAATACAAAAAATTAGCTGGATGTGGTGGCACGCGCCTGTAGTCTCAGCTACTCAGGGGGCTGAGGTAGGAGAATCGCTTAAACCTGGGAGGCAGAGGTTGCAGTGAGCGGAGATTGTGCCACTGCACTCCAGCCTAGGCAACAGAGGGAGACCCTGTCTCAAAAAAAAGAAAAGACTCTTGTGATTGCATTGGATCCAGCTGGATATCCTGGATATCTTAGATAATCTCATCTCAAGGACATCTGGTTAGCAACCTCAATTCTGTCTGCAACCTTAACTCCTACTTGCTGTGTAACCCAACATAGTCACGGGTTCTGGGGATTAGGACGTGGACCTCCTTGGGGAGCCAGTATTCTATCACGGTCACCTTCCTGTTGGTAAGTTCACCTTCACTGAGTTTCTCTAGCTGCCCACCTTGAATGGTGGCAGTGTCAGCATTCCTGTGGTTTGATATTTCTTTTATAACCTGATAACATTTGATTCAGATTTCACTTTCAGCACTATTACTTTTTGTTTCTTTGCTGTATACTTTTTTTTTTTTTTTTGAGATGGAGTTTCTGCCTGTCATCCAGGCTGGAGTACAATGGTATAGATCTTGGCTCACTGCAGTCTCTGTCTCCTGGGTTCAAGTGAGTCTCCCACCTCAGCCTCCCAAGTAGCTAGGACTACAAGCATGCCACCATGCCCAGCTACTTTTTATATTTTTAGTAGAGACGGGTTTCTACCAGGCTAGTCTCAAACTCCTGACCTTAAGTGATCCATCCATCTCAGCCTCCCAAAGTGCTGGGATTATAGATGTGAGCCACCATGCCTGGTCCTCTTTGTTGTATACTTTCATGTTTATTGACTAGTTCCTTCTTTTGATGATACATTTTTGTAAAATGTCACAAGAATTTGTCATTGGAAGATGAGGCAACACAACAACATGCTTTACTGTCTATGCATGAATGGAATAACAGCTGCCCAGTGACCAGTGACTGACAGACTTGGAAAGAAGTGACATACATGATTGGTTGCCCATCATAATGCACATCTTCTTGACATAATGATCTACGTACTGAAGAGCTGGCGTTCTATTTTACCAAATCATGGTAACTGAAGTCTGTGCCTATTAGAGCTATGCAGAAATGAGGAACTGCCAGTGTGTGTATTTTTGTGCGATGTCTACATGTGTATTTATATAGGTTAACATGTGTTACTTGTTTTTTTAAAAAAGAAAATTGGGAGTTAAGCTAAAAGTTATTAGAAGTATGTATCTATGGGAGTGGGTTGGGGGTATGGGATAGAGGGGATAAATAACTGAAGTGAAAATAAATCTTTGTTTTTCATAGTTTTGGTTTTTGAACAATGTAAATATTTAACATATTCAAAAATTTTAACGGAGAAAGGAGCAAACTTTAATATTGAATGTAAACAGAAATAAACAAATCTGTGTGTTATAACCACTAGGGAAAAGAATTATTTCAAGTAGCTTTTGAACACAAGACCTTGTCCATCCTTAGTTGAGATATATATACACATACACACACTCTAAGGACCAAAAAAAAAAAAAATCTTCAAAGATATCTTAAACTTTGCCCAGTGGGCTTAATAAATAGTTTATTGTTTGTAATGATACTGATATTGTAATATTAAAATTTTATGTATAACCTAGGATAAAGCAAGCAGGTAACTATTAATAATTAAGAGAGAAAAGACAGAAATGCAAAGAGCTTAGGAAAAAGCACTGTAGGCCAGGCATGGTGGCTCACAGCTATAATTCCAGCACTTTGGGAGGCCGAGGCGGGCAGATCGCTTGAGCTCAGGAGTTCGAGACCAGCCTGGGCCACGTGGTAAAACCCTGTCTCTACAAAAAAAAAAAAAAAAAAAAAAGGCCGGTCGTGGTGCCTTGCCCCTGTAGTCCCAGCTACTTGGGAGACTGAGGCAGGAGGATTGCTTGAGCTTAGGAGATGGAGGTTACAGTCAGCTGAGATCACGCCATTGTACTCTAGCATCAGCAACACAAGGAGACCCTATCTCAAAAAAAGAAAAGAAAAATGGCACTGTAGTGTTAAATTGTTAAATTTGAATTGGAAATATCATTATGAATCATGATTTCAAAATATATTTTCTAGCTCTGATTACTGAAAGAGCTAGAAGCATTGGGACCCAAAATGACACTGAGCACATCTAGTGCTCAGATTTGGTTTCTTTCTTTCTTTCTTTTTTTTTTTTTTTTTTTTTTGAGATAAAGTCTTACTCTGTTGCCCAAGGTGGAGTACAGTGGCGCGATCTCAGCTCACTGTAACCTGCATTGCCCGGGTTCAAGCGATTCTCCTGCTTCAGCCTCCCAAGTAGCTGGGATCACAGGCATGCACCACCATGCCCAGCTAATTTTTGTATTTTTAGTAGAGACAGGGTTTCAGTATGTTGGCCAGGCTGGTCTCGAACTCCTGACCTCATGATCTGCTTGCCTTGGTCTCCCAAAGTGCTGGGATTACAGGCATGAGCCACTGCGCCCAGCCTCAGATTTGGTTTCTAAAGACCATTTCCCAACGTTCCCTAATAGGGATCCTTAGAGAAATTCTAGGTCTTGGGCAGGACGGGTACAGGTGAGCCTAAAGCAAGGAAGATGAATGGATAGGTGGGGCAGCCAGAGAAGGCATTGAGGGCCATGGTTGAGAGACCACAGAAGCTGGTCAGAGGGCTTCCACCTGGACAGTTTGAACATTGGAAAAAGAATGCAACTGATTGTAACACATTGACTAAGTAAAAATCCATGAGTGTAGAGTGATACCAAGATACAAGGAGAATGAAGACAGAAGGCCAGCTAAGAAATAGAAAAGTAATGACAATTATCAAAATTATTGTTATGTAACCCCCAGTGTAAGTCTTAAATGTAAACTTTTTCACAGTAAAAGGATGGGAGAAAACAACTATATTAAGAGAAAAAAAAAAGGCAGTGTTTTTGGTTCCTGTGAAGCTTAAGTGTTTCATTATTTGATGGAAATCTCAGTCATGTTTTTGTAACCAAATCTGCTGGTACCACTTGAATTCTCAAGACTAGTCTTTTGATACTATGAATATTACAGGGTTTTTTTTTTTATTATTATTATTTCAGTTGCAAGATTTAATAGAGTGAAAACAGAGCTCCCATACAAAGGGAGGTACAGGGTTATTATATAAAGTAATTAATTATTTCCAAGGAAAGCATGTTATTTCAGTGGTTTTCCTAGATTGAGATTCACTTTCTTTTTCTGAGCCCCCATCATGGGCCGGACACTGTGCTAGCCATTTCTACCTGTATTACCTCACTTCTTTCTTAGCATAACCCTGAGAATTAGGTCAGATGAGGTGACTGAAGCTCAGAGAGTTCAGATACTGTGTCCAGTGGCAAGCATCAGTAAGTGTGAAAATGAGGGTTCAAGACCAAGTCTTCTGGGCCCCAAGTGCTTTCCCTTCTCATAGCTCTTGTTCTGTCCCATGGATTAGCTTAGCAAGTAGCTTGTTGAAAACAAGGGGCTTGTTTTCAGGGTCTGTGAGAGAGGAAGGCATGAAAATACAAAGGTGGAACCAAGGAAGACCAGAGAGAGAGAAGAGCTACTTAGATGTCTCACAATAGTGTACATTTTAATTAAATTACATGCTTGGAGGAAATGTTCCTGAGTAGGTAAAAGCTGATATTTTGTTCTTTTGGAAAAAAAAGTAAGCTAGAAGAAAACATAATTTGCTTCTTTTTTTCTCTCATATCAGAGGGAAGAGAGAAGACATTTATAGTTTCTAAAATACCCTTAGTAGTATAATTCTGTCATACTTAATATGTAAATGACTAGATCAAGGAGGAAGAGGGACATGACTGCTTTTAGCACAAGGCAGAGGTCACACTAGCTTCTCCTGGAAAACTGACCTGGGCTCCAATTGTACTCATGGTAGAAAATCTCAGGAGGCCACTGCAGTCAGCGGTGTTAACACTTTTAGCCTCGTTTAATTTTTTAAAAACAAAACACCTAGGAATCAATTAACCAAAGTGCAATATATGTACAAGGAAAACTCAAACACTGATGAAAGAACTTGAAGAGGACACAAAAAAAATGAAAGGGTATTCCATGCTTATGGTTTGGAAGAATTAGTATTGTTAAAGTGGCAATACTACCCAAAGCAATTTACAGATTCAATGCAATCCTCTTAAAATATCAATGACATTCTTCACGGAAATACAAAAAAAAAAAAAAAAAAAAATCGTTAAATTTATACAGAACCACAAAAGACTGAGTAGCCAAAGCAATCCTGGGCAAAAAGAACAAGATGAAGTATCACACTACCTGACTTCAAAATATACTACAGAGTAACCAAATCAGCAGGATACTCACATCAAAACAGACACATAGACCAGTGGAGCAGATTAGAAGATCGAGATATAAATCTATGCATTTGCAGCCAAAAAAGGTGCCAAGAACATACAATGGAGAAAGAACGATCCCTTCAAAAAAAATTGTGCTGGGGCCAGGTGCTGGGCTCATGCCTATCATTCTAACCCTTTGGGAGGCTGAGGCGAGAGGATCACTTGAGGCTAGGAGTTTGAGACCAGCCTGGGCAACATGGCGAGACTCTATCTCTCCAAAAAAAAAATTAGCCAAGTGTGGTGGCTTGTGCCTGTAGTCCCAGCTACTAGGGAGGCTGAGGTGGGAGGATCACTTGAGCCCAGGAGTTCAAGTCTGCAGCCACTGGACTCCAGCCTGGGCAATAGAGTGAGACCCTGTCTCAAAAAAAATTGTGCTGGTAAACCTGGTTAACCATATACAGAAAAATGAAAGATCCATATTTCTTACTATATATAAAAATCAAATCGAAATGGATTAAAGACTTAAGTCTAAGACCTGAAACTATGAAACTACTAGCAGAAAATGTTGGAGAAATGCTCCAGGACATTGGTCTGGGCAAAGATTTTTTGTGTGTAAGACCTCAAAAGCACAGACAGCCAAAGGAAAAATAGACAAATGGGATTACGTCAAACTAAAAAGCTCCTGTTGCACAGCAAAAGAAACAGTCAACAAAGAGATAACCCACAGAATGGGAGAAAATACTTGCAATACTTGCAGATTAATCCATCTGACAAGGGGTTAGTCACCAGAATTTGTAAGGAGCTCAAACAACTCAATAGCAAAAACCCAAATGATCCAATTTAAAAGTGGGCGAAAGATCTGAATAGACATTTCTCAAAAGAAGACACACAAATGGCCAACAGGCATATGAAAATGTGCTCAACATCATTGATCATCGGAGAAATGCAAATCAAAACCACAATGAGATATTTCACCCAAGTTAGAATGGCTTTTATCAAAAAGACAGGAATAACAGAGGCTGGCTGCTGGGCACGGTAGCTCACACCTGTAATCCTGGTACTTTGGGAGGCTGAGGCAGGTGGATCATCTGAGGTCAGGAGTTCAAGACCAGCCTGGCCAACATGGTGAAACCCCCGTCTCTACTAAAAATACAAAAATTAGCTGGGCATGGTGGCAGGTGCCTGTAATCCCAGGTACTCAGGAGGCTGAGGCAGGAGAATCGCTCAAACCCGTGGGGCTGAGGTTGCAGTGAGCCAAGATTGTACCACTTCACTCCAGCCTGCGCGAAAGAGCAAAACTCTGTCTCAAAAACAACAACATCCAGCCTGGGCGACAGAGTGAGACTCCGTCTCAAAAAAACAAAAACAAAACCACCAAACAAAACAGAGGCTGGCCAGGATGTGGAGAAAGGGGAACCCTGGTACACTGTTGGTGGGAATGTAAATTAGTACAGTCACGATGGAAAACAGTATGGAGGTTCTTCAAAAATAAAATAAAATAAAACTACCCACTTTGGGAGGCCGAGAGGGGCGGATCACGAGGTCAGGAGATCGAGACCATCCTGGCTAACACGGTGAAACCCTGTCTCTACTAAAAAATACAAAAAAACTAGCCAGGCGAGGTGGCGTGCACCTGTAGTCCCAGCTGCTTGGGAGGCTGAGGCAGGAGAATGGCATAAACCTGGGAGGCAGAGCTTCCAGTGAGCTGAGATCCAGCCACTGCACTCCAGCCCGGGCGACAGAGTGAGACTCCGTCTCAAAAAAATAAATAAATAAATAAATAAATAAATAAAACTACCATATGATCCACTACTGGATATATATTCAAAAGAAAGGAAATCAGTATATCAAAGAGATATCTGTACTTCCATGCTTATTGCAGCACTATTCACAATGGCCAAATATGGAATCAGCTGAAGTGTCCATCAGTGCAGATGTGAGCCACCATGCCTGGCCCTCTTTGTTGTATACTTTCATCTTTATTGACTAGTTCCCTCTTTTAAGTTTCCAATGAATAGAAAAAAA
The DNA here is from genome assembly GCF_047675955.1 of Chlorocebus sabaeus. Taxonomy (NCBI): domain Eukaryota; kingdom Metazoa; phylum Chordata; class Mammalia; order Primates; family Cercopithecidae; genus Chlorocebus; species Chlorocebus sabaeus. The sequence continues at coordinate 81,224,251 of NC_132906.1, forward strand.
ATGGATAATGGATAAAGAAAATTTTATGTTTGTGTGTGTGTGTATATATATATAATATATATACAATTTTATGTATGTGTATATATATTATATTATATGCACATACACACACTGAAATATTATTCAGCCATAAAAAGAATGAAATCCTGTCATTTGCAGCAGCATGGATGGAACTAGAAGACATGTAAGTGAAATAAGCTAAGAACAAAAAGACAAGGATTGCATGTTCTCACTTACATATGGAAGCTAAAATAGTGGATCTCATGAAGATGGAGAGTAGGTTGGTGGTTATCAGAGGCTGGGAAGGGTAGGAGGGAGAGGGGGATAAAAAGAGGTTGATTAATGGGTACAAATATACACTTAGAAGAAATAAGACTTGGTGTTCAGTAGATCGGGAGGGTGTCTGTAGTTGACACTAATCTCTCGTATGTTTCAAAATAGCTAGAAGAGGATAATTCAGCCTAAAGAAAAGAGAGATATTTAAGATAATTACCTGGACTGGTTGCTGTGGTCCATGCCTGTATTCCCAGCATGTTGGGAGGCTGAGACAGGAGGATCGCTTGAGCCCAGGAGTTCGAGACCAGCTTGGCCAACATGGCGAAACATGGTCTCTACTAAGAATACAAAAACTAGCCAGGCGTGGTGGCATGTGCATGTAATCCCAGCTATGCAGGAGGCTGAGGCAGGAGAATCGCTTGAACCTGGGAGGTGGAGGTTGCGGTTGCGGTAAGCCAAGATTACGCCACTGCACTCCAGCTTGGGTGACAAAGTGAGACTTTCTCTGGATGTGATTGTATGAATGTATCAAATTATCACATGTACTCCCAAAATGTGTTCCCTAATAGGTATCAATTAAAAAATAAAATTAAAAATGTATTTTTACATATGTATGAATTTTGTGCGTGCTCAGGAGCTAACTGGCTGATTTGATAGAAAACATACTGCTCTATTTCTTTACACTTGGGTAGCCATTTTCTCAAAGGTGTTCTATGGAAGTTCTGGCTGCAAACTTGGTCTCATTCAAGAGCCAACTGCCAATGAAGCCCTGCTAGGGCATTCTGCTTGTTTCTAGTGTCTTTTGATCACTTACTTCCCAAGGTTGATGTTTTGAAAGTGGATGTTAGAACCAAATTTCAGAGTTTCTTAACTTTGTCTTCATTCTGATTTAAAAGAAGTGAATTCTCTTGCTTTTCACCCATGTGGTTTTTTAAATCTTAGGAACAATCATTCTGAAAGTGGTTTCCTTTTTCCCTGCAGACAAGGCGCCTCTGTCGAAGAGCCTTCTGCTGGTCCCCAGTGCCCTCTCCCTCCTGCTAGCCCTCCTCCTGCCTCACTGCCAGAAGCTGTTTGTGTATGACCTCCACGCAGTCAAGAACGACTTCCAGGTGAGCTCTGCCTCATTGGCCCCTTGGAGGAGAGAGGACAGTTTTTTTTCCTAGATTTGTTTTTTCTTCCTAGATTTGCTTTTCTTCCTGCTATTAGTTCCTCAAAGCCCCCAATTTGTAAGAAATATTTATTATTAATATTTCATTAAGTAACTTTTCTAGTTGTATTTATTGATTTTTCAGCAAAGCAGATAATAATGAAGCAATGGCAGTATTTCCTTTTATTAGGCACATTTGTTTTCAGTTTCACTTTTTACTCAGAGAAGTGCAACTTATAACTTCAAGGGAATTAAAAACAATGTTAAATCTTTTTTTTAATGCCCAGTATGCATACTTAGCTTTGCCAAAACCTTGTCTCAGTTTGAATATTTGATTAGAGGAGCTAGGCTCTGTCAGCTGTATCAGATTGTGAATTTATGATAACTTTTACAGTGGTGGTTAAATGAAGTAAGAGATTTCTCTTGAGTTTCTGCTGTGGGAAAGAGCAGAAGTGCTTTTCAAGGTTTCTGGACTGATCTTGTTGAAAACGCTGGTGCTGGCTTCTTGTCTATGAATTGGAGTGTTAGTGCACATTCTGGTGTATAACTGCCACCCTTTCTTTGCTAAACACTTGGTTAGCCCATTTAAAGCATAATAATCCATTTCTTGAACACCTTTTCTTCATAGTCATGTAATTAATACCATTGCTTAGATTGGCTTCACCAACTTCCCGTGCAGGTCTTTCAGTTATTTATCCGTATTACTCATTTGTCAGAAGGTAGTATAGCTTCTGTATTATTTCGGTTGCTATAATGCAGTCGTTCTCAACCCTGGACACACATTAGAATCACCTGGAAAAACTTTAGAGCTCTGTCTGCATATCTATACTTATGTGAAGGTATAATTTATACCTAGATTTACATAAACCCACTATCTCACCCCAGAGCAACTGAGTCACAGAGTCTGGTGGTGGTAGCTGGGCATTGCTGTACATTTATAAACAACCCCCTGGGGATTCTAGTGTATGGCTGGCTTTGAGGACCACTAATGTAAGGGCCCCCGGGCCTTGGGTTGATACTTTCCTAATTTCTGGAGTTAATTTGGTTCGTTTGGCTAAGCCCACTCTGTGGACATCTGTGCTTTAAAGGTGGTGACCTGCTTGGATGGAAGAGGACCACCCTTCTGTCCAGGAATGGGAATAGCCACATCCACATTAACACTGTTAAAACACCTAAGAGGCTGTCAGTGTATATTCATGAGAGATATGGGAGTTTCAGTTCTGCCTTGGGAAATCTAAACACACACATACATATAAGAACGTGATTCTGTAGGTCACAGGTGTACATGACATCCTTGGGGGGTGATAAAGGAAGTAGGGACCAGTACTGGGGGAATACCTCCGGAGAGTCTTAGGGATGTGAGCTTTCAGTTTGGTCTGAAAGAAGGGATAAATGTTAATTAGCAATGAAGAGAAGGAAGGGCATTTTACTTCAGGAAGTAACATGAATTTCAGACCTTTAGGAGTGTGGTATAGGAAGCATACTTTGAGGCAAACCCAGGCTTTGAGGCAAACCCAGAGTTAGATTGGAGAAGTCCAGGAGGTCTCAGATAATGAAGGGCTTTATTTTGTAAGTTCTGAACCTCCAGATTTTGGCAATTAATGCAGAGGTACAGTCAGGTTTCTTTAGGTTGAGTTGCAGAAGCAGTGCTTTGCTGAGTGCAAGCCTGTAGCCAATTACCAGTCTTTAGGGGACATTCACCTGTATAATAATATGCAGTAGTTTATTCTTATACCAGCTCTCATAGTTTTGTGTCCTTGAGCATCATTGCAACACATAAATTGTTTAAAACTGTAGCTAGCAGCTTAATTTTCATTAACTGAAGAAAAATGGGGTTCTGGAAATGCAGTTTGTTGTATCTTAGTAATTACAAAGTTTCAATTTCCTTAATCCCCAGATTTTCTTAGTAGCTCTCAGAGCTTATGCCTGAGTAGAGTATTTTCATTGTAATATTAAATGTGGTGATAGAGGACTTGGAGCTGCCTCTTACGGTTTTTGAATCTGGTGTTCTGCGGAGATGACAGTCATCATCATCTGCCATTGGTAAAGTACTTGACAGTTTCCTTTGTGCTCTCGTGTGTACTGCCTCATTGATCATATTGATAGAGGTATATGCTGCCTAAAGTTTCAGTGTAACTCTGGTACTGTTTCTTCTTGAGCCCAGCTATGGCCTCAACACAGCCTTGTAGGCAGCCATCCCCAGGTCGGCTGGGCTGGCAGGTGAGATGAACTCTGGTGGCCAGTACAGTCACGACAAAGACTCTTGCTGGTGTCTTGCTTGGAGTAGAGACATATGTGAAATGTTTTGACAGTTGATATGGTCAGACTTCTCATTTGTATTCTTATTTCTGTTGGCAAGAGCACAGGTTGTATGACTTTAGACAGATAGTTTCTCTGTGCCTCTTTTTCCGTAAGACAGTTGGCTGGGTGTGGTGGTTCACACCTGTAGTCTCAGCACCTTGGGAGGCCAAGGCTTGCGGATGGATTGCTTAAGCCCAGGAGTTCAAGACCAGCCTGGGCAACATGGCAAAGCACCATCTCTACAAAAATTACAAAAATTAGGCAGGTGTGGTGATGCACACCTGTAGTCCCAGCTACTCAGGAGGCTAGGTGCGAGTATTACCAGTCCAGAAGGTTGAGCCTGCAGTGAGATGTGATCACATCAGTGCGCTACAGCCTGGACAACAGAGTGAGACCCTGTCTCAAAAAAAAAAAGAGTTAATATTACCAATGTTCGCAGCAGCATTATTCACAATAGCAAAAAAGTAGAAACCCAAATGCCTATTAACAGATAAATGGATAAACAAAATGCGGTGTATACATACCATAGAATATTATTCAACTATAAATGAGAATGAGATTGATACATGCTTTACCATGAACCTTGAAAATACTATGCAAAGTGAAATGAGCAAATGCAAAAGGACAAATATGTGATCTTATTTACATGAGGTATCTAGTATAAGCAAATTCATAGAGACATTAAGTAGAATAGTGTTTCCTGGGGCTATGGGGAGAAGGAACAGGAAGTTAGCATGGTGTTTCTGTCTCAGATGATGAAGAGTTCTGGAAATAGATAGTGGTGATGATTGTACAGTATTGTGAATTTGCTTAATACCACCGAATTGTATACTCAGTAGTTAAAATTATAACTTTTGTATCTGTTTTACCACAATAAAAATACAAAGAAAAGTTGTCGTTAATATTTGTTTTACCTATCTCATAAGGTCATCGTGAAGGGGAAATAAGATTAGGATGTTTTCAAATGTCATTGGGATTATCTTTAAAAATCTGAAAAATGTTTAAGCAGACTCAAAAATAGGCCTTTGAGTAGCTCTTCTTTTTTTTTTGTATGTCCCCTTATATGTTTTTATGCAACCAGAAGTTGGGTGAAACAATGATTTAAATAAACTAATATTTCAAACCTAGGCATATTTAGCAACAGTTGCCATAAGTTACTTTGCATAGTTGCTCTGAAGTAGGTTGATGATTAAAATTAAGCTCAGAAATGTATATTTTTGAGTTTATACCTAAGTTGTTTTTCAGTTACACCTTTGTCTTATTCAATAGCATAAAAATGAACATTTGTTAGCCTTTCATTCTAGCTTACGTATGTAATTTTTAAAAATCTTACTAAACACAATCCTAAAATTTCTTATAGACAGTTTTCTGTTATCTTAATGAGAATATGTTTTCTTATAAGCACAAAAAAATTCAAGTACCTTTCGTGCCACTGTTGGAAGGAATTTTTACTGTAAGAGACTTGAGCTCAGAGAACATACATGTATAATTTTCCTTTTGTGTGTGCATTATGATTTTGTTTAGACTATTAAAAATAGACAGCGTAAACATAACAAATTTGCTAAGGAAGAGATCCGAACAAATTTTACTCTCGTTTGTTGTTCTTTTTTAAATCCCCATCTAGATTTGGAGGTTGATATGTGGAAGAATAATTTGCCTTGATTTGAAAGATACTTTCTGCAGTAGTCTGCTTATTTATAATTTTAGGATATTTGAAAGAAGATATGGAAGCAGAAAATTTGCAGTAAGTTTTTATGTATTTTGTCTTTGCCACTTAGGCTATGGAAAAAAATTTTGTTTAAATGGATTTTATTTTGTTAAACTTGGTGTTATTATTTACAGTTATTTTTAAAATTATACTATTCTGTATCTGATTTGAGGCATATGGACATTAACCAAAGAAAATTTTAGAATAGCATAATAGTAATAGTGATAATGATAATATATAGTATTAGTTGTGAACAGCTAATACAAATTTTAATACTTTGACTTTAATAAAATTATAATTTATTTTGCTTAGTGGTTTGTGTTTTACTTGTTAAAAATATATCTTCAACATACTTAAAAATTATGGATGTTAATACATTTGAGCAATATGGGTTTACTCTGCCGATTTTCAAAAGTCTGTTTTAATAAAAACAATTAATTTTGAATATATATACACACATAAGTATGTGTGTACACACACACACACACACACACACACACACACATACAAATACATACCTCTGAGCTGATTCTAGCTGAATAAATGTTACTTTATTTTTAGGAGACTCATCTCTATAATTTTTCTGCTGTTTTATCTTATAGTCCTTTTTGCTGGGTTCCTGGGTTTTGTCAGCCTTATTTGACTTTCTCCTCGTCGAAGCTATGCAGTATTTCTTTGGCATCACTGCAGCTAGTAATTTGCCTTCTGGATTGTAAGTAGCACTTAAAGATTGACTTAATTTAGAACGACTTGAATGTGATTTAAAGTGTTATTATATGTGAAAGTCAGTAAAAGAATATTTTAAACTTTTAGATATAGTAAAATTGATTTTATATGTAAAAAGTCTAATCTATGCCTACGTTTTTATTATGTTCTTGAAATAGAATCAATTTTATATTCTGTCTTTAAAATTTATTTCACTTTTTTTTTTTGATACAGAGTCTTGCTCTGTCACCCAGGCTGGAGTGCATTGGTGTGATCTTGGCTCACTACAACCTCCACCTCCCGGGTTCGAGTGATTCTCCTACCTTAGCCTCCCAAGTAGCTGGGACTACAGGTGCGTGCCACCACGCCCAGCTAATTTTTGTAGTTTTTAGTAGAGATGGGGTTTCATCATGTTGGCCAGGCTGGTCTCAAACTCCTGACCTCAGGTGATCCATCCTCCTTGGCCTCCCAGAGTGCTTGAGCCACCATGTGAGCCACCGTGCCCAGCCACATTCATCTTTTAGCTTTGAAATTTTGTGTTTTAGAGAATTTTAAATGAATTTCCTATTCTGATCCTGATAGAATTAGTTTTGTGTGTTTTTATAATGAAATTTGTCTTTGTAATTTTATGAACTAAACACAAAAATATAGTTTAATTAGGTTAGGAAACAAAATTAATTTGTATGAAGTAAAGCTTCTGAAGAATAATTTTTAAAAGCTGATAATGTTTTATACATTTCCGTCAAACATAAAACAAAGCCAGTGTATGGGTTATAACTTTGTAGACAACCTGCAGTGGCCAACTCACTCAGAATTTGTATGCTTTCATATTGCGTTGATCTTCTTTAAAAAAAAAAAAAAATCATGTATTAGTGTGTGAAATAACTAGAATCTAGGAGCAGAGTTGACAGAGCGAGACTCTATCTCAAACAAACAAACAAACAGGGCAGGTGCGGTAACAGCCCGTAATTGATGGTAGCAAAGCTTCAAATACGGGCTTGCGCCTGTAATCCCAGCACTTTGGGAGGCTGAGGTGGGCGGATCATGAGGTCAGGAGTTCGAGACCAGCCTGGTCAATATGGTGAAACCCCATCTCTACTAAAAATACAAAAATTAGTCAGGCATGGTGGCGGGCACCTGTAGTCCCAGCTGCTCAGGAGGCTGAGGAAGAATCGCTTGAACCTGGGAGGCAGTTTCAGTGAGCTGAGATCATACCACCGCACTTCAGCCTGGGCGAAAGAGTGAGACTCTGTCTCAAAAAACAAAAAACCCCCCCAAAACCATGTATTAGTGTGTGAAATAATTAGAATCTAGGAGCAGAGTTGTTAGCACATGTAAATGACCTCCAAGCATCTGAATGAAGTATCTGAGACACTATTTGGGAAATGAGATAGTATGAAATATAGATACCAGATATTTAAAATTCTGTGTGTACTATCTTCAGTCTTCTTTTAATTTTAAATATGTGTTTTGAGAACTATTAAGCTACTGTATGTATCTTGATTCAAATTCACTTTGGATCCCTATTTTAAAATTATAATTAGTGTTCTAATAGCTTTCATACCTGCGTTGTTAATATTTACAGTGTAACTCCCTTTTGTGAATTATAATTGCTGTGAATATCCATGAATGTTGACCTTTAGCTGTTGTAATAATGTATGATTCTGAATAATGTTTGAATGGAGACGTAAAGTTCTGTGTCATAATTAGCGTGAAGTTTGAATTCCACGGGTGGTCATTGTAATTAGACTGAGAAGTTAAAGTTGAGTATTCTGTTATTGGGGAAAATAGTGTAGACATCAGGAATGATTCCACGTTGACTCAGGGAAGCAGCAGCATTGCTAAATCATAATTTTTCCCCAAAACATTTCCTATCAGGCCAGTTCTTTTTGGTTCCCTGTATAGCCTGCTGAGTGATGGGAGGTATGTGTGTCTGTGTTAGAATGAACTTTGGAGATGGATAGTAACTTAGCATTAATTCTTATTTACACTATCTCCCTGTCTTCTTTTTCCTGCTGCACGTAGAGTTGAATGACAGTAGAACTTTCATATTCATTTATTTAATTATGGAATCCTATTAACTTGTGCATAAAAAGAAGATTGATTCAATTTTGAAGTTGGCGGGAATATTTTTGCTTACTCTCAGAAGAGGGAAGGGATTTACCTACTTAAATCTCAGTTTGTAGCAAGAGTTACAAACTTGAATAAGTTGAAAAGTTATAGCATCCCCTTTGAAAGACACTATAAATGTTAATTCAGCCATCTCCTGAATAAGAATATATTTCTCTTCCTTTTCAAGTCACAAACATTATAGTATATATTATGACTTTTTGAAATCTTGAGGCTTTCTCAAACATAGACTTTTTGGAACACAATTAGTTCAACAAGTAAACTTTGTATTCTGTAAATATATCTCTTACAAAACATTTTTATTAGTATTACTTTTTGGTAGAGAAAAGGTTTTGCTATGTTGTCTAGGCTGATCTTGAATTCCTGGGCTCAAGTGATCCTCCTTTCTTGGCCTCCCAAAGTGCTGGGATTGCAGGTGTGAGCCACTGTACCCAGCCACAAATATATCTTTTATTGATGATAGCAAAGCTTCAAAAACTAAAGAGAGGAAACTACTGGTTTTTTTTTTTTCTTCAAATCAGTGTACTTCATGGACACAGGGAGGGGAACATCCCACACTGGGGGCTGTCTGTGGGTGGGGGGCAAGGAGAGGGAGAGCATTAGGACAAATACCTAACGCATGCGAGGCTTCAAACTTGGATGACGGGTCAATAGGTGCAGCAAACCACCATGGCACATGTATACCTCTGTAACAAACCTGCACATTCTGCACATGTATCCTGGAACTTAAAGTAAAATAAAAATATGTGCTTTACAGCTTTCAGTGTTTTTCGCCTAACATCTAATATTTTTCTTTCCCATCAGTACCAAATTTGTTTGCACTCTTCTACAGTTCTTTACTTCCTATTTAATTCTCTCTTTTTTTTTTTCTTCACCTCACCACTACAGGAACTTCTCTTATAAAGGTCACCAGTGGCCACCTAATTTCTAAAGCCACTGGCCATCTTCTTTAACCTTTCAGTAGCACATTAAATGCTTTTAACCTCTCCCTATTTCATGAAACCACCTGCTCTCTTGAGTCCCACACACTACTCCCTGCTAGTTCTTTTTGACCTTAGTTACTGTGTGCTGCTCTTTTCTCATACTTTTTGGGCTATCTTGTGCACTTTCTTGATTTCAACTACAGTGAACATGTATTGTTTGCTTCCAAGCTCTCTATTTCCAACCCCCACTACTCTCTTATTCTGTTGCCCAGGCCTGGAGTACAGTGGTGAGATCATAGCTCACTGTAACCTCAAACTCCTGGGTTCAAGCAATCCTCCTAGCTCAGCCTTCTGAGTAGCTGTGACTATAGGTGTGCCACCATGCCCAGCTAATTCTTTTTTTTTTTTTTTGAGACAGAGTTTCACTCTTGCCGCCCAGGCTGCAGTGCAATGGTGCGATATCTGCTCACTGCAACCTCTGCCTCCCTGGTTCAAGCGATTCTCCTGCCTCAGCCTCCTGAGTGGCTGGGTTTGCCACCATGCCTGGCTAAGTTTTTTGTATTTTTAATAGGACAGGGTTTCACCGTATTGGTCAGGCTGGTCATGAACTCCTGACATCAGGTGATTCACCCTGCCTTGGCCTCCCCAAGTGCTGGGATTATAGGCATGAGCCACCATGTCTGGCCATTTTTTTTTTTTTTTTTTTTTTTTTGTAGAGATGGGGTCTTGTTATTTTGCCCAGGCTGGTCTCAAACTTCTGGCCTCCAGTGATCCTCCCGCCTTGGCCTTCCAAAGTGCTGGGATTATAGGCATGACCACCATGTATGGTCTAGAGTCTTATTTCCTAATGATTTATAGACTCAAAGAAAACTCATGTTCAGAAGCTCTCTTCTCTTCTGGCCTCCTCTCTATCCTCTTCCCCTCTTTCTTCTTATTTTAGTTAGTAGCATCTACTCAGAGTCATGCAAGCTGGAAATCTTTCATTTTGCTTGTCAATGGGGTAGGTCACTGAGTCTTAGTTTTTATTTTTTGAAATTTGAACTTTCAGATTCAAGGGGTACACATGAAGTTTTGTTATATGAGTATATTGCATGATGCTGAGGTTTGGGGTACATATGGTCCCGTCACCCAGGTAGTGAGCGTAGTTTCCAGTAGTTAGTTTTTCAACCCTTGCTCCCTTCCCTTCTTCCCCCTCTAATAGTCCTCTGTGTCTGTTGCTGTCATCTTGATGTCCATGTGTACCCAGTGTTTAGCTCCCACTTTTAAGTGAGTTCATGTGGTATTTGGTTTTCTGTTCCTGCATTAATTTATTTAGGATAATGGCCTCCAACTGCATCCATGTTGCTGCAAAGGACATGATTTCATTCTTTTTTATGGCTGCATCATATTCCATGGTGCGTATGTACCATATTTTCTTTATCCAGTCCATTGTTGATGGGCACTTAGGTTGATTCCATGTCTTTGCTATTGTGAATAGTTCTGCGATGAACATGTGAGTGCATGTGTCTTTTTGGTAGAATGATTTATTTTCTTTTGGCTATGTACTCAGTAGTTGGATCATTGGGTTGAATGGTAGTCCTGTTTTAAGTTCTTTGAGAAATCTCCAAACTGCTTTCCATAGTGGCTGAACTAATTGACATTCCCACCAACAGTGTATAAGAGTTCCCTTTTCTCACTTACATACAACAGTGTATAAGTTTCCCTTTTCTTCCCAGATCTCCCCAGCATCTGTTGTTTTTTTGGCTTTTTAGTAGCCATTCTGACTGGTGTGAGATGGTATCTCATTATGGTTTTGATTTGCATTTGTCTGATGATTACCGTTGAGCATTTTTTCTTGTGTGTTGGCCACTTGTGTGTCTTCTTTTGACAAGTATCTGTTTGTGTCTTTTGCCCACTTTTTAATGGGGTTGTTTTGTGCTTGTTGAATCAAGTTCCTTATAGATTCTGGATATTAGACCTTTGTCAGATGCAGTTTGTGAGCATTTCTCCCTTTTATAGGTTGTTTGTTTACTCTGTTGATAGTTTATTTTGCTGTGCAGAAGTTCTTTAGTTTAAATGGGTCCCGTTTGTCAATTTTTGTTTTCATTGCAATTGCTTTTGAGGACTTAGTCACAAATTCTTTCCCAAGGCTGATGTCCAGAGTGGTGTTTCCTAGGTTTTCTTCTAGGATTCTTATAGTTTGAGGTCTTACATTTGTATCTTTAATCCATCTTGAGTTAATTTTTGTATGTGGTGCAAGGTAGGGGTACAGTTTCATTCTTCTGCATATGACTAGCCAGCTATCCTAGCACCATTAATTGAATAGGGAATCCTTTCACCACTGTTTATTTGTGTGAACTTTGTTGAAGGTCAGATGGCTGTAGGTGTGAGGCTTTATTTCTGGGTTCTCTATTCTGTTCCACTGGTCTATATGTCTGTTTTTGTACCAGTACCATGCTGTTTTGCTTTGTAGCCTTAGAGTCTGAAGTCGGGTAATGTGATGCCTCTGGCTTTGTTTTTTCTTTTCTTTTCTTTTTTACTTAGGATTGCCTTGGCTATTTGGGCTCTTTTCTTGGTTCTATATGAATTTTAGAATAATTTTTTCTAATTCTGTGAAAAATGACATTGTAGTTTGCTAGGAATAGCCTTGAATCTGTAGATTGCTTTGGACAGTATGGCCATTTTAATGATATCAATTGTTTCAGTCCATGAGAATAGAATGCTTTTTCCATTTGTTTGTGTCATCTTTGATTTTTTTTCTTTTTTCTTTTTTTTTTTTTTTGAGATGGAGTCTCACTCTGTCACGCAGGCTGGAGTGCAGTGGTGCGATCTTGGCTCACTGCAGCCTCTGCATCCCAGGTTCAAGCGATTTTCCTGCCTCAGCCTCCTGAGTAGTTGGGACTACAGGCACGTGCAACCATGCCTGGCGATTTTTTTTTTTTTTTTTTGTATTTTTGTATTTTTGTATTTTTTAGTAGAGACGGGTTTTCACTATGCTAGCCAGAATGGTCTCGATCTCCTGACCTCATGATCAGCCTAGCCTGCCTTGGCCTCCCAAAGTGCTGGGATTATGGGTGTGAGCCACCACACCTGGCCATCTTTGATTTTTTTCAGCAATGTTTTGTAGTTCTTGTAGAGATCTTTTACCTTCATGCTTAGATGTATTCCTAGGTATCTTCTTCTGTGTGTGTGGCTGTTGTAAATGGGGTTTTGTTCTTGGTTTGACTCTCAGCTTGAACTAAGTTATTAGTGTATAGAAGTACTACTACTGATCTTTCTTCATTGATTTGGTATCCTGAAACTCTAGAGAAGTTGTTTCTCGATTCCTGGAGCCTTTTGGCAGAGTCTTTAGGGTTTTCTAGGTAGAGAATCATATCGTCAGTAAAGGGAAATGGTTTGAGCTTTCCTATTTGGATGCCTTTTCTTTCTTTCTCTTGCCTAGTTGCTCTGGCTAGGACTTCTGGCACTGAGTCTTAGTAATTCAAAGTCCTGAATAACTCATTCATTCATCCCTTCTGCTCTACTTCTACTGTCATTGTTATCCCAGTCTCAACTCTTAAATCTTTTCTTGTCTACTTTTTTACAGTAATTCTCTAACTAGTTTCCCTGTGAATTTCAAAGCATTCCACACAATGCTGTCAGAAGTTATCTTTCTAAAATGCAGGCTTAACCACACTAGTTCTTTTAAAAACCCTCAAATTCTCATATCCATCAGAATAAAAGTCAGATTCCTCCAAGATGCTATCCAGGCAGTCTGGAATAGTGGAAATAGCACAGTCTTTGCCATCAGACAGACCAGATTTGAGATTCCAGCTCTGCCACTTACTAGTTATGTGAAATCTTGAGCAAGTTACTTATCTCAAGCTCCATTTCCTGAGCTCAGTTTATAGATGACCCTCACATGTCAACGGTGGGTATTCTGTGCTTCAAAGGGTAGCCCCGAGAATTAAAGAAGCTCTCTTACATCAAACTTCTAGAAACAAGCGTATACCCCTTCCATGTATTGTTTTTCTTAAGAGACAAGGTCCATGTTATCCAGGCTGGCCTTGAACTCCTAGGCTCAAGCCCAGTCCTCCCACCTGAGCCTCCTGAGTAGCTGGGATTATAGGCATGTGCTACCATGCCCAGCTCTTCTTTCCTTTCAGAGCCCTCCTCATCTGACCACCAGCTAGTCTCAAACCACTTTCCAACTGGTCATCCAGCTTTCTTCGCTTGCTACGCATTTGCATTCTCATGCCTACTTGGTTTGCTTTCTGCTTCCTTTTGCCCTTTGGCAGGATTGCCCTTGTATGTGTATTACAGCACACGTATTATCTCTATTAGTATTTATTATATTACCTTGTCATTGTCTGTGCCTCCTAGGCTACCCACTGACTCTTTAAGGGAGAACCAAGTTTCACTTTATGTGCACATTGCCCTACATTCAGTAATGGTGAAGGGCAAGCAAGCCTTGATTACAGTGTAGCCCCAGTAAGACTGTAAGGGAGGGCCTTTGAACCACAGACTTGTTCATTTCTTTTTCCAGTGCTTTGCATAGAAATTGTAGCTGACATGATGGATGCTCATGACTATGATTTAAACTCAGAAAATGTAACCGTTAGGTTTTGAAAGTAGAAATAACTCCATTATTAAAAGCCATATGTATTAGGCATTTCTAGTAACTCATTCCTGCCACACATCTGGCCTTATATACCTATTATTTTTTGTTAGTATTTATATGTGGATGTTACATTGTTTTCCAGAATACAGTGAAATTTTGAATTTTTACGTATTATGTTAAAATATATTTGATTATAATGCTAAGTAAATTATTTTAAAAATAACTTTTAAGTGATCTACAGTTAAATTATAATTTAGATTATTTACAATTTTATTGTGAGAATCACAGCATACATTTTCACTTTGTTGATTTTGTATCAGTAGAATCTTTTGTTGTGCTTTTTGCTTTGAGACTAAACTCTTCTTATCAAGACAAGCTCTGGCAGATAACTTTTCCATCTAATACATTTAAGAGTAGATTCATCTGTATGGTTGAGAGTAGGCTCTGACTATGTATATGTGTACAATAAACTTACATGTCAAATACAAGAGTTGTTTTTCTTGTTTTAGAAATAATTATATGTTAATTATATGTAAGATATAAATAATAAAGATATAATATCTATAAAGATACTTATTTTATGTGTATAAAGTATATAAAGATACGTATTTTAATCATTTGACTATTGAAACTAAAAACTTTGTATTTTTCTCTTTTTTGAGAAACTGCATCTCAGTACCACTTTATGTAGCTCTGAGAATGTTTAAGCATGTTTGCTTTTTATTATTGAAAAATTGGTGTTCGACATGAAAGAACTGACTTTGGTTTCTAGGTGTGGTTCTTTAGCTGAGCAAGTCACATAACCTCTTCAGACCTCAGTTTTTTATATTTGGAACAGAAGAATTGTACTAAGAAGATTGTCTAAGGGACCGTCTAGTGCAAAAATGCCATTTTATTATTAGACTTTTTGTGTTTATTTATTTATTTTTAAATAATATGAATTTACCTATGTTCTTTCCAGAAATCAATTTCGTTTTTTTTTTTGAGACAGAGTCTCACTCTGTTGCCTAGGCTGGAGTGCAATAGAGCGATCTGGGCTCACAGCAGCCTCCGCCTCCTGGGTTCAAGCTATTCTACTGCCTCAGCCTCCCAAGTAGCTGGGATTACAGGAATCTGTCATCATGTCTGGCTAATTTTTGTATTTTTAGTAGAGACAGGGTTTCACGATGTTGGCCAGGCCGGTCTCGAACTCCTGACCTCAAGTGATCCGTCCACCTCAGCCTCCCAAAGTGCTGGGATTACAGGCGTGAGCCACCATGCCCAGCCAGAAATAAATTTCTAACCAATGCATATATTTGGTTCTAAGCCCCAGTAGGATATGATCATGTTAAGAATGATAAAGGTAATTTAGCAGAGAGGAAGTTATAGTTGAATCATTTATTTTACTTCCATAAGTATTAAGAATAATAGGGGCTTTACCGATTATACTTCAGTTTTTTTCGGTTAGATGGATAAGTTACTTGGTTTGTTACTTTATTAGGAGAAATTAAATGGCAAGGCTAAGAATCCAAGGTTCCCATAGTACTATTTATACTGTGACATATGGCCTGGGAAAAAAATCAATTAACCTCTTTTGTAAAAATGGGATCTTTAACCACATAAGAAGAACAAACTGTTTGTATTGGAGAATGGCATTTCACCATATAGTAGATAGATGATAGAAATGAACTTGGATTGTTGGATAGAAATAGCATCTCAGGTTAGATTTTCATCATTAATCCTAAATCGGGTTTGGTGCGTAGTAGGCTCTCAGTGTTTGAATCACCATCCTCTGTTTTCAAAAGGATAAATTCAGAGTAGGGGAGGGCTGATGGGGATGGCCTTTACAGGCCCCTTGGGTTCTTGTTCCTGTTAATTTTGCCTTGTAGTAAGTAACAGTAATGAGTTCAACATAATTTCTTATATAGGAATTCTGGAAGTCGGTGTTTGGGACATGAAGTACTGGATTTATAATTCCATTCCTAGTGCAAATTAGACCTAAGGGAGCTGCATCTAAATAGAAAATAATTTAATCAAATTATTTTGTATGGTAGTTTGATTTCCCCCATACTGACTTGATTAACATACATGTGTCACTTGCACATAGAAATGCAAAAAGTTAATTATCTGTGTAAATAAGGCTTGACTGTGAAAGACAAATCAGATGCTTTTCTCCGAATAATTCACAAAAATGTTTTATATAAGTTTTTAAAATGAAGATGATGAATTTATTTTTTTCAAGAGAAAAGGGACTTGATAATATTTTACGGAATATCCATTGATGCCAGAGTAGTCAGTGAAGTGAATTTTGATGGGATTGAGATAAAGAACCTTTCTATTATTCATAACATTTCACTGTTTATATTACTTAGTGACCGTAAACTACCAGATCGGAAACTTTTTCTGCGCATGCTTCGAAGGTAATTACGGTATAGCATGACACTAATGACTCGAGCCTGAAATTGTTTTGAAACGATGTAGTAGAGAATCACATCCAGACATGTGCTGAGGTTCATGAGGAAGGTGGTAAAGGCTCCCCAGGGGCTATAACTGTTCTCCCCCGTTCCCAGCATCAGGAAAGCAAAACAGATGTGGAAGGGCATAAAGCAGACGAGCACCTGCACCAGCAGTGTGATGATGATCCTTATGGACTTCTCCTTGACTTTGGGTTTCAGCTTAGATGTCCTGCCATGAAGGAGATTATGAATAATGACCAAGTAGCACCCAATCATGATGAACAAAGGAATCAAGAAAAAAAATGTCAGTCGAGTAAAGTTTAGCACATTCACAGCTTTTAGATAGACGATGTCAGAAATCTTGAGGCAGGTGGCGGGGGTGGAGTCTTTATCCGGGTCTTTATGGAGCAGTAGCAGAGGGATGGTTGTGGTCAGGGTCATTATCCAGACTCCCACACACGCCAGCACGGCTTTGCACGTGTTTTTAAGTTCTTTGGCATACTTCGGCTGCACAATGGCCATGTATCTGTCGGCACTAATAAAGGCAAGAAGCCATAGAGCAATGCTTGGGTAAAACACTGTAAGAGCTCCAAGAATCTGGCAGAAGTACTCTCCAAATGGCCATTCATCTTTTGCATAATAAAACATTCGAAAGGGTAGAGTCATTATAAATATCAAATCCACTAATGCCACATTCATCATGTAGATGGTTACAGTGGTTCTCTTTTTGGTGGTACAACTGAAAACCCATAATGCAGTGATGTTAACAAATAATCCAATTATGAAGATACAGCTATAGAAGACAAGGGCTGCAATTTTGTATTCATCTGGATGTGAGTTGTTAAAAGGGACAGGTTGATCTTGATTGTTCAGGGTGATCATTTTACAGCTTGTTGGTGGGCATGATACTTAGAAACTGTAAAAATAGTTAAGAAAAATAAGAATAGTTAAGAAAAATAAGAATAAAATCCTCGGTTAAAAAACAAATGCTTAACATTCTCCCACTCAGCTTGACTGCCAGTGAATTTTGAGTTTGAGAGCATTTTATGTTAAACTCACTCTATGTGTCTTAGTATTTATTAAGGAATCCGTTCCCTAGAGATTATTACTAATTTGTATTAATCTATTAAAATGATCCTGGTGTCATAATTCACTGGGCAAGTTCATTCATCTCTCTCCCTGCTCACTTCCCTTCTTCCTACAAGAATAACTATTTCTTTACAATTTTTTCCTATAGTATGAAATTAGGTAGCAGTTGTTCCTGTAATAAGTGTCCTTTAATTTGGACTAATTGGGAAAAGGCGATTCTGAATTTTGACTCTTAATACAATTGTTTGCCACTTTTTATCATCTTCATTCTGTTAAAATATTTTGCAACCAGATGTGTAATGTCCAAATAATGTATTTTTGTTCATTAAATACAATTTTAATATATAAAATGTGTAAATAGAAACATGGAAAATTAATCAAGGAACCATTCGGCTGGTTAACTACTGAGCATTCACAGTAGTTCTCATTTGAGAGAGAATGGGAACTTTTCCTTTGTTACAGCTGCAGCCCTACTGTCTGTTGAGCATGTAATAGGTACTCAATAAATACATATTTACTGAATTGATGAATAAATAAAGGAAGGAACTTTTGATGAGATGACTCACAGCAACTCTACTTTGCTAAAAAACTCTAGTTTGTAAATCTCTAGTTTGAAAATGAAGACTTGTGTAGCTGGCTATTAAACTTTTTGTTTTTTTAAAGTGGAAACACTTCATAGTATTTATTACCTTATGTTCTCTTTAAATTATCATAGGTCTAGAAACAGCAGTGTTTTGTGCCATGGTCAGCAGATCAAGAACTAGACTGTTAGAGCAATAGATGAGCTATTTTCTAATGCACAATTGGGAGTACGTAATGCCAAGTCTTCCAAGTTTTGTGATTTCAGCTGCTCTACTTCAGTGGTTCACAGAAAGCAGCACCTTGAAAACAAGCTAGTGCTATTAGTAACTTTCATATCCTCATTCCATCTAGATTCAGAAGCTTCAATATTATTTAAATTTAAAAAATTTTCAAAGTAAATCCAAATAAGGAGTATCCAAGACAAGTAGATATTAATAAGAAGTCATTCAGTAACTTGATGTGTATGTAGAAACTAACAAATTTCCATCACCAAAAAAAAAACCTGCCCATTTTAAATGGAAAGGAGATTATTTGGGGTTGCAAATATCATTGACTCCTCAGTGTGAAACTTCACTCCCCCATGATACAACACCAACAACAGACTTTAAAAATAGACTTTGCTGCAATGAGATGGAACCTGTGGCATCCCCTTGAAATATAGAGGTGGATGAAAAGTTTCCTTCAAAAATGTCACTTTGCAGAGTGGGCTGTCTTGAAATCAGCCCAGAATTTCTCTTTAAGGAAAACTGTGGGGGAGATTTGCTGTCTGTGGTCAGTGGCATCATGGGCTATTGATCATTAAAAATTAACTTGAGCAATTGCTGTGGATAAACACAAGAAACGTGCCTGCCTGCCTGCCTGCCTGCCTGCCTGCCTTCCTGCCTTCCTGCCTTCCTGCCTTCCTGCCTCCCTGCCTCCCTGCCTCCCTGCCTCCC
This sequence comes from Chlorocebus sabaeus, assembly GCF_047675955.1. Lineage (NCBI taxonomy): Eukaryota > Metazoa > Chordata > Mammalia > Primates > Cercopithecidae > Chlorocebus > Chlorocebus sabaeus. The sequence goes on from NC_132906.1 coordinate 81,243,061, forward strand.
TTCCCTTCCCTTCCTTGCTTCCTTCCCTCCCTTCCCTTCCCTTTCCCCTTTCCCTTCCCCTTCCCCTTCCCCTTCCCCTTCCCCTTCTCCTTCTCCTTCCCCTTCCCTTTCTTCCCTTCTTCTCCTTTCCTTCTCAAATATTTAGGTTAAATATGATTTTGGAGTATAATTCTATATATTTAAAAACATACTAAATTTTCCAAATATTGGTGTGACTGGAATATTAATTTCTATCAAATGAGGAAAGTGTTACAGAGAAAAATTATATCTCTAGTGTCATTCAAAGGAGAGTAATCATGGAGGCTTAAATCTTATGTTTAACTGGAATGAATTCTTAAATAGTAGCAATTATAATATAAATGAAATTTTGTATTTGTTTTTCTTTTTTAGTATTGCATCAGGACTCCCTTCACCTATCCTCATCATTTAATTTTGTGACATAAGTCCTGTACTTACAAACCATCTTGAGTCTTTTTTCCCACGTTATGCTCAAGCAGTTTTTATGTAGCTTGTCACGAATACTTGTATTCATTTGCTCAAGTTTGAAAAAAAATGAGTGATGCATATGTTTTAAAGGCATTATAGTATTGATTGTGCTCTGCAAACACAGAGCACAATTCCACTTTTCCACTTTTCCACTTTTTACTATTTAAACAATTCTAAATGTTTAACAATTCTAAATGTTTAAAAAGTTTAACAATTCTAAATGTTTAAAATGTTTAACAATTCTAAATGTTTAAAAGTAGGATCCTTGATTATTTGCTTCTGCTTTGCCACATACATTTTTGGATAAATACTGAAAAGTGATTGACTTTAAAGTCAGCTTTTTAAAAGCTGTAGATACCATGACTATCTGTAGCTTTTCTTTTCTTAACCATTATTTCATGAAACAACGTAATTGAAACCATGTGATTAACATTTCTAAATATACATATGATTTACCATAAACATTTTCTTAAGTTGAAAAAAAATTACATTTACTATTAATGTAAAGCAATATTGAAAATCAATGTAAAATCGTATTGTGGAAAGATGATTATATAGCCTATTTCAAGGTCTTTCACCGACATAGTTTGTTACGTTTATTTTTTAATTATTATTATTATTTTTTTATAGAGACGGGGTCTCACTATGTTGCTCCTGGGCACAACTGGTCCTCCTGCCTTGGCCTCCCAAAGTGCTAGAGTTACAGGTGTGGGCCATCACGCCCAGCCTGTATTATTAAAATGAAATGATTTTTGAAATATAGTACATAAAGCATTACTTTTGACAATAATCGTGAAGTTAATGAAATGCTGCTTACCTCCTGTCCATCAAAAGTCTGTATGAGAGATGAACATTTTTCAGCACTTCCACTTCTGTCGAAGGGATATCTTTGTGTTGCTTCTGTTAAAATAGCTCTTTCTGGAAACTGTGTGTTTAAGAAATGTTTTATTTTGTTTTAGACTCTTTTGTTGCTTTAAAAAGTAGTTTCCAGTGTAATGCTTGGCATGGGAGTTGGTGCTGGGCTGCCTGTAATTGCTGCTTTGTCTCAGGAAGTGCTCTCTGAAATAGGCTTTTTCACTTTATGACTTTACCCTGGATGTGGTTTTTCTCTCTCACAAATGATTTGTTTATGAAGTCACACTTAGCATAAATTCCCCTTGAAATGATGGCATATATTTAAGAGAATTATATACAAAGGACAAAATTTCTTCAGTTTGTGTACTTTGATGCTTAAAGTCTGCCTCATCTATGGAAAGAGAAGGAGATTTGATATTGAGTAAAAGGGGGTTTAAAGTCTAGCTTCTTTGCTTTTCTAAGCTGTGTGACTTTGTCTAGTTACCTGCCCACTCTGACTAACCCTTTGTTCCTACTTCATTTCTGTACAGTTGAAATAGAGATAATACCATCCAGCAGGATTGTGAGGGCCCTAAACCAGAAAGGTCCCAAGTGCTTAACATAGTACCTGGCACTTAGTAGGTAATCCTAAATGGAGTCTGACTTTTTACTACCAAGTTCTTAAAAATCATAGAATATCCACATTTCCACTTTTTACTATTTAAACAATTCTAAATGTTTAAAAGTAGGATCCTTGATTATTTGCTTCTGCTTTGCCACATACATTTATCCACTTTAGTTTGCTGTATTTTGTAAGTCTGCTTTTCTAGTGCATGGAAGTCTAGAAATAATTTCTTTTGCATAAAAATTTCTGCAAATCTTAACAGAAAGGACTCTGAAGTCTTTAGTGGACCGATTTACATATTAGGAGTGTTTTCACCTAAGAAGGGAAATGAAACCAGCAGTAAGGGAAGTGAGCAACGAATCACTGCCTGCCTTGTTAGGTTAATTTTTGTTTTACTTTCTCATTTCTTAAAAAAAATTTATCCTCTCATTTGCTTATCCTAAAATTTTAATTATCTTTATATTTGGTTTGCATGGTTTGTCAACTTTTAAAAGGTTCATGAACTTAAATGTATTTGTTTTTTGAATTTTAGACAGTTTGGGGTCATCCTTTTTTTTTTTTTTTTTCCTCAGACAAAACCATAGTAAGTCTGTGGCTTAGAAAAGTTACTTAAATCCTTGTCTCTGGTGATAAAATAGTTTTGATATTTTATCAAATAGCAATGCCAGAATGATGGGTTTTAGCAGTATTGGAGACAACCATAGCAACTATTTCTTGTGTGGATGAAGAAATTGAAGAGCAGTTCCTTGCTTAAGAACTCAGGGTAAAGCCAGGCCCAGTTTCTCCCACTGTAATAACTTCTTCCAAGGTGATTATATTGATCTGTCCACTAGATATGACTTCTTATGGCTGAATTACGTTCATCAATTTTTGATATGTGATGTTATATTTCATACATCACACAGGAGTTTGATATTTCAGCTGGACAGAAATCGGCCTGCCTGCAGACCTAATCTGTCCTTTGCCTTATTCACATAGCTTACTACTTTTCTAAAATTAAGTATTGATTAGCTTCCCCATTGCTGCTAAAATCAACAGATACATTGATGGCATGTGTCTAGAAGAGTCCTCTCATCAAGACTTGAGTTCTTCATGGTACACAGGGGCATTCTCGTTTCTGAATTGCCAGGCCCTTAGAGGAGGCATCCAGGAGACCTGAGGGCTCTCCATAGGCCTGGCTTCAGGTTGGGGTGAACTCTCACTTTTTCCTCATCTCACTCTCCATTCCAGCCCTCTGGACTGGCTACATTTGCTCTTCCTGCCTCTCACATGCTGTTCCACCCACTGTGGCATTCCTTACCACTGTCTCCCACCTGATGGCGTGGCCTGCTTCTCTTTATTCTTGTAACTACCTTCTCCAGGAAGCTTTCTCTGCCATCCGAAGCTGGGCTGGTCGTTCATCCCTACAGGTTTCCTTAGCACTTGGTACCTATCCCTGTAGTGGCACATGTTTGCATTGTTACTGCATATTTACTTGCTTTTTCTCCTCCACTAAATTGCATTCCTTGAGAGTTGGCATGTGTTGCATATGTGTGTAGAGAAGAGGCATTTCATATTGGTTGAATTTCTGACTGAACAAGTAGGTGAAGAAGTGGAGAGGTTGGGGGAGGAATGGATAAATGTCTGGGTCTCGAGTCAGCAGGCAGGGACACTTTGACTAGCTTATGAGATGGGGAGACTTAGGCAAGGGCCTGAGGCCTGTAGTCTTCTCCAGCAACCCATGAGCCCTGTAGCATTGACCCCGATTTTCTGTGCTCCTGGATCTTCGAAATGGTTTTGTGTTGGCAGGGAGTTATCATGAAAAGAAACTGCCCAAATCATTTGACAGTAAGTAAACAATGAGTCAAGCTTTCAACTTGTATGGTGTAGACACAAGTTTCTTTAACACTTGAACGTAATGATTTTTTTCTTTTTTCTTTCCAAACAGAGGAACTTATTCAGGCACTATTCATGTGGCTTTTTTTCACTTACTTTGGAATATGAGTGAAAGATAAATTTTTCACTTGCAAAAGAGGGATTTTACTTATTCCCAGAGACTGCAAGATTCCCTTTGCTTTATCAAATAATGTGTTTTAGCTGCAGTTTTGGGTTTTGGTTTCAGTATTAAAAGCCATAAGGGAATTTTGATTTTAGCACTAGAAACCAGTTTTTGAGTGAATATAATTCAGTTAAGCCAGTTTTTAATGAGAAAGCATGTAGTTAATAGATCTGTATAGCAAATTCCCACTATAAAACATGCTTCTATATTAGACATTTGTCTATGCCACAGGTAAAATAATATTTCCTGTTCTGTTAGCATAGCAAGTGTGAGGGCAGCTTATCCTTGTTGCCTCCCATCAGTGCAGGGACCAGGGGTCCACTGTTGTTACTGTTCATGTATCCCAGCATGGGGACAGTCAGCACACAGCCAGTCCCCAGGGAGAAGAGGGTGTGAGGCAGACAAAGAGTGCTCTGAACTAGAGGAGAGGCTTATCCTTTGGCCTTGACATCCTCCAATCTTTGTCCCCTCCTTTCTGTTTCTCAAACTTGTATCTCAACTGACTGCTCTTTGGGTGCAGGTGTAGGGGAGATATGTTGAATAGTAAGAGTTTCTGGGTAAAGAAGATTGAGAAACTATTTGTCTAAATGTGTGGTTTTTCTTAAGTCCGAACAATTTACAGCTATAATCTTCTAACCCAGTTAGTATACCTCCTGTCTGTTTGGTTTCCTAAATTGTATTGTAAATTTAATATTCCCAAATTTCTTGTCTTTAGCAATTTTTGTGTGTAGTTTTAAAGATTTGTAGACATGTAGACGTTCAGACACTTACCTCACAGCAAACAAGTTGAACCCAGATCTAACCATATATAAGTGATGGCAGTGAAATCAGTCCTGGAGCCACTGAAGTCCTATAGGACCCCAGGCCAAGAGTTTGCAATGTGACATTGTACTGTCGGAGCAGAGATCCAGAGTCGCCAAGGCAGCAGATTGAGTACAACTCCGTGGTTATTGTGAGGCACACAACCTTCCACTGCACATTCTGATCTCATAGTTACCAGAGGTGCAGATGGAAATGGGTATACAGTAGTCCCCTCATGCACAATTTTGCTGTCTGAGGCTTCAGTTACCTTCAGTCAATTGTGGTCTGAAAATATTAAATGGAAAATTCTAGAAATAAACAATTCGTAAGTTTTCAATCGCATGCCGTTCTGAGCAGCATGATGAAATCTCTCACTGTCCTGCTCCTTCCTCCCCAGGACATGAGTCCTCCCTTTGTCCAGTGTCTCCACACTGTAGACATTCCTACCCGTTAGTCACTTTCATAGCCACCTTAGTGATCAGGCTCACTGTCACGGTGTCACAGTGCTTGTATTCCAGTAACCCTTATTTTACTTAATAATAGTACCAAAACACAAGGGTACTAAGCCTAATGCATAAGTTAAACTTTATCATAGGTACGTATGTACAGGAAAAAAATAGTAAGTATAGGGTTTGGTACTATCTGCAGTTTCAGGCATCCACTGGAGGTCTCGGAATGTATCCCCTGAGAATAAGGGGGAACCACTGTATATTTAACACCTAGTAATATGAGGAAGTGCATTTCAGAAGAAAGAGGAGGGCCAGGCGCGGTGGCTCATGCCTGTAATCCCAGTACTTTGGGAGGCTGAGGTGGGTGGATCACCTGAGGTCAGGAGTTCGAGACCAGCCTGGCCAACATGGCAAAACCCTGTCTCTACTAAAAATACAAAAGTTAGCTGGGCATGGTGGTGTGTGCCTATAATCCCAGCTACTCAAGAGGCTGAGGCAGGAGAATTGCTTGAACCTGGAAAGTGGAGGTTGCAGTGAGCCGAGATCCCAGTGAGCTGAGACTGGACTCCAGTCTAGGTGACAGAGCAGGACTCCATCTCAAAAAAAAAGGACTTGTGGCGGGTCAGAATTGGTAAAGGAACAAAAGATGTGTTATCAGGTTATTTAAACACAAACCTATATAATAGTGTGTGTGGTTGATGATTTTAGTACACAGCCATCTGTATAGTAAAAGTAACCATGTACTTGTAAGGTTGAGGGTTGTTGGTTTAAGACAAGTTACTTAGGATTTTTTATAATCTCTGCCATTATTCTTACCTAAATTATGAAAGGTAATCAGAGGTGACCGTCAGGCATGATTCTGAGAGCCTCACATGCTTGAGCTAATTTAATCTTCATGCCGACTGTAAAGTATGTAGTTTACATGGTGTGACCCAGAAATATTTACTCATGACTCTCAGAGTGTATGTTCTTTCTGTATTTTGCATTATGATATTATACTTTGTTTTAGTAAGTATTGTTGAAGTTGGCCCTACTTAATAGAGAATCATCATAAATGGTAATTTGACTTATAGCAAACAGTCTCCTGAGGGAATAGACCATCTTTTTATCTCCCCGTTTCGTGCTAATGAGTTGATATTCTCAAGGAAAGGTTTTATAGCTGGATTCTGGCAGCTTGTACATGTTAATTGTGGTGTCTGAGATCTCTGCCATTCAGTGGCCGAAAGACTTGAGCAAGCACTCAAGAATGAGTAGATCCAAATGGTCAGCAACATGTAAGTCTGCTCAACCTTTTATTAGTAATTGGGAAAATGAAAATTAAAACCACAGTAAGGTATTAGCCATTCGCCAGCATGTCTACGATGAAAAAGACAGATAATGCAAAGTGGTGGCAAGGATGTTGAGTGATGAGGATATCAAGTAACAAGGAACATTGCTGGTGGGAGTTTAAACATGGAAAACGGTTTAATATTAAGTATTAAAGTGAAGATACCAACACTCCATGACTCAGAGTCCACTTCTAGGTCTATAACCAGGAAAAACACATGCTGCGTACCAGGAGACATGGACAAGAATGTTCACGGTAACATTATTTACAACAACTCCAAATTAGGAACAACTTGAATGTTCACCAACTATAGAATGAATAAGTCACTTGTGGTGTAGGCATAGAGTGGAGTGCCAGTCACAATCACAATTGATGATAGATAGGGCAGATAGAACAGCATGGATGAATCTCATGAATCTAGTGTTAAGTTGAAAAAGCCAGACATGAAGGAATTCATATCATATGATTCCATTTGTATAAATTTCAAAAAGCAGACGAAATGAAAATACAGTGCTTAGGAATTCATGCTTAGGTGGTAAACCTTTTGGGTGGGGTGTGGGCATGTGTAATAGTAAGGAAGGGGCCCCCATCATCTGCACAGCAGGATCTTGGAGCTGTTGCTTTTCTTACCCTCACCACGCTTAGGCCCAAAGAGATCAAGGGAGGGAGAAGTTGCTAGAACTTGGAAGGAGAGATTCCAGTCAAGTCAGCTGCTTGGAGCAGTGCTTTTCTTTTGAGAGACGGTCAAGCCTGAGGTTCCCTTACAGGAAGGAACCAGGGAAATAAACACCCTGACCTCAGGTTCCTCTTGGCCGAAATCTCCCCTGAGGCTCCTGTTAGCAGGACTTAGCTGGAAGCCAGGGGGCTATGAGCCTTTGCATGGTGCTTGGACCCACCAGCCTCTGGGACAGAGAACAGGCTAGGGAAGGGAAAAGAAGCAAATGGATTTTCTGGCATGTTGCACTTTTCTATATATGTGTTACCTTTCCTGTTCAAAAACTGTCTTATAGCTTGTGTGAAGTCCATGCTGTAGACACTAAGTACTAGTTCTCTCGGCCTCGTTTGTCCCTTTTTTTTCTTTGTAGCGTGTTTATATTTTTCCTGTCTTTAGACTGGGACTGGATAGCTGTGCAGGAGCCCAGTCTGTGCCACTAATTGACCACGTTGTCTTAACCCTGTTAGCTCATTTCTCTGATGGTCTCTCTCCCTAGGGGAAGTTGGGTGAGGCCTTCTGTTTGGGGTCATCCACTTCCAGCCTTGTGTAATTTGAAGGCATTCCTCTCCCCAACTCTTTCCATTGCAGAGAGTATTTACCTTTGGTGTTCCTCTGAATTTCTGTAGGACTGTGGATAGGAGCTGGCAGGAGTCTGCATGGAAGCCTGAATGCATCCAGGATTCATTTCCTGAGTCTTCATCCCAGGGAGGAAAACCAAGAATGTGTCTGCTGAAGTTTGGGCCTACTCTAAATGCAAAGCACTCAGTCCCCTGATGGGGTCACTTTAGTTCCTGATCTTTGCCATCTTTTATTATTAGTATTATTATTATTATTTTATTGTTCTTCAGCATGTATGTCGACCTCTTGAAGACATTATAATCAACCTACAGAGGAAGACATGTTATTTTTTCCTTGGTAATAAAACTGCATTGATTTTGGTTACTCAGACGAGGTGTTTACCAGAACTCTCCCTTGTATGCTTATAAAATAAAACTAGTGCTCCATTCAGTTGAATATTTGCAGCAATATTATCTTCTTATTGCTAATATTATTTGTATGGGTAGACTTTATGAGAAGTTTGTGATTTTCAGCTCATACAGCCTCTTGCGCTCAGCAAGCCACACAGTCTAGAGGGAGTCTTAACAGAGAAGGGAAGGAAGGAGGCAGGCAGGACCACCCTGAGACCCCCAGGCCAGCTGCTGCTGTGCTTCTTTGGAATGAAGGGTCTCAGACCTTTGGCTTACATCTTTCTGCCTCTGGTGTAGGGTTTGCTCTTCTAACATGAACGGAACATTTGATTTAGGATCAGTAACTACAGGTTTTAGAACTGGAGTTTGAAGTATCTGTGACACATCTCTCTTTGACAGTTGTGTGGATACTGATCCCTGATTGCACTTTCACCCCTTTTCTTCTTGTTCTCGTTTTGTGTGTGTCTTGTGAACAAGGACCTGGCACGTGCATCTTCAAACGTTTCAGGATATCTAGAGTAGTGCTTCACCCAGCAGGCCCTCAGTTAACAGGCATATGGATTCGACTGGTGTTTGTGTTTTTCTGTAAGAAAGGTTATACCATGTCTCAAAAAATGAATGGCTAATGTTTCTAGGTAGATACAATCACAAAGACCTATCAAATAAAATAATGAGGCAAAAAGAAATAGGTAGATTGGGATTGGCTGTGTAGAGGTTTTAAAGTGAAAGTGGGCAAGTTAAAAAGGTTTTGTATCAGAGAAGCTAGTTGCAATTTATTGAATGTAGGAGTACTCACACAGTTTATTTGAACATGAACTAGATCTAGATTTCTTACGTATGGTCTCCAGTTTTCCATACCGACTGATAGTTCAGGGCTGCTTTGACGTAAATACTGTGCTTCTACTGCCACCTACAGATGATTAGTGGTCTTGGAGCTCTTCACCTTTACCCGTTCTAAAGTCTTTTCAAAATTGAAATAAATTTTTTCAAAAGCTGTTAGTTGGTGGAATATTATAAAATATTTTAATGTCACTTTATGAATATTTTTATATTATGTTACATAATACTTTATAATATATAGTTTTATATAATAGATATGAACTTACACCTGTAAAGCAAGGTGGCCAATCTTTTGGCTTCCCTGGGCCACATAGGGAGAACTGTCTTGGGCCACACATAAAATACACTAACACTAATGATAGCTGATGATAAAGAAAAAATCGTGAAAAAAACTCATAATATTTTAAGAAAGGTTACTAATTTGTGTTAGACTGCATTCAAAGCTGTCCTGGGCCCATGTGGCCCCAGGGCTGCAGCTTGGACAAGCTTACTCTGAAACATTTTGGCTTGTAGACCATTTTCTGCCCTCTTTGGAAGCATCCTCTTTTTTAGGAAACAGTTTTCCTCTGTAGGACTATGTGTATTCCTGGGTTAGGGCCTTGAGAAGATTCCATTTTTACTCTTATTTGTATCTGATATCATACTAAGATATTAAACATAAATGTGGCCTTAGAACAAATTAGACATGTTAAAAAATACATATATATATTAGAAAATTTATCATCTTGACCATGTTTAAATGTGCAGGTTAGTAGTGTTAAGTTCATTCACATTGTTGTGCAGCCAATCTCCAGGACATTTTTGTCTACCCAGACTGAAAGCCTGTATCCATCATACAGCAAATATCTCTTCAGTCCCTACTTTTAGTTCTTTTGGGTTATACCCCTGAAAGTGAAATTGCCGGATCATGTGGTAATTCTGGTTTTAGTTTGTTGGGGAATGGCTGTACCGTTTTCCCCAGCAGCTGCACCAGCAACACAATGCCCAGTTTCTCCCTATCTTGACTCACACGCATACCTCTCTCGTGCTCGCCCTTCCCTCCCCTCCTTCCCCGCCCTCTCTTCCTTTCCTGTAGTAGCCATCCTCATGGGCATAAGGTGGTATCTCATGGTGGTTTCATTTCCACTTCTGATGATGAGTGACTTCGAAAATCTTTTCATGGGTTTCTTGGCCATTTATATTTCTTCTTTAGATAAATGCCTATTCAAGTTCTTTGCCCATTTGTTAATCGGGTTGTTTGTTTCTTGGTCGTTGAGTTGTAGGAGCTCTTTATGTAATCTAGATGTTAACCCCTTATCAGATGATTTGCAAATATTTTTTCTCTTATTCCATAGGGTGCCTCTTTTCTTTGTTGATTGTGTCCTTTGATGCAATTTTTGGAGCATATTTTAGGCCTGCTCATTTATCATATACTAATGATAAGGATGAATATCATAACTTTGGATTTCTAAATGGTGAGGGGAAGTTATCCTGAGTAAAATCAATGAGTCATTTTGGAACCTTTCCTCATGACTTAAGCCGAAGCAGTGTTTTCCTGCAGTCCTCAGCACCTTTGCCTTGTCCAGGAGGATATAAGTAAGGCAGGAAGAAACTAGCTCTGTTCCAGAGTCTGCTCACTTCAGAGCCTTCCGCTTGCTAGTGCTGCTTTCTTATGCTCTGAAAACTATCTGCCTTTATTATTACAGTCTTTTGAAATTGAAAGAGTAACACTTATCTTTTTATAGCATTCTTGGTCCCTGCTGTTCTGATTAATATTTTATCAGTGATAAAAATATACCAAAATATAGTGTGTTTGCTCATTGGATTTGCAAATTACAAAAACTAGGAGGATATTTCAGTAATGGTGGAGGCGAAGCTCCTGTAACAAACCGCTGACACAGTGGCTCAAAGAGCACAGATGTTCATTTCACTTTTGTAACCACCCTGTGGGGTAGGCAGGCTCTGTACCAGTAGGTCGTCAGGGGCCTGGGCTGGTGGAGCAGCTCTGCTCTCCTCAACATGTGCCTTCCAAGGAGACTCCATGGGTTCTGCTTCCAGCTGGCATGGAGGAAAGAAGGGGCATGCAGGAGGAGGGATTGCCTTTCCCCAGGTGCCTTCGAGGTTGCATTTGTCAATTCTGCTCCCAAACCATTGGCAAGAACTTGGTCACGTGGCCGCACCTAATCATAGGGAGGCTGGGAGATGTAATCTTACCCGGGCAGCGGTGTCCCTGGAGATAAGGGAACAGTGGGTTTTGGGGGAGCTGCTAGCAGTCTTCTCAGAAGAGCAATAGCTCTAACACATTAGCTGCCTCAGCAAGCTGGAGTTTTGGGCTTTATAGTCAAAATATGAAACATAGAAGGAGGCCGGGCATGGTGGCTCACACCTGTAATCTCAGCACTTTGGGAGGTGAAGGCAGGTGGATGGTTTGAGTTCAGGAGTTGGAGACCAGCCTGGGCAACATAGCGAAACCTTGTGTCTACATAAAATACAAAAAATTAGTCAGGCGTGGTGGTGTGTGCCTGTAGTCTCAGCTACCTAGGAGGCTGAGGTGGGAGGATCACCTGAACCTGGAGGGCCAAGGCTACAGTGATCCATGATCCTGCCACTGCACTCCATTCAGCCTGGGCTACAGAGTGAGACTCTATCTTTAAAAAAAAAAAAAGAAACACAAAAGGTAAAGAAGGTAAGAGAAAGAGGTCTTTCTCTTGAGTCTTAAAAAATCAGCTGTAGAGACACTGAATGGCAGAGTTGTTTGGCTTGTGAAATGGCATCATGGAGTAACTGCCAGTTGACACTAATGTGCTCCCAGATGCCATTTGTAGGATTACAGGGAAACAAGGGTGTTGCTGTGGTCCAGGTTGGCATCAGGATGGGGTGGAGATGGAGACTGGCCATGGGAGAAACAGGTGGAGAACAGGGATTGCTTACCCCAGAGAGAAGGAACTGGGGCAGAACTGTCTTCCACTGTTGAAAGGGCTGCCCAGTGAAAGAGGAGTTAAATAAGGGGCGGATGGCCTGTGGTGAATGAAGACCACGGGGACATGCTACAGTGTATAGCTTTGGACTTGGCATAAGGAGTAACTTTGCAGCACTCACTGTCTCAAGATGAAGTGATCTCCCTTGGGAGCTGCTGAATTTGACACTGAGGATACTCAGGCAGTGGCTGGGAGAGTGCGAGGCAGGGGTGTTGCAGGAGGTCCACTCACTGGTAGGTAACACAAATGGAGTGCCTATGAAATCCCTTTAAACCAGGAGCATTCTGTGGTTTAAATGAGCTATATTCTGATTCTGTGCTCTTCTTTATTGTGAGATTCACAGGTAGGCTTAGAGAACTAGAGAAATTAATTGGAGTCCAGTCAAGGACCACATTTTCCAGGATGTTCTGTGCAGCCTCGTACTGGTACAGCAGAACTTGTTCCAGGACATAATTCACTGCAATGTAGAGTTATTATTACATTACTCAAATAAATTCTGTAATACAAAGAGGTTTGATATTTTTCCTATATAATCTAAGTGATTGATTTTTTGCTTTCGTATAAGCAAGAAGTATTTTTAAATTTTGAAGTACATGCTTCCAGAAAGTCTTTATAAATACTTAAAGAGGAACAGAATGAGAAAATCCTGACACTATTAAGGTAAGAGCTAAATAATGAGTTGCTAGGGTGACATATTTGAAACATTTATAAAATAAAATATTCAAAATAAATTACATTTTTCATATTGTTACTACGAATTCTTACAGTACTTTAGACTCTGTAAGCTTCCATGTTAAAGCTGTTTTCCCCTTTCTGAAATGAGCATGCTCAGCAGTTCAATAGGCATTGCCTGCAGTAACACTGCACTAGATGGCAGTGTTACGTAGAACTTGATAAAAGCTTTAATTCCTCTAAAAGAAGTTATTAAATGGGGCTCATATGGTGAAACATTTTTGTAATAAATAACAGAATGGTATTATACTTTATACAAATACCTTTAACAGTTTGATACCCTATGACTATTTCAAAAAGATGTGTGCTGTAGTTAGAATTAAAAACTGGTATTGTGTACATATGTTAACTTTTTCCTAAACAACACAATAAATTATTTTAAACACCACTGGTATAGCAATTGTGAAACTCCTATGATGTAAACCTAAGAATGATTTTTAGTTGTGATTATTCATGGGCTCAGCACAGCACAGTTCCAGATTTTAACTACGTAAGGTGAGGTGACACACTACTTGGCCCTAATAGTAACATTAAAGAAAAAAATAATCATTATCTAAAAATTATTGGGCTAATCAAAGAGAATTGTAAACAGATATTTTTATCAAGGGCATATAGTAATATTGTTTGCCATTTTGTGTCTCTTTGAAGTCTTATATGAGCCACAGACTGTTTTCACTAGAATGCACATATATGTAAATATTAATAAGAAAATAATTGGAATTTAGCAGAGGTGAATATTTTTTTTTTTTTTTGCATTTTTTAGTAGAGACGGGGTTTCACCATGTTAGCCAGGATGGTCTCGATCTCCTGACCTCGTGATCCACCCGTCTCGGCCTCCCAAAGTGCTGGGATTACAGGCTTGAACCACCGCGCCCGGCCCCCTATGGTCACATTTATAGTCGTCAGCTTTTGTCTTCCTAAATAATGTTCCTTAGCTAATTCTTGGGCACAGATCAAGTGTTAGATTTTAATTCCTACTTTTTACATTTCTATATCAATGTCCAAGAGTATATTGGTATCAACAACAAGTAGAATATTTTCAAAACCCAGAAAGTAAGTAAGTAGGGAATGAGAGTTTGTACTTACAACATAGTTAGGTAGAAATTGATGGTTGGTGGTATGGACATGCACATGAGTTCTGAAGAAGGATAAAAATAAGGAACAGGAAGCTGAACTGTAAAAGATTATTTTCAGTACATCGTGTACTTTTATTAACTTAGAAAGTGTGCTAATATTTTATGGAGAATTATTGGGAAAGTCAATTTCAGTCATGTTTTAGGAGAAGAAAGAATTTCCAAAGTGAGGAAGAGAACACCTTGACACTTCCTTGTATAAAGTAGCCACTTAGTAAATGTTTCAGCATGTATGCATGCATGAATGAATGAGAGAATTCTACCTCGTATTTTACAAGAGCAATCGGTTCTTTTCTGATTTCCCCAATCTGTTTGCATTCTCTTTTCCTCTTGTTAGATTATTTGTTGAGCACCTACTTTATGATAAACGTTGTTCTGGGCTCTGAGGATCCTGCACTGATCAAAACAGACAAAATCTTTGTCCTCATTGACTGTACATTGTAATCGAGGGTAAAAGACAGTAAACAAAATAAAAATTTATAATATATATATATATGCCAGATCATGATCTATGTTGTACAAAACTAAATAAACTAGGGAAGGGAATGCCAGGGTGTCAGTGGGATTGCAGTTTTAATGATTCTAGTCAGGAAAAGCTTCCGAGATCAGGTAATATTTGAGCAGAGACCTGAAGGGGTCAAGGAGTGAGCTATGTGGAGATCTTGGGGAAAGTATGCCAGGTATCAGAGACTGCCAATGCCAAGGCCCTCAGGTGGAGACGGGACCTTCCATACGTGGACAGCTGGAGCAGAGTGGTGGGGGGACGGGGTGTGGGGAGATAGTAGGAGGTGAGACCGGAGAGGTAAGTGGTCACTGGCCTTTCAGGCCATTGTACTAATTTTGGCCTTTAATCAGGGCATTCGGAAGCCATTGCATGATGCTTTGGGAGATGAAGTCATGTTGGCCTGTGCTATCTTTTCATTGTTTCCCATTCTTTTTTAAAAAAGTACTTAATCATTTTATACATACTTATAGTTTTCACATTGTTTTTCACTTCTGCTTCTCAGGTTATCAAATTCTCCCTCAGGGTAGTCTGTTGTTTCTTACAGTTTTAATTTTTTATTGTGAACTCATTTTCAGTGGTTTCGTTTGCTCTTGGAATCCCCATGTCCCCCAGCTCGTGAAAGTATCTCTGTTGACGGATTTTGTGTTTACTACTGCTGGCTCCTGAGGGGTTTTTGTTGTCCTGGATTAGCTTTTATGTTATTTTCTTACCTTAGCACCCAGACCGTTCAAGTGGGGGTAAATCTAGGTCACAAATTCAGGTATGATGTTGGCCTTAGATTTTAATTTTTTGTTAGAACTGTTTGATCTTTTTGTTTCCAAGGCTTTTAATGTAAGCTAACTTTCTTTGTTGTTTCAGCAGACTATAAATGGAATATTTTTAGTCTTCTCTCTAAAAGACAGTGATCTTTGATGGTCTGGGCTCAGTCCCAGCTCTCTTTCCTTGAGCTGCTTGAGGTCACCTCTTCTAGCTCTACTAGACCTAAAAATCCCAGCCCACAACTCCAGGGGCTTGTATCTAGGTCAAGTCCCTTGTGGGCCACTGAAGCAGCCCATATTTTAATTTCTATCTTTGTTTCTGTTGTCTGGGTTTATTAGAGGAATTTTTAAGCATGTGTAAGAAAGGAGAGAACACTATAATGAACCCCATGTTTCAACGTCACCCACCTTCAACACTGATCAACTCATGGCCACCTTGTATTATCTATATCCTTACTCTTAAGCTATTCTCATGGGCCTGTGACAGACTCTCTTTGGCATATAAACCCAGGAGCAGGAATGTAGGGTTATAGGATATATGAGTGTCTTAGTAAACTCATGCTGTCAAAGCCTGAGTGGTTTACACAGAAGTTTATTTTCTCACAGTTTTGGAGGCTAGAAGTCCAAGATCAGAATGTTGACATGGTCAAGTTCTGGTGAGGGCCTGATTTGCAGATGGCCACCCTCTTGATGTGTCCTTACATGGCTGAGAGAGCTCACTTTGGTCTCTCTTCCTCCTCTTGCAAGGGCACTAATCTCACTGTGGGGACCCCACCCTCATGACCATCCATGACCTAACCTAATTGCCTCCCAAAGGTCCTACCTCCAAATACCACCACATTGGGGGCTAATGCTTCAACATATGAATTTAGGGGTGGGAGACACAGTTCGGTGCACAGCATTGGGGGCTAGTGCTTCAACATATGAATTTAGGGGTGGGAGACACAGTTCAGTGCTCAGCAGTGTGTGTGTGTGTGTGTGTGTACATTTTGAGTCTGTGTGTGTATCTGCTTTATTCTATTGGTCCATATGTCTGTTCATGCGCTAGTATTTTTAACTATTTTGTTTTGTAGTATATATTGATATCTAGTAGAACAGGTTACTTTTTTTTGGTTCATCTTTTTCAAGATTAACCTAACTACTCTTCCATATAAATTTTAGAGTAAATTAATCAGTTATCTTTACAAATTCAGCTGGAATTTGAGATAATAATATTTTCTTTTATCTCTTCTATTAGTATATCTATTAATATATTTTATCACTTGAGGTTCATCTTTTCTAAAAATGTTGCTTTCCTACTTAGTAATACTGTTCAGTTTGTTTCTTTTTTGTTGTCACTGTGTTCTAAGGTTGCCTAGTGATTTTGGCCTCTGAACTCCTGTTTCCCTGAAAGGTGTTCTTTGGCAGAGTCAGTTAGGTTAAGAGGGGCAGTGAGTGCCCAGGATAGAGAACCCACAGCCACTGCAGGACCTTTGTGATCCACTCCTGTTTGGTGAGGTTCCAGAGGTGTCTTGGCTAGTGAGGGATTCACTTTTAAACTCTCAGAAATTAGCAGTATTGAGAATAAGCAGTTTGTTTATATAGTAATTTGCCTGTCCTGGGGGAAAGGAAAGATGTAGAGGAAGAAATGGGTAAGGAAATGCTATCTCTTGTCACCAGTAGCTACCTTACAGTGTGGCTGTTGATGAATTTAGTGTTGATCTGATTATTAATAATTTGTGACAGTTTTGATGAGGTGCTTTAGAGTGATGAATCCAAACAGATTCATCCATTTAGGTTGTACGCTTGGTGTGGGCCCTGTCAATCAGGTAATCCCTGTATTTCTCTTCTTGAATTTTTTCTGAATTATTTTGATCACTTCCTCTTCCATTTTTCTCAATTCTTTCTGGAAATCCTATTATCTAGAAGTTCAGTCTCCTGGACAGGTCCAGTTTTCATCTTTTTTTTTTTTTTTTTTTTTTTCCCCCTGCTTTCTTTCTCTTTGTGTTTTTGCTCTCCTTGCTGGGATGTTTCCTGGGTTCTACCTTCCAATTATTCTAATTAATATTTTAAAATAAACTTTTATTGAAGTATAAATGTATGTATCTTGAGTCCAGAGCTCATAGACTTTTTACAAAGTGACACCTTCTAAGCACCATCCAGTTGAAGAACAGAATGTGACCAACTCCCTAAAAGGTCCACTTTTGCCGCCTTACAGTTACTCCTTCCTCCCAGAAGTCTACACTGACTTTTAACACCCTGATCTAGTTTTGTGTGTTTTTAAAATTTAGATAATAGAAATGTGGACTCTTCTGTATCTTGCTTATTTTTTTCAGTATTCTGTTTAGTTTCACCTGTGTTGGCTGTATGTAGCTGTAGTTAATTTTTTTTTCGTTATTGGTATAGTATTTTGGTGATTGAATACCACCATTTATCCATTTTACTTCTTATTTTTTTCTTGAGATGGGGTCTTGCTCTGTTGCCCAGGCTGGAGTGCAGTGGCACGATCATGGCAGCCTGGACATCCTGGGCTCAAGCAGTTCTCCTGCCTCAGCCTTCCCAGTAGCTGAGACTATGGATGCACACCACCAGAACTGGCTAGTTTTTTAAAATTTTTAGTAGAGATAAGGTCTTGCTGTGTTGCCCAGGCTGGTCTTGAACTCATTAGCTCAAGTGATCCTCCTGCCTTGGCCTCCCAAAGTGTTAGGATTACAGGCATGAGGCACATGCCTGGCCTCATAATACTGTTAATGTTAATGGACATTGGGATTGTTTATAATTTGGGAATATTACAAATACTATTATTATGAATATCCTTTTTCCTTTTCTTTTCTTTTTTTCTTTTCTTTTTTTTGAGACAGGGTTTCACTGTTGCCCAGGCTGGAGTGTGGTGGCACGCAGTCATGGTTCACTGTAGCCTCAACTACCTGGCCTCAGGTGATCCTCCCACCTCAGCCTCCCAAGTAGCTGGGATTACAGGTGTGCACCACCACTCCCAGCTAATTTTTGTATTCTTTGTAGAGATGAGATTTCTCCACGTTGCCCCGGCTGGTCTCAAAGTCCTGGGCTCAAGCAGTCCTCCCACCTCCACCTCCCAAAGTGCTGGGATTATAGGTGTGAACCACTGCACCCAGCTTGAATGTCTTTGAACATGTCTTTTGTTGCATATATGTATGGATTTCTGCTGGGTATGTACCTAGGAGTTGAAAGCGGAATCATAGTGTATACATATGTTTAGATTTGGAAGATACTGCTAGTTTTCCTGTGGGTCAGGAATTTAAGGGCCATTGAGCTGAGTGATTCTGGCATAGAGTCTCCTATGTGGTTGTAGTCAGGATGTCAGGGACCACAGTCATCTTCAGGCTTTACTGGGATTGGAAGACTCATGGGGCTGTTGGCAGGAAGCCTCAGCTCCTCACGACAGAGCTGCCTCCTGACGTGGCAGCTATTACAGCTTCCCCCAGGTGAGTGGTCCAAGAATGTTGCAGTCCTTTTAATTTCAGTTATTCTAGCAGATGTGTGGTGATATATTTTTGTGATTTCAGTTCACATTTCCTTGATGACAAATGAGATTGAGTAGGTTTTCATTTATTGGTTTGTTGTTTTGGTTTTCTTAAAAATATTTATAACCCATTTTAAATTTTTATTGGCTCTTTATTTTTTGAATATTCATTTTTCCTGACATCCTGTTTTCATTTCGTGGATGCAATATTTTTTATCCCTCTCATAATGAGGACAGTTTCTTCACCACCTGCCCCTTTCGCCCACCCCCCGGCTTTTATTTCTCTACATAGTTTCTGTTTCTTCTGATTTCCTTTTCACCTCTTTGTTTTCTGCTTTTGATGTCAGGAGTTTTCCTTACATATCTCTAAGCCTTTGGTTATCTGTTTGGATTTAAGATCCAGCTTTTCAAAAGCTCATTGGAGTCTCAGGATGAGGTCCTGGATGACCATGGGCTCTGTTTTAGGGTCCTCTGGTGAGGATGTTTGGGAATGCCAGTGTCAGGATCTGTGCATTTGTTTCTTCCCTGCTCATCCCCGATGGGTTGGTCACATTCCCCAGATCATACTCTCCACTCTAATACCTGTAGGGTGTAAGCCTGGGAGTCTTAGTATTTACTAATAAACCTTGACTTGAGTGTACAAATTTTGATTTTTGGTATTGTATTTGTACCATCAGTGGTACCTGAGAGTCCCTCCAGTCTCAAGACCTTCCGTTTTACCGCTTCTAAATAATAAACCTCCAGTCATCTGACAAGATGGGGTGAGGCAGTGAGGGGTGTTCTCCAACGCTAACAAATAGTACTCCGGTTCTTCTGAGTGTCCAGCAGTTCAGTTCAGTTCTGACACTTTCTACCTGGAGTTAGTGTCAGATCCTACAAGTCAAAGAGCCCAGTCTCAGAAGACTGTCCCTACTTCAGATGGCAGTCACACGTTGCAGGACACCTGTTCTTCCGACTGACCCACTGTAAATTGGGGGTTCCCACAACCCTCCCCCCACCAGGTCTGATACATTTGCAGGAATGTCTCACAGAACTCAGGAACATACTTGACTTAACGTTTATTGGTTTATTATAAAGGATACAACTCAGGAACAGCCAAATGGAAGAGACGCATAGGGCAAGGTGTGAGGGTGGAGTGAGAGTGCATGGAGCTCTCATGCCGTCTCTGGGCACCCCACCCTCTCAGCACCTCCATGTAGTCACCAACCCAGAAGCTGTCTGAATGTCACTGCAGAAGAGTCTTTATAGGGCTCCATCTCCCACCACCCTGCTTCCTGGAGGTGCGTGGGTGGTGCTGAAAGTTCCACCCCTCTAGTCACTTGGTCAACCAACTCCATCTGAGGCTATCCAGGGGCTCTACCCTAAATAATCCATCAGGGTAAATTCAGATGTGGTTGAAAGGGGCTCATTATGAAGAAGAAAAGACACTTCTGTCACTTAGGTAATTCCAAAGATGTTTTGGGAGCCAAACACTAATACATTTTTGTAGAATACCACAGCCAGCCAGCAGGTGGGTAGAGTTCGGGTGGTGGCTGGGCAGTGCTCTGCCTGCCTCTTAGCACTTCTAGAAAACCCTGGCCCCGCAGCCTTTGGGAAGTCAAATGTTAATCAGGTTGCCTCTCAGATTTCACCACTGCTGGTTTAGTATTTGGCTTTCTCAGGTTTGCCAAGATAGCTACCCCTGTACAGTGTTGCTGTTTTCTAACTTAGAAAAATTTTTAGGATCATCTACTCTTCCTTATCTTTGTGGGCCTGTACCTTTAAAAAAATCCTTTTAATGTCACTCTTATGAGATTTTAGGAAAGAACAGAGGAGATAAATATGTATGTGCAAACTACCATCTTTAAAAGGCAATAGTAAGGCGGGGCATGGTGGCTCACGCCTATAATCAATCCCAGCACTTTGGGAGGCCGAGGCGGGTGGATCACGTGAGGTTAGGAGTTCGAGACCAGCCTGACTAACATGGAGAAACCCCGTCTCTACTAAAAATACAAAATTAGCCAGGCGTGGTGTCACATGCCTATAATTCCAGCTACTCAGGAGGCTGAGGCAGGAGAATTGCTTGAACCTGGGAGGCGGAGGTTGTGGTGACCCAGGATCGCGCCATTGCACTCCAGCCTGGGCAACAAGAGCGAAACTCTATCTCAAAAATTAATAAATGAAATAAAAGGCAATATTGGTTTTTAAAAAGGTGTGTGTTTTAAGAATACTTGCAGTCATGAAATCATTTTTTTCTGCATTAATAGTTACCTCTACAATCATTCAAACATTTTATCAAGGCCATTTTACATTGTGTCATCCTCAAGCATCACTTTCTTACTCGAAGTAAAATTGTCCTTATAATCACTGTGCTCTATCGTCTCACTCTCTGGGCCTACTTACCGAGGCTCTGAGTATTTCAGGCAGTTTGCCCCATCCCCTCTGTCACTACCCGCAGCCTCAAATCCGGAGGTGGATAGTGGTAAATGAGCAAGAGGGAACTTGCTTAGTCTCAGGATCCATCTATAGGAACATAATGTTCTTCTAATTTCTGCAGATACCCAGTTTCTGTAGGATAAATTTCCTCATGGTCTCCCGATAAAGGGGCCTTTCCTGCTGTTCTCATTGAGCAGATTAATGTAGGGCACAGGTCTCACCTTCTCCATGTTTTCCAGTTCTGCCTCTTGCATTGCACAGGATAAAGCTTTCCAGGACTGGGCACAGATAATTCAGGAAGCTAAGAAATAGCTGTAATGGTGCCAACATTATTCTGTAGATTAATTTGGTTATTTGGACTTACTTAAAATAATCCATTATAGGTATTTTATGTAACGTTTTTCTTTAATTTGTAGCCCTGTGTGTGGCTTTCGTTGGGGCTATGCTATTATTAATTATTACTACATTATTACTACATGTGGTAATAGAGTTGGTACCAGGCAGTGGTATTCACTGTCTCGGGCACAGGAAGGGATTGCGCTGTCTGGAGTTGAGGTCCAGTCAGAGAATAGCAACACACCTACAATCATCTGTGGTCATCTTGAATTGCAACCGTTGGAATATTTTTAAGGGAAGTGGGTATTGTGGGCAAAGTTAGCAATAAGTGACAGTTAGCTTTCTAAATTATTGTGTCTCTGCTTTGAATTTGGGCTAAATAGCCAACATGTAAATAGTCATCATAGATTGAAAAATGATCAGTGTCTTTAAAAGTGAAAAAAAGTGATATTTCTCAACCTAAAGATAGGACTACCAGGATCTCCAAATTTGAAGCGATCACATGAACGTGTTAATAGATTAGATAAGTTGAATGAATAGATATTTTTAGATATCTTCTCTCCTTTAATTCCTATTTAAAAAATAAACTTTGTTGATAGGGTTGTATCTGTTTTACTGCTAAGAAAACATTTTTAGAGAGACTAAGAAATCTGTCCCGAAACATATAACTCTGTTGAAATTTTAACCTACATCACTTGAATCTAAAACCACTGTGCCTCCAAGTCAAGATAAAGCAATAGAAACTGACAGGCTTATAGTTCCTCATGTTCCATCAGTTTGTGGAGAATTGTATTTCTGAGTATTGATTATAACAAATGTGTGTGAATGTTGACTTTCTTTCCTTCATGAGTTACTCAGTATTTATACTGAGAAAAGTAGACTTTAGTCTGCTGTTGTGTAGCCAAAGCCTTTGGATTTTGAGCTGTTCTCTTTCTCCTTCCTTTTCCCACCTCCCTCTCAGCTTGCCACCTCCTTTTCTTACCCCTTTATCTCCCCTGCTTTTGCAGTGATCCCCACTCCTCTTCCCCTCCCAACAGTACCTACTGGTTTGGTTAGCCCTACCAGAGATTTTAGTAAATAAATACTTAAATACTTGAATGTGATTGCACAGAGCAAAGTTGACTAATAAAAAATATGTCAAAATTTGTATTTATAATGAAGGATGTGAGAAAATAAACTGCCACCATTCAAGGGTTTCAGGAGAAGCTTAAAGGTCACTTCTTGCAGAAGCTGTCTTTGACTACCCCCACCCTCAGACTAGGTCACAGTCTCTTGTGATATGCTTTCTTAGAACATTTTTCTTTCTTATAGCATTCATCACTATAGATAGTAAATAAAATGTAACAAATGATTTGCTATCTGCTATCTCCACTAGAATACAGGCTTTGTGCCGGGAGGAGACTGTGTTAGTTTGTCTCACTAATGATGCCTCGCTGCCTTAGTCTGTTCAGCCTACTCTAACAAAATGCCCTAGACTGCGTGACTTATAAACCACAGATATTTATTTCACACAGTACTGGAGGCTGAGAAGTCCAGGATCAAGGCACTGGCAGATTTGGTGTTTGGGGCTGTCTTTTCACAGTGTCCTCACATGGCAGAAAGCGGAGAGTTCAATGGGTTCCCTTTTATAAGGGCACTAATCCTGTTCACGAAGACTCCACCCTCGTGCCCTAATCACCTCTCAGAAGCCCCACCTCCTGAGACCATCACACTGAGGGTTAGGATTTTCACATATGAATTTGGAGAGGACAGAAACATTCAGTTGATAGCACTTGGTTCACATAGTGGCTCCCACATAGTGGACACAACTGCGAGATGGATGGATTGATAGAGCAAATAGATGAATGAAAAGTATTTCATCTTTTGATTTCATCTCCTTTTGTTTGGACTATTATCGTAGCCTCCTAACTGTTCTCCCTGCCACCATCTCATTGCCATCATCTGCACTGCCCCACTCCCCTAATTTTATCTACAAAGAAGATCTGGTCTTATTCCTTTACACCTTGAGAAATCTTCTATGGCTTCCTCCTGCTGTTTTATAAAGTTTAACTTGCTTGTGACACACCTCAGAGCTCCAGCCAATCTTCCCAGCCTCATTTTCTGTCATCCCTTCCTTGTACTCTGTGTGTCACCTAAATTGCATTACTTACTACTGCCTGTCACGCATACATCATTTTAGATTTCTCTGGATTGATTTATTACGACAACTGTGGTTACAACACCCTTTCTCCTCTTTGCTTGACAAACTTCTACCAAGAAAACAAGGAGAACTTTAAGTGTCCACTTGGATAGCTCTGCTCCATGAAACCCTGCTCCAGCCAGGGTTGGAATTAATGTCTCCTTCCTTCCTGCTCCCAGTTAACTTTGTGCTTGTAAGTTACATCAAACATTCCTTGAGATTGTAAATATTTACCTAATTGACCACTCTCTCAAGTGGATGCTTTTGAAAGAGCAGGATCTTACTCTCTCTTACAGCTCCCTCAGCATGGAGTAGTGAAGAGTGTTCTTTAACACCAAAGAGACAAAGAAAACTGACTAGGCTCAGTCTGCCACATGCTAGTTGCTTCAGTTATTTTTTTGCACTAAATTATTGTGTCTCTGCTAGTGTCCTTTTTCCTTTCTTCCTTCCCTCCCTCCTCCTTCCTTCCTTCTTTTTTTTTTTTTTCTCTCTCTCTCACTCAGTAAGCTACTTCAAATCTCTTAAGAGAAAAATATAGGCTGCGCGTGGTGGCTCATGCCTGTAATCCCACCACTTTGGGAGGCCGAGGCAGACAGATCACTTGAGGTCAGGAGTTTGAGACCAGCATGACCAACATGGTGAAACTCCATCTCTGCTAAAAATGCAAAAATAAACCAGATGTGTTGGTGGGCACCTGTAATCCCAGCTACTTGAGAGGCTGAGGCAGGAGAACAGCTTGAACCCAGGAGGCAGAGGAGGTTGTGGTGAGATGAGATCACACCATTGTACTCCAGCCTGGGTGACAGAGAGACTCCATCTCAAAAAAAAAAAAAAAAAAAAAAGAAAAAAGTATAAAAGTTGAATTTCACATTTGGGTTCAGTGATTTTTTTTTTTTTTTTTTTTTAAGGATTGAAATGTGGACTTATAAAATCATTTCCCCATCTTACCTAGAGAGAAGCATATAATCCTTTCATTCTTATATTCACAAGATATGTCCTTTCTCGACCAAAAAGTTCTCACACTTTGGGCTCAGTTCAGTATTTGGGTGTTGGATACCATGTGTCCGGCATTGTACTTGGCACTATGTCACCTTGGCAGTCAGCGAGCACACGCCAGGCTCATCCTAGACACTTTGCAGGTGGGCCCATTGATGCGCCACTTTCCCTTCTCAGAACAGCCCTGGAAGGTGAGAACTCGCATCTCCTTTGAGGAAACAGGCTCAGAAACCTTCAGTGCTATTTTGCTATTTTCTATAAATTGATAAAAGAAAAATCATGATGTTAGAAGATACATAACAAGACGAAGAGGCTTTTCTTGTCTCACTTATGTCTTGACATTGCCTGAGGACTGATTAGGAACTGAGATTGCCAATCATTTTAACAAGATTTTAGTAATGTTTGAAGATCTGTGCCTTCTGAATCAAAGTGGCATGCAGAGGTACTTACCTTATGGAATTGCTGGCTAATTGTGAAAGGAGACTCAGGCTTTTAACACTGCAGGAATTTCAAAAGTGACAGTCTCAGGGGCCAGAGTCTTACCAGGGAACAGACCTAATGTATCCAGTTTAAAAGGGCCCGTAAACTGTTGCCAGAAGGCTACGTGAAGCCACATGATCACTGATTTTGTATTTGAACATGAAGGGCAGTGGCATCATTGACCTAAGCTAGTTTTCTCACCCTCAGCACTTTTGATATTTTAGTTGCATAACCCTTTGTGGTGGGGGCGGTCCCGTGCACTGCAGGGTGGCTGGCAGCATCACTGGCCTCCACCCAGTACATGCTGGTAGCAAAACCTCCTTCCTCCAGTCTTACCCCAGTCATGACAACTGAAAATGTCTCCAGATAATGCCAAATGACACTTGGGGGGCAAAGTCACCCATGATGGAGGGTCGTGACATGCATGGTGCTGGGTGGTAGATAGAACTTTGGAAAGAATTAGCCCACACCCTTGAGGAGCTGATGACCTATGAAGCTTGTTGAGACCTTTGGACTAGGTAGAATATTTCTAGTAGTTGACTGAAATAGCTTTGGTTGAGGCTATTAGTAAAAATTTGTTTTAAAGAGGTTTAACATCTGTTTTCATTTCTGCTTTTCTGAGTTGCTTTACTGCTCAATTCCTTTATTTTAGCTGTCTTCCTCTTGGGACTTCAGACATTCGAGTGTGTCAGAATTTCCAGTCTGATAGGAAATATGTTTTGTTCAAAAAGAAATAAAGATATTAATAACTGTTAGGCTAGAATGATGGAAGTTTAATGCAGGTTAAGTCAGACTCGGGTGACAGACAGCAAAGGAGATACTTTAATAGTGAAGGGAACTTGTAGTCTGGTTGTATTCAAGATTCACTTCCTGTTCTTGTTTATCATTGGAAAGTTGCACCTTGTGAAAGATTTTAGATTTAGATCATTGTATTGTTCTAAGAAAAAAAACTCAAAATGCTGACCATGTCTTGGTAACCATAGCAAAATATACAACACACAAAAATAATCCCATACCTATCTTAGGGTTGGATTTTTTGGTGCATGTTATGTGAGTTCTGAAATATCTAATGTGCTTGAAATCTAATGTGCTTTTGTTACCTGAACTCAAGGAAAAAGGCTTTGTCAGTTACAAGAGAATAGGCATCTCTGTTTGGCTGGATTGTTAGTTGAAGTAATAGAATGAATTCTGGCTGATTCAGCAGAAAGGGAATTTATGAAAGTAGCTCAGAGAATATTTGGGAAGGCAAATAATCAATCTTGGGTACACCAGAGCTAGAATCAACACTTTACAGTTCTCCTATCTCCTAAAATTGTTTTGTTTGCTCACTTAATGTTTAATATTGGCTTCTAGGATGTAGGATTCAGAGAGCAACTTGGTCTGTGTGGTTTTCACTTGTTATTCCAGTCTGAGTAACAGCTGGTTCATAGAGGCACTTGATAATTATTTGCTGTATAAATAAATGACAATACCAAGGATAGGTTTGTTAATATTAGTGACAACATGAAGAAAAAATATGGAGTAACATTATGAAATTTTTTTTTTTTTTTTTTTTTTGAGACGGAGTCTCGCCTTGTTGCCCAGGCTGGAGTGCAGTGGCGCGGTCTCGGCTCACTGCAAGCTCCGCCTCCCGGGTTCACGCCATTCTCCTGCCTCAGCCTCCCGAGTAGCTGGGACCACAGGCGCCGCCACCACGCCCAGCTAGTTTTTTGTATTTTTAGTAGAGACGGGGTTTCACCGTGTTAGCCAGGATGGTCTCGATCTCCTGACCTCCTGATCCGCCCATCTCGGCCTCCCAAAATGCTGGGATTACAGGCTTGAGCCACCGCGCCCGGCCGAAATGTTAACGTTATACATTCCATTTGGAGATTTTTTTTGACAGCAGGATTTACCCTTTCTCTTAAGAAATCTTAATAAATTTGTATTGAACAATTTTGTACCATAGAACCTTGTTTGACGTATGTTCCTGATTTAAATGAATAGCCACAAGCAGACTTGCAAGAGTAGATGTTGGTATTGCTGTGTTTTACATGAGAAAGCTGAGGGTCTGAGGATTGAGTCACTAAGTGATGGCTACTTAAGTGGCAAGCCTGGATGGAAACTCATGCCCATCTGAATTGTAGCTCAGACATTTCCTTAATGCCTTAATGCCACTTTTTTTTTTCTTTTTGAGACTGAGTCTCGCTCTTTTGCCCAGGCTGGAGTGCAGTGGCGCAATCTCGGCTCACTGCAGCCTCTGCCTCCCAGGTTCAAGCGATTCTCCTGCCTCAGCATCCTGACTAGCTGGGATTACAGGTGTGCACAACTACGCCCAGCTAATTTTTCTATTTTTAGTAGAGATGGTGTTTCACCATGTTGGTCAGTCTGGTCCAAACTCCTGACCTCGTAATCTGCCCTCTTTGGCCTCCCAAAGTGCTGGGATAACAAGCGTGAGCCACCATGCCTGGCCAATGCCACTTTATTTTTTAAAGTATAACAGTCTAGTTAATGGTCATCTAGTCACTATAGCAGGAAGCATCTTAAGCATATAAACTTGCCAAACTGAGGCTGTGTATTTCAACTGCAGCAATGTAAATGTCCAGAGACAACTTATATGATTGTATGTTGCTAAAATTAGAAGTACAAATAAACACACAATGCAAAGAAAAAAAAAGTTCCAATTGGGGGGAAGTGCCCCCACGAATGGGGTCTGAAGAAGCACTATATGACACTCCAGTTATTTAGCTATTACTTTTATTTTCATTTAATTAGACTGAAGAAACTGCTGTTTCTCTTCAGTAGCTACCAAGTGCTGCCACTTACGTTTTATACTTTTTGAAAATTTTAAAATAGTTCTGGTTTATAGAAAAGTTGCAAGGATAGAACAAAGAACTCCCATATACCCTAAAACCAGATGCCCCCATTATTGACATTTTCCGCATTTGCTGTTATCATTTTCTCTCTACACACATGGTGTTTTTTCTGAATCATTTGAAAGCAAGTCGTAGACATAATGTCCCTTTGACTCCAAAATACCATGAGTATGTATTACTTTATTCGCCTCTGACAAGTGTCGTAATAATGTCTTTTATGGCAAAAAGGAAAAACAAAATTCTGGCCCATGGTCCAGTTCAGTATTACATGTTGCATTTCATTGGTATATTCCCTTACTGTTTAATCCGGACTGTTCCTCAGTCTGTCTTGGGCGACCTTGGTATTTTTGAAGACTATAAGCCAGGACTTACAGAAGATAGTACATATTCTAAGGCTGTGGGAAAATTAAAGCTTGTGAGGGTGAAGCAGTAGATGAAAATAATGTGTAGTTTTCATATTTCTCTTGGAATAACATTTTGTAACTTTTTCATGAAAAATTTCAGTGAAACAAGCAGAGAGAATAAAATGAGCCCTATTACCCAGATTTAGTAGTTAACGTTTTTGCTGTCCTCTTTCCATTCCCTGGCATTTTTAGTTAAAGTATTTTGAAGCAATTTCCAGACATCATAATACCGTATTTCATAGTTCAGTAAGCTCTAAAATGGCATTTCTTATATACCCATAATGTTACCTAACAAAATTATTCATAATTCTGTAGTACTATTTACTACTGAAACTACTGTTTCCACATTTATCCTATTAGCTTGGAAATGCCCCTTTACATTTGCTTTTGCATTCGATTGTGGTGTATCTTAGGTAGCAGCTGCTGCTGCTCCTCTGGCCTCCTCCTCCTCCTCCTCCCTTTGGTAGAGTATTTTTGTACTTTATTAGAATGGTATGGTGGGTAACTAGATTAACTGGCTCATTATCTTATTTATTATTACCTTTTTTCTTTTTTTTTTTTTTCAAGAGACAAGTGTCTTGCTCTGTCACCCAGGCTGGAGTGCAGTGGTGCAATTGTAGCTCACTGTAACCTCCAACTTCTGGGCTCAAGGGATCGTCCTGCCTTAGCCTCCTGAGTAGCTAGGACTACAGGCATGCACCACCACGCCCAGCTAATTTTTAATTTTTTATAGAGACAGCGTCTCGTTATGTTGCCCAGGCTGGTCTCAAACTCCTGGCCTCAAGCGATCCTCCTGCCTTGGCCTCCCAAAGTGTTGGGATTATAGGCATGAGCCGCCATGCCCGACCAGCTGGCTCATTATCTGTTCCAGGGTTCTCCTGTTGTACTTCCCATAAAGCAGAGGTTGGAAAGCTGAATGTTCTATTTCTTAAACTCCCTTGCCTGGAGTTCTGGATATGATTTAGGTTCCATTATTCAAAAAAACGTGTGGCTTTTGAACTCAGTATGAGCCAAGGCATATGAGTTAGCCATTTTTCTGGTGCAGTTCTACACATCCAACGAGGTGTCAAAGTTCACAGTTCAACCCCCTGAAACTCCCTGATCCCTAGACTCTGCCGAAGTGGTTTGACCTTGGAGCTCACAGTTGATGTAATTAACTTTGGTGGTTTCCCAGACGCTTCAGTGTGTCAGAGTAAACAGTTCTCCTGGTAGAGAACAGTCCTTATGTGTTCCTGGAGTCTATTCCTGGAGGCACTGGATCTGCCCTTCTAGCCTTTTCAACAATTGTATAAGCACCGAATTCTGTGTACTAAATCTGCTGCCCAAAATAGCTGAGGAGGTTTCTATTATTTATAGCTGAACCTTGGCTGACAGAACTGCTAATCAAAAGAATGTAACATTTATATTTTACTTCAAATGTATATATACAAAACAACATACCTGGATCTGAAACATTTAGATTTGGACTGGGACATAGTTCTTCCTTGTGGTCCTTTGTGTTAGGAGATCGAGTTCCTCAAAGAACATTGTGTGTGTGTTTATGAAGCGTTGCTGATCTTTTCATATGGCTTTCTGGTATAATCTGTTCTTTGCTGGTGACTTTGTTACCACCAGCCATCTCAGGACTTTTTTTTTTTTTTTTCATTTTTATTTATTTTTAATTTTTTTTTTCCCACTTTTAGGGTCAGGGGAGTACATATGCAAGTTTATTACATGGGTAAATTGTGTATCACTCAGGCTTGGGTTACAAATGAGCCCATCACCCAGGTAGTGACCATAGTACCCCATATGTAGCTTTTCAACCTCCATCACCCCACACTTCCCCCGCAAGCAGTCCCCAGTGTCTGTTCCGTTGTTCCTGTCTTTGTGTCCATGTGTTCAATGTTTAGCTCCCACTTATACATACAAACATGCAGAATTTAGTTTGCCCTTGCCATGTTAGTATTAGGACTTCTTGAAGGTGTGCTGAGACTTCCTTCACATGTGATCTTAGAATGTGGCCAGTGCACGTCCCATTCTCCTATGATTTGGATTGCTGTGCTTAACTGATTGGAGATGGAGACTGGTAACTATGTCTCTCTCAGTTCTTTCTGAATCTGTCCCTGAATTTCGCCTCTACCCTCTGATGTAACAAGAGTAAGAGCGTGTGTTAGAGAACAGTCTTACCATTTTTAGAAATATATTACAGAAATTTTCAAATATACATAGATACAGAGAGAATGGTATAATGACTACCATGTACACATCACCTTTTAATCATTTTTTTCAACACACAAACTTCAAATAATTTGACAACTGGATCCCTAATGGGACACTGGCTTCCGTTTTTCATTTTACCATGTGGTTCCTAAATTCTGCATGGTGGTGGCCTGCAGTGTCCCTCAACCCTGCCCCTGCCTCAGATTTGCCAGTATCTCTATGGGCCTCTCCAGAGGCCTGAGTGTTGGGTGCAGGCACAGGCGGGTACCAGGTTTCAGGTAGAGCCCATGAGAGATTGTTGAGATTGAAAACCAGTACTGCCTTGATTTCTTGTCACATGGGTGTCAGGCCTGTGGGTCTGTTTTGGTAATGTCTTCCTCTTAAGTGCTGTGTTTTTTTGTTTTTTGTTTTTTTAATTTTGAGACAGGGTCTCACTGTCACCCAGGCTGAAGTGCAGTGGCACGATCATGGCTAATTGCAGCCTTGACTTCCTGAGCTCAGGTGATTCTCCCACCCCAGCCTCAATTCTTTCTGAATCCGTCCTGAATTTCTGCCTCCACCCCATAATGTAACAAGAGTAAGGAAAAATATTTCTTTCTTTTTTTTTTTTTTTTTTTGTAGAGACGAGGTTTCACCACGTTGCCCCAGCTGATCTCCAACTCCTGGGCTCAAGTGAGCCTCCTGTCTCAGCCTCCCAAAGTGCTGGGATTATAGGCATGAGCCACCATGCACAGCCTTAACTGCTGTTCTTTTAACAAACCAATAATGTTCAACTTTCGGACCTTCTCCTTGCCCTGGCTCCCTTACTGGGAAAAATAATAAGCAATAATACATGAAATGGCACTTGCATATACTTTCATTACTCTCTTGAACATATAATACATGATATGCTAAAACATACTGTTTGCATTTATTTTTATAGGCTAATATAGGCAGTAACCTTATATATTTTTACTATGTAGCCCCTGCCAAAAATTTGATATTTCATGTCAGGACTTGATGGGAAAATTGTGAAACTGCTTCCCTCAAGCAATAAGAACGTATCAAAATGTTACTTTTTTTAGATTAGGTCTCAAACCCTTTGTAGCCTCTGTGTAGTTTCATTCTGACACACTTTTTTCTTCTCCAAATCAGCCTGGGAAAAGTCATTCTTACACAGAAACCAGAAATAAATGTTTTAACACTCTGAGAAAACGGATAAAAGCCAATCAGAAAAGCACTTGAGTTCTTGTTTTGGATCAGTTGCGGTAGGTGCCATGTGGGGCAGAAAGTAACGTGGCTCCTGCTCTGGAGTGGTTTTCAGTTGAGTAGACAGGATATCTAAGAGCATTACTAACTACGAGAAGCAACACAGTTAGCATGCAGATAGAGAACAGCTTTGAGAACAGCTTTATAATGTTTGAGGAAGGTGAACCCTTGAAACAAAAAGGAAATAATATATTGTATTGCCCTCTTAAACAGCTTCTTCTTTCTAACAACAACAGTATTGCCAGGATTTCTCTCAGTTGGGGTATGCATTATCAGAGATAAAGTAGGATAGCAGTCATATGCTGCTTTTTTTTTACATGTGGAAGGAAATGGAAAAGCTAGTGGTGCTTCTCTTATACTCTCAACAGAAAAGTTTCTTTTTGGAAAATAAATCCTGACTGATTTAAATGTCATTCTAGTTTCTAATTTAATATATTTTCCATGATTAACATTTTAGTACCAAGCAAGTATTAGTTATCTGTTGCTGCCTAACAAATTATGACGTGCAATCATATCAACCTCTTATTCACCATATTTTAAAACTACAAGTCATATAGTCTCCTCAGCTAATATTTGATGACCTATAGTCAACATATATTTTGGAGCACTGTCTATGTTCAGGGTGTCATGCCCGGTGCTATCCAGAATAGAAAGAAGGAAAAGCTAGTGTCTCTTCCCCAATGGAATTTATGTTTCATTTTAGGGATACAAGAATATTGCACATGAAGTAATAGACCATAGACTGTATGATGGCTGGCAAAGAGCTTGCCTATTATCTAACACTTACTTCACTGACAAAACAGTTGAAGTCTAGAAAGGCTCAAAGACTGGACAAAGTGGGATGGAGCTGGGTTGGAGTCAGACGGAACCAGGCCACCAATCTCCAGGCCAGTGTGTTTTTTCTTCCTTTGTTGTAAAATCTAAATTAAAGCTATGTGGCATATACTCTAAAAGCCAAATAAGTTGAGGAAAGGAAGATGGATGGCTTTGAGTAGTCAAAGAAGGATTAAGGGAGGCGGTGTGATTTGGATGTAAGTGTAAACAAGAAGGGGAGGAAGCAGAAGAATCCCACCAGTGAGAACCAAACATTTTATCCACAGGACAGAGACAAAACCAACCAGATGAACTTGAAAGGCTCATATTGGGCAATGGAGAGAAATTAGGTTGGAGGGAGTTGAAAGTGTAGGAGAGGAACTTGGACTTGATGTGGTAGATCATGGGGAACTATTCTCAATCCCTGAGCATGAAATGACACAATGAAAGTGGAATTAAGGAAGATTATTTACCAGAAGAACTGGATAGTGTCTGCATTTTTCTTTTCTTACACTCCGTGTATTGGTCTTTTTTTTTCTCATTCCAAGTAGGTGAAACACTGTATTAATCAGAACAGGTTAGCTTATGTTGCAGCCATGAAATAACCCTGAAATCACAGTGGTTTAATCCATAGTGTGTTTCTTGTTTGCACCACTTGTCTAATACAGTTGGGTGGGTCATGGGGTGGGAGTTCTCACTTACTCATTCAGGGACCCAGGCTGACAAAGGTGCCACCATCTAGAACATTGCCGGATGCTGTGGCCGAGGAGAATGCCGCTCCCTCACACTTCAGGCTGGAAGTGACACACGCCTCTTTTGCCCCCAACCCATTAGTCAGAGGTAGTCACGTGCTCTTCCTCCCCACCCTCAAGGAACTTGAGGCTGTTTGGTGAGCAGTGTGTGTCTCTTTCAAGGCTTTCTGAGGACCTGGAACATACACGTTTCTTTGTTTAAGAGAGAAAATACGATGATGAAGAGTGCAGACCCTGGAGCCAGACCCCAGAGTGTAGAGCCTGGCTGCCCCGCTTGCTGTGACCTTGGGCAAGTTACTCAGCCTCTGTAGCATAGTTTCATCATCTGGAAAGTGCAACTGGTAATAGAACAAGCCTCACAGCATTCTTGTGAGACTTGAATGAGCACTTCATATATGTAAAGCGCTTAAAGCACTATGCTATAGAATTGTTAGCAAGTATTTATTATTGTTGTTAGTCATCATTTAATCTGCTGGCTTCTGGTGCAGCATCCTAAAGAAAGGCTAAAATTTCTGACTCTCATCAAGAGGCCTGGGGGAAAGAGGTTGTAATTAGGTGTGCCATGGCCAGTGTCTGGACTAGGATGATGATACTGGGCAAAGAAAAAGATAGGCAAGGCTGGGCGCGGTGGCGTACGCTTGTAATCCCAGCACTTTGGGATATATCACTTGAGGTCAGGAGTTCGAGACCAGCCTGGCCAACATGGTGAAACTCATCTCCACTAAAAATACAAAAATTAGCTGGGTGCGGTGGTGGGCATGTAATCCCAGCTACTCGGGAGGCTGAGGCAGGTGAATCGTTTTGAACCCAGGAGGTGGAGGTTGCAGTGAGCCAAGATTGCCCCACTGCACTCCAGCCTAGGTGACAGCAAGACACCGTCTCACCAAAAAAATAAAAAATAAAAAAAATAAAAATAGAGAAAAAGAAAAGATAGGCAAGAGTGCATGTAAGAGGAGAGCACCCAGGTAGGGATTTGTTCACCACCTGAATCCCATGGTTGAGACAAAAGTGTCAGGTGTGGGTGACAGAGAATGCAGGTAGAGTTTGCAGAGAAATTCAGGGGCTTGAGGGGAAAGGTGAACTGAATTCAGATGTGGTGATGGGGAGATGTCCAAGGCCCTGGGGGAAATAGGAAAGGGAGGAATGGAGCTCAGGCTACAGGGTGGAACCTCTTACTAAGCAAGTTTCAGTAAGTGGCGGCTTGAATGCTCCAAGTCAGGCCACAGGTTCGGAGGCCGGAGTGTGGGATTAAACCGGCTCTGCCACACCATGTGACCTTGTTGCTGTAGTTTCCTCATCAGCAAGATGGGGATGATAGTCATACCATGTCTTAAGGTAGTGAGGATTAAATAAGATGATGCCCGTAGAGGACTTGGAAAGTGGCATGTAGTCAGTGATCAGCAAGGTCTTAATCGAATAGAAATTTGGGGGCTGTCTTTTAAGCAACCCACTTTTCTGAGTTTAATGAAAACCTTCCATTGGCAGCAGTTCTGATAAGTACTCATGTAGTCTTCCCTGGGTTCAAAATAATGGCCTTGTCACCAGATCACTTGTAATCCACATGCTTTTCATTTTCTCATTCTTCACCCAAATAGTCAGTGAGTGAATATCTTTTAGCTATGAAGAGAGTAAGAAATTACAATGGGCTGAAAAGTAACTAAAATAGACCATTTTAAGGGCTAATTTAAGATCAGTGCTTCCCCTTCTAAAATCACATGCCACGTTGTACTCATTGGTAGGAACCACTGACTGCCCTTGCCTCTTGAAATATAAAATTATTTCTGTATTTAGTTTTAAATTCACTTGTTGGCTAATTAGTGCTCTCCTTTAATGTGTCTAATTTAAATTACAGGCTCTTCAAGGGCACATGCTCTATATTGTGTAACTGCCTTCAGTTACACATGTGCTCTACATATGTAATTGAACATTTGGGTGATTTCTTTTCATTGAGAATTAAGAACTTCACAGATATTTCAGTAGGGCTTCAGAATTTTGTTAGTAATAGTACAAGACATACGTTGTCAATTAAATAGATATTTGAGGACCTTCAGTGTACCAGGTTCTATGGCAGTGCTATGTATATAAGAGAAGAGGCACTTGCCCTTACCGAGCCCACAGCTTAGCCAAGTTTATAATCTATACCTATTGTTGGGTTATTTGTCTTATTTAAGGATTATGCAGTTTGCTAGCATGTAATAAAGCAGTTGAGGCTTCTAATACCTTTTCAGGGGCCACATGATTGAGTTGTCTTCTTTATGGCTAGGATATGGAATTGGGGTTACATTCCTTTTTTTTTTTTTTTTTTTTTTTGAGACAGCATCTTGCGCTGTCGCCCAGGCTGGAGTGCAGTGGTGTGATCTCTGCTCACTGCACACTCTGCCTTCCGGGTTCACGCCATTCTCCCACCTCAGCCTCCTGAGTAGCTGGGACTACAGGTGCCCGCCAGCACGTCCAGCTAATTTTTTTTTTTTTTTTTTTTTTGGTATTTTTAGTAGAGATGGGGTTTCACCATGTTAGCCAGGATGGTCTTGATCTCCTGACCTCGTGATCCACCTGCATCGGCCTCCCAAAATGCTGGGATTACAGGCGTGAGCCACCACACCTGGCTGGGGTTACATTCCTAATGCTGCCTTTTATTTATCAGGGTGCCTCTTCTGAAGTTAGGTTTCTTTATAAAGTCTGGGTGACACTGTTTGCTCAACTCGTTTCACAGGATTGTAGAAAGGAAGATGTTATATAATGTATGGACTGTTTTATAAATTATTGAGCTCTTCACATATACATGATGCCATTTCTAGTATCTGACACTGTTCTATATATACTGTCCTCTTGCTGAATAGTCAATGCATTTATTTACACTGATCCAAACTAAATAGCTTTGAGGGTTTTTTTTTAATGTGGTCAACTGCCATAATAACTATCCATTTTCCCAGATTAGTTTTTCTAGCTCACAATTATTATTTAAAATTGTTAATAATATATCACCCAATTCATGTAGAAAATACTTACAGGGCTGTGGTTTTCAAACAATATGTTATATAATAAAGTCATGTTCTATAACAGAATATAACAGTTATACAGCCCTGCCATGTTCTCCAAGTTGACCTTCTGGTTAGGGGAATGCCCCAGAAATAAATGTAAAGCTAACTGATAACAAGACAGTGAGAGGATGCCCACAGCCATGTATGAACAGTGGCTTGGTGAGTAGAATGGGCAGCCTTTAAGGGGAGTGATTAGCTGAGTTTGATTGGACTACAGACTTATAAGAAAACATTAATTGGAGATAGGATTAGAGTTTACCTTTTTGGCAGTATGGTTGCTGATGACTGGATAAAATCATTTTATATAGATTTGTGGTATAGTGGAGGGAGGAAGAGGCAGAAAACTGAACAGATAAAAGAATGTTATTCTGTTGTCAAATGTCATAGGTTTTTACTCTCTTGTTTGCAGGATCCTAAGAATTGACTCCATTAGCCCAGAGAGGACTCTTGCCTACCCTAAGAGAGCGTGTTGGCTCATACATCCCAGAAAGTGTCTCTACTCCAGTGTAGTCACAGAACCAGGGCATCACAGAGAAGCTCTGAAATGGAGGAAGCTTTCTTTTTGGTTTTCCTTTAGTAGTCTTCACAGTGGTTCCTCTTTAGAGATCCAACTCAGATGACTATCTAAGTGCTAACTTACATACAATTTGTTGTTTTGCCCTTTCTTTTCCTTCACTTGGGAAAGTTTAGAGGTGGAGTGAAGGAAAGGCACTAAGATTTGGGCTTTCATCCATGTTGTCTCACCTGTCTACATAAGATGTTACGAAGACCAATGCCTATTTTTGACAATGGCTTTAAAGTCAGGTGGCTCTTTGTGAAATAAATGTAATGCAAATCTGAATATATTAGTAAATGGTGTTGAATCAGCCATTAAGATTAATTTTCTTACAGAGAAAAAGTTGGAAATGAGTAAGGCAAGAACTTTAAATAAAATATTTTCAGGATATAAGGTCCAATTAAAAATTTAAAGTGTAACAGAGTGAGACCCCCTTTCTGAAAAAAATTTTTAAAGTATGACTCAGAATTAACTTTTTTTTATCTACCATTATAAAAATTGGTGTCATTGCCAACAGAGAATACTGTATTGGGGTAGTTTTGGGGATAAAACAAATTTGAACTGGCAGACCAGTTGACTACTTGGAAAGGTCCTGGTACTCCTATTAAAGTACTTATTTTAGCAAGTATATAATATTGTAAAGACTCCTAAGATGCTTAATTTTGTAAGTTTGCATTTTACTCTCTATCATATTTAAGCAAGCAGCAACTATATTTTCCACTGCTTATCATGCACCACTCTTCTCCTACTTGATAACTCAAACCACTGAAATACAGATGTAGGGTACTAACAGCTTGGGGGAAGAAAAGAGAAATGATCCCCTAGCGATCCCAAGAAAACCAATCATATATGCATGTTTTTTATTTCCAAGATGAATTTAGCAAGTAGACCCTCCTCCCAATGGGCACCTCCACATAAAGTCTTTTTCATATTGCTAAGCAGAAGCCCTTAAAAACTATGCTGGCAGCTCCAGGAAAAGCTCAGTGCTTTCATTGCCTCAGTCATCGTCATTATTTATAATGTTGCAATTCAGAGTCTATCTATTGCCAATTATCTTTTCCCTGATACTCCCGCTGGTAGTTGACAGTGAGCATTGAGGGACAGACTATAACTTTGCAGCATCCTGCTTTTTATTCCAAAAGAGTTCTTTAACAAAGTTTTGTGACTCAGAACAAAACAAAACAAAACACTGATGTTATTGAGGGAATTAAATCTAACATTGAGAGAAATTTGGATTTAAGAAATATGTTATTTAAAAAGTATGTTACAGTATTAACATCTGGCAATATACAGTCCTTATTCTTTTGCCATTTGTTGGCAAGAAATATTAATAATTAAATTTTTTATTAAAACAAAACGTTTTACATTGGGAGTTATTAAGAGTGCCTCCTTTTGGTGTATTCGTTTACAAATAAAAATGAAATATTTATTTTCATTTTTATTGTACTTTATGTTATTTGCTTTATGTTCTTCTCTTGGGGTTACTTCCGAGTTGGAGATGGGAAAGTGCCCAGTGAAAGAAATGTAAAAGAATCCTCATTGGAAGCTGAACAATTATTTTGCTTTATAAGAAAAGTCCTGCAAAGTTTGTCATACAGTTTACTTCACTATAAACCAAAATACAATCCATTTCACTTTCCATTTGAAGACTTGGAATGTATCATCATCTGCGTTTCTGTCATTTCACGTGAGTTTTCTTCAGGGGCTGACTTCACAGCACTAGAAATCGATACACTGACTTGCCGTTTCAGCATCCTCATAACCTTTCTCTTGTACCCTTTACATGCAAAGAAGTAGATAAAAGGGTCCATGCAGCAATTGAAGTTCATCAGGCATACTGTAAAGTGCAGAGAAATCTGGAACGAATGTCTTTGGCTACATTCCAGGAAATTAGAGAAACGAAGCTTCTTAATCATATGTTGAATAATTGCAACATGGTAAGGTGTGAAACAGAGAACAAACACAACAATAATAAGAATAATTGTGTTGAGAGCCTTTTTGTTTACACCAGATTTCTCAGTGAGTGGGTTTTGTTTGGCAGTTCTAAAGAGTTTGCAGCAGATCTGAGAATAGCAGATGAGAATGATTATAAGTGGAAGTACATATCCTATGAAACATGCCCCAAGCAGAATCCAGGGAAGAGATTTAGTTTCTTCAAAGTTTGGATACTCCATGCATGTAATCCTTTCGGCCTCCTGCTTTGACATAGGGTTGATGAGGAGTGGGAGTGTCTGAGCAAATACTAGAATCCAGACAAATATGCACACGCCTTTTGCATGTTCAATCCTTTTTATCTTGTTGTAGCGTAGAGGGTGCACCACAGCAATGAAGCGGTCAATACTCAGGCAGGTCATAAAGTTCACACCCGCGTATGTGTTGATGTAAAACACTAGCGCAGTTATCCTACACAAGGCGTCTCCGATTCTCCAGTCAAAGCCCATTGCATAGTAGGCTATTCGTGTAGGCAAAGCAGTGGTAAAAAGTATATCAGAAATCACCAAATTCGTTGAATAGAGGGTGGTAGAGTTGATTTTTTTCCTGTTTTGAACAATGACAACCAAGGCTAGTAAGTTTCCCACAAGCCCAATGATGAAGACGAGGCTGTAATGCAGAGGCATTACTATCCTGGCTGTGCTGTGATGTGCATAGAGGTCACAGTCATTTCCCTGAGGAGGTGCAGAGGGCATAGTAAAATTGTTAGCCATTTGTATATCCATTGGTGGTGGTCAAGGTGTCTAGAAAAAACCAAGAAGTGTCATTTAAGTAAAAGCCTATGTATTCAATTTGATTACTCATTAGTTTAAAAAAAATTTCAATAATCTATCAAAGCAGTCTAAACTGTCTTTTATATATCTAAGTTTTAACATTTCATGGCATGCAATTTTTAACAGTTTGTAATTATATAATATGGTTAAATATATGATAACAGGAAGAACAGAATAAAATTTCTGTTTTTACTCTCAGAATTTGCTGACTTTGGCAAAGCTCTGGAAAGGAAACAGAACAAATTAAATAGGGCAAACGCGTTTTTGTGACAGAAGGGAATGCAGTAACTTTTTAGGCAGAGATTCCCCTTCCCTCTTTTGAATCATTGTCTGGTTAAGTAAAGCACCCCACATTTCAGACAGGCATTAACCTTTGCTTTTAAATTTAATTTCAGTTGAATTTTTTTTTTTTTTTAAACCAAACGCATATCACTGCCAGGAAATGAAATCAGTCACCACATTTATGTAGTGAAATACGAACTTACCACAGTGATCTGATTTGTGTTAACCTAAAAGTCTGAGAAATAAGCTTAGTCCATGTTAGGAACTGAAAGTTAGATTTTCTTTTTAAAAAGAAGAAGAAGACGACCACAACAACCATGACTAAAATGACAAAAAAAAAAAAGAAGAAAGATAAAGAAAATGAGAGAGAAAAAGACTTAAGCTACTTCAAGGGGAAATTATTAAATTTTAAAACTATCAATCTGCAAGTACTCCATGAATCTGTGCAACCTACACTTCTACCTTTGCGCATAGTAGCAAGCATCACACATTATATTTTGTTTCTTGCTTTGTTCACTAAACATCTTCATATCAGTGCAATGTATATATTTGTCATATGTGTAGCTTTTATATAAACATTTGATAGATATTCTACAGTTTTCCAGTGTGTCAATGCATAATTTGCTTAGCTACTCCCTTGATAAACTTTTAGATTCTTTCTAGTTCTTTTCTTGTTATAAATAATGTTGAGACAGAAATTTTAAGTCCTAAACTGAAAAATGGAAAACTCCTACAATAAGGTTCTGTAGATGAGGGTAAACTTTGATTAAAGCAGGAAGAGCAGAGCAGTAAATCCTGTGTGATTATTTTTAGAAGAAAAATAATTCCTCTGATAGAACTGTGTGTATGTAAATCTCACCTGGAAGTCACCAAAATTGAGGGGTACTTTCAACATATCTAGTGATGTTGCTACTGTATATTTAAGGAAATATACAGTATTTCCTTAAAGACTATCTCTACCCTGATCAAAAGCACTGTCTGCAAATCTGCTTCTCTCCCTGCTATATTAAATGAATTGGATCTCAGCTAACTTCATTCTAACAACCTTAAAACTGATGTTCATAGACACTGAGGGTTATCAGAGGATTGTGGTCATGTTATGTAAGAGGTATGCATTCTGTACAGTGTTGATGGGTTAATCATTATAACCTAAATGGAAATAAAACCTAAAGCAAAAGAGAGCAAAAATGGAAATAAAACATTTTATTATCCAGAAAAGAGACAATGGGAAAACAGCAAAGAATGAGGATGGTAAGTAGAAGACACAAGAGGGTAGGGATGTGTCGCAACAAATTTAAATGGGTTGAGCTTGCCGATTACAGGACAGAGACTGTCGGTTTAGATTTAAAAAAAAAAAATCCAGCTGTGTGGTGCTTAGAAGAGATACAGCTCGAAGTGATTCAGAAAGGTTGAAAATAAAGGCAAGGGAAAATATGTACCAAGCAAATCCCAACCAATAAAAAGGTAGAATGGCAGTATTAACATGGAAAACATAGAATTCAAGGCAAATTCAATATTAATAGGAATACAGAGGGTCACTACAAAGGTTAAAAAGAACAGTCTACAAAGAATATAAAAATAATCATGAAATTTGCATGTAACAGCAAAATTTGACAGAATTTGAAGGAGAATTTGGCAAATTCACAACCATAATGGTAGATCTTAACACATTTGTATTATAATGTGCTAGATAAAAAAGAGATTAAAGACTTAGGAGATTTACTAAACATGATTTGAAAGCTAGCAGAACTTGTACTGAAGACACATGAGCGTATCTTCAAATTTGACCATGTGCTAGGTCACCAGAAGACTCAAAGCTTTCAGAAAATAATTATTTTCTGATCACATTGCTTGACTACAGTGCAGCTAAATTATAAACCAATGATAAAAAGATAAAAGGAAAGTTTGGAAATGAAAAAATACACTTCTAAGGAACTCATGGGTTAAAGAAGAAATCACAGTGGAAATTTTCAGATGCTTAGAACTAAATGATGAAAATACTACCTGTGAAAACTGTGGGATGCAGATAAGGCAATCTGAGACAGATATAAAGCCTTGAATGCCTTTATTTAAAAAAGAAAAGATTTAAAATAGATGTGTTAAGTACATAGTTCAAGAAGCTAGAAAATAACTGTCCAAAGCAAGTAGAAGAAAACACTAGAGATAATTACGGAAATTAGTGAAATAGGAAAGACAATAAATATCAGTTTTATATTTTGTGCAGGAAAAAAAATGGAGTGATTCTTAAATAGAAAATCATAGGGATTGCACTGTGGAATAAAAGTATAAAAATATTTTTCCATTTACTTGGGAAAAGCTTAGTGTGAGAAGCAGCTTTTCAGGAACTAAGACTAGACACAAAGGAGAGGTGAAAATTCCAGGCAATGGTTGCAGCTTTGGAATAGGCAACAATAACTTTTATTAATGTTTTTCTAAGTTCTGTGAAAATGTTTTTTTCCCAAAAATCTGAATGTATATTTTTGAGTATTTATAAGCAGATTCGTGGGAATTGCCTTTAAAATACATGACGGGAAAAAAAAAACTTCACTGTAGAGTCTGCAAATCTTCCATATGAATAATTATTATTGTAGAAATTAGGAAAGTAACACTCATGTAAGACTCAGAGGAGAAGGTGCCGTTGCTTGCCAGTTTATATACAACAAATGTGCGTCTGACTGCATCACCAAATAAGATGCAGCATCTAGGAGAGCCAGAGATTGCAGGAGTTTCAGAACAAAGTTCAAGAATGTTTAATATAGTTGCAAACAGTTCAATATCTTTCATTAGGGGATTAAATATTTTATGTCATAGCCATACAGTGGAATACAGGAATACAGCCATGCAGTGAATACAGTGCAGCTCTGAAAATGGCAACATGAAAATGCCTGTTTCTTGACTGGAAATTGTGTTAAGTGAGGAAAGCAGATTATACAACATGCCACTTTTTTGGGGCATGGGGAAGCAAATACACACACATGAACACACACATACAAACACACACAGAAAGATGTATGCCAAAACATAATTTTGTATGAGTCATTTTGGAGCTTTACTCATATATTCTAGATTTTTAATACTGAACATGTCTATTCAAAATGTTCATTTCTGTTCAGTGACTGGAATGAATAAATAGGTAAAAAAAAAATTTTAATGGAAGAAAATTTTAGTTCACCTCTTCTTGTAAAAACCTTGTTAGCTGACATGCTTTTCAAAGCTTGCCCTTCAGAGTTCCTTTTTCAGATTTCTGCATTAACTTACTAGTTCTGTACCTTTGCATTGTGTCATCATGTAGAAACCTCAGAGCAGTCCTGTATGCTTGAGCATTGCTACCCCTTACCTACTTACCAGGTGATGAAACTGACAATAAATACCAATTTTATATTTTACACAGGAAAAAATTGGAGTGGTTCTTAAAGACCACGCTGGGGTTAAAGGCCATGCTGCATCCTTCTCTGTGATGACTTGGCTTCACGTTTCTTCCTCTGTTCAGTTCTTTGCACAGGCAGCTGTTTCATGCTGCCCTTAAAGAACTGAAGGCTTGTGGTTTCAAAGTGGTCTAGGCTCTAAGGGCCATCCTCACCTATAATCATGGCACATGCGCAACATGGCCCAGCTGCTCCAGAGCAAAGGGACAACTTCTAAGCACAGGGGGTGCCCACTTCAACGAGAGGTGCCTTCCCACATGGGAAGCCACTTGTGGCCACACATCATTG
Organism: Chlorocebus sabaeus; assembly: GCF_047675955.1. NCBI lineage: Eukaryota > Metazoa > Chordata > Mammalia > Primates > Cercopithecidae > Chlorocebus > Chlorocebus sabaeus. The sequence continues at coordinate 81,286,741 of NC_132906.1, forward strand.
AGCCCCAAGGGGTAGCCTGTTGAGGGTCCTTAACTGACCATCATTGTGCGCTGGAGGTGGCCAAAGAAAGGCATTTGCAGAATGTGGACGTATAAGTGGGATGGCTTAGAAATGATCTTAGGTAACGGTAAATGCATGCTTTGGATATTTGGATGCTTAGTAACCTCTTAAAGGATGATTCCACTAGGTAGACCTAATATGTCACTTTGGTTCTTGCTTATATTTATCCTGTGTTATTAATGCAGTAGTTTTAGCCAATTTTATGATCCCAAATTGAGAGGAAAATCCTTTCATATGCGTGACTGTTACTATCCAATTCTTACATCAGCCAGTCCCAATTTATTACAGTCTTCCCTCAGAGATATTACTTTATATCTTCCTTTAATCATCTTAAGGATTCCTTTCTGAAACTTGAATTAAGTCCATTCTTTTATTCAGCAGAAAAATGGCTGTTAGTGCCTCCATGTGCTAGATGCTGGGAATGCAGAAATGGTACCTTTTTGTATCAGAGGGTCTGGAACTGAAGGGTGGATATACAGCGTTGAGCATGGGCTGTTATGTGAGTGAGGTGTTCCTCGGGATTCTTTCACACACACAGTATGTGCTGGGTTCCTCCTCATACATAGCAGTATTCTGCTCACTTTGTGCATTACAGTGCACCAGTGTCAATATTTGGATAGTATAGTTATCTTTTAATCATTTTCAGGTAGAAAATTTATTCTTAAGTATATTTTAAGTATTTTACATTTTAATTATTAGGCAGCAGCTTCTGACATGTTATTTAAGATATATACACTGAGGTATACTAGAAAGTATTATCATGTATCATTGTATTGCCTAGGGAAAAGCCCAAATAAATGTTTGTTCTAAATATTTTTTCTTTAGAACACTAATATCAGAATTAGAGCTTCCTCATGATGCATTCTAATGAAAAGGTGCACGTGGCCCCTCAGCCTTCGTGCTGCACGCACTGAGGGACAGGAGTCAGGATAGAGGCCTTTCCCTGGAGGGCGTGGATAATGACTGGGCTACAGGAAGCCTGGATCATTTTTCAGGTTCCACCTGTGGAACAGGGCTCTGTCGGCCTTCAAGGCTCCTGTACCTTCTGCTGGGAGCCACCCTGGAAGCAATCTATACCATTCTCTTATTTTTATTGGTAAACAAGGAGACCATCCCAGTTTTGCCTCTGTAATGCAGTATTTAGTCCTTTTAACTTTACTGTTATCCTAACATGTGTAAAACAGTAAGTTTCTTCCTCAGCAAAATATCTTCCAAAGTATTTTTACTTATGCTTTGGGAAGTGAGCCTGTGTGTGTTTTTCTCTAGAATGTATTTCATTGCTAATAGAGTTGGTAACACTTCTTGAGATATTATCATCTCATTTTTGCATAACCGGACATGTTGACATGAACTGACAGGTTCTTTCTAGCCACAAAAGGAAAAAAAAATAAAAGGCCCCCCAAAACTCATTTAGTATCTAAGAAAATTGTCTAAGCACTGATGTAGTTTGCGCTCTGGAAATGTTTACCCTAGATACCCACTTGGAGGGATTTGTGATTTTTCACAGAGGACATGTAGCTTCCGTGGTCCTAATTTACTCGCTCAAGTAATTAAAGTGTTTTCTCAGCCTTTAATTTGGGCAGAAACAGAACAAAATCTTTACCATATTCGGGGATTTAGTTGGTGCTAGAATAACAGCTTTTGGTTTTTGCTGAAATGTCACCTTTGCCCTCTAATAGTTATTTCTTTTAATAATAACACCTTGAATGAAAAGGGGCTTACCTAGGAATTCTGTTTAAATGTAGCCACTAGCAGTGACTGGAATGGGTCAGGTTGTGCTGAGATGATCACCAATTGGAGGTGACTTCTCTGTAGGTCAAGCCTGCTCTAGACTCAGCTTATACAGAGAGGTGACCTGAATCAACATGCCCACAGCGAATGTACCAAAGAGGAACTTCCAGAAGCTCACTTTCAAAAACAGCCAGGGGAGCCACCCAGATGCGGCCACACAGATACTAATTATATGTGTATATTGTTAAGTGATGAGTGTTGTTTGATCTGATTCTTCCTCTGATACACTGTCCTTTGGCTACTTTGAGGAAAGGTTAAGACTGAGGAAAAATTTCTGGAGCAGGGAGAAATGAAATCACTGGAAAGGAGAGGGGAGACGAAAGCTCGGGGTTAATTGAAATTATAAGGATATGGTTCTACTGAGGAAATAACGACAAGCACAGATGTATCAGACGGCAGGCCAGGACTGTTTCAACTCCCTTGAGAATAAACCTGCTCCACAGAAGAAAGAAATCATTACTTCTTCCTCTGGTTACCTGGTTTTATAAGTATTTGTCAATTATTTGAAAACACCTTCTTGTTCAAACAGGGACATCTAAATTTGCCCCAGTGTCACACATACTGGGTCCTAGCATTCAATTAGTGATTTTTCTTGCCACCTTTTTCACTGACCAAACAGCCATCATCTGAGATATTATGGGGGCCATTTGCCTGTAAAATGGACAGTGGGAAACATGCATTCCTAGTATGCAAGAGGAACCTGCACTGCTGTGGAAATGTGACCAGCATAGTCAGAGCCTCCTGGTGCTTCATTAGTAAAGTCAGATTGTCCATTCTGTTAATAATACACTGCGAACCAACTGTCATAGTAGTCAGTACATGCCTCTGTGGCCTGGTTAAATACATCTTTGTACAATGTAAGGTGACTTTTTCCCAGCCAACTTTGAGTCCTAAATTGATAGCTATGTCTGGGTCCATGATTCATTTTTTAGAAGGATTGAGAACAATATTCCCTATATCCTTTCAAAAAATCACGCATACCAGAGTGATATTCAGCATAGAGTTGACTGTGGTCCATCTGTTTGGGGGACCTCCCCTGCCTCCTGGGGGGCTTATGGAGTGTGACTAGCCGAGGGACTTAGTAGAGGCAGCCTTACTGAGGAGCTCTGTGACCGGCCTGCTGACCCCATTGCATAGCCTGGGTCAGACCAGATCTGCAAAAGGCTATTTACAGGACCAAGCACAGAGACCTTCTTCAAGACAGAAAAACCTCTTCAAGACAGAAAAAGTGTTTAGCAGTCTACTGTTTCCTCTTTGTGCTTTATATGTGTCCCGAACCCAGTGAATGTGCAGTGAAGACCCACTTCAGCTTCATAGACGCGTTCCTTGGAAGTGTTGGAAAGGTGCTTGAGCACAGGAATTCTTTGGTTGAACACCCACTTGCGTATTTGGGGTTTCACATATTCCAGTTATTTTCTTTCACCTTTCACTAGTAAAAGCCACCTGTGTGGCTTTTGGTGGCTTTTATACTTAAAAGTATGGAAGTTATTGAAGATGAAGATGACATATGTTTAGAGAACTACGAAACTAAGAATCCCACCGTAATACTCATTTTAGTGTAAGAAAGATATTCTGTGTTTCTCTCTGGCATGGTCTGTAGGATGCAACATGTGGGAAAACTAACTGCATGATATAAAAAGGCTCTTTATAATGAAGCTCTGTGTCTTTAATATTTCTCCGCTGAGTCCTGAATGTTTCTGGAAATCATATGTACCTTTTCTCTTTCAAGTTCAAGGAGTTTCAATTTTGTTTTTGTCTCTATTATCACGTGGAAATTAGGGAGGAACGTTAGATATCGTTATTTTATGGATAAACCAAATTCCAGATCAACTCAGTCATTCGCTCAGGGATCTTACTGGGGTACTTAAGGCAGGGTTCATGAAGGCGCCCGGGACTCCATGTTCTCCATCACCTGCTGCCACTAGTCAGCGAGCAGCCCCTGTGCCTCAGCCTGTACTCTGCTGCACATCCGTGTCTGTCCGTCTGCCTGTTGTGTACCATTCCCGCCCTTCTGCCCACAGCCACGGCAGCAGCTTCCCGCCAGGCTCTCAAACGGGGCCCATCCAACCCCAGGCAAACCACAAGCTCTGTGTCATGACTCACAAGTTCCCTCATGATTTGAGCTCCGTTCCCTCTTCAGGAGGGTTGCTGGCCAGCTTCTCCTGATCGTGCCCTGGCTCCAGCCATACAAAATTACTTATAACCTTTGGATGTCCCACGTTCCCTCACAACTCTGTGCCTGGTAACACTCTTCCCTCTGTCTGATGTCTCCTGGCCCCTGTCCTGTATCCTCAGCTCCTACTTTCCTTCCAGGCTTAGTTCTAAGTATCGCAGGAGTGTTCCTGTTCTCCATCCTCTGAAGGGCAGGGTGGCTGTATTTGTGAGGGTGCTGTGCTCTGTCATAGTGTCTGTATCATTGATTTTCTTCCCTGTCTCCCATGAGCCTGTGAAGTACGATGAGTGGGAATCCTGTGGTGTTAATTTCTTGTATCTCTAGGTGATGTATGATCGATATTCAATAAATACCCATTAAAGAATAGGAACATTGCAGCTTTCTTAATCCTTAATGAAAGATTCTTTATTACACTACAGTAAGCCCTTGATGAATAATAATCACCAAAATTACTAAGCAGAGACTGTGTTCCAGGTACTGCCCTGGGCACTCTATGTGTGTTTACTCATTGAATCCTCTCAGAACTTTCACAAGTCCATTGACAGATGGTGAAACGGAGGCACCAGGGCACTTAAGTGACTAAAGACCTAGCTGTTAAGTGTCAGGATTCAGATCCAGGCAGTTTGGCTTCAGAAGTTACATTCAGTACAATACAGTTTATGTCCTGTGTCCGACATGATCTGTTATTATGGGTAGAAAACAAGTAAAATAGGAAGGCATCTCAAAACCTTAATGTACACTAACTCATACCTATCTGAACAAGAAAGACTGGGAGAGCTGGGGAAGGGAATGGGGGCAGGGAGAAAGAGACGTTGATTCAAATGAAGGAGTTTATTAGTTTATTTGTAGCATATTTTAAAGTAAGTAAAGATTTTATAAATGGATTTAGACTTTACTGTTTCAACAATATTTTAATAATAAAGCAATTTAGACTGAAATTTCAATTGAAAAAATATGGTGAATACCTAGAATAGGCTTTTATCCTGTTAATTGATTTTTAAACTACTTTTTAGATATTTGCAGAGACTTAACAAAACATTTTTATTCTTCTCTTTGGGCTTCCAAAACACCACAGGCATCTGTGTTACTGTCACAGCTTTCAGAGGATTTTCACCTGCGTTATCTCATTTTATACGATATCCAGACTTCTTGGGAAGGTGATCAACCCCCCAGACCGGAGGACACCACATGTCCTCTACACAGGCCACGTCCAGGACTGCCTAACAACTCCAGCAGGTCTTAACCATAACAGAGAGAAAAGCATCCCTGTAAACGGCTTTGTTAGGTGCGAAGCTCTTAAGCTTCTTAAGGATGATGACTTGATTTCATCTAACATTTTATCCCATAGAATGCTACAGAACCAACCTACAATAGATATCTAGTAAATATCTATAGAATAAATAAATGAATTAAAGTCATATAGCAACCTGAGTTAATATTTATTCCATTAAGTGACTGATCATGATACTAATTAGCTCTAGGAAGCCAGATGAAAGCAATTTATGCAGGGGATCATCACCATTATCACTGACATGATACATAAACATGTGAGTGAACATTTTGTGGAGTAGCATATTTTTTGTGGTTTTATGTCCAAAAAGTGCAGTGAGCCCCCAGAGAGAAAACATGCTAAAATATAAGAAGTGTGGAGTCCTACCAGTAAGCACAGTTAGATGTGTGATCATCCATAGACTCAGGGCCATTTATTTTATTTATTTATCGAGACAGAGTCTCGCACTGTCGCCCAGGCTGGAGTGCAGTGGCACAATCTCGGCTCACTGTAACCTCCACCTCCCAGGTCAAGGGATTCTCTTGCCTCAGCCTCCCAAAGTAGCTGGGATTATAAGTGAGTGCCACCATGCCTGGCTAACTTTTATATTTTTAGTACAGATGGAGTTTCACCATATTGGCCAGGCTGGTCTCGAACTCCTGACCTCAGGTGATCCGCCTGCCTCAGCCTCCCAAAGTGCTGGGATTATAGGAGTGAGCCATCACGCCCAGCCAGATTCAGGGTCTTTATGTAAAATATCCGTAACATATCTGTTGGATTCTCCCTCTGGTACGTCAGTGGCCAGAGGGATGGGAGAACTGTAGGAGACAGTTTCTTAGCACTTATATTGAGAGGCAATGTTGTAAGGACTTGGCAGTAATAATACTCCCCATTTTACAGGTAAAGCAGCTGAAGTCAGGTATTAGGTAACTTGCGTGGTGGGCCACACAGCTTGTAAATTACATTTGAGCCTAATTTTAGAACCCTTGCTCTTATTACGCTATATTGTATTCAGAGTGACACCAAAAAACCAAAATACTACTCCCCCTCCCCCAGCACACACACAAATACACATATACAAAACCCTCACCCCCCTTTAAAGGAAGTGTCTTCACAGCTTCTATGTTGCCAAGTTTCTGTTACCACCATTCCCAACCTGGACATAAATGTTGCCAAAGCACTGCATAGAATTCATTTTGATTTTCCCCCCCAAGCACATAGAAAAGATATGTTTAGTCTAACTAAACGTAAATATAAACCACACAACAGACTTTTTTTTTCCACTTATCTAATTAGTAGTATTTAGCATTTAAAAAGCAAAGATTGGTACTCTTTGCTGGTGGGAGGGTAAATTGGTAAAATGTTTTTGTAAACCAAAAAGTACCATTTTATATCTAAAGCTTTAGAAAATATATCCTTTGCCCTAGGAATTCTACCACTGAGATTCCATCCTGAGAAATAATCTTATATTTCTAATAATTCCTATAGTGTAGGAATATTCTATATTAAAATAACTTTGTTCCTTTTCCTTCATACTAAGTTATCCTGAAATATTGGCATTATTTGCATAGTTTTGCTTGATGCTGTTTTTTGTCATTGTGAGTTTATACAGTAGTACATGAAGTAAGCCCTATTTTTTAACAAAGATATTTCTGGCGGACCCATCGCTTTCACTCAGCTTTGTAAGAACTAACTAGACCTACCAGTCAGCAGAGAGTCTAAACTTACATTATTAGTATAATTTTTGTTAGAAGTGATGGTAGCATGTTCTTAAATAGATTCTTTTCCTTTTTACCTTTAACTTAAAACTTAGGCTTTTAAAGTTTTTCTTAAAAAAATTTGTTGAAAAAGCAAAGGATCTCGTACTTACATATCAGTGACTCGTTCGGATCTCTGTGTAGTAGCTGTCAGTACTTGTCCAAACTGAAGTAAGTTAACTGTGGCATGTTGTTTTAAGAGAGGCTATGCAGACATCCTTTTATGGTGGTGACTTTTTTTTTTCTGTCACCCTGTGACTGAGCATGTAATGAGCAGTTCGTCTCGTGTACGTGTGTGCACTTTTTTTTTGTTTGTTTTAAATGGGAAGTGAAATTTTTTATAGTTATTTAAAAAAAACAAAAAACGACTATCCAAAAGCCCCTTGGAATTTATGAATTGTTGATACCTGTGGAACTTTATAAATTTTTCTGTAAAGGTTTAAGTATCAAAAAATTCTTTGAAAGAGACTGAAGCAATAAACCTTAACCAAAAAAAAAAGGACCAAGTTACTGATGATTTTATATTGATTTTCTATGTAAACGTGTGGGTTTTTTAATGTTTTAAGGAAAACAATGTCAACTTTGACAGTGCTTTTTACCTGGAAACTTGGTATCAGGGAGTAGTTTACACATTCCACCTTATCCACAGCTTATGAGAAAGAAACAGATTTCTGTGGTGTGAGGGAGAATGACAGTCCAGGATGTGGAGTGAACAGAATTAGTCGCCGTTTTCAGTCGAGAGGCTGCCTGAGTCAGTGACTTCGCGAGTACTTGAATAACGGGGAAATAGTTGAAGGGAAGCCCACTATAGATAAAATCCAGCCTCTTCAGCACAGGATGAAAGAGACTTACGCCATTCACCTCATAGTTTTAGTTGACCCAGTTGAAACCAACAGCATAACATATCTGTCAGAATGCAGTTTATTTGTAGGCTAAATTACCAGATATGCAGCACTCAGATCAGGAGAGGTGATTTTACACTTAGTCAGGACTGATCTGGCCATTCCCAGCCACTTCTGGGTGCTGCATTTTACGAATGACGTAGATGACAGCTGTGGCAGTGAGGGGCCTGAATAGCAGGTCTTAGGAGAACTGATTAAATAAGCTGGGGATGTGTATGCTTTGTAGGCCTAGGGTCATTATCCTTATGCTTGTGGAAACTCTCATAGAAAAGTGTTTACATTGCTTATGTCAGTCTTCCTAACTCCAGAGACTAGCGGGAGTAAGAAGTTACTGGAGATAGCTTTCGGATCAGAAGATGAGAGTCATTCCCAAAAGTTGTGATTATTTTAAAAAATGGAGTATGCTGTTTCTTATTTAGATGCTTGTGTAAACTTGATGTTGATTTTGAGGGATGATGTAGACAGAATTGAATCATTTGATAGGAATTTGTAACTCTGTGACCTCAGAGGCCTTCCTGCTCCAGGATTTTGTAAAAATAGTCAAGTAGCTTTTGCCTCCCACAGATGTCATTAGGTTCTTCTAACCTCTAAAGTGCTGAGAGTATGGAGAAACATTGTCAGACACAAGAAAGAGCATCAAGTAAGTCAGCTGAATTCTTTGGGCCACCACCTCTCTGTGTATAAACTAAAGGTATTGAACTAAATGATCTCCAAGGTAATTCCTACTACAAAAATTCTATGAGGGGGTGTTACAGAGGTTTTATGACTTGGTGGATAAACATGACATCATATTCTAGAACTAGTTCATTTAAAACTTAGACTGCAGGCCGGACGCGGTGGGTCACGCCTGTAATCCCAGCACTTTGGGAGGCCAAGGCAGGTGGATCACGAGGACAGGAGATCGAGACCATCCTGGCTAACACGGTGAAACCCCGTCTCTACTAAAAATACAAAAAATTAGCCAGGCGTGGTGGTGGGCGCCTGTAGTCCCAGCTACTCGGGAGGCTGAGACAGGAGAACAGCGTGAACCCAGGAGGCGGAGCTTGCAGTGAGCTGAGATCGCACCACTGTACTCCAGCCTGGGCGACAGAGCGAGACTCCGTCTCAAAACAAACAAACAAACAAACAAACAAACAAACAAACAAAAAACAAAACTTAGACTGCAGAGTACTTGAAGAAGGCACTGTTGATAAATTTTTCAGTTTGTTGAAAGACCATTCTGGTGGGGTTTTAGCTTTTAATTTTGAATAGTTATATTAAGTAAAACATTTTTATATAGTGAAGGACTCAACTAGTTAAAGTAATTCCTCTGACAAACTGGATCTGTCCCCCTACTTTATTTTTATTTTTTATTTTTTATTTTTATTTTTTAGTTGGAGTGTCGCTCTCTCCAGGCTGGAGTGCAGTGGCGTGATCTCGGCTCACTGCAGCCTCCACCTCCCGGGTTCAAGTGATTCTCCTGCCTCAGCCTGCTGAGTAGTTGGGGCTACAGGCATGCGCCACCATGCCTAGCTAATTTTTGTATTTTTAGTAGAGACAGGGTTTTACCATGTTGGCCAGGATAGTCTCCATCTCTTGAACTCATGATCCACCTGCCTCGGCCTCCCAAAGTGCTGGCATTACAGGCATGAGCCACCGTACCCAGCCCCTTTTTTTTGATATCAGAGTAGTCAGACAGATGAAGAGGTGATGGGGTCATTATCCTGTAAGAGGCCACTAAAGCTGTATATTAGATCATTTCATAAGCTCACAAACCTTGTTTTATTGCTGTTGAAAGTTACCAGGGTTTCTTGAGTTGCGATTGTACTGTAAAAGTAGAGTTGATCTTTACAGTTTTTTGTTTTTTTGTTTGTTTGTTTGTTTGAGACAGGGTCTCACCCTGTTGACCAGGCTGGAATGCAGTGGCACAATCTTGGCTTACTGCAACCTCTGCCTCCTGGGCTCAAGTGACCCTCCCACCTCAGCCTCCTAAGTAGCTGGGGCTATAGGCACATGCCACCACATCTAGCTAATTTTTGTTTGTTTGTTTATTTATTTATTTATTGTGGAAACAAGGTCTCATTATGTTGCCTAGGCTGGTCTCAAACTCTCCTGAGCTCAAGCCATCTGCCTGCCTTGGCTTCCCAAAGTGCTAGGATTACAGGTGTGAGCCACCACATTCAGTGACCTTTTCTGTAGAAGAAGTGAAATGGACATTTGCAACCTGAACAGGCGTCTGTGTTATTTTATTTTCTGTTTTCTATCGAGTGCAATCATGAATATGTAGCAGTAGATGCTCTGTAAGTATTAGTGATATTAAAGGATGAATTAGCAATGGCTCACACCTGTAATCCCAGCAGTTCAGAAGGCTGAGGCAGGAGGATTGCCTGATGCCAGGAGACTGAGATCAGTGTGGGCAACACAGCGAGACCCTGTTTCTAAAAAAAGTTTAAAAATTAGCCAGGTGTGGTGGCTCACACCTGTAGTCCCAGTTCCTCTGGAGGCTGAGGCGAGAAGATTAGGAATTAGAGGCTACAGTGAGCCGTGATTGTGCCACTGCGCTCTACTCCAGCTTGGGTGACAGACAGATACCCTGTCTTAAGAAAATAAAAGAAAAAAAGAAAGGATGGATGATATGTTTATAACCTGCTTTCTCTTTTCTGTACTACAGCCTCATCTGCTTAAGCCAGAAAGGGCTTCCAGAAGGTAGTTCTTCACAGTATGAAAAAAGGTCAAACTGAATTACTGTTGACAGTATAAAGAACAGATGTTGTCATAAAATAAGGAAAAGAAAAAGACTGGTCAATGACTAATAACATTATGGTACTTTGTGAAGTCTGTGTGTATAGAAATAGCAATGGAAAATTTCTACAGAACAGCCTGTGTAGTTTTGGTCTGAAATGTGTATATGTGGCCTAGTATTTAGTCATCATTTAAAATTATACAGTGATTAGTATTTTTTAAGGAATTTTTAAACTTCTATTGGTATGTGAAATGTAAACAGTGGTCATTAAAATTTCTACCAGTATTTTTTTAGTTTACATTGAAACGTAACCTCAAACAAGAACTCTGCTTTAGATTATTTAGTTATAACATCATTATTTGTACTTTATTACTAAATGTGAACAGAAGAACTTCTGTGAATTAAGCAACTCGAAGGGCATGTTCTGTGGTAAGAGACCTCTGGTGCAATTGGCTCCCCAGGTAGGGTTTCATAATCACCAAGAGAGCAGACCATATTTTGAGCTACATATGAAACCATATGTTTTAATCCCATTAAAAATGATAAAAAGGAAGGGGGCTTTTTAAAACAAAAGGCAAGTTCTGCTGTATGATTTTACTGTTTTAAAGGAAAATTCATTTCTTCTGCAAATATTTATTGAAACCTTACTCTATGCCAGGCACAATTCTAGACAGTGGGGATAAAACAGCAAACAAAACAGACCAAAATCCCCGTCTGTGTGAAGCTTCCATTCTACTTTTAAGATAGACGATGGCTGGCAGTGATGAGAAGGCTGTAAGTGCTGTGGGGGAAGAAAGTCAGGAAGAGAGTAGAGAATGCAGAGGGGAAGGCTGAGAGGGTGGGAGGTGTGGTTTGAAATGGGGCAGTCAGGGAGGGCTTCTCTGAGAAGTTGCTGTCCTGCAGAGCACAGGATCAGGATGGGGATGGAGACTCAGGGCCTGGAACGTCTTTTTCATGACTGTAGGTGGGGAGGCATTGGAGGATTTATGCCCGGGAGTGACTAACTCATACTTTTCCATGAAAAGAAGGCCCAGCTGTTTTAATCAATAGTGCTTGGGTTTGTAATTGGACAAAAGCAGTTATTTTGTGTAGTATTTAAAAACTGCTTTGTTAATTTAAAAAAATCCAACCAATATTGAATATGGATCATGTATAAGAATCTGCATTAGGCAAAGCTAGATAAAATATGATGCTTTCTCTCCTAATTAATAATCTGAGGTTTTTGAGAACTCTGTATAGTCAATTCAAATGTGAGTCATAACAGTTGTTCTAGAATAAGGATTATTTTGTGGCCCTAAATGTAGTGAGCTCCTAAACTGTGCCAAGCATTGTGCCAGGTGCTAGGAGAACCAGGACTGCCTCTTCTTCCCTGTCCTGGGGTGCTCAGCCTGGGAGGAAGGTCTGATACGTGAGGAATTCTAGACTGGGCAAGTGGCGGTGGGAGCCTGCTGTGATGTGCACCTCCGTCTGCCACCCGGTCCCTGCCATCCTTCTCACTGGATGGCCAGCCAGGTGTATCTGGCATCTCTGTGTCTCCAGTCCTGACACAGTGCCTGCGCTGAGGCCTTATCAGCTGGAGTTTTCCCTGTTCTAGCATTTGCTGCATCTGTGTTGATAGCTGTTGATGCAGCTGCCATTTATCACGTTTGTTTTGTGTTTGTTAAATTTTGGTTTGATTTTGTTTTTAATAGTAGAATTGAGAGGACAGTGCATTTTTCAGAATAACATGGTCTCTATCAAGGATGAGATATTGCACAAGAGGCCAGGAGGGTCCTGTGTTTCCACAAAATGGCACCAAGGACAGTTCTTTGTAGAAGTGAAACACATTTTTTGCATTTTTCTTGTGATAATGAAATAATTCTTTTTTTTCTGGTGCCATTTTCCCAAAAGTGGGAAAATAAAACAGACTGAGTAATTAAGCCAAGTGTTTAATGAAAAACGGGTGCAAGTTTGTGCCCAAACCACTCTACTCATTCATATTACCTGCCCAGCACTTGTAGGAATGTAAGATTTCAGTCCTGTGATGAGTTCCTTGAGGTCAAGGACTGCTTCTTTCTCTTGGACATAGTTGTAGCTCCTATGCCGGGCGTCCTGCCGTGACATCCTCGGCACGCAATTGATTCACTGATTCATTGCAGCAGTGAAACTGACATAGCTTGGGGGCCACGAGGAAAGCCACCAGCTGCCAGGAGGAGTCAGAGAAGTCTTGTGGGAAGAGCTGAGCAGTGTTGCACAAGCTGAGTTTCCTAGGACTGAAAGTGGAAAGCAGAACCTGCATCAGTGGAGAGTCAAAGCAGCCAGCGTATTCAAGGAGCAGCTGTGTGGATTTTTGAGGGGGCCTTGTGTGTGATGGTCCAGATGAGGGGAAGCAGAGAGGAGGACAGTGGTAACAATCTGCAGTGATGAGAGCGAACTGGGGCGCTTTGCCATCACATCTTTATGAAGCATAATATCTTTGGATACTGGAGCCTATGGAAGGAAGGTTTTTTTTGTTTGTTTTTGTTTTTTGTTTTTTGTTTTTGAGACAGTCTCGCTCTGTCGCCCAGGCTAGAGTGCAGTGTTGCAATCTTGGCTCATTGCAAGCTCTGCCTCTCGGATTCATGCCATTCTCCTGCCTCAGCCTCCCGAGTAGTAGCTGGGACTGCAGGTGCCCGCCACTATGCCCGGCTAATTTTTTGTATTTTTAGTAGAGATGGGGTTATACCATGTTAGCCAGGATGGTCTCGATCTCCTGACCTTGTGATCCACCCGCCTTGGCCTCTCAAAGTGCTGGGATTACAGGCATGAGCCACCGCTCATGCCCAGCCGGAAGGAAGGGTTTTTAAGCAAGGGAGTGATGTGATCAGAGTTGTGTTTTAGGAAGAGAATACTGCCAACAATGTTAAGAAATGGATCAGAGAGAAGCAAGACTGTAAGTAGAAAGACACATAGGACTTTTGAATCTGTCAAGGTGAAGGTGTCAAATTGACATTCAGAAATGGGCAGGCAGTTTTAGGTCTCACTTCATTTTCTTAGCCCAAGCTATAGAAAGGGCTGAGATTATATGAGATGAGCGAGCAAGAAGAAAAGGCTATAATGGAACCATGGAGAAGCCAGAAGAGTGGTGTAAGAAATCGCTGGTCAACCACTGAGAAACAGGGTTTCAGACAAAGGGAGGAAGGAATGTGAGGAAGGTAGGGCCAGAGGTGAACCGTGTCAGAGCCATGGTGACAGATCACTAGACAGGGCCTGAGATGAGGCTTTTGGATTTGACTGGGAAGAATTCTAATGTTTGCTGCTTTTGGTTTGTCTAGTTTCTCATTAGATTTTAGTAATACCTGGGAAGAAAACATTGCCTCCACTTTTCTCACAATTAGTAGGTGCTGAACCACTTCTTTGCGGTGATTTCAGGAGGGTCAGTAAGGATAGAATGATTAGAGTTTTCATAAAGTGTTCTGTACAAATTATTTTGGACATGATGCATATTTGGAAATCAATGTGTATATCTAAGACTATGCTTTCAGACTGAAATAAAATTATAAGCAGTGTTACTTCAAAGATACATCTGCCATTGGTGTTTAAAATTCACTATTATAGTGATTTTTTTTTATTTGTTTGCATAGCCTGGCACCTGTGTTTGCTCTGTTTGTACCATTTTACTGCTCCATACCAAGAGTCCAAGTGGCACAAATTCTGGGCCCATTGTCCATCACAAACAAGACACTGATTTATATATTGGGACTACAGGTACAGTATGCATTTTTATGTTCACTTTTCTTTAACCAGATCGGTTTTTTTGGTCTTTCTCTCATTTGATCTCCTTGAAAACAATGGTTTCTTTCCCCCATAATCTTGGCTTCATGATCTATATCAAATGTTTAAAGGAAGTGTTACAGAAGAAGAACATCAAGGTATAGAAGGTACTAGAATACTTTCATAGTCTTTAGAAATCTGATAAGAGCTTTCACTGTAATTTGTATCTGTGGAAAATATTTTCATTTCGTGTACAATTGCATGTGAGTGCTTTTTAACAATCATAGTATGAAGTGGAAACAAATGAGAACAATCAGAAAGTAGAAAGTAGAAAATTAGTGTCAAAATTAATTTATTGAATACAGTGTCGCAAATAAAGCTCTGAGGAAGAGTGTGCTCTACCAACCCGAGCTTTGGAGTTTTCAAGAAGCATTGTCAGCTTCATTATTTCCTTGTTTGTGTAGCTGTGATGGTAGTGTCACCATTTGCTAAATGGTTTGCTGTGAAGACTGCTAGAGTACTACTGTCCAGCTTACATTTGAAAAGCTTCTTTACCAATCCTCAGTGAAATGTCAGTTGCTCCCTGCTGGGCTCCAGGTCTGTGGTAGGAGAATGATTTTCAGTTTTCTATCTGTACTACTTGTCACTTTTCTTTTACTCTCACAGCTTTTGATGTAGTTTTATTCTACAGCTTCTGTGTCACCATGTGTCGCTTGGCCTTTTGATCCACTGATTAATACTCATAACATTCCTTATCCCACGCACATATAACCGGATACTAGAGTCGCTTCAGAATGCCTTCCTCCCTCCCCTTTTAACCTTTAGCATTTCCTCTCACTTCTCCAGTCTACTGTCATGTGTTATCAATGGCTCATCTGGGGCGTTTTCTTACCACTTTTACAACCGTTTCTCTTGAAATCTGTTTATTCTCCATCTCTCAACCCCAGTACTGTTAAACGCCCCCCTGATCCTACCTGATATCCGTGTAACCAAATAGCCCGTTTCTGCAGTTGATTCTTATGAGTAGGATTTGCTATAGCAGATTTAATATTTTTAAAGCTGTTATAACAGAGGCCATGTGGAATTTGAAGAGCACTCCAGACCTTGCTCAGGAGACCCAAGTTCTAGTCCTGTCTTGGCTCTCTCCAGCCATGAGACTTGGATTGAGTCTTGGAACCCCTCTGAGCCTCACATTGACTATATAGTTCTTCGAACTCTAAAGCTATGTAGAATCTTTGAGAATGAAAACACTGTTTTATTAACTGTGGAGTAGGAGTTCAGTGTGGCATTGTGGAAAGTCTTTGGAGCCAAGTCATTGGGTTTCGGTTTAATGACTTGGTCTGGTAATGATTTGCTTTGTCACTTACCTTTTCTGAACCCCCATTTCCCCATCTATCAAGTGGGGATGGTAATATCTACCTTATAGAGGTATTTGAAGGATAGCATGAAGTGTTTAGTGTAATCTGAACAGATAATAAGAGCTAAGTCAATTGGTTACTATTAATTAATAATTTATGTCTCTATAGCTACCACCATGCATTTTTCTGAGATTGTGAATGTATTTCTTGTTTTGTTTTGTTTTTGGCATAAAGCAAAATAAGTATTATGTTTAATCTCTCGGGGAAAGGGGATCTTAGTTGGATAAAGAGACACAGCATGGCCTTTGTCACAGGGCCATTGTAGTAGGTTGGTGGAAAAGTAATCCACAATTACTTTTCCACCAACCTAATATCTAGTGCAGTTTTTGCAGTGTTACACAGCTCACCATGAGGCATCCCTCTTAGCCCTGCTGAAAGCAGAAAGGTAGATGCAACTACCGTGGATAGTTTTTCAAAATAATATAAATTTCCATTATTTTTGTATTATTTCCGGTAACTTTGAGAGGGAGAAGTTGAGATCAGAAAATAGAGGTGGAGATGCCTCATTGGTTCCTTGATAAAATCTAGGTCCTTAGCATGAATGGCATGTAGGGTTCTTCTTGCCTGTCTGGTGTCAACTCCCACTTGTGCCCACCTTGAAGGAGTGTAACTGAACTCCTTATTGCTAAAGTGTACATCCTCTGCCTGCCTCCCTCCCCTCCAAGTCTTTGCGTGTGTTTCTGTGCCTTTTTCTCTCCCCATTACGACTAGGGACATTGTTGGATGAATGAATGAATGAATGAATGAATGAATGAATGAAGACTTGAATCATAATCGGAAGAGCCAAAATGCTTAAGACTCATTTAAGTATCCGATGACTTGAGAGCCCATAACATCATGCCCTGTGCAATGGGCTATGATGTTATGGGCTCTCAAGCCATCCGATACTTAAATCAGTATCACCCACTGAGTGAGATGTAGCCCCTGTCCTCAAGGAGCCCAGCCATGAGAAAACACACAGACACTGGCAAGACGTAGGCAGACATACTGGCGACCACACAGGCAATGAGAGGCTTCAGAACCCAGAGGAAATTACTTTTTTAATGACAAAATGAGATGCTCTTTTTACTTGCATATGAGACATGGAAGAGTGGAGAGCATGACTGTGGAGGCAGTCCTGGATACACTCCAGCCCACCACCTGCTGGCTGTTGACCTGCAGCAAATTGCTTAACCACTCGGTCTTGCTGAAGTGCCTTGAGAGCAGTGCCTGACACATAGAAAGTGTTAGCTAGTCTGTTATTCCTTCTATTTGTAGAAGAAAACTACAGCAAAATATTTGTCTGCATGGTTCCCATCATTATTATCAGAGTCATTTCCACTGAACAAACGTCCGTGCTACATCAAAGATTCAAATTTAAAGTTGCAGCCAGTGCGCATTTCTAAGTGAGCCTATCACTAGAGCAAAGCTTGCCAGCCTCTCTGTGTGAGTATGTCAACTCTTACCTTTTGTGTCTGTCTTCTTTCTGTGTGTCCTTGGTAAGTGTGCAGAACTTTGAGGTTTTCATCTAGCACAATGCCAGTGATGAACCTGGGCTGTCCTGCCTGAGTATCCTGCCTTTTCCTCTACAATCAGAAGTAAACCCCCAATCTAAAGTTCTAAAAATTAACCAACAATAACCCACAAATCATTTCTTTGTTGCAGGAACATTTTCAGAGTCCTTTTGATTTTTTTTTTTTAATTACCCTGAGCACAACTCTAAGATATAAACTATTTGGAAAACAAAGGGAAGAATTTCATGAGATCTAATTCTAATTACTTTTGCCATTAATTAACTTCATTACTGTGATTTAGTTTGCTCTTCCTTGGGTGAACTAGATTGAGAATATCAACACTTGAGAAAGTTACCGTTGAATATAGACCTAAGTAGGCTGGAGGGTTCTTCCCATCTAAATTTAGGGTAACAATGTTAAGAAATTAAAATGAGAAAGTTATTTACATAAATATCACATCATTGCCAAGCATGGGATGGTGATTACCTGTTTTGTATATTGTTAATTCTAATAATTTCTTTATATGTAGTATTTTACTTTAAGTCAGTTGAAGTTTATAAATAACATCATACTTTGGTTTCACTTATTTTTCTTTGCATGGGGTGTGGGCCAGGTTCAACTTATTTTAGGCTATACAAAGTCTGATGTCTGAATAAAAAAAATTAATATATAATTTTCTTTTAAATAACTCTTGATATTTACTAATTTTCCATTTGCTTCTCTGTATTATGGCATATATAGTTAATACTTTATATAAATGGTCATGACTGTAGTTATGTAAAAATAAGTGTGCTGTGACTGGCAGTTGAATTTTATTTTTAGTTGCCTTTTTTTTTTTTCTTTTATAGCTTTTCACCTCTGGTTCCTACATCTGGATTGTAGCCATAAGTGGACTTGTAAGTGTGACTACCTTTTTATACCCAATTCTCTCTCTCTCCTGTAAAAACATTAGGAAAATTGTCCCATTTAGATGGTGCGTCATATTCAACTGTCTCACCATTCTTTTTTTTGAGACAGAATTTCGCTCTTGTTGCCCAAGCTGGAGTGCAATGGTGCAGTCTCAGCTGACCACAACATCTGCCTCCTGGGTTCAAGTGATTCTCCTGCCGCAGGAGACTGAGTAGCTGGGATTACAGGCATGCGCCACCACGCCCGGCTAATTTTGCATTTTTAGTAGAGATGGGGTTTCTCCATGTTGGTCAGGCTGGTCTCGAACTCCTGACCTCAGGTGATCTGCCGCCTCAGCCTCCCAAAGTGCTGGGATTACAGGCATGAGCCACTGCACCCGGCTCTCAACATTCGTTTAACCATGGCAGGTCTGGCTCAATGCTACTTCTGTAGTGATTAAAAAGGGCCAGTCACGGCCGGGCACGTTGGCTCACGCCTGTATTCCCAGCACTTTGGGAGGCCGAGGCGGGTGGATCACGAGGTCAGGAGGTGGAGACCATCCTGGCTGACATGATGAAACCCCATCTCTGCTAAAAATACAAAAAAATTAGCCGGGCGCGGTGGCGGGCGCCTATAGTCCCAGCTACTCAGCAGGCTGAGGCAGGAGAATGGCGTGAACCTGAGAGGCAGAGCGAGCTTGCAGTGAGCCGAGGTGGCGCCACTGCTCTCCAGTCTGGGCGACTGAGCGAGACTCCGTCTCAAAAAAAAAAAAAAAAAAAAAAAAAAGCCAGTCACATGGAAAATTGAGACAAGGGAGGCCAGTTTGTGCTTTCAAGGTAATTTTGATGAAAGTTTTAGCTGGATTTCTTGTCAGTGTTATCGTTTTTAAATCATAGAAAAAGAAAAAAAGCCTGAATGTGAAGAAGTTGGACTTATGAAAAATAGGGAGAGATAGTCTGCTCATTTTGTAAAAAGATATTGTCACACAAGGGAGAAAAAATGGCAACTGGAAAGTCAGGTGGATTGGCCCTGACCCAAAGACTCATCATGGAAGAAGGGAATGAACCAAGCAGCCTCAGTATGTGTGCTGGAATTTTTTCATCTTGCCCATGCTATTGTACTTTATTTTAATAATAAGCATTTGTCCTAAATTCTCTATGAGGTATTTAAAAAGAAATTAGAGCATGAAATGGAGTTTTATTCTTCATCCATGACTTAAATTTGAACCTCCAGATTTATAAAAATAAATTTTAACTAGGGGTTATAGAGCATAGTTTTAATTTCTTTCTTGGAAAAGACTAAAA
The DNA here is from genome assembly GCF_047675955.1 of Chlorocebus sabaeus. NCBI lineage: Eukaryota > Metazoa > Chordata > Mammalia > Primates > Cercopithecidae > Chlorocebus > Chlorocebus sabaeus. The sequence goes on from NC_132906.1 coordinate 81,306,251, forward strand.
ATGACAGAATGGATTCATAATAATACACATTTCACTGCAAGGACTACATACATTTCAAGTAAATTATCACTATCCTTGTTTCTTGGGTGAATGACTGGTATTTGGGGCCAGTGTGTCATCCTGTGTGCCTGCTTACCCCTCTTCTTCCTTTAAGCTCTCTTTATTATTCCTTTTCTGTGTTCATTCTTTGCTTAAAACTATGCCTTCGTTCCCCACGGCTGATATGCTTGCAGCCAAGATTCTGGGGCTCCAAGTCACTTTGTTTTCTCCTCCCTAAAAATTTTCACATCTGCCCAGATACCTGATTTGGCTTTAGGACCACGGAACTAAACCCTGCTGTGAAGTCTTCAAAAACGCCTGAGCTATCCGTCTGGTATTCTTGAGACTTGTGGTGGCTTAGGGCCATCCTGGGATTAGACTGATTCTCTGGGACACAGGTGCCAGACTCTCCCAAGTCTAGGCTCACGCAGTTAGTACTGCTGCGTGACTGAGGCAGACTTAACCAACCTGAGAACAGCAAAGAAGGAGCTCATTGCTTTGATCATGAGAGCTGCCTAAGGATGTACTATTTCTTCCATGGCATATTTGTTTCACTTAGCAGTAATGGTTTTGAGTTCTGTTTTAAGTATTTTCCAAAAGCATTCAAATATTGAAGTACCTTATTATATATGCCTTCATTGTGTTAGTTACTATTAATTCTTTTACTCTCAATATTTGTCCCCTTCTTTAGTAACTCTTATGTGACTCAGTTTTTTTAAACACATTCCATTTTCTTTCTTTATTCTTTTTTTAGACTCCTGACTTTTAGTGCTTGCTGTCTCCTCAGAAAGTTTCATTGTGTGACATTCAGTGAGTTAGAATTGGAGGCTGCATTTTTCATCTCTTTGTAGTCTTTTTAAAATCTAAAATTGTATGTTAAGATCATAGTCTTTTCCAGTACACATGTTTAACAGGTAGTGGGTTAATTTAGTTAATTTAATTAAATTAAAAAAATTAAAAACCTGTTTTTAGTTTTTAAAAGGAATCAGACGTTTAAAATAAAATTCTTGGCAAAAAAAAAATTCCTTGTTTCAGAAGCGTGAATAGAGTTACAGTGTGTTTGGAATATAATTCAAAGATGATGTAGCATTTTGAAGAACCCTGCTAATAATAAACATTTCTGAGCCTTTTACAGTCATTGATTCAGCCAAAGTTACCAACCTTCTATGACAAAAAAATCTGATAAATCTTCATATTAACCTTGTTCTTTATTATTATTTTACCATAATTAGATGACTGTGTTTATTTAAAATAATTAATATTCATGAATCATAGCCAGTTTTCCTATGTTCTATACCATAAGTGTTGGTGCTTGTTTTGAACTTAAGGAACATTTTCTTTTTTTGTCTAGAAAATTCTCATTTTTATTATGAAATATTTACTGTGATGTGGCATACTTTAGATAAGGAAGATTGTAAAAGAGAGTATCAGTATTATTTGTGAGTGTTTGATTTGCACACCACTGACTATAGGATGCAAGCCTGAGATTCACAAAGCCACAGACTGCCTATTCCAGATGGCTCTTGCTCAACATGACTTCCCCTCTTCCTTTATAGACCAAGTGACTTCCCTTTTTGGGGAGATATTATGCTGAATAAAATACAAACAAAATAAAATTCTTACTATGCAAAAGAAATGCACAGATAATTATAATCATAGATGATATTCAGTGTTTTGGGAAATGTTACAAAACCCATTGATGAGATTTCACGTTTCAGTATTGAAACCAGTAATTCACTTAACCATGTGTGTTAAGCAGTGATTTTATTTCAATCTGGCAATTAACGTGTTTTTTAAGAGAAAGAGTATTTTTTAAACAAAGATATTTGTATGAAGCATAAGTAATTTGTTATTTGCTATCATAGAAACCAAAAACTTTACTCATGCTTTTCTGGAAAGCTGCCAACTTTGGATTGAGCTTATTTTATTTAGCTAGGTACTGGTTGATTTATTTTGTTTAGGCTAGTTTTTTTTTTTTTTTTTTTTTTTTTTAAAAGACAGGCTTGCTCTGTCACCCAGGCTGGAGTGCAGTAACACGATCTTGGCTCACTGCAACCACTGCCTCCCTGGTTCAAGCGATTCTTGTGCCTCAGCCTCCCGAGTAGCTGGGATTGCAGGTGCATGCCACCACGTCTGGCTACTTTTCTTGTATTTTCAGTAGAGACGAGGTTTCACCATGTTGGCCAGGCTGGTCTGGAACTCCTGACGTCAGGGGATCCGTCCACCTCAGCCACCCAAAGTGCTGAGATTATAGACGTGAGCCACCACGCCTGGCCTAGACTAGTTTTTAATCTCACCTCGGTGTCCCTTATTCTTGCATAATTATAGATGTCTTTGAATATATAACTTTAAAGTATTCCACTGATTAAAATAGAAGATTGATAAATTATGTCAGTACAGTATTTTACTAGGTAAGTTGACCACTTTTTATCTTCAGTGATATCACAGAAAATAACTAAATCATTTTTCTGAGTTGAGGGAGGACAGTTTTTAGCTTACAGGAGCAATAGTAAGTTAGTTTGCCAAGGATGGCTGTCAGACCTCAGTTCTATTTTGTTATCCAGTAGAGACTCCAGCTGCTACCCAGGAAAGGTGAGGGGGATTCCCTTGTACTTAAAGATTACTGTAAGATTATTCACATGTATCATTGATAAATGTTTTTATGTTGCCTTTTTCCTCCTTTGACAGTTCTGATTTTTAATGCAAACATTTAGTATTTAAAATAGGACTTTTCATGAAATGTTGCAAAATTGTAATTGGAAAGCTTGGCTATTACAGCCAAGTGACATATATCAGTTTAAACAAATACTTCAACATTTCAGTGACTGTATTAACTGTTCTTCTTAATGTCTGGTGAGAGACCTTCAAAAATTGAAGTCAGTCTTTATATATTCATAATTCCACTAATTTTGTTACACATTAATACTTTTCTTTTCCTTAAAGCATTGCTTACTTACTGAACTTCATTTAAATTCTTTTTGTGGTTCTGCAGAGAGCTTTTGAGCCATCTACATCCCAGAACTTCTTCATTTTCTGCAATTTTATGAATCATAGTACTGAGTCATTACCACAGGGATGCACCCTAATTCTCAAAAGCTGAGGCCTCAGGACTGATCTGATTCTGGCATGATTAAAATAGAAAGAGCCTTCTTTTGCCGATTTTTCTTTTTATTACAGTTCACACATTTATCTTTACTTGAACCTCTTTCAAGCTGTTTGAGAGTGAATTAACAGGCTATATTCCTCAGACTTCTCCCTTCAACGCAGCCCTTCACTGTACCCATTTCCTGCATTTGTTACTTATGTGCAGTATATCAGACTTTGATTATTTCTGATCCAGCAGCCTTAGTGTAGGAAAAACAAAAATCTGTTACACCCAAAAGTAAGATTTGGGACTTCGAATGTGGTCTGAGTTAGGATTATTTTCTGTAAGCAGTGGGGATCTTTAAAGCACTTCAAGAAGAAACACGTTACGATGGTGCCAGATTACAGAAGCCTTATCAGGGTTTGTAGATCATAGGATGGGGATAGGGAAAATGAGCCATCTGGAGGGAGTCAGGACAGCTCATTTGCGGGCTGTGATTTGCCTTTCTCTCTTCCCTCTGTAGTACTTTTAAAGACAAACAAAAAAACCCACACTACTGTCTTAAAGTAACTGTGAACAAATGGAAACAGCATAACCTGCTGTGGAAGCATAAGCATCCTTAGAGTATGTTTTGAGGCCTTGGCCTGCTTCTGGGCGAGGGATGGTAGGTGCGGGTTCCTTTGCGCCACCTCTGCTTGTGCCCAACTCTCTTCTATCCATGCTTCCTTTTCTCCTACTTAACCTTCTTTCCCTTAGATTGCTTCTCCATTGACCAAAGAGAGGTATAGGTAGCAGGTCAGGTAACTCCTCTGATGCACAAGCCTCCCAGTTAAACTTAGATTTGGATTATTTTCTAGTAGTTCATTGAAAATGAGGACAGAAGCTGCAAAGAAAAATCAAAGCTAACCGGATACAGTGGCTCATGCCTGGAATCCTAGCTCTTTGGGAGACTGAGGCAGGTGGATCACTTGAGCCCAAGAGTTCAACACCAGCCTAGACAACATGGCAAAACCCTGTTTCTACAAAAATCAAACAAACAAAAATCTCAAGGCTGACCAAAGCCATGAGGGTGGTGGGACTTGTAAAAGGACCATGTGTAGAAGTTGAAGATGGGTCCTTAGGAAACATCCAAATTTGGAGGGTATTTTATAATTAAAATAGCAAGTGTGATGTCAGTGCTTGTCCATTGTACACCCCCCCCCCCCCCACCCACACTCACATTCATGTTGACTCATCCATATGCACTTCCTTCTCTCCTTTTTCTTCCCTCCCTCTCTATGCCACCTTTCCCTGTCCTGACAACCGGGAGCTAGGACCGACTGGAAGAAGGCTTCTATTAATATATTCTTCATTGTGGCAATTGCAACTCAGGCCCAGGATGACAAATGGTGTTGTAGGCCGTTGTTAACACAGGGAGGTAGTGACCAGTCGACATGTGATTTCTAAATGTTCAGTGCAGAATAAATGAAATGATGCCATTGTCTTAATAAAGCTGGCAGATAGAATTGACTTATAAAATTTATAAAAATAGCTATAAAACTTTATTGTTGCAACTTATGTTCTACCTGTAGGCAAAAATCTAGCCTCCTTTCAAAGCCTTTCAAAATGTGACCTCCTCACCTACCCCTGTCACTTCTGTGAACCATACACTCCAATGACACTCAATATTTTACTGTTCCCAAACATCCGCTTTCAGGATTCCGTGTCATTATGCAAACACGTACTTTTCTTTAACAAACACACAGCACTGTGTACCAGACACTTGTGGTAGATTTTTTGGTCTAGTATTTTTGTTTGTTCAAATATATTTGGTCAAAATATGTTCTGCCCCTCTCTACTGAAGCCGTCCCTATAGGGCCTCTGCGTGCCCTGTTGACATCAGGTTTTGTTCTTTGACTTACATTAGCCACTAAAATATGAGCAGAAGTGACAAATGCTTCATCTAGGCAGAAGCTTGAAGAGCCACTGCCTGGTTCCACCATTGCTCTGTCCCCTTTGCCATGAGAAAAGCAGGGCCCAGAGAGGGGCTGCTCCTCAGACTCCAGAATGAAGAGGTCAAATGGAGCAGGGTTGTACCAACATGTAGCGTGAACAAGAAATAAATCTTTGTTTTAAGCTACTGAAATTTGGGATAATTTGTTACCACAGTATAACTTAGAAAAAGCTGACTAATAGTACTCTTTTCTAAGCACTTTACAAATATTATTTTAATTAGTCCTTATAAAAACCCGAAGAACTTGGGACTATTCTCCCTATTTTATAGATGAAGAAACTGAGGCACAGGGAAATTAACTAAGTCATGCACTGCATAACAATGTTTTGGTCAACAACAGAGTGCGTATTCAGTGGTGGCCCTGTGGATTCTAATGGAGCATAGGTAGAAACTTGGTGTATGGCAGTCAGTGTTGGCACTGCAGATCGAGTAGGGGAAATGACTGATATTCAGTCATGGTGCTGGAACACCTGATTTTCTGTATGAAAAAATATATATAAATAAAAATATATATCCCATCTAGGTTTGTGTAAGTACATTCTATAATGTTCACACGATGACCAAATCACATAACAACACATTTCTGAGAATGTGTCCTTTTCGTTAAGCACCACATGATTGTAATTTGCCAGGAACACCAGCTGAAAAGTAGTGGAGACAGGATTCAAATGTAGGTAGCATAACTTTAGTGTCTATGCTCTTTTTTTTGTTTTGTTTTGAGATGGAATCTCGCACTGTCGCCCAGACTGGAGTCCCATGGCGCGATCTTGGCTCACTGCAAGCTCCACCTCCTGGGTTCACGCCATTCTCCTGCCTCAGCCTCCTGAGTAGCTGGGACTACAGGCGCCTGTCACCCCGCCCGGCTAATTTTTTTGTGTTTTTGGTAGAGATGGGATTTCACCGTGTTAGCCAGGATGGTCTCGATCTTCTGACCTCGTGATCCGCCCAGAGTGCTGGGATAACAGGCGTGAGCCACCGCGCCCGGCCTGTGTCTATGCTCTTAAAAGATAGCTTTGCATAACCACATGCAGTTTCTTCCAATTATATCCCCTCTTTCACTCACATATCCCTTCTTCTAGGAAATCTTACTCATTTAAGTCCTGGCCCAACCTTTTTCCTGAGTCAGTCCTGACTTTATTTATGAGAGCTCCCCTCTTAAATGTTTCAGTTACAGTATGTTATTGTTGACTGTAGGTAGGGGGTTGTGCAGCGACTCTCTGGCACTTATTGGTCTTGCTTAACTGAAACTATGCCTGCTGATTTTTCACTCTCGTTTTTCCTCTGCCCCCAGCCCCTAGCGACCACCATTTTACTCTCTGATTCTTTGAAATTAACCATCTTATATACCTCGTATAAGTGGAATCATGCGGTATTTGTCTTTTTGTGACTGGCTTGTTTCACTTAGCATATAGGTCCTCATGTTTCATCCACATTGTCCCATATTACAAAATGTCTTTCTTTTTGAAGCGCTGAATAGTATTGCGTTGTATGCATGGACCGCATTTTCTTCATCCCTTTATCTGTCGATGGGCACATAGGTTGTTTCCGCGTGTTGGCTATTGCAAATAATGCTGCAGTGACGTGAGAGTGCCGAGACCTCTCTGAGATCCTGGTTCATTTCTTTTGGATGTATACCCAATAGTGAGATGGCCAGATCATGTTAGTTCTATTTTTAATTTTTTGAGGAACCTCCATACTGTTTTCCATAGTTGTATCATTTGCATTTCTGCCAGCTGTGCACAGGGGTTCCAGTTTTCCCCACATCCTCACCAACACTTGTCTTTTGGTGTTTTTTGTTTTTTATAATAGCCATCCCAGCAGGTGTGAGGTGATACCACATTGTGGTTTTGATTTGCATTTCCCTGATGGTTAGTGACATTGAGCATTTTTTCATGTACCTATTGGCCATTTGTATGTCTTCTTTGGAGAAATGTCTATTTAGGTCCTTAGCCCATTTTTAAACTAGGTTATTAGTTTTTTGGTATTGAATTGTAGGAGAGTCCTTTTAGTTTATAGGAATTATATGTTATTCTTCATAATCTTCACTGCCTAGCACAATGTCTATTTGATACACATTCTAAAAATAATTTTTTAGTTTAAAAACTTAATAGTGTCAAAAAATAATTTCTGTGTTGTAAAACATTATACTACGTGATTGTCAGGATGCTTGCAACATGTACTGCCTTACTAGGTTCTTGATGTGTTCTCTATAGTGGTAGAGTACCCGGACTGCCTATTTTAAAGATAGGGAGGCTGAGGTTCAGGTTGCACGAATGATGGGTGGTAGAGCCAGGACAAAGGCCAGGTGTTCTGCTCCAGGCCCAGTGAGTCCAGCACCTTACACTGCACATTTCAAGGTTCTTGTCCATGTCTGTTCCAGCCACGAGATGCACAGGCAGTTATTCTTAAAGTTTCCCTTAGCCACACCACTAGGATGAGGCCCCATTCATCAGCAATGGAGACATGATTCTGGAGGGCAGTCTTGGGTATGGAGAGGTTTTCAAAGTCCCCAGAGGCCCTGAAAGACACAATCAATAACTTTTTGCAGCCTTCTGTATGCTGACCAATAGCCAAGGAAAATTTTTTCTCATTAGCAGTCTCTATTTTCTTCCTAATATGAAGAATGTGGCCTATAGCTATGCTTTCTCTTCTAAAATCATCAAGATATTTAACTGGTCCTCTCTCTATGCTTAGTTAAAAATGCAGCTTAAACCTCACCTTCAGCAAACTCATTGTCTTGCATTTCTTGCATTGCCATACTCAATCTGAAGTAAAGAAACATTTAGAGAAAACTTAAAGGATAATTTAAAGTATATTAGGCTGGTTTAGTAGAGTTACTGATTAAAGGAAAAAGAAGTGGAGATAAGGAAGAGGTTGCCAAGAAACACCCTTACTTATACATTGTGGAGATTACTGGTAGATTATCATGTCCGTTGCAGCACAGAACATTTTCCCATGGGGTCTTCGCATTGTCTTTTTATCAAGAAATTAAAATTTTTTCATCAGTTTTGATTATCTCTTTAAACTGTGTAGTTTTGTTTTTGGTTTTTGGTTTCTCTCTCTCTCTTTCTCTGTCTCTCTCTTTCTCTCTCTCTCTCCCTCTCTCTGTGTGTGTGTGTGTGTGTGTGTGTGTGTGTTTAATGTTTAAGTGTCCAATGTTTGTCTTTGGGGACTGACTGTGTTGATATTTCCTTTCTGTCTCTGGGAAGGGACTATGGTAAAATTGACATGTGTTGTTTTGAATTTATTTATTATTTATAAACAGCATAGGATGTTATCAAAGGTCTTCTCATGTTAGTTTATGTTGGTAGCTGAGAACATTTTCAAAGCAGCAGAAGTTTTTTGTTGTTAAAAGCTTGTTTTTGTTCTGCTAAAATCCTACCTCTTATAAAATTTAAAAGATTTATGTATCTATTTTAGATCTTTCTAGATCTTCACATTCTTTTATATTAAAAATTCTTTTTCCCTTTTTTTGTTTATTAAGATGTTATTTACATACAATAGAACTCACCAATTTTAAGTGTATAGTACGTTGAACTTTGGTAGTTGTATACAGTCGTGTACTCACCACCATAATCAGTATGGAAAGCAGTCTCCTCACCATGAATGGTGTCTTCATGCCCCATGCTGTCTTTCCCCACATCTAACTGCCAGCCCCAGGTAACCACCGATCTTCATGTCATTATAGTTTTGCCTTTGCTGGAATTTCATATACTTAGTATTGTATAATATGAAGTATTTTGTGTTTTACTTCTTTCATTTGAACATGATGTTTCTGCAATTTTTTAAATTAATTTTTCATTTATTGTATTAAGTAACAATTAATAGATTAAGTGTTAATCTATAGTATGGATGCAGCATATACCATACTTTGTTTATCCATTCACCAATTGATGGACGTTTGATTTGCTTCCAGGTTTGGATTATTATGAATAATGCTGCTATGAACATCTGTGCACACATTTGTGTGTGGGCATATGTTTTCCTTCTTTAGGAACGGAATTGCTGGGTCATATGAAAAGTGTATATTTGACATTAGGAAATACGACCATATTATTTTACAAAATGGCTCTACCATTTTGCATTTCCACCATCAATGTATGAAACTTCCAAATGTTCTACACCCTTGTCAGCACTTGATATTGTCAGTCATTTTAGCTTTAGCCACTCTTTTGGGTATGTAGTGGTATCTTGTGGTTTTAATTTGCATTTCTTTAATGATTCATGAAGTTGAGCATTTTTTTAATGTGCTTAGTGGTCATTTGCATATCTTCTTTTGTGAAGTATCTGTTCAAATCTTTTATCCATTTTGTTCACTGGGCTATTTATCTTTTAATTGAGTTAAAATAATTCTTTGTATATTCTGAATATAAGCTCTTTGTTGGACATGTTTTATGAAAATTGTATTCCAATCTGTGGCTTGTCTGTTACCAAAAAGCAAAATTTTAAAATCTTGATTCATTCATTGTTAACTGATTTTTTAAATAGTTTGTGCTTTTGATGTTCTTTTTAAGAAATCTTGGCTAATCCAGTGTCACAAAGATTTTCTCCTGTATTTTCTTCTAGAATTTAATAGTTTTTGCCATTTCATTTAGGTCTATGATCCAGTTTCAGTATAATTCTTTTGAGGTAAAGGGTAAGATTTATTCTTTTCTACACAGATACTCAGTTGTTCCATTACCAGTTATTGAAAAGACCCTTTTCTCCATTGCATGGCCTTGGCACCAAAACTCAGTTGACCAGTATAGGTTTATTTCTTGACTCTTTTCTTTCCTAATTATATATCTGTCCTTATACCAATACCACACTGCACTGATTACTCCAGCTTTATGGTAAGTCTTGCAATCAGGAAATATAAGTCCTCCCACCTTGTTTTTCTTTTTTAAAACTGGTTTGCTTATTTTAGGACATTTACTTTTAATATACATTCTACAGTCAGCCTGTAATTTCTTCAAAAAAGGGGAAAAAGAGTCAAGATTTTGCTTGGGATTGCATTGAAGCATTAGATCAACTTGGGAAGGATTGCCGTGGTAATGGTTGTTAAGTGTTTCCACAGATTCTTTTATGCATCAAGAGGTGGAGCTTATTTTTCCTCTGCTAGAGTTTGAGCTGTACTTGGTGATACTTATAATGAATAGAATGTGGCAAAAATGATGGAATGTGACTCCCAAGAGCAGATCATAAAAGACACAGCTACTTTGATCTTGCTCCCTCCTGAATCACTTGCCCTTGGGGAGCCCGTCTGCCATGCCATGAGGACACTTAAGCAGACCTGTGGAGAAGTCCACATGGCCACAGTGTGGTCTCCTGCCAGCAGTCAGCACTAACTTGCTAGGTGTGTTTTTGAGCCACCTTGGAAAGTTATCCTCCAGTGCCAGTCAGGTCTTCAGATGAGTGCAGATAGGCTGACATCTTGACTGACTACAACCTTATGAGAGACCTTGAGCCATAACCACTCAGCTGAGTTACTCCCACATTCCTGCCCCCACAGAAACTGTATGGATAATAGATGCTTATTGTTTTAAGCCACTGAGTCTTGGGTAATTTGTTGCTCAGTAATCAACAGCTAATACTACAATCTTAACAGCACTGAGTTCTCCAACTCATGAACATGATAAGTCTGTACATTTATTTAGCTGTTCTTTAATTCCCTTTTGCAGTTTTTAAATTTTCAATGTATAGGCCTTGCACATCTTTCATTAGATGTATTCCTAAGTAATTCTGGTATTTTGATGCTATTATAATTGGAATTGGTTTTATAAATGTTTTCCCAATTGTTTGTCACTAGCGTATAGAAATACAGTGATTGGCCGGGCGCGGTGGCTCATGCCTGTAATCCCAGCACTTTGGGAGGCCAAGGCAGGCTGATCACAAGGTCAGGAGTTCAAGACCAGCCTGACCAACATGGTGAAACCTCATCTCTATTAAAAAATACAAAAATTAGCCAGACTTGGTAGTGGGCACCTGTAATCCCAGCTATTCAGGAGGCCGAGGCAGGAGAATCCCTTGAACCTGGGAGGCCGAGGTTGCAGTGAGCTGAGATCATGCCACTGCACTCCAGCCTGGGCTACAGAGTAAGACTCTGTCTCAAAAAAAAAAAGAAAAGAAAAGAAAAAAAGAAATACGGTTGATTTCTGTATTTCGTTTTTGTGTTCTGCAACTTTTCTAAATGTGTTTATTATTTCTGGTAGCTTTTCTGTGGATTCCTTAGAGTTTTCAACATAGATGGTCTGTGTCATCTGGAAATAAATTTTATGCGTTTATATGCTTTATTTCTTCTTTCCCAATTTGTGCCTTTTATTTTTCTTTATTATGCTAGCTAAGACCTCTAATAGAATATTAAATAAAAGTGGTGAATGGATATCCTTGCTTCTTCCTGGTCTTAGATGGAAAACATTGAGTTTTTCACCATTGAGGCTGTATCTATAAATCCACAAATCTTTTAGATCTTCACATTCACTTTTAGTTTATTGTTTTTCATCAAACGTAAGAAATGAGTTTCAACTGAAGTAAGCCCATATTTTTATTTTTCATTTGTTGAATCCATTTAAGAAAGTGCCTGTAACTTTTCAAGGAGGATGGTCTCCATGTTAAAATAGATATTAGAAGGTGTTTGTTTACATATAAGCACCTGATTATGGTTTTCTCCATGTGCTAGAGAGTCTAGTTGCCTCCCAGTGTATTTCTGAGCCAGCAGTGCCTCCAGCTGAGATCACATATCTCAGTATCCTTCACCTCTCAGTCTGACCACTGGATTAAGTCCTGGCATCCTGGCCATTGAAGTATAAACACACATATTCGTGAGACTTCTGAGAAGGCTCCTTAAAGTCGCCTTTTGTCCTTTTTGTCCTTTCTTATTTTTTTCTTCTAACTGCTTTGACTATAGTTAAGATGGTTGGAAGTTTTTAAATATGAAGGTAAAATAAACTTCTCTTGTATTTAAGCCACTGTTGTTTGAAGTTTTCTACTTAGCGTAGTTGACCTAATCCTCTTGATGCATGGTTTCCCAAAAGGAAAAGCCTAGAGCAGGTTTCTAAGACAGTATGTGAGAAATGAATGATCTGCGATTAGCCTAATTATTTCTGTCTCTATTCCAATTTGGTTTTCCAAGAATCAGAAGGATAGCCAGCATTTTAATTGGGTACCTCAAAATTTTTTAGTTTAATATTTCTATTCCCTCATATGAGATAGAAAAGCTATAGAAAATTCAATCTGAATCAATTTTGCACTTAAAGAATAACAAGTCTCAGAGTAACTGCGAAAGGCACCTGGTTCTGTCTCTCATGAAAAGAATAATCTTTTCAAAACGTTTCACAAATGGCAGAAATAACTTTGGGCATTTCTAATTTGCATTCACATTCTTGGGATAATAAATTAGGGAAGGTACAAAGTTCCCTTATTCTCTCTCTAACATTTTCAATGCAGAAGAAGGAATAGGAAAATGTAAGATGCATCAGGGCAGGGATCTTTCTGTTTTGCTCTCTACTATGTTTCAGTGTTTAGAACATAGGCTGGCACATGTTAGCATTGAGTAAATATTTGTGGAGTGAATAAATGAGGTCTCAGTGGGTCTGGTTACCACAGGCCTTGAGGGCACACAAAGTCTGTGTGCTGGGGCTCATTTGCAAGGGGACATTTATTCCTTTGGCTGCTCCTTGTCATGCAGAGGCAATATCATGCCCCTGGGAAAGCAGCCCCCTAGGTTTGTCCTGTTGTCCCAGTAGATGATTGGTTTCTTGAATGTGGGACTGGTGGTTGGCCCAGCTTGCCTTGTGGGTTTTTGTTCAGCCACAGTTGGCCAAAGAAAGCAGTCGACACCTGTGTGTCATTGCAAAGTCATGGTTTCTAACCTTTGCCTGTTGTGGTTTCAGGCTAGTACTAAACAGGACCAGAGGACAGTTGAAGTTTACTGTCTATGATCAAGAGTGTTTTGCTTGTTTTCTACCCAGCAAATTAAATTATTTGCCTGATGAGCATTATTTCATGATTCCCTTCCTAAAAGGGCTAAACATCTGGAAAATCTGAAGAACAGTGTAATCGATGCCCATGTTTATTAGTGGACTAAGAGAAAAGCATTTCCTCTTGCCTTACATTCTCAGACTTACAGGGTCCCAGCTTCCGCTGTTGGCATATGGGGGGCTGCTCCCTGTGACGCGGAGCCAGCCTGAGTTTTTGGCCTAGACTCTCAGCTGGATGTGGGCCAGGGGTTCTCTGGTTGCGTGACCATGTGTCCCCAATCCTAGACAGGGTTCCTGCTTCCTGTTGCCCAAGTGCTCAAACTCCAGCTCGAGCTTGTCTTCCCAGGCATATGCTCCTTGTTCCTTTTTGCTTTATCTGGTCGTCCTGCACTGACCCCTTGCCTGCCAGAGACTGCACCACTGCTGGCTTCTTTTTCAGTGGCCCCTCTGTTTGCTCTTTGACTTCCCCAGCTCTGAGGGCCTGCAAGACCTCCTTGGTAGAGCTCCCCCAGCCCCTTGACACACAAATCCAAGCATATGGTCTTCTTCTAAAGCCTGCTTTTCACAGGGTCTATGGATTTCAAGAAAACTCTCTCATTCAGAAGACCCAATGTAAAAAAGGTTTATGAGGTCATGAAAATTAGGTCAGCCATGGTGGCTCACACCTGTAACCCCAACATGGCGAAACCCCATCTCTAGGGGGAAAAAACAAAGGAGAGAGAGATAATAAAAATTAAAATTAAAAATAATGTGTAAATTTAAGGTAGTATTATAATAACTGATGCTCTCTCAAAGCTTTTGGCAGTAATTAAGTGAAATCTAATGTAATTATTTTTGTCCCATATTTCCATAGAATAGGGTTTTAAGCACTTTATGTTTTACTCCTTTGTGAAAATCTCAAACATTGTGCAGTAGCACTTTATTTGACAACTTAAGGTCATGCTGGTGTGCCAGTGGCATGGACAAGTGAACTCTTTATCTTTTATCATATGGGAAAGTATAAACTTAGAACCAAAAAGAGTGCATAACTTTCCAATTTCTTTTAAAAGGATCTAAGATAATGTATTTATTTTTGTGGAGCGTTTGTTAATTTACCATTCACCCAGGAAATACTTAGAGTACCATGTGCCAGACACTCTTCTAAGTGCAGAGGCCAAGTAGTGATCAAAAGCAACCCAAATCCTCCCCATTCAGAGTTTATATTTAGATAGGTAGGATAGAAATGTAAGCAGATGAACACAAAAGCCCTACTTCCCTGCCGGAATTTGCCGTCTTATTTTTGTTTATTATTGGGTGGAGGATCCGTATTCTTCACAGACTGGTCCTGCTGAAACGGAATACATAGTTTTGTGAGTATATACTCATGTCTCATTGTTATTGTGGGGGCAGGGAAGGCATGGACAGGAGTGTGAAGATCTTTAACCTTCCTCAGTTTCTTAAGGTTGTCTGTGGCCTCCCCCCATAAATTAAGAGCTTCTACCAAATTTTGAGCTCCTTAAATACTGACGAAAACTGCATTTTCATTATATTTTTCTTAATTTATTTAAAAATATGATTTAAAAAAAATTAGCCACAGGGTCTTGCTCCGCCACCCAGGCTGGATGCAGTGGTGCAATCACAGCTCACTGTAGCCTCGAATTCTTGGGCTCAAGGGATCCTCCCATATCAGCCTTCCAAGTATCTGGGACTGCGGGCATGCACCACCATGCCCAGCTGATTCTTTTTATTTATTCTTATTTTTTTGTAGAGATGAGGTCTTGCTCTGTTGCCCAGGCTGGTCTTGAACTCCTGGCCTCTAGTGATCCTCCTCCTTCAGCCTCCTAATGTGCTGGGATTACAGGCGTGAGCACAGAAGAACCAACATTGTATTGTTGAGCTTTTAAGGTATATAGGTGTAACATATGACAGAAGTAGCGCAGTGGATGGGAAGACATTACATGGAACTACAGTAAGTCTTAACCTTGTCAGTAGGTTCTTAAAATTCCAACTTTAAGCAAAACATCATTCAAGTAATGTCATTTCATTCAGCATCTTTTTATTATAGCATTGAGGAGACAAAATTATACTTTGTTTCAGTTAAAGTTGGAGTTTCCAAGAACCTATCAGTGAGTGAAGTGAGGACTTACTGTAGGGTCTTGCAAGCTTCTCCTGTTTTATATGAAGTAATTCAGTATTAACTCTAAATACATTATGCTCAATTTTGAATGCATATTATAATTTCTAGGGCAAATATGTGGGGAAAAATACAGTGATATATAGCTGAAAAAACCCAAAATACTAAATAATATTTCATAGTACAAAAGAACGTAGGAAAGGGGGAGTAAAGAGTAAAAAACAGATGAGACAGACAGAAACCAAATAGCAAAATCCAGCTATTCAATCAAATACATTAAGTATGAATAATAGCTAAACACTCCAATCAAGAGGTAGAGATTGTCAGACTAATTTAAAAGAAAAAAATTGCCATATGCTGTCTACAAGACACACTTTAAATACAAAGTCACAAAAAAAGCCTGAAATTAAAAGGATGAAGATATATTATGGAGACAGTAAGCATAAAAAAAGCTGAAATGGCTGTATTAAGATCAGACAAAGTAGATTTCTCTATGAGTATTACTAAACACACAGCAGAATACTTTGTTGTGACGAGAGGGTCAGTTGTGTTTGTGTGCCTAATAACAGCGTCCACAAACAGGTACAGCTTCCAGATACATGAAGTTAAAATAGCTAATGGGAACAATGAACAAATCAACAATCACAGTTGGATGCTTTGAGACCGAAAAATAAAAATGTTTAATTTTGTACTTAATTCAAATCTCACAGCTCTAATTTGTCTTATATTTTTAATATTTTGTTATGTTTATAACATTTTGCTATCTTCTGCTGAAATCAGTGTAATGCTGATATATACCCCATTTTCTGTTTTATACCAGATCTTCAGAAAAGGGATTTCTACTTCCTTACCTCCAATTCATTACTGTTTTTTTTTTTTTCCATATTGACTTGATATATCTCTCTTCATTAAAAATATGTATTTGTTACAAAGAATGCCATTCCCTACCCCCTACCGTGTCCCCCCTCACCCCTCTACAGCAAAGGCTACTTTCTGTGATTCTGTAGTTACCGCAGACAGATGTGTGCACAAACAGCATAGACTATTATTTTGTTTTTTGAAATTTTGCAAGAAGATAAGCGCAACATGTGATACCTTTTATGTGTATTTTTCATTCCACTTTAAACGTGTCAGTACACACACATGGAGTTCATCGGGATGGCTGTATAGTACTGTGTTGTATGGATAACCCACTCTTCAGCTGTTCCCCTCCTGGGGATGATTTGTTTCTGCTTCCTGTCTCTCTCATGCAGGGCTGCAGTGGAATGTGCCTCAAAGCACATGGCCGCTCTACTTGGTATTGCCACATTGCTCCCCAGAGGCACCATAGCTTCACCTTCCCTTGGGACTGTGTGAGAGTTCTCAGTTCCCTCCATCCTTACCAAAACCTCACACCTGGAATCCCAGCACTTAGGGAGGCAGAGGCAGGAGGATGCTTGAGCCCAGGAGTTCAAGACCTGCCCGGGCAACATGACAAGACCCCATTCGCCACAAAATGGGGGGGGAAAAAAAGAGATAAAACTGGATGATAGAGGACCTTTACGTTTTTGCTAGTTGTTGCTGTATTTAAGATTGCTCATTTTAGATTTCAGTCCCTTAAAAACAAGTGAGGATAAACATCTTTTCATGAGTTTGTTAGCCATTTGAGTTTTCTCTTCTGAAATTACCTATTCATATGCTTTTAAAACTGGGCTTTTTCTTACACATTTTTAGGGTTTCTTGATATGTTCTGAATGCTGCCTTGGTTGGCTGTATGAATTCTGAGTACCTTCTTCAGGCCTCTTACTTGTGTTTTCACTTCATTTATGGTAGCTTTTGGCATACTACAGCTTTTAAATTGTAAAGTAGACCAATGTGTGTTTTCTTTTCTAGTTTGTACCTTATGTTTCTTATTTTAAAATATTTTGCCACCCCAGTGCCAAAAAGGTATTCCTTCTGTATTTTGTGCAGAAAGACTTACAATTTTATGAACTCTATTTGAGTTCTTAATCCATTGCAAGTTTATGTTTGGTGTCAGGAAGGGGCCCTGTTCTGTCTCTTCCTCGTGTATAGCCCATGTGCTCCTTCCCTCCCAGTCTACCCATGTCTGCTGAATACCAGGTGCCCTTACGCTGAGGATCCTCTTTCTAAGCTCTTGTTCTCTTGGTCTATTTAAGTAACCCTAGATAAAGACCACACTGTTTTAGGTAGCCCAACTTTATAGTATGTCTTGAAATCTGATAGGACTTATGCTTCTTTAAAATTGCCTTGCCTTTTCTGGATTTTTTATTTCTTTGTCTTTTAATTGTGATGATAACACAAACTGTAACTGTCACAAAGCTGTGTAAATCACTATAAAGCAAATATATCCATAATCCACTATGCAGGTAGAGACCATGCCTCGCCAGCCCCGCGGCCCATGGTGCCCCCCTTCCTTCCCACCTCTCTCCTGTGACCCCTTTCCCCTTCTTTCTCCCTCCCTTCTGTGACCCCTCCTAGCACACACCATCATCATCTTTGCGCTTTGCTGTCTCATTTTACTGCTTAGTGTGTGGTTTAGGTTAACTCATTCACAGAAGTGGAATCATGTTTTCAGTCTTTGGGTCTGGTTTCTTTCTCCCAACATGGTGTTTTTAAAAAGCAAACCTTAAATATTTGGCATAAATTTGAGGACTGGCATTTACGTTCCAACAAAACACCCTGTTAAGATTTTATTTTGAATGATATTTAATTTACATATTAATTTGATGAAAATTGGTATCTTAGCAGTTTTGCATCTTCCTATTCATGGAACTGGTATCTTTATTATCACTAGGGTTGGTTTTGAAAAAATATCCCTTAGTATCTTTTTCATTTTTTTCTGTCAAGGCCATATATATATATATATATAAAATTCCCAAGTATCTTATAGTTTTTCTTGCTGTTATTTGCTAACAGTTTATTTTTTCTTTCCAAACAGTCTGTATTTTATCCCTGGTTGCTTTTCTTTTAAGGATTTCTTTCTTTTGTTTCACCACAGTGAATCTAGATGTAAATTTCATTTTAACATTCTTTTAGGGACTCTTGCACTTTCATGAGGATTTATATTCTTTATTTATTCTAGAAAACTCTCAGCTGTTTATCTCTTTAAATATAATATCCATATTCCCTCTGTTGGCTTCTTCTGGAACCCCTATGCTAACAGCCCCATGAGATGCACATAGTCTGTCTGTGCAGAGGCCTTGGCCTTCCCTACCCACATGGGCCCTCCTTGATTCATGCCCTGCAGAGCTTTCCCTTCTCTCTGTTGAGGAGAGAAAGGGTACATGGAGCATGAGGAGGAACTGGGGTGCCTCTTACCCAGACTTAAGTAACCCTCCTTCCACAGGGCCTAGACCTTCTAGTCCAGGGGTATCTAGTCTTTTGACTCCTCTGTGACACATTGGAAGAAGAATTGTCTTGGGCCACACATAATATACACTAACACTGATGATAGCTGATGAGCTTTAAAAAAAAATGCAAGAAAATCTCATAACTCTTTTTGGTGTTTTTGTTTGTTTGTTTTTGTTTTTTGAGACAGAGTCTCGCTGTGTCACCCAGGCTGGAGTGCAGTGGCACAGTCTCGACTCACTGTAACCTCCACCACCCAGGTTCAAGCGATTCTTGTGCTTCAACCTCCTGAGTAGCTGGGACCACAGGTGTGCACCACCATGCCTGGCTAATTTTTGTATTTTTAGTAGAGATGGGGTTTCACCATGTTGGTCAGGCTGGTCTCAAACTCCTGACCTCTTGTGATCCACCCACCTTGGCCTCCCAAAGTGCAGGGATGACAGGTGTGAGCCACTGCTCCTGACCTTGTAATGTTTTAAGAAAGTTTACAAATTTGTGTTGGACCACATTGAAAGCTGTCCTAGGCCACATGTGGCCCATGGGCCTCAGGTTGAACAAGCTTGCTCCAGTCCCTGTGCTTGTCTGAGTCCCACAGGACTCTCTGCAGGCATTTGGACTTAGCTGCTTATATGCAGAGTGGTTTATAATCACTTGATAAGCTTTCTATTTTGTTAGCATGGTTCAGGATTAGTTTCTAGTTTCACAGACCTTGGAGTTTGTTTCTGTCTTCATTTTCTTTGTTGTCTTGTACTATCTTTGAGAGAAGGGGCACAGAAATTATGTGAAACCAGAAGTTGTCCACCATTTACTCTTCAGCCCTCTACAGTTTGTCTTTGGTACCAAAACTGTTCTTGTAAACACCTTGTTTATCAAACACCTCCATTTGCGACATCCAGTGGCTAGTTCTGTCTTACTTAGCAGCTGCATTCGATGTAGCTGACCATCGCTGTCTTAAAACACTTCTAAGCTTGAACTCCTCTATTTCCTTTCTCTTCACTGGCAGCCCAGTCTCAGATTTCCTTACTGGCGTTTCCTACTCTGTCCGTCCGTAGAATATTAGTGCACTCCTGGGTTCAGTCCTTAGTCCTGTTCTCTCTTCTACTGTATCTCCCCCACCCCCGTTTTTTCTCTTCTAGTCCCATTACCCTAAATGTCACATCATATCCAGTGACTCCGAAATCCTTATCTCCACCTTTTCCTTTAGTTCTAGAATTACATAGCCACCTGCCCACTCAGTGGCCCCCCCAAGATACCTGATAGACACTCCCAAGCTCGGGCTGCACAGCATCTGCTGCTTTCTCTGCCTGAAGTGTTCTTTCCCCAGTTTGTCAAGTCATGGGCACCCCATCATCCTTAAGATCTTCACTCAAATATCACTTTCTCCGAGGGCACCCCTGATGTCCCCTGCCGCCCCCAGAGTAGGTTCATGCCCCAAGTCACTTTATTTCTTTCCCAGTACTTGCCGGAAATAGTTTCACATGTTGACTTGATTACTGCCTGTTCTCCACATTGACTGCTAAAAGCCCTGTGAGAGTGGGGCCTTGCTTATCTTGTTCTCTGCTGTATTCTGAGTTCCCAGAACAGTGCCTGATGTATAACACAATCTCAAAGAATTCTTTCCAGTTCATCAATTTAAATTTTATTATTAAAGCATTGAAGTATACTTATATTAGAAAGTTGTCAAATATGTTCTAATTTGATCTTCTAATCCTAAGAATGAAATTCACATCAAGATTTTTTTTTTAAAACAAAGGAATAGCCATAGTCATTTTTAGCTAGAAAATCATAGGGAGCCTTGAGACTTCTATAACCTTACATTATAAATGACCTTCAAGATGAAGACAGGGTCGGTTTATAAATGGAATTGTTCATTGCTAACTAACGTTGGTGAGGATTTTAAATATCTAGAAAAATCAGTACTTGAAAAACTGATCAAAACACTATGTAAATAAAAACCAAGATTTTTAGATTGTGTTTATTCTCTGATAAATTGATCGTGTACCTGGGTCAGCTGAGACATGGCAGTTGTTTTCTGCTGGTGTCTCTGCGATGGCCATCTGCCAACAAAGGTAACCACAGAGTCAGTACAGTGTGAAAGTGTTTCAATAATCAGATCTCTTACAGCTTTTTAAAAAATGAAGACGGTGTCTTGACAATCTTTTACCTGAACTTTGTGTATTAAATGATTAGAATTTTGCTAGCTCTTCTAATTCAATAAAAAACAATTTTGTTTTACTGAGTAAATTCAGTTTTGTGTTGATTTGTACTGCTTAGTGTTCTGTGGTAGAGGATTTTGCTTATTGCCTAACACTGCTATGACTAAGAAGAACACTATGTGCAGTGTTTGGAGGCTGCTGATTTTTGTGTCATGTACATTTTTTTAAATGATACTACATTTAATCACTTTGGACATTTTTCTTTTAGATGTCCGGTCTGTGCTACAACAGCAAAATGTTCCAGGTGCATCAGGTGCTCTGCATCCCCAGCTGGGTGGCAAAATTCTTTTCTTGGACACTTGAACCCATCTTCTCTTCTTCAGAACCCGCCAGCGAAGCCAGAATTGGGATGGGAGCCACGCTAGACATCCAGAGGCAGCAGAGGATGGAGCTGCTGGACCGGCAGCTGATGTTCTCTCAGTTTGCACAAGGCAGGCGACAGAGACAGCAGCAGGTAAAAGTGATAATAGTCACTAAAAATTTAGAAATTCTCAGTGGCCCCAGCAAATCTTTCCTCTGTGATTGCATGTGAGATAGAGACTACATTTTATTCCAGTGCCTTGCAAGCGGATTTTGACATTTCCAAAGAGAATGTAGGTCTCCGTTAGTGGCGATTCTTAGTTTTTTAAGAAGGTAAAAAATAAATTGTAGCTGAAAGATTGGTCAAACTGGACATTCTTTTTCCACCTATATTAGATAAGCATGACTTCTTAGAGAAACACCAACCTAGTTAACAAGATGTGCTATTTATCTGTTTTTATAATCTTGTAAAAGCCACAGTGTCTTCCTGTTAAAATGCTAATCATATGCCATGGAGTGAAGAACAAATGTAAAACTTCTTGATTTTCCTTAATTGAAATGAAGAGAATATGAAGGTAAGAAGATTTTCAATGGAACAACCGAGGAGTAGATTAAAAAAATGCTGTGTTTTCTCAACCTTGCTATCAATAATCAGAAACTATTGCACATTTCTCTACAAATACTGCATCCAAACAATCTGATAACCACACTTGTCTTCCATGGGCAGCGAGGGAAGGAGGGTTAGTGCACATCAGGCTAAAACCTCAGGCCTGATCTTTCTAGGACACTTCTGTGAGCCAGCCTACAGGGCTCCCCATTTTTCGCCTCTACCTTCTTTACCCCTGGGGTAGTTGTAAACCATACAATTACCTCTGCCATCTCTCTGTGTCCCACTAGCATTGGATGCAAGAAGTAGGTCTGCAGATCTCACGATGGTTTGGAGAAGTGAAGTCAGGTTTGAGGTCCTTAGAGTCTCATTGGAGATGCAGGTCCCAGAGTTTATATCGGGATGGGAGGAAGGGGGCACCTTATGAGGTGCAGAGTCTACAAAAGAAAGAGAGAAGCAAAAGTTGTTTCTTAAAGATGTGCTTGAATTTGAGTGACTCTGGAACATGCCATAAAGATGCTCATGATGTATTTAAAGCTGGAGGATGGACATCTCTGTCTTAAGAGATGTGGAAGCTACATATATGTATAGGTGATGGAGTCACCTCTGTAGGGGTGAGAGCTGAGAGCTGAAAGCAAAGAACTAATAAGTTCTGTAAGAGAAGAACTACATCCAAGGTGAACACAGGCTACAGATGAAGCCTTGTATTTAGCAGGAGGTAAATCCTACAAGGAAACAGAGAAGAGCGAAAGGTATGAGAACTCAGAATGATCAAGTTCAGAAAAACTGAGTAGTGATTGAATATAAAGGTAGAGGCACAGAGCTTATGAGGGGATGTTCTGATGTTTCTGGCCTAGATAATCTTAAAGATAGAGGACTGATAGTTCCATTTCACCAATATCAAAAGAGCAGATTTGGGGGAAATATGTTGTCTGAGATACCTTGGGAGTCCTGGGAGGAGATTCTCCACTGGAGAGCTTTGAATTTGTACTCATAAGCAAACCAGAGAAGCTGCATTTCTCAGATTGGCCGCCTCAGGAAGATTTTTATACAAGGAGTTTAAGAGAGAACACTGTCAGCATACAGTCACATCGCAGGGTTAAGGCTTCAGTGTGTGAATTTGGGGCAGGGGCAAGGGGTGGGGGACAATGTGTTCCGTAACACTGCAGAGTGGAAAGGGCCCAGCATAGTCTCGGCGCTGCGTGACTGTTCTGCTTGCGGACGGTGGTTATCCGGTGCATGCAGTCTCTGTGGGTGCCGGGTTGGATGCTCCATAGTGGCAGGAGATAGGTTGGTCTGGGTGAGGGGACCGCACATTCCTCTGTGCCGCCACCGTGGCCATCCATTCGTGTGCCAGCACTGGGTTATCTGGTGACGGAGCCACGGCCATTCTGCCCACCTTCCACTTGGTGCCTTTTCGGTGGTGGATGCCCGTGGTGGGCACTACCTGCAAAACACTTGATGCTCCTTTTCCTCTAGCTGGGTCCTCCTTGTGCCCTTCCTTCCAGTCCCCTGACCGGCCAACCAGGTGATCTGCCATGCCCAGCAGATCCACACGTGTGATTGCCTCAGGCCACTTCTCTTTCCACTCAGAGTTGATGACCAAATGTGCTGCCCGGGCTCTGCCTATAGGGGTTCCCCTGATCGTTGTCTTTCAAGATCGAGCCATCATGCAGCCGTTTCCTTCAGCTGCCACTCATGTCCTGAGCCAGCCTATCCATTTGGCTGTTTTCCCCTCTGTCACTTGGTCATGAGGGGCCCAACCGCTGTGGCAGTCGGTGTTAGCTGGGAAGAGGCTGTGGTGCAGCAGAGGTGGCTGCCAGGGTGGTCTGGCATGCCTGCTTCTGCAGCTCACCCATGCCCTGCAGCCCCACTCATGCCGAGCCCAGATGCCCATGTCCATCTGGTGATGGGTTTCTGTCGGCCCGCCTGGCTTGGTAACGTGGTGGGTCTCCACTGCTGACCACATGCTCACTTTACGGCCTACAGACAGGCACTTCATGGTGCAGTAGTAGTTTATACAAGTGGGATTCTTGGCTGCGTGCTCACGCCCTCGCTCCAGGACCCTATGGACCCACATTATGGTTCTCCTTTCCTGCCTTGCCGTAAACTCCGCACGGTGTCTTTCCCCACCCTAGATACTTGGAACATCATGGGATCTGCCAGCTTGCACCCAGGCCTCAGGGAATGAGACGGACCCAAATCCCTGCCCTACTGGAGCGTGCATTCCCACCAGGCGCCTGTGAAGTGGCACAGGCCTTTATGGCTGTCCGTACTGCTGTCAGACTCCTCCACTTTCATAGGATGGTCTCACCAACAGGTTTGAAGTCCAGAGCAGGACACCAGCCCCTGGGCCTTTGCCGGGCTTTTACATTGAGTGGTCTGCTGGGCAGCACAGACCAGACTTGATTTTTTGCTAAGCTTACTTCTAGGGTCTGCACATGGGTACACCCAAAACTCAGCGCTTAGCCTCCTGCTGAACTTCTACACTCAGCTGTGTCTCAGTTTTATTCACATAAGTATGATAAATCACCACGTAGAGAACTCTTGTTAAACCACCACTGGAAATTATCTGCCATGTTTGTGTGCATGCACGAGTACTGTACAGGGTGCAGTTGTATCGAAATGTAATACCAGGGGAAAAGTTTATTTTGATTTTCATTTACTTTCCAACAAATAAGTACTTAGTGCTTATTATATGCTAGGCCTAGGGCTGGACATTGAGGACACAGGTATAAGAAAGATAGCCCCCAGTCCTTTTCTTATGGAGCTTAGGTCCTGTCTCTCTTGCAGAATTAGCATGTTTCACTCTTTATCAGTAAAAAGACCACCACCTTTTATTGTGCCAGTCCTATGGTAAGTACTCAGTATATGTTATCTCGTGTATGCCCAGTGTGCACCTAGAGAGATGCAGGTGTTCCCTCATTTCCCCGGAGGCTCAGGGGAGTGCTTGCTTGTCCAGGGGCAGCTGCTGATGGGGATCTGGGAGTGAGATCCAGCTGTGTCTGACTCTGAGATCTCTGTTTCTGATCCCTAACTCATATACCTCCCAATATGAGAGCTCCTTGGTGATTTTTTTTTTCCCCCTTTTCACTTTGGCTGTCAGGAAACTCAGTGCCAGGCTTCAGGTTTAATTAGGGTTAAGTTAGAACTTTTGCTTCCATCTTCTTCTTTATGTTTCAAATATATGTTTTTGTTGTTTGCTCCTGTATCTTTTATTGTAGGCAATCTCATACTGTGTATTTCATTTAAAATGCAGCTGTTATTTATTTAAAAACTGTTGATTTTTAGATGCTTTTCATAGAATCTGAGTTTATTTAGTCAGAATGTCATTTTTTTCAGTTACTAACTACCGTATGTTACACATGATCTGTCTGCAGGTTTTCATTTCAGGTATTCCAAAATAACACTCAAGTCTTGATTCAGTGTTGTATTTCTTTAGATTTCTCTTGCCTGCTTATGCCAGAGTTCATCCTGCCATCTGGCAGGTGCTCGCTGCCACCCCCTGCCACGTGCTCCTCACGTGACTCTGGGGGCACAGACTGCTTGGGAAGCTCTCTGACCAATACTGGTGGCTTCTCTGTGGGCACAAAAGAAATGAAGAACATGTCCTTTCCCTCCATGAGTTTGTGGCCAACTTCAGGGAGCTGAGGCAGTTGTACTTGAAATAGATGAACATCCAAAGACAAGGAAATATTTACTGAAGCATCCATGCAGTGAAAAGCTGAGGAGAGAGCCACTGGTGTGGACTGATGCTGCCAAAAAAGATTTCAGGAAGTAGAAGGACGGGTGGAATTTGGATGGGTGGAGAGGATAAGGCACATCATTCCAGAGGAGAGGACCAGCAAGAGTGAGGCATGGAGGTGCTAATGAGACCCTAAAAAGGAGAGGCCTCCAGGAGCCCTGTGACTGACATGTGGGCAGATATGTAGTGAGAAATGGGGAATGATCTAGTAACTCAATGGAGGGAGGTAGTTTAAACCTGACAGTAGATTTCGGCTTGGACATTGGTTGTGAAAAATGGTTTATTCAGTAACAAAGATAGGACAGTTATCTCAGAAAAATGTCATTTTATTGCAGTGTGTAAGATGGACGGGGGAAAGGAGAAACCCCAGAGGAGGAGACAAATAGAAGGCGGTTTCTAAAGCCCAGCTCTCAGAGGAGTGCCTTGGCTGGGCTGATGCTGAACTTTGGATTGAGCTCTTCTTCCCCTGTTCACTCCCTAAATAGGTTGTTTCCCAAGACTCAGTTGTCTGCCTACTGGGCTTTTCACGCTAGACACCTGAGGGGACCCACTCAGCCTCTGTCCTCACCACTTTGTTGAGCTCATGGCTCCTGTGAGTCCCTCAGGATCCAGAGAGTGGACCTCCCTCTCTCCTGGGGCCCCAGACCGAAATATCCTACTGCCTGTAAGTCTTCTCCACTTCAGTGTCCCATCAGCTCTTGACAGGTACTGTTTATTTTTGTTTTGTTTTGTTTTGAGACAGAGTCTTGCTCTGTTGCCCAGGCCGGAGTGCAGTGGCGCCATCTTGACTCACTGCAACCTCTGTCTCCTGGCTTCAAGCAATTCTCCTGCCTCAGCCTCCTGAGTAGCTGGGATTACAGGTGCTCGCCACCACGTCCAGCTAATTTTTGTATTTTTAGTAAAGATGGGGTTTCACCATGTTGGCCAGGCTGATCTTGAACTCCTGACCTCATGATCCACATGCCTTGGCCTCCCAAAGTGCTGGGATTACAGGCGTGAGCCACCGCGCACAGCCGACATGTACTGTTTCTTTGCTAAATTCATTTCCCTTTCTCACTCCCTACCTGATGAACCATCATTTACCCGAAAGTCCAAACCCAGGGTTTCACCCCGGGCATTTCCGTCTTATGCATCCATGTCCTTCCTGCCCTCCCCACCAGTTCAGCCCCAAAGAGTCTCCCTCCTTGATGTAAGTCCGTCATTCATCTCCAGTGCTGTAGTTCAGGCCACTGGCGCCATTTGCCTGGATTTCTTCCCTTCCATGTCTGTCACCGACTGCCTCCCTCCTGAGCCTGCCCCACAGCCTCCACCAGTGATCTCTGTGAAAACACAAATCTGATTGTTTCACTCCAGCTATCATCCTTCAGGGCCTCTCCATAGCTTTCAGGGTGGTTCCAACACAAGGCTGCTGCCTGCTCTGTGGCCGCATCTCCTTTCTGCTGACACGTGCAAGCCCTTAGGCCAGCCTTGCCGCTCTGGGTTACTCGCAGTTCACTACTGCTCGTGTTGTTTCACGCAGTCTCACCTTTACATATTCCCTTTTCTCTGCCCAGAATGAATTTCCCTGTACCAACCCCTTCCCCCCACCCCTCCCACATACACATCTTTTTCCCTTGCCTAGCTCCTATTTCCTTGGCTTTCCTGACAAATATCGCCTCCTTGGGGAAGCCTTCCCCAGCTTCCTAGGGGGCTTCCAGGGCTCTCTCTACCCCTGTAACCACTGCGTGTCTCTCGTGGCGCCGCTAACCTGATGCTCACTGCTGATTTACTGCCCTGTCTCCACCAGTGTGTCTCAGGAAGGAGCAGACTTGTTTTCTCCGTATCTCCAGTATATGAATAATGCCTGGCAGTTGTTAGGAACTGTGGGAATTAATGAGCAAATATGAGCGTAATAAATAGATACAGAGAGACTTTAGGCAAACTGAATACAGATGAATAATCAGGGCTGGAAACATCTACAGAGGCTAGGCGCAGTGGTTCACACCTGTAATCTCAGCACTTTGGGAAGACCAGGTGGGCAGGTTGCTTGAGCCCAGGAGTTTGAGACCAGCTTGGGCCACACAGTGAGACCCCATCTCTTATTTTTTTAAAAAAAGAACTACAGATACTTTGAGAGAACAGTAGAAAGTAAGACCCATGTTTAGAGAGTGTAAAGAGGGGGAAAAAAAAAGAACACCCAGGGTCCAAGGAGAAAACCAGTTCATTGGCCAGGGAGCCTGTTTCTGGAAAGTAGGTGTTTCAGGAACAGATTCAGGTGTTACTACCCCCACCCCCTGAAGAAAAAAGCCAAGTGAAGATGATGACTGGAAGAAGACCACTGGATTCAGCAGAATGAGTTCACTTTTGAAAGGGGTTTCGGTGGAGACATGGGGATGAGAAGCGCTGCATGAGCTGGAAGTGGGGGAGGGTCAGTATCACTCTGTTCTGACCGGCTGGCCTCATTCTGGGACGTCACTGTGGTCACACTGGTACCAGTTGAAGTTACTTTCACTCTGTGGGAAAGTCAATATGATCTTATGCTCCTGAAGCATTTTTCGTCCATTGTGTGGCATGTTCCCATTCCACGGCTCTGACGAACAGTGACCAGGGAGATGGCTCTGTACATCTCACTTCAACTGGGACATGAGACCTAGGTGCTGACGGGCGCAGGGTACAGTGGTCCCACACTCAGCATTAAGCACAGGCATGTGATAACGTCATCAAGTGTGCTTTGACCTCTTACAGATCTTTCCGGACATTTCCCGCCAGCACTGACTATCCAAAGGCCTTTGGAGGCTTGTCTCATGGGCCTATGGCAGTGAAGATGGAGTGGGCTGCAGAGTGTTGGCTGAAGCCCGTGACACCCACTTCTCATCTCCCTCCACATCCACTGCTGTCCCGTTCTTTTGTAAACTCATGTTGGGACACTCTGCTGGACACACATAAGCTGCTCTCAGTAGTTCCTTGCCTGCTGACTCACTCCTGTCTCCCAGCAGAACTGCCTTCTTCAAAGCAGGTGGCATCTCAGAGTCATTTTGCTACTTGCAGCTGCGATCATCTTTCCACTGCCAGAGCCATTACATAACTTGTCATGGGTTTGTGTTTTATTCATCCCCAGTAGAACATGAGCTCTCGGAGGACAGGAGCTGTTGTACTTCTTTGTCTTTTGGCTCTAATGCAGTGTACTACCCTGAGGGATTAAATAAGACACCGCCTGCACCTTCAAGAAGTTCGCAGCCAGCAAGGGGAAGACATGAGGCTACACTAGGCACTATGTTTCTATGGCAGTCTGTGCAAAGAGGAGAAAAAAGAACCCTGAGGCCTAAACGGTGGCCGTGGCCAGTTCTCCCTAAGGGACACAGCAGGGGTAATCTTGAGGCCAGCACTGGGGCAGGTGTTTCAGTCACAGGGGACCTTATGAAAAAAACACACAGAGGCTCATAACAGCTGTGGGGACAGCAAGGAATTGCACTCCCCTGAGATTGAGGTTCCCATAAGAAAGAGGCAATGAGGCCGGGCGCGGTGGCTCAAGCCTGTAATCCCAGCACTTTGGGAGGCCGAGACGGGCGGATCACGAGGTCAGGAGATCGAGACCATCCTGGCTAACACGGTGAAACCCCGTCTCTACTAAAAAAATACAAAAAACTAGCCGGGCGAGGTGGCGGGCGCCTGTAGTCCCAGCTACTCGGGAGGCTGAGGCAGGAGAATGGCGTAAACCCGGGAGGCGGAGCTTGCAGTGAGCTGAGATCCGGCCACTGCACTCCAGCCTGGGCGACAGAGCCAGACTCCGTCTCAAAAAAAAAAAAAAAAAAAAAAAAAAAGAAAGAAGCAATGAAAGACATGGCTGGGAAGAGAGCAGAGGCCAGGACAGGGGCGTTCTACCAAACTAAGAATTGCTGTTGTGTTCATCCTGCCAGAAGTGGTGGGTAAGTGAGGCCTTTTAAACAGGAGAGTAAGTTAGATTTGTTTTTAAGAAAGCTCACTTTAGTCATAATATGAACTTGTTTGAAGGGATGATGCTAGGCTGGGCACAGTGGCTCATTTCTGTAATCCCAGCACTTTGGGAGACCAAGGCAGGAGGATAGCGTGAGCTAGGAGTTTGAGACCAGGCTGGGCAACATAGTGAGACCTCTTCTCTACAAAAAAAAATTTTTAAATCAGCTAGGTATGGTGGCATGTGCCTGTAGTCCCAGCCACTCAGGAGGCTGAGATGGAATGATCACTTGATCCCTGAAGGTCAAGGTGCAATGATGACTCAAAAAAAGAAAAGGTGACAGTAGAGGAAGAAGACGAGGTGGGAGACGGTGAAAATTCTGTGTGCTCATGATATTGGTGGTGATGAGCTAGAGCATGCTTAGCTCATCACAGTGAAGGACCAGGGCAGGCTTTGCAGAGCCTCCTTGTCTTCAGACCTCCAGATGAATCACTGGAGTCTCCTATAGTAATGATCATCCAAGTGGTGCCTGTGCGACCTGAGTCTCCACAGCTTCATGGTGCATGTCTCCCTCCCTTTGCTCACTGTAGCAAAGAAGCTCTGTGTGCTGGGATAAGAAAGATGTATCTGTTCTCTACCACTGGCCCATGACACACAGCACCTAAAGCCCTTGGAATCTCCACAGTGAGTATAGGGTCCAGCCCTATGGGGCTTAGCGGGTGTTCTCCCCGTGTGCGGAGATGAGAGATTGTAAGAAATAAAGACACAAGACAGAGATAAAGAGAAAACAGCTGGGCCCCAGGGGACCACTACCATCAAGACGCGGAGACCGGTAGTGGCCGCGAACGGCTGGGCGCGCTGTTATTTATCGCATATAAGACAAGGGGGGCAGGGTAAGGAGGGTGAGTCTTCTAAGTGATTGACAAGGTGAAGCAAGTCACATCATCACAGGGCAGGGGGCCCTTCCCTCTTAGGTAGCCGAAGCAGGGAGAGAGAAGGCAGCATACGTCAGTGTTTTCTTCTATGCACTTATAAGAAAGATCAAAGACTAAGATTTTTACTATTTCTTCTACCGCTGTCTACTACAAACTTCCAAGAGGAACCAGGAGTACAGGAGGAACATGAAAGTGGACAAGGAGCATGACCACTGAAGCACAGCACCACAGGGAGGGGTTTAGGCCTCCGGATGACTGCGGGCGGGGCTGGATAATATCCAGCCTCCCACAAGAAGCTGGTGGAGCAGAGTGTTCCCTGACTCCTCCAAGGATAGGAGACTCCCTTCCATGGTCTGCTAAGTAACGGGTGTCTTCCCAGACACTGGCATTACCGCTTGACCAAGGAGCCCTCAAGCGGCCCTTATGTGGGCGTGACAGAGGGCTCACCTCTTGCCATCTAGATCACTTCTCACAATGTCCCTTCAGCTCCTGACCCTATGCCTGCCAGTTATTTCTAGGTTATATTAGTAATGTAACAAAGAGTAATATTAAAAGCTAAAGATTCATAATGTTTATGATGATTGATAATGTCCATGATCATCTCTATATCTAATTTGTATTATGACTATTCTTATTCTAACTATTTTCTTTATTATACTGAAATAGTTTGTGCCTTCAGTCTCTCACCTCAGCACCTAGGTAATCCTTCGCGCACAGTGAGAAGTGTCTTTTCACATGGATGACTGATGTCCGGGCACTCCTGGGTGGCCTCATATGGGGCCTGGTTACAAGGGGAACTAATAAGTGATTAGAGGGTTCAGACTTTCAGCCCCAGCCCCACCTCCAACCTCTGTGATTGGGGAGAGGGGTTGAGGGGTTGAGTTAATCACCAATGACCAGTGATATAATCAATTATATCTGCATAATGAAGCTTCCATAAAACCCCCAAAGGACAGGGTTTAGAGAACTTCCAGATTGCTGAATATGTGCTAGGGCAGGGTGCAGGGGGTGCCAAAGAGGGGCAAGGGCCACACCCCATGCCTTCCCCTGTGCATCTCTTCCATCTGACTGTTCATCTGTATACCTTGTAATGTCCTTTCTAATAGATGGGTAGATGTCAGTGTTTCTCTGAGATCTGTGAGCCGTCCTAGCAAAAGAGGAGTGGACCACGGGAACCCTCATTTATAGCACGTTGGTCAGAACCTTAGGTTAGGGCTGGCGATTGCTACCTGAAGTAGGGGAGCAGTCTTGTGGGACTGGGCCCTTAACCTGTGGGCTCTGACGTTATCTCCTGGGAGATAGTGTGGAGACTGAATTAAGTTATAGGACACGCTGCTGGGGTCCACTGGAGCACTGCTTGGGGTATGGGGGAAGCCCCCCAGCACATCTGGTGTCAGAATGTTGTGTTGAGTGGTGCGTGAGTGTAGAAAGGAAGAAAACAGTGTTGTTTTTCTTCAGAGCCATGCTCACGATAGAAAGCAGTGTAATATAATGAACAAGAATGGGCAGTTAGGAACTCAATCCTGGGTTGACAGGGACATCTATACACAATCTGTAGAATACTGTTGTCACTGGGGATAAAAAAAAATTATACAAAATTACCTTTAAGTACCGGAGGCTCTATCAGATATTTGTTATTATCATAGTATTGGGCATCTGTTTTTGTGGCTCTCAGGAAGTTTGAGAGAGTCCTGATTTAGGAGCCAACCTTGATAGTTACTACATGTAAAAGCTTGTAACCTCTAGAGCAACGGTCAGCAGGTGATGGCCTGTGGGCCAAACTACCTGTTTTTGTACAATCTGAAGCTGGGAACCGTTTTTGGATTTTACATGGTTATATAAGTAACTACATAATATCCTTGATCTCTTGCCTCTTTGTCTTCCGAACCTAAAATGTTTACTATGTGGCCCTTTACAGAAAAATGTTTGCCGGCCCCTGCTCTAGAAGGTTATATAGCCAGCAGCTTTCAAAGTAACCGGTTACCTGGAAATATGAGTTCTCTCTTAGTTCTGGTCATCTGTTGTTTGTGGGAACCAGTCCTCTCTCAGCTGGCTGATGATGAGAATGCTGTTATATACCACAACACAAACTTGAGGATAAAGCTTTCCATAAGACTTTTCTGTAAAATTTCCCATCTATTTTAGAAGCAGAACTAAGGTGAAGCCCACTGTGGATGAATCCTGCTTGTTGGTACCAGCCAAGTGGAACATTTGGCAGCAAAGCCCTGGAGTCCTTGGTGCTCTTCTTTTAATTGCCTCCTCCTCTCATTGGGCTGTCCAGTGTTAACTGGTTGATTATCACCTCTGTGTTTCACCTGCAAGAAAAGAAGCTACCGACACACAGAGCAGCTCAACGTTATTCACACGTGCTTTCAGTTATTTTCACAGCGTTTGGTTACAGTGAGTTTAGCTGCACACCCTCCCTTAGTAACGTTTTGTGGCTGTGAAAATTCTCTTTCTCCTCCCCCAGCAACAGTCATTCGGTATCATCTGAGATGTGCATCGAGGGGCAGAGCTGCCCTGTTAGTCATGAGAGTTCCTCTCATTAATCAAGTATTTTTAATTCTGTAACTTTTTTTAGTGTTTTAAAAGTATTTTCTGGTCCTTGATGTATTTTTTAGCAGCCGATAGAATTCACATACTATATAACTCACCCCTTCGAAGTGTACAATTCAGTGGTTTTTAGTATTTTTTAGTTGTGCAAATACCATCACAATTTGAGAACTTTTTTCATCACCCCAAAAGAAACTGTGCCCCATTAGCAGTCATTCCCATCCGCCCAGTCCTAGGCAGCCACTCATCTACTTTCTGTCTCTGTAGACTTGCTTATTCTGGCCATTTTATAGAATTGGAAGCATATGTAGCTGATCTTTACGACTGGCTTCTTTCGCTGAGCTTCACATTTCTGAGGTTGACGCATATTGCAGCATGGTTGATTTTCCCTCTGTGGTTTACATAGCAAGATCTGCCTAGTAGAGCTTTATGTGTGCAAGTGCCACCCCACCAAATCAGTTTCTGTCACTGCCCCTTCATCGGGCCAGCTTCCTTAGGAAGCTTCCTGTTGCCTCTTGGCCTCACCAGTGCTACCATTTTCATTACCATCTATTCCGCAGAATACACTCAGTGCCAGGCTCTGGGGAGTCCCACGGTGACCAAGGTAGCACGATCCCTCCTCTCCCTGAGCTTAGAGTAGAAAGCGTCAGTTACAGTGAAATGTGATGGTCACTCTTCTGGGAGAAACGTGTAGCGCAGCCAGGAAGAGTCAAGAAATCGTGTCTGGAGGCAGCACCATCAGAAACTCTGTACCTCCGTCTCCACCCACGTGGCAGGGGTCGGGGCGTTGCACGTGTGTTGCAAAGGAGTCCACCAGGAATCCAAAGGGAGCGAATTCTCTTGTGTCCCGAGCATCCTCAGAGACAGCAAGCTGACACGTGGCACCCTTCTCAGCACTTTTCCTTTTTGGCTATGCTCTTTCACTTTTTGGTGCAATTTGATTTGAAAACGATTCTTTTCGAGTTGCTATGCTTCCTTGTCAACAAAGCAATCTAATCAGTTAGAGCTAGTTCTTTTATGACTTTCTTCTTTCAAGAGTTTATAAGTATATAGCATCAGATGTGGAATAAGTTACCAGGGCTTAGTTGATAAAAATCTGCAAATTAAATGAAAATTACATGCAAGAACTCTATTTTCAGTGAAGTTAAAGCTACGTTGTTTATCTCAATCTGTACCTCCTTGCAGAAACTACTGTTATGTTTCCAGTGCTTTTGTAGTTGATCATACTGATCTTTTTGACAAAATTCAGAACAGAAAGATAGGATCAATCTAAAGTGTGATCCTTTTCCAAGACTGACTCATTAAGTGACCTTGAGAAAATCATTTCTGTTTTCCATTCCGCCTTGGTGTCTTCATGAGAAAGAAGAGCGAGGTACAATCTCATGATACTTCAGAAAACCAGCAAATGATGATGAGGTACTTGGCATTTTGAAGATGTAAAAGTTATCAGCAATCCTAATTCTTTTCCTGGGTTTTCCTTTCGTCACTTATTAATCACTTTTTGAAAGGATGAATGAATTTAGAGATGTACTCTGAAGCAGTATCATGTTAAACCAGGGGAATATTAGAAAAATCCTCCTCATAATCATTCTGGGCAGTTTTTCCTCCCAAAAAAAAGCCATCCTGATGGGTTTTCAAAACCAGAAAACACTCTTAATGAGGAACAGACCACTGGAGTACCCATGAGCATCTCAGAAAAACTCCTGGGGCCCTTGATTTCATGCAACCTCCCAAGGGTTCAGAGCCAGCAGCCCATTGCTGTGGTTGACAAACATGGTTTTGTGGAGAAAGCAGCCAGAAGCCAGGAATTTTCTGAGTCGTGAGTCACAATCTCCCACCCAAGATTAGAGCACAGATTTAGTTAGCCATACTGAGATTTGGTAAAAGCATTCTGTCTAAGCGATGGGGATGTGTGCACGTGCACAGTGCCTGTTCACAGGGGATGCAGGCAGATCGTGGGTTTAGGATGGGGGAGGCCACTGCACCCCTCTTCACTCCTCTGCACCTGCTCTCTCACGTGGACACTGTCCACAGCTGTGGCTCTCACAGGGCAGTTGCTCAAGGAGCTCATATCTTATTGGAGATAGGGGATCGTACAGGTGACATTCATGAGCAGTGCGAGGAGGGTGACATGGGGGTATCAACCCAGCATCTGCCCAGGAGCTCCTTCTGTAGCGGCTCTGGCAGGTGGCCTGAGGCTTCTTTTTGAGAGAGAACTGTTTGGCCTTCCAGATGTTCTTTAATATAATGATTGGGAAGAGACAGCTCATAACTAGCTCAAGGCTATCTAGTCCAGCTTTCCATTTTACAGCTGGGGAAACCCAGATTCAGTGTTTTATTTTCTGTTCACTTGGCGGCTTGCCTGAATTCTGTGGAAGTTCAGCAGAGCGGGGGAACAGGAGGGTTTGGGTTGCTGAGAAAGAAGCCACTTACAGATGGGAAACAGGAGCTGGGCCCTATGCAGATGGAAGGGACCAGGGAGGGCACTTTAGGTGGCAGGGACAGTTTGAACCGTCATAGTCTGCAGCAAGTGGGCGACATGGGGTGGAAGGAGCATGCCAAGGAGAGGAAAGAAGTAATTTAGGATGGGGCTGGTTTGGGCAGACCTGCAAAACAGGACAGACTCAGACAGGATGCCCAAGGGTTTTCGGTTGAGGCAGTGTCATTGTGAAAGGGCTTCTCGTGCACACTCACTGACCGTGGCATGCGGATTGGATTGGGGAAATCTTATTGGCAGTCATGTCATCCAAGAAGTTGTTGGCATAATCTTGGAATGCAATAGCAAGGACCTACATGGGCAGATCCCCTCCCAGGGGAAAATCAGTAGTCCTTGAGCATTGGCTGGGTTTGATGGACGGAGGAGAGCCGAGTCCAGACGTGAGCTGGGAAGTGGACACACGCCTGTCACGGTGAAGGCAGATAGGCAAGTGCGGGAATGAGACTCAGGTGGTCACTGAAGACATGAAAATGGATGAACTCTCCGCAGAGGAAATGTAAAAAGAGGGGAAACCTTGAGTAATCCCCAGTCTCATTTTTAATTAGGAGTTTCACCTCTGTTTCTGTCAAAACATTTACTGTAACAAGTACCAGAACTAATTTTAATTTTCACTTTTACTTAATAATTTGTGTGTAGAACCAACGTTGGGAAGGAAAAAATGACCCCAAATTTGGCAGACAAAGAAATAAAGGAAGGGAAAACGGAAGATACGATGCAGAAATGGGTAATCCACGCTCCGAGAGATGCACTTCCATTCTTACGTCTTCAAGGCCGCTGTCTCAGTTCTCGCTGTGTGGCCCTTACCGTCACCAGCATTCAGTGCTTACAAGCATGTCACTCAGTTGAGGGAGTGAGGAAGCTGCAAGACAAGGCCTTGGCATGCTCTTCCTGCGCTGATGTCCCTGACCTGCGGCCGGACTGTGGGCTGTGGAAGCCTGTGGTCCCCCCATGCCACCCTCGCACCACCACCTCCTCCTCACAGAGCAGCCTTAGCGTTCTCATTCTCTACCAAAACCAAAGCCAGACCAAAACACAGGAAAAGGTTGGGATACCTCTGGTCCTGATGGTCCCTGGAGGAAAGATTCCCCTTGAGGAGTGATGGGTCAGTCACCTTTTCAAAACAAGCGAGAGCCAGGGCTCCAGCCTGTGGCTCAGCTGCAGTGCGTTTGGTACCACATGCTCCCCGCAGCCACCCACAGTCTTGCTCCCCTCTGTGCAGGGGCAGCGGCGGCACAGTCCCACTGGACGCCCTGGTGCATGGCTGAGCCATGTGCGTCCCATGGCTCTCTCTAGAGTCCCTTCCCCGCACCACCAAGGCCTGCGCAGGTGGAACTGGCTGGCAGCCGTGCTTTGTTGCAACAAAGGGAAGACCTGTCTCTCTTGGGTTTGCAGCTGCTGCTGAAACCAGTTGAACCTGTTTTTAAAATTGTACCTATGTCACAGTAAGATCAGCTGCACTAGGTATGTCAGGCCTCTGAAAAGAAATGTCATTAAAGTAAATAAGCCTTGGGACACGTGTCAGACTACACACAGTAGAAGCGTCCCTTGCAGGGGCTGCTGGGTTGCATCCTAAGCTGGGCTGGAGCTTCCTGATGTGCTCTGTAGATGTCTTTGCACCTCCTGTCCTCACTGCCACCCCCAGTCATTGCCTGGAACACCAGCCGTGGCCCTGACCCTTTTAGCCCCTGAATGGAATGCACAGGCAAGGCGTGTGGCCTTTGGGACTCCAGCCAACTAGAGCAAGACAGAGGAAAAAGAGATAAGGCAGAGGGCAGCCGATGGTTGGGAACTTCTGTCCTCCAAGCCAAAAGGTTCTCAAAACTGAGCAACAGAATGTATTGTGTCTCCTGATTATATTGCCATGGAAACTGCCTTCTATTCTGCCTAGAAGAAATAGTGCTGTTTGAAGTATCTCATCCATCAACACTGGTCACTGCAAGAAACCACAAAGGAAAAGTGAAACCGAGAGCTGCAAAACTAGTCTGGGACTTTGTTCAAGCGAACAAAGTGTATTATTTTTTCCAATACCTACTGAGACTACCGCTAAGCAGCACAGAAAGATAAAATCCGCTGTTTTTATAGCACGACACGAAGGTCACGGGTGGCACTTCACATAACAGGGTTACATTCAGTCTTCTGAGTTTTCTGAGGTTCATATTTTTAAGACTTTGCCAAGGAACCAAGGTTTTCAGATATGCAGCAGAGTTTCTTCTGGGCCTCGCGTTGCCCCATCTCTTATCCAAGTGGTGAATGTGTTGCTAGTTTGTGTGTGTGGTGCTGGTGGTGGGCTGTTTGGTTTTTTCCCCAGTTTTGCCACAAAGCTTTTGCTGAGGACAGCAGCCTCTGTGGTGTCTTTCCCCTCTGTATTAGTTGTGCTCACTATTGTCGTCATGCACCACATACCAATATGTTTTGGTCAACATCAGATCGCATGTATGACAGTGGTCCCATAAGATTATGATGCCATATTTTTGCTGTCTTTTCTATGTTTAGATACACAACCACCATTTTGTGTTACAGCTTCCTGCGGTATTCAGTACAGTGACTTGCTGGACAGGTTTGTAGCCTGGTCGCCATAGGCTACATCAAGCAGCCTTGGTGAGTAGTAGGCAATCCCATCTAGGTTTCTGTAAGTACACAACAACAAAGGCACCCAACAGCACATTTCTCAGAGTGAAGCCCTGTTGTTAAATGACACGTGACTGCAGTTCTAAGTCTAACAAGGTGCCTCTCGTTCAGTCCTGAAGTGCTTCTTGTTTAGTTTTTAATGTACATTTGTTTTGTTATCTCAGCCAAACTCTTTTCAGGGCCATAGGAAATTAGTCATTTGTCTGTGTCACAGCCTCCTTATCTGGCCCCAGGACAGCGCACTACGCACAGAAGGCAAATGAGCGAAACTAAGTGTAAGCGTATTCATACACCTAAAGCTGCAGCTTCCACAGAGCACAGGGAATTGCAAATAACTCTCTTCTATGAGGAGCTGCCATTTGTGGTTTCACCACAGTTTCCCAGCATTGCTTCTTTGTATCTCCTGGTTCTTGTGTTAGAAGAGGGTGCTATGTCCATGAAGAATGTAGGTATCAAGCATGTCCTTTGGGAGTCTCCTTGTTTTAACCCCTCTCACCCCTTCCACCCCACCTTCATTAGTAACGTACCACCTGGGTCTTCATGTCCCAACTAACTACAGTCTTGGCTAAGTAAACCCCGTACACCTTAACTCAGCAATATGCTTTACTGTGTCTTTGTCCATTCAGTTATCCATTTTGTGACTGTTTCTTGAGTACTTGCATATGCCAGGTCGTACAGGAGGCCAGGTCTACAAACAGGACAAGATGGAGAGTCACAGCCCCCATGGAGCTAATAGGCTATTATGAGATTCAGGCCGGTTAGCCTGCAAGTGAAATGGGATGTGCTGAGCGCTGTAAGGGATGGTGAGGTGTGAGAGCACGCAGAGGAGTGCGGGCTGGTGAGAACAGGCTCCCCAGCAGGAGTAGAGAATGTGAGGGCGGGGTGGTGAGAAAGTGACTCCAGTGGCAGACAGGAGTCTGGTAAGCCCAGGTAAGAAATTTCCGTGAGATTCTGAAAGCAACAGGGATGCATTGAGTAGCATCAAAGGGGAGGATGTCTGTAGTCATCCAAACAGGCCCTTAACGTACTCTTCCTTTTTTTTTCTAACTATATGTCTATGTGACTGGATTTGCTTCATGTACTTCAAAAGCCAGAGTAAACAGAACAGAATCCAATGCAGAAGCAGATAGGAGAATCCAGCAACCTTCTAGTAAGTCAGACATTAAAGAGATTTGCAAAAATGGAAAACACTTCCACTCTTCTCAGTAATTCTGTTTGGGAAAACGTGGTTATTTTTTATTTCAAAAATCTATGTTTATGTTAGCAAGCAATAGGCTTGTGATTGTTAATGAGTTATTAAATTTTTTTTTTTTTTTTGAGACGGAGTCTCGCTCTGTTGCCCGGGCTGGAGTGCAGTGGCTGGATCTCAGCTCACTGCAAGCTCCGCCTCCCGGGTTTACGCCATTCTCCTGCCTCAGCCTCCAAAGTAGCTGGGACTACAGGCGCCCGCCACCTCGCCCGGTTAGTTTTTTTGTATTTTTTGGTAGAGACGGGGTTTCACCGTGTTAGCCAGGATGGTCTCGATCTCCTGACCTCGTG
Organism: Chlorocebus sabaeus; assembly: GCF_047675955.1. Taxonomy (NCBI): domain Eukaryota; kingdom Metazoa; phylum Chordata; class Mammalia; order Primates; family Cercopithecidae; genus Chlorocebus; species Chlorocebus sabaeus. Next base: position 81,345,720 of record NC_132906.1, read on the forward strand.
ATCCGCCTGTCTCGGTCTCCCAAAGTGCTGGGATTACAGGCTTGAGCCACCGTGCCCAGCCAATTAAATATTTTAAAATTAACAAAAGGGCAATGAGGATCCAGCAAAAGGTTTCTACGTAGAGGAGGGGCTTGACAAGATTTGTATCTTAGGAACTAACTCTGGAGCCATCCCAGCCACGGACTGTGGTCCCACACGGGTCAGTGAGAGTGAGGGTGGAGACAGAGGCGGAGGAGTTGCAGTGGACAGTCTGGAGATCTGGCTTATGCGGTGGATGGATGTGGATGTCACGCCCCAAGACAGGGGACACAGCAAGAGATACAGAGTTGGAGATGAGTTTGTTTGGGATGTGTTCTATCTTAGTTGTCTCCGTAACATTTAGATGAAGGTGTATCCAGGAGACAGTAGGTTACATGGCTCTGAGACATGGCTTTTGGGTTGGAGGTTCGAGTTTAGGAGTCTCTACCCCGTGAAGCCCTAGGAATGGATGGGCACCCAGAACACGGAAGGAGGAGAGAAACACTCCCCACATGGAACCTTCAAGAACACCTGTGTCTGAAGGACAGGAGCGGGAGGAGGAGAATCTGAGTACACTGAGAAAGTATAGCCAGAGGGCTAGAAAGAAAGCGGGATGCCACAAAGCCAGGGGAAGAGAACGTCGAGGAAGAGTGGTCAGTAAGACCTGGTGCTGCCAGAGGTCAGGTCAGAGAGCGCTCAGGAGGATCCACTGGATCTAACAAAGGGTGCTTTGATAACCTGGAAGAAAAAGGAAAAACTATTTCATTATTAGAATACCAGACTCTGAGCTTCTAAAAGGCAGGGAGGTTGTCTTAATTCTCTTTCTACCTTTGTTGCTGAAAGTATCACCAGGTACATTAGTAGATGTGAAAATTTTGTGATTTTACATTAACTCATTCAAGTAAAACAATGTAGTCTTTTTATGCCCTTGATCTCCATGTAGGTCATCCCCATTGTCAGAGGCTGCTATTAAATCAACCTGTTTCCTAAATGTGTAGGTATTTCCTTATGGCCTGGGGTAGAGCTTCCCAGCCACTGTCCCATGGTCATAGATTGGCTGAGATACTGGTCACCTCGCCTCTTAGGGGCAACTGGAAAGGGCCTGAAGCCACTGGGCCAGCTGTAAACAGTTTTGGCTTTTCCTTTGGGCCTTGCAAATCTGTCTTTGTCTGTGTGTGCCATGAGGTGAAAAACATTTGAAAGCCTTGGTCCATAGCACACTGAGTAAGTCCTGTGTGGGCTCTGCCTTGCCTCCTGTGTGCCCAAGCACAGCACCCCTAAACAGTCACATCGCCCTTCGCTGCCTACCCCATGGTCTCCCTCAGAACCTTCCCTGCATGGTGGCCTGCAGGTGGCCACCGATTGTAGACTGGAGGTGGCCCTGCTGCATGCTTCGCACTTCAAAACCTGGCATGCCCGTAAAGGCTTTCTGAGCACCAGAGACTGAGAAGAAAGGGTGCATTTGTTTCCAATGGCCAGCAGTCTTAAACTAAGATGAAGATGCTTTTGGAAGTAATTTGAGTTTTTCTAAAACATCACATTCATAATACCCCCTCTGTAATTGTTCTCCATTTTACTCTTTTATGGAGCACCAACTTGTACAAGGACTGCACTGAGCAGAGAGTGGTACTGGCCACCTGGGAAATACGTTCAGGTCTTCCATCCTTCTCAGCCCTCCAGGATCCTTTAGTCTAGTTGGGAAGACAAGAAACAATACTGTATAAAGTGTAAGGCCAGATAGTAAGGATGAGAATAATCATAGCTAAACTGCAATAAGCTTGTAGATGGCTTTACGTTCTATTTTAAATGTTTCACATGAATTAACTCTCTTGATTCTCATACTTTCCATGTGAGGTGGGTGCAGTTATTATTACCACTTTACAAGTGAGAAAACCAAGGGTCATGGAAGTGTTTGAAAATGTACCTAAGGTGTTACAGTAAGAGGTAGAGCTGGAATTTGAGTCCAGGTGTTCTGGCTCTAGAGACTGTTCTTATTCAGCTTCCTCTACCTTTCTGTCCCTCTGCTTCCTCTATCTTTTTGTCCCTCTGCCGTTTTTCCTTAGCATTGCTTTGCTCCTTGAAAGTGGCATAAACCCACTTAAGCCCCCGTCTTTGAACACCTTGGGGAAAATGCCTTGCTCGCTGTCTTCTCCATCGTCGAAATCATTCTCTTTTAATATTCAACCCCAGCCCCATCCTCTTGGAAGTCTTACCCCTGTGCTTTGACTGCAGTGGGTTGATGTCCACTCTGAGCTTTTCTAGTCCTTTTAATTTAGGCCTCACAGCTCCCGTCTTAATTATATATCATCTTGCATTGTTCTGGCTTTTCCATTTCTGGGTATCTTGCCTTCCCCCAAGGAGATGGTGCACTCCTCGGGAGCAAGGATGAGACCATGTGCCTGGCTCACACTCTTTTGTGGACGCTCGAGTGCCTGAGGTCAGCCACCCGTGGGCTCTTCTGGCATCTCTGATGTAGACACTGCCTGACCATCCCACCCAGAAATCTTTCAATGCCCGTAGAACATGGATTTCTGTTCCATGGAACTTCTGCTTAATAAAATGTCAGAAACTTTTACTGCTCCTCAGTTGGGAAACCATCATGTATGTATGTATGTATTAATATATATTTATTCATTCATACATGTATATATACACAAGAATTTTTACTTCATTTGAGATCTTCTTACAAACTAATAATAAATACTTCATAAAGCGCCTGTTCAAACTGCAAGCTGTTTCCTTCTTCATTTTTAAAATATGTGGTTATTGCTTTTGAAGAAGACAAAGTAAAGGAAACATTTCCTGTTTATAGAGGCTCATATTTAACCCTGCGTAACGAGCAGATTCATGTCAAAACATCCTAGAACCTAGAGCCGTAACTTTCTGCTTTTTAAGCACTTTTCTACTGTCACAGGAGTAGAGGGATTGGGGTTTTGTTTGCTTTGCCTACTCTTTGATTCTCTCACTCTCTCGTAAGAAATGAAATGTAACTCAAAGGCCATTCCCCTTCCACTGTCCTGGAGCGGGTGTGTTGTGTGCCTTTGCATGTTTTTGTATCTTTACTACATACGTACTTATCAGGGTTTCTCGACCTAGACACCATTAACATTTTCATCCAGACCATTCTTTGTTATAGGGGCTGCCCTGTACATTGTAGGATGTTTAGCAACATCCCTGACCTTTGCCTACTAAATGTCAACAGCACCACCATCCTGTGCCCTCTCCCCTCCACCTAACAACCAAAACTGTGACCAGACATTGCCAAATATCTCCTGGGTTGGGGGTAGGAGGACAGAGTCACCATTATCATATATCCATCTAAAACAGTTAAAATAGATCAGACGCAATGGTGCACATCTGTGGTCTCAGCTACTCAGGAGGCCGAGATGGAAGATTGCTTGGGTCCAGGAGTTCAGGACTGCAGTGCGCCATGATTGTGCCTGTGAATAGCCACTGCCCTCCAGCCTGGACAGTGTAGCAAGACCCTCATCTCAAAAAAAAGTTAAAATAGTATATACTCTTGTTCTGAGTATTTTTTAATTTATGTAAAGGGAATTACATTTTATCTATATTATTTACATAAACTACATACAATTTATGTAAATGATATATGTATATATTGCATATGCATATTCTCGTACAACTTTATTCGTTCAACATTGTATATTTGAGATTTACCCATGTAAATCTAGTTCATTTATTCTAGCTGCTTTTATAATGGTCTTTTGTATAATAGAACCACTTATTAATTTATTTCCCTCCTTAGGAACAACTGAATTTTTTCCATTTTCTTACTTAATATTGTAACCAGTGCTTCACAAAAGATCCTCATACATGGCCCGCTCAGCATTGACAGCTCCCTGGAGGGGAAGTTGCCAGGCCATAGACTAGAATAGTTTTACTAGATCTTGAGATGTTACTCTCTAAAAAGATTGTGTCAGTTTATACTCTGATCAGCAACTTATCGGAGTTCCCATTTCTTTCATATCATTCCCACACTCAGTATTATTGGGCTGTGTATTTTTGCGAGTCTTGTGGGTATAAAAAAAACTTGTTGTTTTCATTTGCCTTTCCCTAACACTAGTGAGATTGAATATCTTTTCATATGTTTCTTGACTTGGGATTTCCCCTTCTATAAATGGACTATTCATATACATTATCTGCTTTTCTCTTGAATCACTTATTTTTTTCTCATTGATTTTTAAGTGTTGTCTTGTAAGTTCATAAGTGTCTTTGATTTATTAAGTCTCATTGATTTGTAACTTTTGAGTTTTGAGCATATAGCAGTTATATGTTGTAAACATTTTCTCTCAATCTGTAGTTTGTCTTATTTAATTCAGTAACAATTGAACTTTTAATACAAAAGTTCTTGCAGGTAAAGTAATTTTTAACCACTTTTTTCTTTGTGATTTATACTTCATATTTCTGTTTTAGAAATCCTTTCCTATCCTAATGACATGAAAATATTCTCCTATTTCTTCAAAAAAATTTTCACAGTTTGGCTTTCCACATTTAAATATTTAATCTTAGTGTTTCTTTTTGTGGGTGGTGTGAAGTAAAGGTCTAGTTTTATCTTTTCCCTATCTATAGACAGTTGTCCCAGGACTGTGTATTCAGTACAGACCCACAACCAAGTGCCAGTGTTTACTGTTGATTCCTAGACTCTGTCTCCTGTTTGGACTTTTTGCCTAACTTGCACTAATACCACATGACTTTAATTACTGCAGTCTAATACTAAGTCCTAATAACTGGTAGAGAACTCCTTTCTTATCATACTTCTTCAAAATAGTCATGCCTAGTTTTGAACTTTAACTTCAAGTAGTCTAGTCCCACCAAAATATACACACGTGCATACTTTTGAATTTTGAGTATATAGCAGTTAGGAATAATTTATGGGAATAGGAATAATAATAGGAGTCTGACTCCAAAGTGACAGATCACACAAAATAGCAGAAACTTAAACAAGGTAGTTTATTTCTATCTCGTACAGAAGTCCAGCAGTGGGCAGCCCAGGCTGGCGGGGCAGCGTCCTAAAGGTGTCAGCCCCCGGCTCCTTGCTGCTGCTGTAACCTCAGCACAGGACTCCACCTGATCCTCTAAGAAGGGCGAGCCCCTGCCTCTGAGGATCTTCCTGGTCGGCCCATATTCCCTTTCTGCTGATATACCATTGTCAGAACCTAGTCAATGTGGCGGGAAACTGAGAAAGGTAGCAAGTCACACATACATACACACCCAAGAAAACCAAAACTGTTTTTTTCAAAGAGGGAAAATGGATATTGGAAGTGAACCAGCAGTCTGCTAGACTGGAGTTGGCAGTGTCTGGATAGATTATAGGATTACATGTTACCAGGCTCAATTCAGGAACATGCTGAATCTTTCCATTTACTTAGAGATCTTGCAGATCTTTTGTTTGATTTTATTCTTAACTACCTTATATTTTTTATTGCTATTTATAAATAGTAATTTTTTGTACGTACATTCTCTAAATGATTTCAATAGAGGGAATGTTACTTTTTAATTATACTCTCTTGTTCTCATGCTTTGAGAGACATTTGTAAACACTCTTGGATTTTCTAGGTAGACAGTCATCATTTGAATAATGAGTTTTGTTTCTCTTTTTCTATCTTTACCTGAGATTTTTGTTTGGGTTTGGTTTTTGTTCTCATTATGCTGTAACTTGTGCTGAATGCGAGAATTGGTAATAGGCATTTTTGTCTCTTCATGAATGGGTACTGAATTTTGTCAAATTGTTTTCATACCTATTGAGATGAGTGATTTTTCTCCTTCAAATTGTTAATGTGTAGATTATGTTGCTAGATTTTCTAAGCTTTCTGAGTATAAATCCTAGTATAGCACATCATACTAGATAATTATTTTTTAAACATTGTTGGATTGAATTTGCTGATTTTTATTTAGGATTAGTATATCTACCCAAGAAAAATAAACTATATATTGTATTTTCTTGCTCATAATGGCCTTGTCTGTTTTGGAAACAATGTTATGCTAGGCTCAAAAAATTAGGTGGGAAACTCTCCTTCCTTTTCTGTACTCTACAGCAGTTTATATAAGATAAAGAGTCCTTAAAGGTTTCATACACTTCACCTGTAGGTTTTTGGGGGGCAGATTTTTAAGTACTATTTCAATTACATTAAAGTATGACATATCCAGAAAAGTACATGCTATATAATAATAGTAATCATACAAATGTACTTTTTATGTTTATTTTATTCAACATCATTTGAGAGATTCAGCCATATTGTTGCATGTCATTATAGTTCATTCATTCAAACTACTTTATTAGATTACAGTATGTGAATATAGCATAACTTAGCCATTCTATAGTTGATGGGCATTTGGGTAGTTCCTATCTTTGTTATAAATAATGCTGCTGAGAACATTCCATCATCAAACACGTGTTTTGATGAACACGTGTTTGAATTTCTTTATCCAGGAGTGGAATTGCTGAGTCTCACATGTGGCTCAGCTTAAAGTAGATGGTCCTGAGCAATTTTCAAAGATAATTACCAATGTCTGTTTTCTCTAGAATAAGTTTTAATAAGTTATACTTTTCTAGAAAGTTGTCATTCATCAAAGTTATTGGTATGAATAAAGTATTCTTGTGATTTTTTAAAAATCTGCCATTATATCCCTTGTATTATCCTTAATACTGTTTATTTGTGCTCCTTCATCTGTCTTTTCATCAAGCTTGCCAGGTTTGCCTATTTTATTTGACTTTGTAACAGCCAGCAGTGAGCTTTAGTGACTCCTTCTGTTTCTTTGTTTTCCACTTTACTGGCATTTGCTGTCAGCTTTCTACTTTCTTCTTTCTCGTTTCTTTAGATTATTGTTACTTTCTCTAACTTATTAAATTAGGTATACATAACCCTTTAATTTTCAGTTTTCTTTTTTTAATTTAAGCTCAATATTTTAAAATTACATGAAACACTTTATTACATCCCATAAACTTTGATAGGTAGGTAATAGTTTTGTTTTATTCATTCTGAGATATCTTCTAATTTCCATTATGAGGATTTTTTTGGTTTCCAGATGTGTGGGGTTTTTTGTTATAGTTATTATTTTAATATTGATTTCTAGTTTAATTGCATTGTGGTGAGAATATAATCTGTGTAATGTTTATCATTTGGTATTTGTGAATATTTCATATAGGATCTAGTGCACAATTACTTTGTAAATACTTTACATGTAATGGAAAAGGATGTATATTCTCTAAATATTAAATGCAAGGTATATATGTCCATTTAGAAATAAACTTGTCATTTATTTTTTATATTATTATTTTTTGGCTGGTTGATATATCAGTTACTGAGTTATATGCTGAAAATTAAATATATGTCTGGATGCTTCCACTTCTCTTGTAATTCTATTTATTTTTGCTTTCTGTGTTTTGATGCCATTGTGTTATATATAAATATATTCATGTATTCTATTGATTTATCCCTAATACTGCCCTTTTTGCCTTTGAGGTCTATTTATTTGGCATGAATGTAGCAACATCAGCTTTCTTTGATTAGTGTTTCTCTGATTTTTTTCCATCTCTTTACATCAACTTGTGTACGTGTTTATATTTTAGATTTATCTTTTGTAGGTGAGAGGTGAGAGTGGCTTTTGTTTCCCTAATTTTTTTTCACAGCTGTTTTTTCTCGTAATACTTTATTCTTTTCTTTAAGGTCCTCCTGTGACATCCTAGTCTTTTTGAAGTGTGTAATCATTTTCAGATCCTCCTATATTCAGGTCCTTGGGGACCCAGTCCTCCTCTGTGTTGTGTGTGCCGACTTGCTCATCATTGGTGATTTCCTTGTGGATTTTGTAGTTTTAAATTCTGAGTTTTTCCCCACTGGAGCTTTAACCATAAATCCCACGGAACCCCAAGGCAAGAGAATCTCTCTCCAGAGTAGTTTGACGTTTGCTTTTGCTTGGCTCCTTAGGTATCTCCATCCCAAAACCAATTTTATGTAACTTTTTGATGGGTTCTGAGACCACATATGTATAGTATAACTTGAACCCCAAATTTGCCTGTGGTTCTTAATTCTCAGGCAGGACCAAGATTCCTGCTGTCTTCCGGGGGAAGACAGGCTTTTTAGTTTGATTTTTTTCATCTCTGTCGCTGAGGGTGCTGCCATTTGAAGATTGTATCTTTAGACAGATAATTGAGCTCAAAATTGCTGCCTCTTTCAGACCCAAGGCCGCATCTTCTGAACCCAAACAGTGATGAAACCCAGTGTGGTTCTGGGTGAGCAGGACCTGTGCTCCCCCGTCTCCCGGGATGCTCACTGTGTGCGGCTCTGCTTTCCACGCCCGCTTGTTCCCGAGGCCTTGCGACTCCACTTACTTCTTTCATGTTTAGCTGTGTATAGAAATATTTATCTGTTAATAGCATTTTTAGGTCTTTATAGTAGGAAGATTTTCAGATACTTAGTCTATAATTTTGTCAGGACTAGACTTCTAGAAATAGAGATTTAAATTAATAAATTCAAAGATTGTCATATAGCTAGAAACATGGATTTTTTAAAAGCAGCATGTGATGCATTTTTCTTCCCATGGTGGCTTCTTTTTTCGTTGGTGACATAGACTAAGCAAGGAACGGCATTGCTGTCGGTCCTCAGGATCCGTGGAACTACCCTCAGAGAGATGGTTACTGATCCTCACTTCTCACCTTTTCCCTGTTTGTCAGATTTCCCTTCATACTCTCTAGCCTGTTGCTGAGTTTTTATCACAGTCTGCAGTCTTCCTGCACTGGGCACGCTCAGGATTTACTTCAGCCATAAGAAGAAGAAAGGTAGAGTGGGGAAGCATTTTAAGGGCCGTGATGGAAACACCAGATATCTGGCTGCCCTCAGTGATTTAGCCTCCTCTCCATGTCTTCCTTTCTATCGCACCCTGCAAAGCCCTGAGCTCCTAAGAGTTCACTGGAGTTGGGACAGTCAGTGGCGTCACAGTCGGGCTGAAATTAGGAGTGTTTGTATGTGTCTTTCACTGCCTTCCAGAGCCACAGTGCACAAACAGCTTTTGCACTGCCCATTACTTTCTTTTCTCCTGAGCACCTACTGCAGGTGCCAATTTTGTGCTATTGACTGAAGGATGTTGTGATACTTTTGGATTCGAATTGCTTGCCTGGAGCAGATCAATATGACACTACATTCCCAGTCTATAGATGTAACTGCATTGAGAGAAAGCTCTTCCAAGCATTATGATGGTTCTGCTCCTTCTGTGTCTGATAACCGTGTGTTGATCTCTTTTTAGGGAGGAATGATCAATTGGAATCGTCTTTTTCCTCCTTTACGTCAGCGACAAAACGTAAACTATCAGGGTGGTCGGCAGTCTGAGCCAGCAGCGCCCCCTCCTCTAGAAGTTTCCGAGGAACAGGTAATTCATCAGTAATAGTTGGTACTCATTCTAAATCCATGTTTCAGAGTTGAAGCAGTTTCGATCAACAGGACTTGAAAGTAATCAAGCATGTAAATACAAAGATGGTGACAGCAGTCCATCTGCCACCATGATAGAGACTTTGGGCCTTTTTTTGCTACTGTGGTTCTTACAAGTTTGAGGAAGGCATTATTGGTTGGGAGTAGGGGGTGGGAATGCATTATGGTAGCTTGTTTTAGATGCTCTTACACTTCATATATACAAGAAACTAATGAGATTGGTTCTCTATAAAGGATCGGGAACAAGGAGGTGGGAGGATGGGGAGGGAGTGTGCCTTTGGCATGGTTTCACTTTTGTATGGTTTTGAGTCATGTTAATGTTTTACATATTCAACAAGCAAACCAAAAGACCGGGACAAATGTAAAGCTGAAAAGAAACAAATGATCTAACTGCATTTCAAATGAATAACATAATCACATTGAATGAGGGGAAACGGTTTTCAGTAACTTTTGAACCTGATATACCCTCAGTCTAATGAAGAAACAAAAAGAACTGCAAACAAATCTTAAACATTTCTTCATAGGTTTAGTTTTCATAAGGGTATGAGTATAGCAATTCTAAAATTATGCTGTATTATAGGTTTGAGCAAATGAGGAACTAGGTTGATTTTATTGTGGAAGAAGGAAAATAAAAATATAAAGCAGGGGAAGGCAAGGGAGAACCCTGTGGGGTTGGGAAGGAATTATCACTATTATTGTAAACTCATGAGTGTGTGTGTGTGTGTGTGTGTGTGTGTGTGTACACATACCCTCACTCTGACTGAGAGGGCTCAGAAGCAGTGGCCTCCTGGTAGCAATGGGCTCACCTACTGCCCAGATCTGGTTTCTAAACACTCTTCCCCACTAAAAGGAACCAGGCCTCTTTAGGGAAAGGGTGGATTCCAGGCCCAGGGTAGGGAACGTACAGGATAGCCCTGGATCATTGTGTGCCAGGAAAGTAAGGAAGTGATCAGTCGCTGCTGGGGCATGTCAGAAGACACTGGAGCCAGCTGTAGGATCCTGCTGGTCACATCTGGGGCATCAGCTTTGGGGATTAAAATAAATGAAGGATAGTAAGAATTCATGCATTATAATGATATTAGTAGATAAATATTTGTATAAATATGTACACTGGAGAAAATGAAATGCTTTTCCTGAATGGAATGTCAAGTAATAAATATACAAAGAATGATAGTATTGGAAAATCACAAATTTGCAAGCATTGTAATAAAAATCCATTCAGGGAAAAATAATCAATATATGAAGACTAGGCTATTTCTATATAGATGGTCCCTGACCTATAATGGTCAAACTGTAACAATTTTTCAGTTTTATAGTGGTGCAAAAGTGATACATACTCAGTAGAAGCCATACATCAAATTTTGAGTTTTGCTCTTTTCCCAGGCTAGTGATACGTGGTATGAGACTCTTTTGTGATGTTGGACAGCAACTGTGAACCGTTCTGTTTTTCACTTGCAGCACAATACTCAATAATTACATGAGATAGTCAACACTCTAGATTTGTGAGAGTTGATTTTGCCCAACTGTAGGGTAATGTTAAGTGTTCTGAGCATGTTTAAGGTAGGCTAGGTTAAGCTGTCATATTCAGTAGGTTAAGTATACTAAATGCATTTCGACTTACGATATTTTCAACTTACAGTGGATTTATTGGGACTTAACCCCATCGTAGGTTGAGGAGCACTTGAACTCTCAAAGTACCCCTCCACAAGTTACCTACTAATTATAAAGGAAAACAGTAATTCTACAGAGGAGAAATTGGACACCACCTTAACCAAGTTATCAAAATTAACATCACCAGTTATGGAACAAAGAATTATTATGTTCATATCCTGAAAAGGACATATCAGTTATGTGTTACAATCAACATGCATAACTTTGATCGTAAAGGAAAATAAGATAAACTTAATTTGAGGGACAGTCTATAGAATACCTGGCCTGTGTTCTTCAGAAATACGATGTTGCAGATTAAAGGAGACTAGGGAGTCATGCTGTCCAAATGGAAAATGTGATCCTGGACTGGATTTTATACTGGAGAAAAAATTTCTGATGAAAGGCCATTTTAGGATCAGTTTCATCAATTGGACTATGGATTGGATATTGGTATTACATGAATTTTACATTTCCAGGACTTGGTACATACCGACTGTGGTTAGGAAAGAAAATATTCTTGTTCTTAGAAAATACACACTGACATATGAAGGGAAAAAGCACCATGATGTGTGCAACCTGCTCTCAAATGGCTGAGGCATAATGTCTGTGCATGTCAGTACATAGTGTGTGATCGTGTGTATGTGTGACAGAGACAGAAAGAGAATGCGGCTATGGCAAAATAACAGTTGGTGAATCTGGTTAAGGAGGAATCAAGGGTTCCTGGTACTATTCTTGGAACTTTTCTAAGTTTGAAATTATTTCAAACTACAACCTTTTAAAAAGCTATAAAAGAAAGTTAAGAGTGTTGCCATCATAACACTTTGAAGTTTCCTTCTGCCTATTGTTTTTTCTTCTCAGCAAACAAAACAAACTGAGATCAGCATTTCACAGCTGACCACACCATCCAGGCCATTGCCTCCCCATTCCCTGTCCCCACAGTGAACAAATACCAGGCACCTGCCTCTGTGGCAAAACTTTGTCCTCACTTTTTCCAAAACCAAAAGGTGCCCCTGGGCAGGGATCTCATAGCCACCTCTGGGTTAGGCTGTGACAGGTGTTTTCCAGAGAAACCACTGTCATGTGCCCATTGAATTGATCCAACCCCTCCCGCTTGCGGCTTCTGCACTCGGCCTGATGGTTTCAGCAGCTCTTCAGGATTAACAGGTGGAGTATGGAGCCACAGTTTTCCTCTTCTGCCTCCTCTAGAGAATTTCTAGACTAAGGTTATCCCCATGGATAAGGAAAGTCCAGTAACCTGCCATGTGTAAAATCTTTCTATAACATGTTTAAAAAATAAGATACTGCTGTCAAATTCACTGAAAAGAAGTATCAAAATTCTGTTATATTACTGTTTACTTGATACAGCAGTGAGTCACATTCCTCATGGGGCAGCCGTTAAGATGAGGTATTTAAAGGTGATATATTTCTCAGTTTGGGCACTTCAGAAAAAAAAAGTGTCAAAAAGGGAGAAAAAGAAGTATGTGTGTGATTGAAGTCTTCAGCGTGGTTTTTTTTTTAATGAGTCATTTTTCCTTGATCATCCCAGAATGACAACAGCGAGGTTACATATTGTCAACATCAGTTTAAAACAGCACTTAATTTCTTCCTTGTGCTGTGTTATGAGAAGTTGTAAAAACATGAGGGGTTGTTTTTAACATACACTTTCTTATACATTGATTTTCAAAATCTTATCTTTGATGTTTCTTGATTATCCTGCAAATAGCTGTTATAAACCATTGTTGCCTTAAAGACGCAAGGTTCTTACTGGCATTATTCATTCTGCAGGCTCTTGGTGTTTCTTGCGGTGGGTACTATAGAGATTATAAAAGATAAAAATGATACTGTTCTTGCCCTCAAGATGCTTACAAAAAAGTTTATAAATTTATATTTTATAATCTCTTGGCCAGTTTGTTTAACCACTGTCTAAAATATTTGTTAATAACGTGTTAAGATAGCTTGAATTAACAAAAGCTTTTTTTTGCTTAATTTTTCAGTTAAATGTTTGTATTTTCTTCATTTAAATATCAGAGCCATGTAATTTTAATGCATTGAGAAACTCAGTAACTTTTTAAGCCAAGAAAAATAGAAATGATTGAGTTTTTTCCTGCTGTAAACAAATACTTTAGGAATTTAGTGAGAGTTCAAGAAAACCTGGTAGACATGAAATGTATACCGTGTACTTTGAAAGCAGAAGAATCTAAGAAGAATGTGCATCCTTTAATAAATCCAATAATAGTTTGATAGCCATAGAAATCTTTTGCCACCTTTTCTACTTTTGCTATTTTTGCTATTATTAAGATTCAAGACTTTTAGTTCTTCAGAATCCACTCCCACTTTTTGGTGAGTAAACCCACGGCACCTCTGCCAATTCATCACCCCTCAGAAATGCCACCCCAGCCCCATTTAAGAATATCCCAAGAAGGAGGCTGCTGTGCAGGCAGGCGGTGCAAGGCTGGAGAGTGCCAAGCCACACAGTGCGCCCTGTGCTGCCTGGCCTGCCAGCTAGATGGTCAGGATGGCAACAGCGACCCCCGGAAACCACAGGGCGAGATGTCTGCTCATGCCTTCCCTGTGCAGGCGTGCAGGGAGGAAGATCAGAAGAAAACCCCACAAGTTCCTACCAATTTCACAGAACTTTCCAAGTGCTCTTAGAGTTGAAAGATAACATCTGGGGAAAGAGAAGTCTAAATTTGATGAAAGGACAAAGGTAGATAAAGTAGGCTGTGAGAGGAAAATGAAGGATTATGGACCAGCTAAGGGAAGCGAGGAGAAGGCCCCCCTAAGGCCCCCCAAAGACCACTGCCTGTCCTCCTCAGAATCCCCAGCATCAAATCCATAGACCCTGGGTTTGCTTTTGGAGATGTGTAGACAAGCTGGGTGAGCTGTGGAATCAGTGACCGTGAGAAGCAGCCTTAGGACAGCAAGGTGGGGAAGCTGCTGGAGAAGGACAGGCGGTGTCACGGGCTCTGAGTCTAAAGGGAAAATGGGTGGCAAGAAGGTCCTACCAGGGTTGTCCAGAGAAAGCTAGGCAAGAAAGAGGAGGAGGAGGAAGAAGATAAATAAAAACTGTTTGTCAACAACAATAGCAAAAATGCCAAACCAAAGGCCACTTGATAAAACTCTTTTGAGTAATCATATGTGCTCAAATATCTGCTATCTTAGAAATAAGTATATCCAGGCCAGGCATGATGGCTCATGCCTGTGATCGCAGCACTTTGAGAGGCCAAGGTGGGCGGATCACGAGGTCAGGAGATCGACACCATCCTGGCTAACACGGTGAAACCCTGTCCCTACTAAAAAATTAAAAAAATAAAAAATAGCCGGGCATGGTGATGGGCGCCTGTAGTCCCAGCTACTCGGGAGGCTGAGGCAGGAGAATGGCCTGAACCCGAGAGGCAGAGCTTGCAGTGAGCCGAGATCATGCCACTGCACTCCAGCCTGGGTGACAGAGCAAGACTCTGTCTCAAAATAATAATAATAATAAGAAGAAGTATATCCATTATTCCATCTCTCTCTTTTTTATTGTTTTTTTTTTAAACAGGTATCTTTATACTACTACAACTCATACTCAAAATTAACAAATGATTACATTTTTCTCATATTTGCTTCTGATTTTTTTGAACCAAAGAGGGAGGTCGGGCGTGGTGGCTCATGCCTGTAATCCCAGCACTTTGGGAGGTCGAGGCGGGCGGATCACGAGGTCAGGAGATCGAGACCATCCTGGCTAACACGGTGAAACCCCGTCTCTACTAAAAATACTCAGGAGGCTGAGGCAGGAGAATGGCTTGAACCCGGGAGGCGGAGCTTGCAGTGACCGAGATGGCGCCACTGCACTCCAGCCTGGGCCATAGAGCAAGACTCCGTCTCAAAAAAAAAAAAAAAAAAAAAAAAAAAGTGGGAGGAAACTCATCAAGCGTATCTCTTCTGAACCCTCCCAACGCTTAGAAAATGACTGTTAGGTAAAATCAGACAGGAAAGTTAAATAAGACTAGACCGAAGCTGGGACTTAACAAAAGGAAGATGGGCAAATTTCAGCTGCTTCTCTCCCATTCATGTCTTTCCTTCCTTTAGCCGACAGTGACCAGCTGTCTGCTCTGCACCAGGGCTAAGCGCTGTGCTAAGTTCTGAAAACACTGAGATGGATAAGGTGGAATGTCCTGCCCTGCGGAGTTGTGAGCCCAGGGCAGGGAGACAGGTGGACAAAGAGCATGTGCAAGTGTTCAGGTGCTGCTGAGGCCGAGAAAGGCCGTCAGGGCAGTGGTGTTGCAGAGAAGGGGCCTGAGGACAAGTACATTGGAGATGGGGAGCCACGGATGGGTGGGCTGGAGTGGAGGGGACTGGCGGGCCAGGGCACTGCCTGGGATTCTAGAAGCTGGACAGGAAGGAGGCCAGACAGGCTCACCAAGGGTCTGATGTGTGGCATGTGGTTGTGCTCTAGACACTAAGGAACCATGCAGGATCTTGCACAAGAAACACCATCACTGGGTTTCCCAAGAGGATGGACTGGACACAGAGGAGGGGGCAGGTTATAGTCATATAATTTTCTCCATCCAGGCCCAGGAAACATGGCGCAACTGCCCAGACAAGAGATGTTACCATTTGGTGCATTCATATTAATAATACATTTGTAATGCATGTCAAATGACAAAATTACAGCAAATTTAGTGACAGATCTATTTGGCTCTTATTTGCAACTTACTAATTAGCGTGGCCTCCATTCTACAAAACAGAATGTGAGCTCCTGCCAGGAAGTACTGAAACAGTGCGTTTTGTAAGAAGGAAACAGAACAATAGAAAAATAACTGATAGGTTAACATTGAGTTACTTCAGGTTGCTTTTTTTTAAAAAAAAGATTAAAGCAGAGGGGAGTTCCTTATTATGCTGACTCTTGTAGTCTGGGATCTCGTATTTTTAGAAAAAGCAGGTCTTTTTGTTTTGGCATCTGCCTGCTTCCTTAAAGTTTCAGTTGGATTATGTGGCATTTAGCACAAGTGACTCCATTTAGTTTGGTCTTCTGGTTTGTTGGAGCTCAAAACAATGGCCTCCCATAATTTTTGTTTAATTCACATGACATGTCATGTGGATTCTGTTTATGTCTCTGAGATATCCATTAGCCCAAGTAGAGAGAATGGCTTTAAACCCACAAGGTGCTTTCACTCTTAGCTGATAAATAGCAAAATGTATTTAGTATTAGAGAATCGAAATCTTAATGAGGCTATCTCCTCTCTTCTCATCTCAGGAATCCTTACCGCTATTTCTAGAAAACCCACCTAAACTCCTAAAATGTTCACCTCCTGAAAGCAGGGATCTAATATTTATTGGTTTCGAGACACACTTGTGCTTCTGCTCTGAGTAGCCAAGCATGGCAGCACATTGGGTATTGGGTTAGCCTCCCATGGCGTCTGGTCTCCCTGTGGACAGCGAGCTCCCTGAGGGCTGGGGCCAGGTCTGCCTTGTTTCCTACCCTATGAAAAGCCTGATACACATAGATGCCCCAGCATCAGTTGGAGAGGGGTTGAACACGAAGGCGTGGCCAGTAAACTTCCCTTTCAGAACTCTTGTTTTCACGTCAAAACTGTGCTAGAGAGTGGTATTATGCCAGGTTTTCCCATTGCTTACTCTAGTGGATTGAAAATGTTTTCTAACAAGATCCCAAAGTTAGATGTGTTACAATGAAATACTAGGTGGTACTCAAATAGCAACCAACTTTTGTGGGGTGTCGCATTCTGCTGGGTGCTCTGAGAGATGTACACAAAGGAGCTCGGCCAGCCTTCACTGAAGACCTGCTCCATACCAGACCCTGACGAGGCCCTAGACACACTTGATCTCAAAGCAGCCCAGAGCCCTGGCAGGGGTATATAATAACCAGAAGCCTGAGTTCAGCCAAGAGATGTGAAAGGAGGGGGGTTCTGCAGTTCTCCCAAGGAAGAGAGTGGTCAGATGGGGAAAGGGAGTGGGGGCTTCACTGCCTTGCAAGGGTCTCGACCATGGGTCCACGTGGGGGTGGGCGGCTGGTGCCGACTGGTAACCGGTGCCAGTTGCTATGACAGCAGTGGGTGAGGCAGGCCCAGCACATCTGGGCTCCCTCAACAGGGTGTGCGTGCTACACTGCGCCCAGTGTGAGCTCAGGATCGGGTGGGGACCGTCTTCAGGTGGGCATCACTTTCTGCAAGCGTCAGAATATGGGAAGTAAAAACCCAAAAAAACATTTGTTTTTGACGCGCTTAGCTAAAAGGGAAGTTAAAGAAAACCACACTCTAGTTTGAATAAACCAAGAGGAGTATTTCACTGAGGGGAGTTGCTAGAAATCTCATTGGAATGAATGTCCCATTTTACTTATGTCAAAGAGGAGTTGAATTGCAAGTAAAATACCAAAGTGGGATTTCATTTATTTTCTTTTCTCTTTTTTTTTTTTTTGAGACATGGTCTTGCTCTGTATCCCAAGCTGGAGTGCAGTGGTGCTACATGGCTCACTGCTCACTGCACCCTCGACCTCCTGGGTTCAAGCCATCCTCCCAAACCCGCCTCCTGAGTAGCTGGGACTACAGGCACATGCCACCATGCCCAGCTAATTTTTTTTTTGGGGGGTAGAGACAAGGGTCGCCCAGGCTGGCATTTTCTTAAATGAGAATTATCTTGAGGTAGTAGGGACACACATCCCAATCATAGAAGATGTTTAAAAATAATAAGGAAAGAGAAATTGGTACAGATTTATTTCCATCTCTAGGGTGTTTTCCTCATTCAGTGAGTTCTCTGAAAAGCCCGTTATAGGGGAATGTATTCCATCTTGCTCCTTTGGAATATTGTCAGGTGACGGTGACAGTGCTCTTGTGGCAACGCCTATTTCTGTCACACTCGTCTGCCTTGGTCAGCCAGCCATGCGGAAGCGTCACACCAGGGCTGGTGGAGGGAGGGCTGCTGACGCCTGTGGTTCAGGAGCTTGTGACGAAAGGCAGCTGATGGAGTCACGCCTTGCTCCATTGGGGCACCCTGGACACCTCCAAGTGGGTCTTCATCCCTGTGGGGGCTCTGGTGGGGCACCCTGGACACTTCCAGAGCGGGTCTTCATCCGCGTGAGGGCGGAGCTGGAGTTTGCTGTTGCCGCAGCACCAGCCGTCCCCTGGTGTCCTCTGAGTGGCCTTATCTCTGCTCCTCACCTCTGGAAGTCAGGTTTCCTGTCACAGAAAGCAGGCTCTGGATGTTACATTTGGGGAATGTTAGTGTCTAGAAATAAGAAATAAGTAGATGTGGAAGACAGGAAAGCATAGCATGCTGGAGGTGAACCCAACTAGAGCTGGCTTCTCAATGAGGTTAGAGGAAGGAATCATTTCGATTTGGGGGCTAGAAACCAAGCTGCACTCTAATCTGATATTTTGTGGTGAGGATTTTTAGGCAGAAACTTCCTGTGATGCCTGAGCAGGAGGAAGGTACTGACTGCTCTGCGATGGAGAGGGAATGTTGAAAGAATGCCGTTTTAGAAAATTTCTTTGGGACATTTTTAAAATTTTCCAGACCAATGACTGCAAGCCCATCAAGCCAAGGCTGACGGAGTTGCAGCATGCTGCGCCGCGCCTCGCCTCGCCATTGCCTCCACTCACGCCAGAACACGTGTCTGTCCTAGCACAGTCTTTTCCAGAGTCTCAGTGTCCTCCCAGCATTCTCATTTTGTCCTCCACATGTTTATTGGTCACTTTTGATCTTCACGTTCAGCCTTCTCTAACCGGTGCTGGGCACGGGTGTGTCAGGCCTGTGTTGGGAGGAAGCAAGCCAGGCCTGGTGCCCGCCCTCAGGGAGCTCACCGTCTGTGAGGGAGACCAGATCCATGCAAGGCCCTAACCCAGTACCCAACTCATGCAAGTACCTAGTGCCAGTCCTTAGAGCAGAGGAGACCGTCTGTAAATATTCATTCCTGTACTTGAACAACTTGACATCAGGAGATTTTACATTGAAACTTTCTCTTCCTGTGGATGTTAGATCGGATCAGGTGCTCGTGGTGAGTTCTGATGCTTCTCATCCCAGTAGCTGAACTACAAAGACAGGAAGCAGCCTGCAGAGAAAATGAAATAGTTCAGGGTTTCAATGTGAGTTAATGTGTGTTGTGGCTAAAATATGATGCTTTCGATAGGGAGAGAGATGGGCTGACCATCTATAAATACCATTATTTATATAGTCATCAGAGGTGTGTATTTGCTAAACTTTATAAATACATAAAGTGTTTCCAGGAGTCACTAGAACAACACAGGCTTTTTGTTAGAATGTTATGCTCACCATTTAAAAAGATTGCTCCTGTCTTTTTGACTTCACTAGGGCCCACCACACACCTGACCCCACTGTCCTCCATAGGATAATAGTGGTCCTGAGAGGTCATGTTTATTGAGGGCTTGTCATGTGCCCATCACTGTTCTGGGCTTCTCACATGCATCCCTCTCATCTCCCAAACTGCGAGGAAACAGAGAGCCAGAGCCTGGTCCCCTGCATCTGGTCATACGGGGCCAACTCCAGAGCTGGGGTCCCCCTGCCACCCAGCGCTGGAGGCAGAACTGAGGCAGCATACAGCCTCCCCTGCATTTTTATTTCACGGAAACATGAACCTGGTTTTCTGTCCCTACAATTGAGTACCCCTTATCCAGAATGCATGCTGCTTTAGTCCTTCAGTAAGCCCATCACACATTTTCACCATGTCGTCTGTAGACACTTTTTCTGCAGTGTTAACATCATCTCCATCATCACTGTTGTCACAGTCATCTTGACTCAACCATCTCAGCTATTTCACCATGGGTCAATTGATGAACAGCTGGAGCCCCCTTATCGATGTTAAAAACTTCAATATCTGGCTCACGCCTGTAATTCCAGCATGTTGGGAGGCCGAGGTGGGCAGATCACTTGAGGTCAAGAGTTCAAGACCAGCCTGGCCAACATAGTGAAACACAAAAACACAGAAATTAGCCGGTCGTGGTGGTGCATGCCTGTAGTCCCAGCTACTTGGAAGGCTGAAGCAGGAGAATGACTTGAACCCAGGAGATGGAGGTTGCAGTGAGCCGATACCGCGCCACTGCACTCTAACCTGGGTGACCCACTGAGACTGTGTCTCAAAAATAAAATAAAACTTCAACGTCCACTTCTTCCAGCTTACTGACAGACTCCAAAGGTATATTTTTTACCTGTTTGGAGGTCAGACATCATTTTATCCTCACTTGACATGTGGAATCCTTCAAAGTCACCACCTCGTTCATCATCATCACTGAACATAGCAGAGGCCAGAGATTGTGCCAGGCTTGCGTAACTGTGTCACTTGTTGTGCCAGGCTTAAGTCACTGTGTTGCATGCATTGGCAACACCACGTATGGCATCCTTCATGCTAAACACCTCTTGAAAATCTTCGTACCCATTCATTGCTGCTAGCATGTTGTTCGAGAAGGTACTTTTATATTTATCTTTCATTGATCTAACGATACCTTGGCCACAAGGCTGAATGAATGAAGTCACATTTGAGGAAAAGTACATGGCATAAACATTATTTTTGATGAGCATTTCAGCTGGAGGATGAACGGAAAAGTTGTCAAGGAATAACAAAGTATTTCAGTCATCATCCAGCCCAGCTTCCCTCCAGTGAGCACAAGCCGCAGGTCCAAAATGTTTGTGAGACCAATCAGAAAAGATACTCCTAGTTAAACATGCCTTTTTGTTAGCATAATGATGGCCTGGTAAGAAATTCACTCCTTGAAAACAGCAAGGACACAAGCTTTTGCCTGTCATGCAAGTTTACGCTTATGCACGCCTCTGCGCTAGCGCATCCCAGCAGAGTTGTCCTGCCCTTGATGTCTTCAGTTCCTGGGGGGGCTGTCTCATCACCTGTAGTTTGTGTCCTTCTGGAACAATAAACCAAAGCAGTGATTCCATCAGCATTATAGACTTGTTCTGGCATCAGATTTTCGTCAGCAATGACCTTGGCAAACTCAACAGTGAATTTCTTTGCTGCTTCATGATGCTTTATCACCACATTAAAAAATTTAGTTTCATATTTTTTCTGAAATTTCTGCAGCCAACATGTTGAATATTCATAGTTCCCTTTCGTTTTCGATTCATCCTGATAGATCCTTGCTTGTTTCCTGACCCACATAGCATTAAGTGGCAGGTGTTCGCTGCAACACCAAGGGATTCATCCTCGGTACATGATCAGGATCTTCATTTTTAGCTTTATGCAGTATTCCTCTATTTTTCATTAATTTGTGTTCATCACTTTTAGCATAGAACTTCAACAGTTTGTCCTTCTGTTTCTTTAGGTCGTATATGGTGGTCACTCCAACTCCATACTCTCCTGTAAGACATTTTACACTCACACTGCTCTCTGCTTTCTCCAACAGCTTGACTTTCTATGCTATAGATAAACATAAATCTTTTCTTATCACTGTTACCCAGAAGGGTATCTGCAGGCCCTTTAGATATTTAAACAACATTTTTATAACAGACCAGAAAGTAAGCAAAATAACACAGTGAGTGATGCACGTGGGATTTGGCCCCAGGCAGGGCATTGTGGGGAACGTGCCCACTGGCATGTGCTTGTGTGGGGGAATCGGGGCATGTGCAGAAAAGGCACGTCACAGCTGCAGGAGGGTGAGAGGGTCTCTTTTCCCTTGGAGACACTGAATAAACTACATGTTGTGGCCTGCATTTTGACTGTGGCCCATCACATGAGGTCAGGTGTGGAACTTTTTCCATTTGTACCGCCATGTTGGTACTCAAAAAGTTTCAAATTCTGGAGCATTTTCGATTTTGAATTTTCAGATTAGGAATGCTTAACTTGTGTTTTGCTTACCTGACTGCACATCTGCACAGGCCTCGATTTCATCTTTCTGTAATTTGAGCACAGGAGGTGATGCTTCACATGCTAAATAAGCTTTCCCAGGAGAGACTGTAATGAGATGGGCGGGGATTGGGTGTGCTGGGCTTCTCTAGGCAGATGAATAGTAAGAGCCACAGCAGTAATAGTTAGTGTCTGCCAAAGAGGCCTATAGACAACTGTTCTTGTGTTGCTAGTTTTTGCTCCAGTTCTTACTGTCTATATTGTGAACCACTGAAACTACATAGAGAAAGGACAGCAGGGGCCGCTTGGCTAACTTGCAGGGCTGTGAGCACTGCACCGCACCCCTCCACTGGGGAGTATTGGGTAAGCACCCATCGGAACACCTATCCCCTGACCCTCGTCGTCCTTGCTGGCTGGTTGTCATCGCATACCCAAGCCGAAGCATGCAATTTCAGTTTGCCATGAATGTTTCGTTTTGGACACTACAGGACACTTTCAGGTACCATTTCTTAGCATAATTGTTTATTCTTTTTAAAGAACTGTGCTAACATTATTGCTACTTAGCAGTTGTTTTTAATCTGGTGAAAATACACGTCAGTGGGCAATGAAAGTTCTCCTATCACACTTGTCTTCTCACCCATAAAAATTGCATAAAGCTCTGAAGCCAGCTTTGGCTAAAGGAGCATGATCCACCCCTCAGAGGATGAAGAGCAAACCTGCTGCAAGCTTGTGACAGCAGACACTCTCTTCTGCCAAGAGCTGTGAAAAGCCAGTCTTAGTTGTCAAAACCAGCACCATGGCACATGTCGTTCATGTCTGAGAGAGAATAAACTCAGAAGGAAGTCTTGTGTACATGGAAAACTTTTGTTCTCACTCTAGGATGTCACCTATGTGACTTACAACCCAGCCCAGCCATCCCAGACCTAAGGGCTTCTTCCCTCTCCAGGGCAGGGCCTGCGTGCAGTCCGTGCTGCTGCCCTGTCTTGGTGACCTGTGTGCAGCCTGCCCATTATCAGCATCCTCTGGATTCCAAACCAAATGCATCATCAGTGGAGGGAGAGCTCAAGTGCCAGGTGGAGCTGTGGCCTAAGGTCACACCTCATCACTCCAGATTATGAATCGTGATTTGCCAAATCTCCAAATTGCTGAGTGTGGACAGCAGATGGATTGTTTCTGCTGGCTGGGTGCAAAGCAGCAGCCAGTCCTCAGCTGTGCTTGAAGTACTACAGGTAGTAGTAAAAGTAGCTTTTCCAAGCCATTTAAATAAATGTCATTAAGAGTGGCCAAGTTGTTTGGGGGCCATGGCATCATGGTGGTGGATAACAGGGGAAGGTAGGCAGGCCACCTCCCATTTGGCCTGAGTTACCTCCACCAATGACAGTGGTCCTTAACTGGAAGTAACTGGAGGAAACATCATACAGGTTATTTCAACCCGAGATTGGAAAGACCACCTTGATCAGCGAGAGTTTTCCTTCCACGTGATATATATCCAACCTGAGTCCTCCAGCCCCTCTCCCTGCGCAACCTGATGGAGGCTTGAGAAAGCACTTAGCTTGAAAATGTTCCTAAGGAAAAGGAAAGTGTGAATTCTGAGAACCAAATGGCAGAATTGAAGTTTCACGTCTGGCAAAAGCCAGAACAGATTATTATCAAATAGATGATTTGTGAACGTTGAAAAGACAGCTGTGGCCTAGGACACCAAACCAATGCCATTGGCAAGATGTCACCAAGACCTTTGACAACATCTCGTCAGCTTATGAGAGATGTTGGTGACATGCAGAATGGATAATGATAGTGCAATAAAGTGGGTTTGAAACTGATTAAAAATGTTCATTAACCCCTTGAACACAGAGTTCTGGACTCTTTGACCTGACCTGTTTGACATTTTCATCAATAATAACTTGAACGAAGTTGTAGAGGTTTACTAATCAAATTTAGGCATGATGCAAGTTTGAGGGAGATGATTAACAGCAGATAACAAAACTAGAATGGAAAAGAATTGATTTTGGTTGGCTGGAAAATGGTCAGATGGAATTTAACAGAGAGATGTACAGTCCTAGACTTCAAAGGTCAGGTGGGATTTGAGAGACCTGACTCGAGAGCATTTTATGTGAAAATTCCTGAGGGTTTTCAGCAGGCCCAGCTTAACTGGCCACACCAGTGATGCAGCTCCTTACACAAGAGCGTGCACAGACACACACATACATGCACACTACTCATGCATTCCTCTGCTCTCATTGAAGCTAAGGGCCCAGACTGTCGGAGGGCAGCAGCCTCACTGCTCATTGCCCCGGTGAGACCACACCCATGGTGTCACACTCAGTTTTGGGCACGGTGTTCTGAGATGGTGTGCACAAATGCGAGGGGACTGGGCTGAAAGGAACTGGATCCTGAAACACAGGAATGAGCAAAGGCAGCCACAGCCCTCATACTGGGAGTTCACAGCGGTGGGGAGAAGCTATCGCCCCACAGACACAGCTGCGGGGAGCCCAGGACAGAAGGCAGTGGGGCCCTGAGGACTTCACTCTGGGAGCCTTCTAGTCTGGGAGACATGGGAAAGGGCAGGGGCTCCAAGACTCACCAGGGGAAGAGGAGTCAGCAGGCTCAGGGCAGAGGGCAGAGACGGCAACAGGCAGAACAAGCCGCGGTGCCCACAGGCCAGGGTGGGGGCCGAGAAAAGCCAGTGGTTGAGGGAGGAAGGAGAGGGCTGTCACACCCACAAAGTGCTTTATGTAGGAAAAGAGAATAGGGTTGTTCTCGGTTACTTCAAAGGACAAAATCAAGAGCTGTGGCGTTGTGCGAATGGCAGCTCGTGAGAGGCAGAACACCAGGGTGGCAGCATTCTCAGCCACCTGGCAGCAAGGCCAGGGCACTCAGCCACAGCTGAGGTGCATATGAAGCATTAGGAGTGTGCATGTGTGTGTGCCTGTGCATGCTCTTGTGTAAGGAGCTGCATCACTGGTGTGGCCAGTTAAGCTGGGCCTGCTGAAAACCCTCAGGAAATTTCTCATCAAATGCTCTCGAGTCAGGTCTCTCAAATCCCACCTGAAAACCCTCAGGAATTTTCTCATCAAATACTCTCGAGTCAGGTCTCTCAAATCCTACCTGACCTTTGAAGTCTAGGACTGTACATATCTCTGTTAAATTCCATCTGACCATTTTCCAGCCAACCAAAATCAATTCTTTTCCATTCTAGTTTTGTTATCTATTGTTTTGTTACCTATACCACTCTCTCCTCTGGCGGGAAAACAAACTAGAAGGTTTCTGCCTTCGCTGCGCGCTGCCCACCAGCCCCGGGCAGCTGAGCGTGAGTCACCTGAGGGTACCGTAGTGTCCCAGGTGCTGGGCCTCTTGCTGCCCCGGGACAGCCCTCCGCACCACAAGGCATGTAGAGGACACCTAGCAGCCCTTCTTAGCTTCCTAGCCAGGGCTGTGCGTCTGTCCCTGTGCTAAGGGTTGAAAGCAACGTTCCAGGAAGGAGCACACTCAGTGCGTGCGCTTGTAAGCCTGGTCCTCACCCACTGAATGGTCCCATGACATGGGCAGCAGCCCCTGTTTGGAGAAGCCCTGGCTGGACTCCAGCTTCTGAGCAGTGTCCACTACGTGTCCCTGTTTGCCCTCAGCTCTTCCCTAAGGCTTTTGGGGGAGGAGGGGTCTGGGTGTCTGGGCCTGCATGGTCACTGGGGGGTTCCCTCCCCCACCTGCCTCTCTCCTGTCTGCACCTTCTTCCTCACCTTGCTGGGTCCTTGGGTTAATTTTGCTCAGAATATCCAGAGTTAGCCACTAGGCTGTGGGTGAAATGGGATGGAGAGGAAGAACAGCAGGCTTTCTGGAGCCACATGCCCGTCCCTTCCTCCAGCCACCCCATGCCATAGTGCCCACTCACACACCCCGAGTCCCCTGAGCAGAGGGAGGGGTGGCAATACTGGGCCCCTTCTCTTTCCACCATGTAACACCAAGTAGCTCGCTCTCTTTCGGAAAAAAAATTGGAAACTCTGACTAAGTCCTCAGGTGAACCCACAAAAGCCTCTTTAATGCGCAAGTGACTGAAAAACTCAACATGTACAAGACTGTTGACTTTTACGAGATGTTATTGCAAGTGCAGTTTATTTTAATATAAGTACAAAAAAAGTATTCCTGTGGCAATCTGGGGCCATGAATATTTTTGTAATACATTCTTAATTGGGAAAAAAGGTTGCAAATAAGCTTTAGTAACACTGCCGATTTCGATACTGGAGACTGCCTGTAGAGAAAAGTACAGGAAATCTCCATATGCACAGAATCAGGATTTGTGGTCAAAAACAATGCACGCCCGCTCCTCCCTGCTTCTGGTGGCTTTCGCTACCTCCTTCCCTCAGTTGCTGCCCCAGGCTCAGCCCCCCTTTGCTGCCTGTGTAAGCCCCAGGCTGCGAGCGGGACAGCTGTTAAAAGTAGTCCGAGCACCCAAAGGCAGGCAGTTCTGTGGCAGTGGCACCAGGAGCGTGATGCCAGGGCTGAGCGTGTGTCACCGTCATAGGGAATCACATTTGACGCTGAGGTGTGTGGCCTGGCAGTGAGCCTGGGCAGCTCATGCTGACCTGCTCCCAAGGCCTGGTCCCACTAGGCCACTTGACCCTCAGGAACCCTGTGTCTTCGTCTGTAGA
Source organism: Chlorocebus sabaeus (assembly GCF_047675955.1). Lineage (NCBI taxonomy): Eukaryota > Metazoa > Chordata > Mammalia > Primates > Cercopithecidae > Chlorocebus > Chlorocebus sabaeus. Next base: position 81,372,278 of record NC_132906.1, read on the forward strand.
CTGAGGGTTACATGCGAGAATGCATATATATCAGCTACCCCTAGTAAACATTGAAAAATTTGTACCTGGTGTAACTTTTAAGTATCAGATTCCATATTGAAATGAAAATGGTTTTTTGTAAACAGTTTTGACCTTTGCCACACGGCTCACATGAGGAACATTTGGGGCCCAGGGATAAGCAGCAGTGTCGTCAGCGCCCTCAGGTTTCTGGGTTTTCTCTGCCTGCAGGTCGCCCGGCTCATGGAGATGGGATTTTCCAGAGGTGATGCTTTGGAAGCCCTGAGAGCTTCAAACAATGACCTCAATGTCGCCACCAACTTCCTGCTGCAACACTGATGGTCCCAGGCCAACACTGGGACCGGACCGGCCGCCGAGTGACAGTGCATGGTCCCCACCATCAGATCAGCCCGGGGACTGAGCATCTCTGGTGCTGATGTTCTTGTGGGAAGAGGGAGGTTCCACCGCACCCCTGCCTTCAACCCCAAGACTGTTGCCGTTATAGTATGGAAATAAGTTTGCCATTACATTAGCATGTATTTTCTACCTATATTTTTTATTGGGCATTTTCCCTAGGTTGGAGAGTCATCACTCGTTTTGAATGTGTTTAAAATGCATTAAAATGGAAGATTTCTGCAGGCAGTTGAATGGCACTCCAGATGGGGAATTGCCGTAACCCTCTTACTGTAACGTGTCATCTCCTGCGATGTGATGGGGAGAGGGTGATGTTATTTCATAACGGACATGTCAGATCCTTCTTCATGGACTTTTTTAGTTACTGTTTCTTCTCTCAAACTTGTTTTCAAATCTCTTGGGAGTGAGGGAGAAACGGGGAGCTGAATCCTCCCCCGAGCTGTTCTAGGCCAGGGGACTCCGCAGTACCTTCTCCTATATCTAGTAACAAAGAATGGTGATAACCATGCACTGGTTCAAGGTTCTGGAGTTCTCCATGAAACTTGGGTTAATTTTGCTCAGAATATCCAGAGTTAGCCACTAGGCTGCGGGTGAAATGGGATGGAGAAGAACAGCAGGCTCTCTGGAGTCACATGGGCTGACTAGGGCACTCTGTGGCTGGCCTGGCACGGGCTCAGCCCGGGAAGAGGAGAAACGATCCCTTGCCTGCCCCGTCCCTGTGGCAGGGCTAGCTGCCTGGCCCTCTCGGCTTGTAGCCAGTCAGCCCCTCTGGCAGCAGGTTCTCCTCAGGGCTTGGGTCTTGAACCTGTGGCGGCAGGAGGCAGGGCAGACTGTGGAGGATGGGATGCAGGTCGGGGAGAAGGAAGGCAGGGGTGGACCGCCCTGAGCATGAAAAGACCCCAAGCAAGTTGGCTCTTGCAATGTGCAACTGTTATGTTCTGCAAAATGAGCAACGATGTATCAAATTGATGCAAATTTAGATGTTGATACTTACAATAAAGTTTTTAATGTGTTTTACTCTTCAGTATTTTTCTATCAGACTTGTACAAGTAAAGCCTTGTTCCAGGCTATGCATTTACCAGTCAACCAAATCCTCCGCACTGCTCGTCTTTCTTCAGAAGACTGAGTGCTTGTTTGAAGTGAGTGAAGCGCATTTGTTCCTGTAAGTAGCACTGCCCACAGAACACCCCCGGTCAGTGGCATTACCTGTGGAAACCTGGAAGCTGGGTCTTACTGAGGCTGCCTGGGGCCACTAAGCTGCTCAGAAATGGGGGTCAAGGTGACTTTCTTGGAGCCCCGCTGGTCCCACGCACAAGCCCCTCCTTGAATCTGAGTTGCGCCACCTCAGGTTGAAAGGAACGATTGACGGTGGTGGAGATGTCCCTGACCTCATTCACTAACCAGGCCTCATTCAACACCTCCTGAGAGTGCTGAGCAAAGCCATGTGGGTCTGACCTCGGAGGCAAACCAAAATCCACTCTCTGTGTTCCCCGTGCAAAGGGGCACAGGCAGAGAACAACCAAAAATACACCCCCTCCTGCATGCCACCCCTTCAAACAGCACCTAGCCAAGTAAAACCAAACCAGAGGCAAAGGTCTCCCTCGGAGACTGGGGGGCAACAAATAGCCCCTTGGCAAGTAGCTAATTAGAGGCCTCAGTTCACACCTGCCAGCTGTTCTTGACTGTTTGCTGATCAGGATTCCCTTGGGAATGAGATTGTATTTTGGAGACTTTGCCCTGCCCACGGGAACCTTAGTGACCCTCTGTGTTGGTTGTTTACAGAGTAGAGGATTGAGGACCTAAGTAGTGGCAGAGCTGGGAGACAACTACAGGCTTGGTTTGTTCTCTTTAGTTCTTTGAGCCTCTTTCCCAGTTCCTCGCAGCTGCCAAGTCCTCACCTTTGCAGTGGTGGCCTGTGATTCTCCATCCTTGTCATGCAACTGCCAGGCCACTCTCCCTCCATCACCACCTTCTGGACAGTCACACACACACACACACACACACACACGTCTACCTTTTCACGCTTGGCCATGTTTTCTGTCTTACTGGGGTTCGCGTAGCTCACGCACTCTTGCTTCCTGCAAATATTGAAAAGCATTGACACAGGCATTCCCGGCAGAAGTCTGAACACCTGAGAGCTCCCCCACCTCTTGTCAAAACACTGGGACTCTTCAGACTGATGGCACCCGCAAGGAAGACCTGTGGAGCCATGCCAACCAGAGGAGGGTGCCAGTGAGCCGCTTGACTCAGCTTCCTAAGGTCTAGAAAAGGTTTAGCCTTTTGATTTTGTGCACACGGTAACAGATTGGGCTTAATTTTCGGGTGAGCAGATTTATAGATAGTGAAATGAGAAAAGGAGGGAAGATTGTCCATAGTGACCCCTTTCTCCTGACATTAAGGAAAGCCTGCCTATGAAGTTCCAAATCATAAAGCTAGAGTGAGTTTGGGTTAGAAAGGTGGAGATGTTAGGGAAATTGAGTACAAAATTGTGAACACACTCCAGTGTCATTTAGAATATTCTGTGAGTCCCTGAGTTTATGTTCCTACAGTTGTTCTTAAGTTGAAATGGAAGTGTCTAAACCATAGACTTAAGAATTTTATCAGGCCGGGCGCGGTGGCTCAAGCCTGTAATCCCAGCACTTTGGGAGGCCGCGACAGGCAGATCACGAGGTCAGGAGATCGAGACCATCCTGGCTAACACGGTGAAACCCTGTCTCTACTAAAAAGTACAAAAAATTAGCCAGGCGAGGTGGTGGGCGCCTGTAGTCCCAGCTACTCGGGAGGCTGAGGCAGGAGAATGGCGTAAAATCCCGGGAGGTGGAGCTTGCAGTGAGCTGAGATCCGGCCACTGCACTCCAGCCTGGGCGACAGAGCGAGACTCCATCTCAAAAAAATAAAAATAAAAGAATTTTATCTTAACCTGAGAGCTTACCTGATATTTAATTTGTGAGAATCAGGAGTAGTTTCTTCACTTCCAAGTTCCCCTAACCAATAGCCAATAGTGTTTTTGTAAAGGGGTGGACCAAGAATGCCAAAATGGGCTTTCCAGCTCAGACTAAAATTCCAGCTCTAAGACTGAAATCTTACACATGACAAAAATTGCCAGAAGTATGTGAATTTATAACCTGCCCATATAGCCCTGTCTGATGCAGAAACAACCCCACTAGCTACATTTGAACAATGCCACGAATAGACCTGGGATTCAGGTAGAAGGGATGGGGGAAGTGGGCACTGGATGTTGGAAATCAGTCTGAACAGAGGCGGGGACCAGAGAGCCAAATCACAAGTCCTGCTCTTGGGATAATGGAGTGAATCAGGGAATTAGGAGAGAGGAGGACTGAGGATGGAACCCTGAGGAATTCAGCATCTGGAGAGGAGGAAGAGGCAGAGAGGCGGCAGGAGGATCAGGAGAGGGCAGCTCAGGTGGGGACGTGGGAGAGTCAAGGGTTGGGGACGCTACTGTTGGGAAGGGCAAGGGCAAGGGCCGAGTGGTGGTGGCTTCCAGAGGAAATTTAAGGACCAGTGAGAAAGTGGAGGTGGGGCACAGGCTCAACAAGGACACTTGGCAGAGGGGAAGGGGAGAGCTAGGGACAGAGACCATGAGATCCAGGCCCAGAATGGGGTGCACTCACGAGCCACAAAGCGGGGTACCACAGGAACCAGAAGCATGCTTCGTTCAGTCCCCTGGACCTAGAGGAAGGAGAAGATGAAGGGCAAAACGAGGAGCAAAGGTGAGGAAACTCCTGTCCTGGAGTCTTTAGCTCCATAATAGAGGAGGGCCTGGGGGCTAACAGAGCGGACGGACATCTTTAAATGAGAGAAGCGCGAAGGATCTACATTGGCCAGAAACAATGGCTTTGGCTTCTTTTTTATTTTATTTTTATTTTTATTTTGAGACACAGTTTCGCTCTGTTGCCCAGGTTGGAGTGCAGTGGCGCCATCTCGGCTTACTACAACCTCTGCCTCCCAGGTTCAAGCAATTCTCCTGCCTCAGCCTTCCAAGTAGCTGGGATTACAAGCACACACCACTACACCCAGCTAATTTTTGTATTTTAAGTAGAAAAGAGATTTTGCCATGTTGGCCAGGCTGGTCTCGAACTGCTGACCCCAGGTGATCCGCCACTTGGCCTCCCAAAGTGCTGGGATTACAGGCGTGAGCCACCATGCCCGGCCCTCTTTTGTTTATTAACTGCAGTGTTGTGGTCTGCTGAACCCCCTGCTTAATGGGAATTTCAAATATCCTAGAGATTTACACAATGCCAAGAAACTAGCTGGCGTGTGTAGGTCCCTGATAGCCAGTCCACAATTCCCAGGGAAGTTGATCAGTTCTGTGACCTTTCTGGAATGTTCTGTGTGAGCTGCCCTGGGAGTCTGAGTAGACTTGGAGTGGGAGAGAAGAAAGGAACCTAGGTATGTGGAGGAGGAGTAGGGGAGAGAGGTCTGCAATAGGAATCTCCCCAGACCAACACCAGCAAATTGAGTTACGACCCACCATAGTCCTCACCCGGACACAAAAATCATTTAGGGACAGAGGGCTGTCCCCAAATGGCCAGACCCACAGATTCCAGGGCCTCCAACTTCACCACAGCGAAACAGAAGCAGCAGCAACAGTCCTGCATGACCTCCAGGCAGAAGGACCAGAGAAAACCTCCAGCATCGCACTCGGCCCAGGCACAGGGGGCTCTCCCCAAGCTGACAGCAAGCACCCTTGCCCAGCCACTTCTCCCCAAGGGTCTGTCTGTTCTGAAACACAGGGGGCTCGCAGGTTCCTAGAACTAGAACATTGGAACTAGAGAACATTCATCTGGTGTAGCCCACCTCTTCAGCTGAGGAGACAGGTCAGAGAAGGTGCCAGGGTAACTCGGCCGGGCTCCCGAGGGCCGTGATGGACTTGAGGCCAAAGTCAGCTCCCTGAGCCAGGCCTGTCCTCAGCCCTCCCCTGGCTGCTTCGGGCCTCCCCTCAACCTAGGCAGTGGGAGGAGAGCAAGAAGGTCCCCAGGGTTGGCCCTCAGACTCCTCTTGGGACTGTCCTGCTCCCTCATCCCACCCACACCGCACCCAGCAGCACCCACGGCTCCTCTTCAGGCCAGCCCTCATTGCCGTCTGCGCAAGAGGGGAGCCCAGAGGGATGTGGCAGTGAAACACGGGCCCGATTCTCCCCTGGGGCCAGCGTTTTCCAAACCCACTACCTCTGCCTAAAGCCGTGTCCACCTGGCTGTCACCACAGACAGAATGGGAGACTCGGGTCTTGGAATCAAAGGTGCTTTCCTGCCACGCAGGATGATAGCCCCATGACATGCTAAAGTGGGCTCGTGGTGACAGTGTCTCCTGAGATTCAACTCGCCTTGAAGACAATTCACCTTTGCAAAGGTGGCCAGTTGGAACCTGAGTAGAAAGCTGGATTTGCTGTTGGGTTTTCCCCAGATGATGTGCAGCCATGGAGCCTTTGCACACTGCTTTGCATCCACCACAGACAGACCCAGGCTAAGGGAAGCATGGAGACTGCGGATATCAGGCAAGGCCTGGGAGAGCTTCCCTCGCTTCTGTCCAGTGTGTTCACCAGCCTGCTTTAAAGGGAGGAGTTGCCAGAGGCTCTGGGAACACCAAAGGCAAGGGCCCCGGGAGGTGGTGGCAACGGGCCCCGGGGACTGGCTTCTTGCTCCTTGGGAGCCCAGGGAAGCCACTTCTTCCCCTTCTGATAAGCCCTGCCCCATCAGAGACGGCTCTGCTCCCTGGTGGGAGAAGCTCCCGCCATCCTCTGCCTTCCCCTGTCCCTAGACAATCATATCGGAGCCCACGTGATGGACTTTTCTGTTTAACAAGGCTTTCAGTGCTTCATGGGGCTATAGGCAGTTTTGCTCTTTTGCTATGTTGGCAGTTCTGTGTACAGAGTTCCTATCATACGATGCTAATATGATGTTAAACAGAAGCACCATATTACATCCGGAAGCTGATCAGCCTAAAACTATCGATGCAGATTTTGTAAAACCCACATTTGTATAACCTATGGTTGACCCCAGTTTTTCATATGAATAAAGCTGTCGGAACCACAGAGATCTTTTGCAAAATAGGCAGTCTCTTTGGAGGTAGGCCCCTACTGTGCTTAAATGTACAGAGATGAAGGTGATAGTAACTCTTAAGGCCTGTTTAAAGGAGGGACGTGTGTGTTTTGCTTAAACATAAAAAGTCTAGCAAATAATTCAAAAAAACCAACCCCCTTAACACAGTGAGAGCAGCCAAGGCAAGCCCTTCTCCAGCCCTGGGGGAGTCGTGATGAGGCTCCTACTTGGAGATCACTCGAATCTGTCTGGGCGACAGAGCGAGACTCTGCCTCAAAAAAAAAAAAAGAATAAAGCCAGGTACTCACTCCTAGCCTGTCTTACTCCTGATTATGTGAATGGCTGTTTCAAATTATCACATTTCAAATTATGAAATTTCTAAATTCAGAGCTCAAAATTACTTCAGAATGATAAAAGAGGCCGGGCGCGGTGACTCAAGCCTGTAATCCCAGCACTTTGGGAGGCCGAGATGGGCGGATCACGAGGTCAGGAGATCCAGACCATCCTGGCTAACACGGTGAAACCCCGTCTCTACTAAAAAAAATACAAAAAACTAGCCGGGCGAGGTGGCGGGCGCCTGTAGTCCCAGCTACTCGGGAGGCTGAGGCAGGAGAATGGCGTAAACCCGGGAGGCGGAGCTTGCAGTGAGCCGAGATCCGGCCACTGCACTCCAGCCTGGGCGACAGAGCGAGACTCCCGTCTCAAAAATAAATAAATAAATAAATAAATGAAACAAATCAGGATACAGTTGCCTTGGGGGAAGACAGTGGGTAGGGCTGGGGCAAGGCACCCGAGGGCTTCAGAAACTCCAGGAGTTTGATTTTCTGAAGCTGGGTGGAGGTACAGGGTATCTGTTTTACTGGTTTTTAAATGTGCTACATATATCCTGTATGTACTCTTCTGTATTATGATGTATTCAATCAAAAGTTGAAATTCTCCAAAGATAAATTCTCTCCCCTCTTTGATCATTTGCCAACTTCGTCCAGAGATTCCTATACACTCTTGGATCCCTTTTCCCTGGGAGAGCTCCAGAACTCTGGAGCTGGGTGGACAGGGGTGTAGACCAGGCAGCGTGGTGCAAGGGATTCCAGCCTGGAGCCTGAGCACTGAGAGTTGGGGAGACTCCCGTCTAGGAGAGCCTCTGACACCGCTCCTCTCCTTTCATGTGAAAGCTCTGTTTCCAGCCCCTGCTGCGGCTGGGAGAGGGCAAAGCTTTTCCTTGGTGTTTACCCACGGATTCTCACACTTTCCAGATGATTCCTGTTTGCTCCCAAACCTTATCCCTCCTGTTCAAGGTTTCTACCTCAAGGGGAGAAGTAAGGACATTGCGGCTGTCACCCAGCAGGCCACAGAGATGAATGAAGAGAAAGGGGTGGCCTTCACTTTCCAGACCTCTTATAACGCAGCCATCAAACGCACTGGGACTCCAGGCAGAGCGCCCCGTCCCCCGAGGCTGCGTGGCTTGGATGTCAGGGCCTTCCTGTAAGATGGGAAGACGCCCTGCTCAGCTCCACCTGCCTGGAGTGCTCCCGTGGAGGGCGAGGGAGACGGGGAGTGTGGCTCTGTTTCCTAAAATGTCAAATGCTGAGTTTGTGGCATATTCTTAGTACCACTGGAAATACCAACGAATAAGCAGCTAGCGTCTGATTTTGAAAGTGAATAATAAAGATTTTGAAATGTCTTTAACCGGCTGGCCTTGGAAAATGTTCCCACCAAGCGGGAACAGATTCAGGAGGACAGAGGCGCCCTCCCCAGGCACTTGCCAGCAGTGCCATTGTCTCTGCGCCCACCACCTCTTCTCCCCTGAAAAAAGGTTTGTGTTTAAAAGGGGTGCTTCAGAAGCCTTCTGTCCGTCATCTCTTCCTTCCTCCTCTGAATCTCCCCCTTTGCCCTTCTTACTGACCCTTCCCTAACAATTTCTCTGGTTAAAAAAAAAAGAAAAAGGACCATGATATGGTTTGGCTTCGTCCCCACCTAAATCTCATCTTGAAAATTGTAATCCCCAGGCCGGGTATGGTGGCTCACACCTGTAATCCCAGAACTTTGGGAGGTCAAGGCGGGCGGATCAGCTGAGGTCGGGAGTTCGAGACCAGCCTGACCAACGTAGAGAAACCCCGTCTTTACTAAAAATATAAAATTAGCCAGGTGTGGTGTCACATGCCTATAATCCCAGCTACTTGGAAGGCTGAGGCAGGAGAATCGCTTGAACCCGGGAGGCGGAGATTGTGGTGAGCAGAGATCATGCCATTGCACTCCAGCCTGGGCAACAAAAGTGAAACTCTGCCTCAAAAAAAAAAAAAGAAAGAAAGAAAAGAAAAAAGAAAATCGTAATCCCCCTAATCCCCACGTGTCTAGGGAGCGACCTGGTGGGAGGTGACTGGATCGTGGGGGTGCTTCCCCCAAGCTGTTCTCACAACCGTGAGTTCTCACAGGAGCTAATGGTTTTATAAGGGGCTCTTCCCCCTTCGCTCCTCACTCCTCTCTCCTGCCACCTTGTGAAGAAGGTGGCTGCTTCCTCTTCACCCTTTTGTCATAAGTTTCCTGAGGCCTCCCAGCCATGCAGAATTGTGAGTCAATTACACCTCTTTCCTTTATAAATTACCCAGTCTCCGGTATTTCTTTTTTTTTTTTTTTTTCTTTTTTTTTTGAGACGGAGTCTCGCTCTGTCGCCCAGGCTGGAGTGCAGTGGCCGGATCTCCGCTCACTGCAAGCTCCGCCTCCTGGGTTCCCGCCATTCTCCTGCCTCAGCCTCCCGAGTAGCTGGGACTACAGGCGCCCGCCACCTCGCCCGGCTAGTTTTTTTTGTATTTTTTAGTAGAGACTGGGTTTCACCGTGTTAGCCAGGACGGTCTTGATCTCCTGACCTCGTGATCCGCCTGTCTCGGCTTCTCAAAGTGCTGGGATTACAGGCTTGAGCCACCGCGCCCGGCCTTCAGGTATTTCTTTAACGACAAATTCCTTGAAACAAGTTGTGACATGCGCTGTCCCGATTCTGTCAGCTCCCTAACACCTGGCCTGATGCCATGGCCCGCTCTCGGGCTGCTGGTAACCCTCTCAACTCCATGGCTGGAGCCGCAGCCTCCTGTCCTGGTTCCCCCACCACTGCCTCTCTGTCTCTCCCGCAGCTTCCTCAGCCTCTTCCCTCCGCATGAATGTTGGTGCTCCTGGGTCCTTTCTAGGCCTCCGTGTTAGCCAGGGCTTTTGACTCTCTGCGTTCCAATGCTTTCACATCTTGGGGCCTTACTGACCCTGGAGGGACAAATCCTGTACCCTGGGGCCAGCCAATCCCTAGAGACAGGAAAAGGCCTGAAGGGGGAGCACACTGTTCAGAGGCAAGGCAGCCAACCCAATGCCTGCACCCCACCTCCACCACCCGTCTGAGGCGCTCACACTCCAGGCCATTATGCCCCTGCCTTTGTCAAGCAGTACCAGGTACCAGGCCCCTGAGGACAGCCCCTCTACCCCAGAGCCTGCATGCCCGCCGCCGCCATTGATGCTTCCCCTGGAAACCACATTCAAGGCCTTGCCCATGCTCGCCTGACCCTCCCTCTGCCTGCTGACCAGCCCTGGTGTTCCCCTCGCTGGCCCTGGGCGGCAGGGTGTGTCCCTCTTCTTGGGAGCTGTGAGTAACGAACTGTCTTTTTAATGGTGCTCGGAGGCTCATCTGTTGGCCTCATCATACATGAGTAACAATAAAGCCTACAGTTTAGAGACGCCTCCCTCAACTCTCCCTGGGACTGTCCTCCGCCTCACCCCTCCTGTACCGTCGCCCTAAATCGCTCTTCCAGACTGCACACCTCGTATGTCCCACTTTACACTGGACACCGCCATGTGCCTGTCCCAGGACCCCTAAGCCCACTTCTTCTACCCTCAAACTTCATCTGACTCCACGTTCCATATCTCAGGAAGTGACAGCACCTTCAATCCAGTCCCCCAACCCCAAACCCAGGAGCTCTCCCAGAGTTTCCCTAACCCCTTCTCTGATGTCAGTCTCCACCCAGCGCCTAACACACTTTGCATGTTACATTGTAATTGTCTGATTACAATTCTGTGTGTCCCCTGCTGGCCTACCTGGGCCACGAGAGACTGGAGACCACGTCTACCCACTATATCGCCAACACCCAGGACCACACGTGATGAATGTGGAAGATGAGTATTGGCCTAGAGACAAAATCGTAAATTACTAGAGCTGAAGAAGGTCCCCGCCCTGCCCTTCATCCATGCGTCCTCTCCCATGTCTCAGAGGGCAGTCCTTTACACACGGGGATTGAGCTGAGTCAGCCTGGGACTGAAGTTCTGGCAATGTTCTACCTTGGTCAATTTCTAGCATTTTACACCTTATGTGCAACCTACCCAAGAGGCTTATATCAGGTATTACTGTACACACACACACACACACACACATACACACACACATACACACACACACACACACACATACACACACACACACACACGGGCTTCTCACCCCCTGAGACCAGCTCCCCTGCTGCCTGTCCTGCTAATCACAGAGCTCAGCAGACCATGTGTCAAGATTCCTTAGGATCCACAGATCCGAGCCTCAGAAGGTGAAATTGGCCTTTGGCATTAGAAAATGTGACCCTCGCGTGGTGGCTCAAGCCTGTAATCCCAGCACTTTGGGAGGCCGATACGGGTGGATCACGAGGTCAGAAGATCGAGACCATCCTGGCTAACACAGTGAAACCCTGTGTCTACTAAAAAAAGTACAAAAAACTAGCCAGGAGAGGTGGCGGGCGCCTGTAGTCCCAGCTACTCGGGAGGCTGAGGCAGGAGAATGGTGTAAACCCAGGAGGCGGAGCTTGCAGTGAGCTGAGATCCAGCCACTGTACTCCAGCCTGGGCCACAGAGCGAGACTCCATCTCAAAAAAAAAAAAAAAAAGAAAATGTGACTTTCCAGATTTCTGCAATTATAGCGGAACAGGGCACCCACACCAAGAGGCACTCGCGTTGCCTGAGGTGTGGTCTGACCTGTGTGCCGCAGGGTTGCTGTGCCCTCAGGTGGCACGGCCTGCCCCGAGCCTGGCTGCCCACAACCGCCACAGGCCAGGGGAACTTATTAGTCTCTGTGCCCATCCGGTATGCTGTGACTTGGTGAAGTGAGACAACCGTAGTGAAAGCTGGATGGTGGGTACCTGCGGCGTGCAGCAGTCCCCAGGAAGTGGGATTCTCGGTGGAAATGTGCTTTCTGGAGAAAGTCAAGAGCCCATCGGAACATGTGAGAATCTACAAACATGATTCATGAAACTTTCTGTTCTTCCTCCTTAAAATGTCAAGTGATTACAATTCTTAGGTGTCATTATACCATCCTCCAGTCAGTGGTGAAGTCTTTGGACATTTTGGTAGGGTGGTCACTGTCCGCCCACAGGGAACAGGGTTCGAGGCCTCATTACTGTGGGGTAATGTAGAGCCCTGGCTCACAGGGCTTCTCCTGGCCTGTGCCCTGCCTCTGTCCTGATCCTGTGGGATGAGGACACCCTTAGAAATGGTCCCTCTCATGCTTCCATTTTGACACTAGATTATTTTGATAGGGTCTGAAAAACAAACCATACAAGTTAAACTTTTTTAAAAAGCAACTAGTGTTTAAAAGAGACCCCTCCTATTCCTTCTCCAAGCCTCACCTTTGCAGTCGGGCTCTGAGGCAGTGTGTAGGGACTTGAAGTGGGAGAGGCGTCAGGGATTAGATGAGAATCAGAGAAAGGGGGAGTGTCTGGAAAGAGGGGTGTTCAGAAATAGGTGGGTGTTGTGGGCTGAACTGAGTCCCCCCAGAAGATATGATGAAGTCCTAACCCCTGGCATCTGTATGTTCTTAAATGGAAATAGGGTCTTTGTAGATGTAATCAAGCCAAGATGAGGTCATTAGCGTGGGTCTAACCCAGCACGACTGGTGTCCTTATTCGAGGAGAGAAACACCAGGTAAAGGAGAGACACGGCGGGAGAAGACCGCACGAAGATGGCAGCAGAGGCTGGAGCAACGGATCTGCCAGGTTGGAAATGTCGAAGAGCGCCAGCAAGAACCAGCAGTCTGGGGAGGAAGGGCAGGTTCTCCCCAACAGCCCCCAGAAGGAACCAGCCCCACCAGTGCCTTGATCTCAGACTTCCACCTCCAGAACTGTGGTACAAGAAGTTTCCGTTGTGTTTCAGCCTCACCGTTTACAGCACTTTGTTACAGCAGCCAGAACCAACTACCACGGTCGGCCAGAGTCGGGTGTTGGCCAAGGTGTCCAAAAAGGGGCCCTGGCCTATCAAACTCACTCACATTCTCCCCAAACCCACTTCCCCGCCAATCATTCCCAGTTTTATTCACATTCCCATAGACATTTGACCTTGCAGTCACCTGTGATGGTTCATTTTCTGTGGCAACTCGACTAGGCTATGGTGCTCTGCTCTTTGGTCAAACACTGCTGTAGATGTCGTGGGGAAGGTATTCTTTAGATGAGGTTAACATTTACATCAGTAGACTTTGGGTAGAGCTGATTGCCCTCCATAACAGGGGGAAGGTGAGCCTCACCGCATCTGCTGAAGGCGTTAAGAGCAAAGACTGAGTTTTCCAGAGAAGAAGCAATTCTACCTCAATCCCACAACACAGAAGTCCTGCTCGAGTCTCCGGCCTGCCTGGCCTCCTTTGTGGATTTCAGATTTGCGAGGTCCCACTACTCCTATGGTGCAAACACACGTGTGTGTGTCCGTGTGTGTGTGTTGTGTGTGTGTCACATTGCTTCTGTTTCTCTGGAGACCCCTAACATATAATCCCTCACTTTATTTTTCAAAAAAAAAAAAAACCCCGGCGGGCCTCCTCTCTTGATTTCATCTTTGAAATGTCTCTTAAATCTCTTCCCGTCTTTAGTGCTCCGGTTCTCAGAAGAGGCCACACATCAGAATCACTGGAGACCTTTGGAAAATCCTAACACCAGCCACACCCACAACAATTACATCATATCTCTGCGGGGGGGACCCAGGTGCGCATCAGGAGTTTTTCAAAGTCCCCCGACGATTCTCATGTGCAGCCAAAGTTGAGGACCAACGGTTTGATGAGGAAAGCAAGCCAGGAGGCCACGGGCCCCGCCACCGCTGAGCTCCCTGCTTAAAGCACAAGCCCTGGATCAGCAGCATCAGCATCCCCTGAGAGCTTAGACGTGCAGACTCTCAGGCCCCAGCCCAGACTGGGGAAGAAGCTGCATCTTAAGACCCCAGGCGATGCCTGTGTCCACATTAAAGCATTGAAGCTTGAGGAGCTTTGTCCAGGACGAACTGAAAGCAGTCAGTGTCCCGGGGCAGGCTGCCATAGATGAGTTCTGTGGAAACCCAGGGGTGCGGGGGGCTGACCGTGGACCACGCTGACCTTGTCATGAGCTCGGGGCCTGCACTCACAGCGGTTTTGTGACCAGCGTGAATTTGTACATGGGCTTTGCCATCAGGGGTGGCTTTGAATCTCAGCTCTGCTGTCCACCCCCATGTGACTTTGATAGCCCAGTTTCCTCATCTGTTGTGTGCCAATAATAATGATGCCTAAATGAAATAATCACGAGAAATGCAAAAAACAACTGTCTCTGTGAATGGCTTAGCACAGGGCCTGGACAAATCAAAGCCTCAGTAAATGGGAGAGCTGCTGTCGACAGCGGGCCTGGCAGCACAGTTAGAGCCACTGCGAGCCCCCCGCCCACTGCAGGCTCTCAGCAGACACTGGCTGCGCCGGGAGGGCCTGATGGGCTTGGTGTGACCAAGACAGCCCTACGGTTCTCCTCGCCTTGACTCGGCTGTCAGCAGGCTCTTTCCTCATTCTAGGCCTTTGACCTTCCCTTCACAAGCCCCTGATGCATTTACTTTAGAAAACTTGCAATTGTCAATTCTTTCTCTGCCTCTGTGAGACAGTGCCTCTGCCTCCTGGTCCCTTTGGAGGGCGGGCCCCTTGCTCCCTGCACAACTATCCCCCGTCAAAAGCTATGAGTTTATTTCACCTTAGTAGAAAACCACTTAGCAAACGCTAAGGACCTCCCCTAACATCACCCAGGACTTTCCTGGCTCACTATGGTGTTTAAAAACCCTCCACCCTTTATTTCCACAGAACTGAGTTCCGATTGAGCTTTGGCCTCTTCGCTCTTGCAGTAGCCTTGCGTGAAGTCTTCCCTGCCTGTTTAATACTGTCTGCTGCAGCTTTACTTTGGCGAGTTCCAGCCTCAGATCTACTCAGATCTTCTGCAGCTGCAGAACACGGTTATTAGAACAGGGACAGTTGATCTCATCTCCTAATCTCAGCAGGATATCAAGATCAGAAGCCACGTCTGTGCTGGAAGAACTGATGGGAACTCAGGTGGGAGGGTCTGTACCTGCCTTACCAGCCAGACGGTTAGGGCTGGGGTGCCAAGCGTTCCCAGCCACTGTCAGCTGGCCTAGCAGAGCCCTGGTGAGATTTGGGGGTGAGTCTGGGTCTCAGTCCATGACCTCCTCCTCTCTGCAACTTCTTGCTCCTCCCACCTGCTTTCACCTTCTCTCCTGTCTCAACCCCACTCCCTCCCACAGTTGAAGCAGACTGACCCCACCCTCTGTTCTGTCCAAAGTCCAGAAAACACAAATCCCTCACTGGGGTCCTGCTCTTCCTTCCTTCCCCATGTATTCAGATAATCCTTGAAATCCACCCAAAGTGACTGGGATCACTGGCCATCAGAGAAATGCAAATCCAAACCACGATGAGATACCACCTCACACCAGTTAGAATGGCGATCATTAAAAAGTCAGGAAACAACAGGTGCTGGAGAGGATGTGGAGAAACAGGAACACTTTTACACTGTTGGTGGGAGTGTAAACTAGTTCAACCATTGTGGAAGACAGTGTGGCGATTCCTCAAGGATCTAGAACTAGAAATACCATTTGACCCAGCCATCCCATTACTGGGTGTATACCCAAAGAATTATAAATCATCCTGCTATAAAGACACATGCATATGTATGTCTATTGTGGCACTATTCATGATAGCAAAGACTTGGAACCAACCCAAATGTTCATCAATGATAGACTGGATTAAGCAAATGTGGCACATATACACCATGGAATACTATGCAGCCATAAAAAAGGATGAGTTCATGTCCTTTGTAGGGACATGGATGAAGCTGGAAACCATCATTCTGAGCAAACTATCACAAGGACAGAAAGCCAAACACTGCATGTTCTCACTGATGGGTGGAAATTGAACAATGAGAACACATGGACACAGGATGGGGAACATCACACACTGGGGCCTGTAGTGGGGTGGGAGGCTGTGGGTGGGATAACATTAGAAGAAATATCTAATGCAAATTATGAGTTAATGGGTGCAGCACACCAACATGGCACATGTATACATATGTAACAAACCTGCACGTTGTGCCTGTGTATCCTAGAACTTAAAGTATAATAAAAAATTGAATTAAATGAAAATAAAAATAAATAACCTGTGCCTGAGTCCCTCTCCTAGAGATGCTGACTGAACTCATCTTGGCCAGTGGTTCTCAGACTTGGGCACTAGGATTTTCCAAAGGTCCCTCGGAGGTCGGGTAAAACAGTGAAGGCCCCACCCTAGTGGGGTTGACTCGGCAGGTTTGGGCAGGGTCCAGAGTCGCTGCTGCTGCTGGTCCCCGGACCACAGTCTGAGAACCATGGCTCCTGGCTTGAGGGGGTGGCCTGGGTGTTCACACTTTCTAACCCCAGTAACAGGAAAAGATGCACTGATATCCCCACTGATGTGAGTTGGTCTAGCACCCCTTACAAATATCAGTGGCCACAATCTGTTTCCATTTTAAATGAGTTCTTTAGTTTTAAATAATTGACACACATGGTGCTCCATGGAATCCCCACAAATGTTCCACGTGGCAAATATGATAGTCCCTTGTGCAGATGTGATAGTTTCCTTTTACAGATGAGGAAAGTGAGGTGTGGGTGTGTGTAGGTGCAGATCCTTCGCAAGGTGCCTCCTCCCATCGCCCTGGGTTCCTCTGTTTTCCTTGCTGTAAAGAAATGTCTGAGGCCAGGTAATTTATCAGGAAAAGAGTTTAACTGGCTCAGGTTCTGCAGGCTGTACGAGCACAGCATCTGCATCTGCTCGGTGTCTGGGAAGGCCTCAGGGAGCTTTGACTCCTGGTGGAAGGTGAAGCAGGAGCAGGGGGTCACACGGCGAGAGTGGGAACAAGAGAGAGAAGAAGGAGGTGCCAGGCTCTTCAAACAACCAGATCTTGCCCGTCTGAGTAAGAAGTCACTCATCACCACGGTCAGGGCACCAAACGGTTCATGAGAGATCCGCCCCCATAACCCAACCTTGGGGATCACATTTCAGTGCAAATATCCAATCCATATTCAGAACTCAGCCTTCAGAACTGAAACCTCTCTCTCTGTAAATCCAACCCACCATGGCCATTGCTAAAAAGAACACCCACTGCCATCCATGGCCAGCACCGCAAGCAGACGGGCATCTCAGCTGTGCTCTCTCTTCCCACCCGGTTCTACCTCTTCTTGCCAGACCTCGCGATCTCGGGCCTCTTTCCTGCTCCTGTTTCATTCTCAAATGCCCTCTGGTATGACTATCTCCTTCCAGCTTCCTCATGCTTGTAACAGGCGAGCCCCACACAGCTTTGGAGCTGAGCAACCCAGCGTGCAGGCTGGGTCAGTGTGAGAAACACTTGAGAGGTGGCCCAGGAGGATCTGTAATGTCCAGAGGCAGCCAGACCTTGGTGTCCCTGCTGGAGGCCCCTCTGCCGCCCCTGGTCCCTCCTCCTCATTGCACCAGTGGCTGGCCAGCCCCTCTCGTACCTTCATGCCCTTTGAGAAGAGATCGGTTAGTGCAAACGCATCAGGGGTGTGCGCTTTGCATTTACACCGGCCAGGTGTGGAAGCGAACTACTGGGCACCTACAGGACTTGCTCGGCGCGGCCACCAGCAGATGCAGAGGAGGCCGTTCAGTTGAGTTTCTTCACTCTTGAAGTCACAGGGCTCCAAGAGCAGAGTTCCAAATTCTTTGAGCCTTTGAGCTTCTCTGCCTCCAAGCTGGAAGCAGACATGGAGGAGAAGTGTACCCAGGACCTCAACATGAGCTCCTGAGGGTTTTTCGTAGGATTTGACAAATCAGACTTCATAAGAGAAATGATCCTCGTCCATTCAAACCAGTGGGGCATCCGGAGCACTAACTCCCTGCGTGGGGTAGTGCCAGCTGTCCGGGGCATCAAGCAAAGGTGCCACAGCAGACATTTCCTTCAGGACCTTGCAATCCAGTTGCCAGGATGTAAGTGGAACAAAACGTGCAATTAATTCTCTGAGGACACCAACTAGGTGTCCCACAGTTTAGTTCAATCCTGACACTAGCTACCCAGAGTTAGTGCAGCCCCCCGGCCCCCGGGTTAGGGCCCCATCCCACAAGACTGCCCCCCACTTCAGATGCCAGTCTCAAGTAGTGGGTCCTCAGGTTACCACACTTCAGTCCAACTTGGCTACAAATTGAGAATCCCCTCCTCAGGTTTGAGAATTTGCTATGACAACTCACAGCACTCAAGGGGCACTTTACTTACTATTAATTACCAGCTTTTCGGAAAGGATATAATACATAAAGGATGCAGACAAACATCCCGATGAAGAGGTGCTAGGGTGGGAAGGGGCCTGATTTCAGGGGCTTCTGTCCCCATGGAGTTTGACGTGCACCATCCTCCAGGCATGTGGAGTTCACCACCAGAAGCTTCTAGAACTCCATCACTTCAAGGTTTTATGGAGGGTCCATTACAGACACATGATTGATTAAATCATTGGTGATTGGACTCAATCTTCGGCCCCTCCCCTCTCTCCAGTAGCCAAGGGATGGGACTGAAAGTTCCAACCCTCTAACCACACGGTGGTTCCTCCAGCGACCAACCTTATCTTCTGGGTCCAGGCAAGAGTCGCCTCATTGGCATAAACTCAAGTGTGATCGAAAAGGGCTCATGATGAAGAACGAAAGATGCCCTCTCAACCCTACCTCTTAGAAAATTCCAAGGGTTTTAGGAGCTCTATGCCAGGAACTAGGGGAAAGACCAAACACATGTTCCTTATTTGATCACAACATCACAGGATGAGATATTCCCCACTCAAGAAAGTGTCCGTGAAGTTTTGCCTTGAAGAGAGTCAAATGTCCAAAACGTAGCTGGAAATTGGAAGATGCAAGAAGCATCAGGAGAGAAGTGGGTCTCTGGGGGACAGTGACTGGGGAGGGCTTGAGGCAGGACTCCATGTTTATTCCTGTATGAACTACCAGAGTGGTGGGGATGGTGGGGACAGAGGGAAAGGCCAGGGACTGTCAGGAAAATGCGCTTGGCAGGAAAGCACACATTCTATTAGGTTGGTGCAAAAGTCACGGCAGAACCGCAGTTTTGCACCAACTTAATAAATACTTTACAAAACACAAAATCACCCACGTCAAAATGCTCCATAAATGGCATCTGACTTGGCCAGGCACAGTGGCTCACACCTGTAATCCCCGCACTTTGGGAGCCTGAGGCGGGTGTATCACGAGGTCAGGAGTTCGAGACCAGCCTGGCCAACAAGGTGAAACCCCGTCTCTACTAAAGACACAAAAAATTAGCTGGGTGTGGTGACGCGCACCTGTAATCTCAGCTACTCTGGAGGCTGAGGCAGGAGAATCGCTTGAACCCGGGAGGTAGAGGTTGCAGTGAGCTGAGATTGTGCCATTGCACTCCAGCCTGGCTGACAGGGCGAGACTCTGTCTTTAAAAAAAAAAAAAAAAAAAAAAAAAAAAAAAAAAAAAAAAAAAGCTTCAGTTAGTCTGCAGAAGTTGCAATGAAACTTCTTTCAAAGTTCGTTCTTGCAAAGGTTTGTTTGGATCTAATGTAAGCAGCATTTAAATGGATACAGCCTTTCTGATACACTAAACAAATTAAAAAAAAAGTGCCCGCTTTTCTGACTTTTTCCTTTCCCCAATGTTCTTCCCAATGGCACGTGCATCCGTGAATGCTTTCACATTGTCTGAGATCCAAACCACCACACAGGAGCACACGAAGTCCCTTCCCCACTTGGCACAGCCCCTCCCGACCCCCTGCAGAGGGTCAGCTCAGCACCTGGCTGTGCATCTTCTCCGTGTTTTCCAAGTTTTTCGGAAAAACCTTGACATTTTAGTAAATGCTAATGCTAAGAATTGGGAAGTTTTTTTTTGGAAGAGAAGGGGAAGTGTTCTTGCTCTTTACAACATTTCACCCCAAAAACTGGAAGCAGCCTCCATTGCTGACCTAGTGCTCAGCCACTTCTTCCAGGCTCTTCTGCATTGACCATGAAAATAGACTTTTCCCGGGAAAAAAAAAAAACAAAAAAAAAACCACACACCCCTTTACGGGCGGAGGAACTCCACTGCCATTTACTAAGCGATATTAGAGCCGTGTTCATCAGGAAACTGAAGTCCAAACCTCAGGACTCCATCCTTACACTGTCCCTTCAAAGACCCTGTCTCTGATTTTGTATTTCTTTTCTTTTCTTTTCCTTTTTTTTTTTTTTTTTTTGAGACGGAATCTCGCTCTTGTCACCCAGGCTGGAGTGCAGTGGTGCGATCTCAGCTCACTGCAACCTCTGCCTTCCAGGTTCAAGTGATTCTCCTGCTGTCCCACAGGTGATGTCCTTTCCCACTGGTCACTGGGTCCTCCCAGGCTGTCCCACAGGTGATGTCCTTTCCCCCTGGTCACTGGGTCCTCCCAGGCAGCCGCACCGGTCATGGGCATCAAGAGCAAGGGCATCGTCTGCAGCAGCACCAAGGTCCAGACGGCCACGCAGACCAGTCCGGCGAGGCCAGCCATGTGGAGCCGCGGGCCCCGGTGGGCGCAGACTACAGCCAGGTAATGGTCCACACTCATTCAGGCCATGATGTTGAGCCCCCCACAGGTGTTGGTGTAGAGCACAAACGCCATCAGCCTGCAGAGCCCCTTGCCGAAAGGCCAGCTGAAGCCCAGCACATAACACACCACCCTTCCCGGCAAGGCCATGGTGAACAGCAGGTCGGACACAGCCAGGTGCACCAGGTAGACACCTGTGGAGTTGATCTTCCTGCCCTTTTGACAGGTAAGACAAAGGGTAAGGATGTTCCCTAGGGTACTGAAGACCAGGAGAGCTGTGCAGAACAGAGCACCATGCCGGCCACTGGAGCCGGGAGGTGAGGACGGCAGGAGCTGGTGTTGCCGGGCAGGCTGCTCACGCCAGCAGCACCAGAAGCCATCTCACGCAGGTGCCTGGAGAGGAAAGAAGAAAAAAAACAAAAACAAAAACAAAGAACACTGTATCTGTGGAGTCGTGCCTCTGGAGTTGTAATAATGAATAGTTTTGCTGAGGCAACATGCACAAGTAGAATAAAACATATCTTTCTCAGTAAGTTTTTTGTTGAAATGCAACACACTGTTTTAGTTACTGTGGCTGTGTAACAAATTACCCCAAACAGCAACTGGAAACAGTTTTATCATGTTTGTGGATTCTGTGGGTCAGGATATTCAAGAAGGCACAGTGAGAATGGCTTTTCTCTGCTCCCTAATCTTAGAGGTCTCTGCTGGGAAGGATCAACAGCTGGGGTTTACTCCGGGGCAGGGTTGGGGCCTCCTGGAAGTGACTTCACTCCCGTGTGTGGCTGTTGAAGCTGACTGCTGGCTGGAACCTCGGCTAGGGCTGTCCACTGGAGCATATGCCTATGGCTTCTCCCAGCATGCCAGCGCCAGGGTAATCAGACTTCTGATATGACAACTCGAGGTGCTGAAAGAGAGTGGCCCAGCAAACAGGACAGAAGCTGCATGTGTTAACCACGTCTTTTATTGTCTGTATTCTGATGCTTTGATATTTGGGGACCTTGCTGACTGTGGAGGGACTGCCCCTCCCAGGGTTAGCCGATTCCCAGAGACAGTAAACAACTCACCCATGAACACGCTCTTCAGTTCTTCAAATGCAAACCTACCAATCCAGAGTCCTTCATTTCCACGGGCTCCATTTTCCGGCTCTCACACACCAGGACGCTATCCACCTGCCCTAACCACCCCAGGGCCAGGTGCCACACGACTGGGGACAGTCCCCATGTCTCAGAGCTTGCTGAAATGATTCCATCTAGCCAATCCTAAGCCCGTGTACCCTAAAACCACCCTTGCCCACATTTTTCCCTGCTCCCTTCACCTCCTGGCCAACCCTCTGTCTCCCCGGTGGCCCTGCGTGATGGGGCGTGCCCTCTCCTCTTGGGATCTGTGAGTAGCAAACTGTCCTTCGATGGCAGTTATCTGCTGACCTGTTGGCCTTCCTGAACCTCAGCTTTTCTTTTCTTTTTTTCTTTTTTCGAGACAGAGTCTTACTCTGTCACCCAGGCTGGAGTGCAGTGGAGTGAGCTTGGCTCACTGCAACCTCCACCTCCTTGGTTCAAGCGATTCTCATGCCTCAGCCTCCTAAGTAGTAGAGATGGGGTTTCACCATGACTCCTGACCTCAAGTGATTCAGCTGCCTCGGCTCCCAAAGTGCTGGGATTCTAGGCATGAGCCCCAGTGCCTGGCCCCAGATTTTCTATTAATACACTCTACTCTAAAACACTGCCTCACCTTTTCTAACCTAGTCCTGAAAGTGTCATATCTTCACTTCCACCGCCTTCTATCACTTACAAGCTAGTCACAGGCTCATCTAGATTCAAAGTGGTGCAGGGGCATGGGGGCAGAATAGTCTTCACTTCTCCATGGGAGAAAAGTAGAAGAATTTGGAGCCCTTTTTTTTTTTTTTGCTTTTGAGATGGAGTTTCACTCTGTCACCCAGGCTGGAGTGCAGTGGTGTGATCCTGGCTCATTGCAGCCTCCGCCTCCCGGGTTCAAGTGATTCTCCTGCCTCAGCCTTCCGAGTAGCTGGAATTACAGGTGTGCACCACCATGCCTGGCTAATTTTTGTATTTTTAGTGGAGACGGGCTTTCCCCATGTTGGCCAGGCTTATCTGGAACTCCTGACCTCAGGTGATCCGCCCGCTTCAGCCTGCTAAATTGCTGGGATCACAGGTGTGAGTCACCACACCTAGCCTACAGCCATTTTTTAAACCACAACACATACAGACAAAAATGGGTGCAGATCTTAAAAGCACACCTTGTCAATGTTCACAAAGTGAATTCACCCATGTGATCAGCAACCAGATTAGGAAGCACCACCTCACAGCCTCCCAGAAACTCTCCTTTGCCCTCCCAACCTCCACCTTCACTCCAGTGTGGCCACTCTCCCAACTTGTAAAATCACAACTCAGTTTTGCATGCTTTTGACCTTTAAATAAATGAAACCATGCTATACGATCTTATGTGTGTCGCTTCTTGGGCTCAACGTTAGTTTGTGAGTGTCACCCGCATTGTTGGGTGTAGTTGTAGTTTGCTCATTCTCATTGCTGAATGCTATTTCATTGTATTTGCATTGGAAGAACTGAAGAGCGTGTTCATGGGTGAGTTGTTTACTGTCTCTAGGAATTGGCTAACCCAAGAGAGGAGCACCAGAAAGCCCTTTGAACCTCAGGAAAGGTGGATGGATGGGTGGCTGGATGGATGCATAGATGGATGAATAGATAGAGACAGAGATGCTAGATTAGATAGGTAGGTAGACAGATACGACAGATTACTTACATATAGAGATGACAGCGTTGATAGATAGAGATGCCAGGTGACTGATAGATAGATGGATACAGAGATAACAGAAAGATGAATAGAGGGATTGAGGATGGATGGATAGACAGAGAGATAGATTGGACATATAGATGATAGGTAGGTAGATGATAGAGAGATATAGAGATTATAGATTACATAATGGATAGATAGATAGATAATGTCAGATGGACATAGAGGTGATAGATTAGATAATGGATAGATGAATAGAGGGATGGAGGATGGATGAATCCATAGATTAGATAGATAGATAGATAGATAGATAGATAGATAGATAGATAGATAAACAGACAATGTCAGATGGATCTAGAGGTGATAGATTAGATAATGGATAGATGAACAGAGAGATGGGTGGCTAGATAGATATAGATAGGTGAAGATAGAGATGATATATCAACAGAGGTAGAGATAGTCATGCTCTCTGAAAATTGAATTTAAGGGTATTTTTAATTTTATCAAGAATTCTCCAAGTGCTGTGCCAGCTACTGGCTGTATTTGGAAGATGGCAAAGCATGGTCTCCTAGTGCCTGCGGTGGAGCGTTAGGACCTGTTTGAGAAGAGAAGACGTGCAGGGCAAACATCGCTCAAGCAAAGCTGTGGCTAGAGCTGTTGAGGCTTTGCTTTCTTCTGAGTTTGGCCCTGATAAAACGGCAATACCGTAAAAATATGTAAAAACCCACACAATGATCCTTTTGCTACTTTGTTTCGTATTGTTTTTTCTTTTACAGATTACACTCAGGCAAGAGAGTTCTTTTTCTAGCATTCTAACCCCTTAACTAAGTAAACAGACATGTCCTGGAGTTGGTGAGAGAAGCTACCTCTGCCTCAATTCACGAGCTGCTCCCAGGGAAGGAGAGTGCCGAGAACAAACGGAAGGAATGGCAAGATCTCAGAGCGCTCCGCCCAGCTCAAGAGCCAAGGACAGCCCCCAGGTGGCTCCCGCCTGCCCTGGGAAAGCAGCCGGGGAAACCATTTCCCAGGACAAAAGCTTACAGGTGAGGGGCCGCTGAGGGACGCTGGGCACAGGCCTGCCAGCTCCTCTGTCTGGGCCGGCCCCAAACCTCAAACTGCACCCCTTACACACACACACACACACACACACACACACACACACGTGCGCGCGAGCCCACAACATTCTTTTTGACCAAACTTTAGTGAGGCTTCCCTAAGCCTTCTTCTTGGGGCTTTCCCAACTTTGGGCGTCCATACTGTCCTTGAAGGGCCGGAACCACCCAGCCGTGATCTCTGGTCACCCCTCTTATCTGGTCAAATTCCTCACCCCCCACCCTCGACATCAGATCACCCCGGCTGCTTTCAGTGGGAATCGGCTTAGGTCATCTTAACAAGAACCTCATGTTTCCTTTCAGTCATTGCCCATCCCCCAGCCCCGCCCCTTGGGGATGAGCCCCTATTTTCCTTGTCCTTTTGGGAATGGAGCCCTGCTCTGTCCTGAGGCCTTTTCTCCAATTGCAAGAGTTCCTGAGTAAGATCTGAGTCCACCGTTCCAACTGCTGTCGGCTCCAGTTTTAATAACACCCACACCCACCCACACACGTGCACACACACACCCATTTACACACACAGTGCACATGTGCACCCATTCACCCAAACACATGCACACACTCGCTCACTCTACACACAAATGCACACCCACTCACACACATGCACACACTCACCCTACACACCCACTCTACACACCCACTCACACACACACTCACACACTCATTCACACCTGTGCAAACACACCCACAGATGTGCATACACACCCACTCACACATGCACACACTCCCTCACCCACACACGTATGCACACATTCACACATGTGCGCACACACCCATTCACACACTTGCACACTCACCACTCACGCATGTGGACACACCCCTACTCACACCCAACTCACATGCACTCACACACGTGCACACCCACTCATACACTCACGTGTGCAAACTCACGCAGCTGCACTCGCATAACATTTCACCTGCTGACACACAGTCACATACATGCTCATGCTCACACACATCCACTCATTCACACATACCAACACGTGCGCACACACTACACATACCCGTCCTCACAGGTGTGCACACACACTACTCACACTCACACCCAAACACACACAGTCCATACACACACCCCCACATATGCACACACAACACACACATTCACACGCATGCACATATATATACACGCACACTACACACACCCACTCACGCCCATGCACATGCACTCCACACACACACACATTCACACACACACATTCATCACATACATGCACACTCACACACCCACTTACTCTACACACCAACACACACATATTCAAACATGTGCACACACATGCTTGCACTCACACACTTGCACACTCACAAATATTCACTCACACAGACACCTCCCCCACACACACTTGCTCACACATACACTCAAACTCACACGCTGTGGAGATGTGACCTGGGAGCCCCAGGGGTGGGGCAGGCCAACAAGCCCCACTGAAGTGACTGCCCTTTGGAAGAGCACACAGGCTCCAAGGCCCTCCCGGGAGTTTCACCAGCTCCCAACCATGAGAGAAGGTTCCTCTTCCTCCTCCCTTCCTTTCCTGAACTACTTGGTGGCTGAGCAAGGTCGGGTGCTGTTGGGAAGGGTCCCGAGGCCTGAGCCGACCTAGGGTAGCTCAAGTGGTGCTAACCACAGGTCCCCTCACCTTCTAGAACCGACTTGACCAGTCATGGAGCTGCTATCTGGTGCCTTTGGAAAGTTACATGTTCATTTTTTAATTTGTTCAGGCCTCACAGGGCAAAGGGATGGGAGTGGCTCCTGATGCACCCCCAACCCTTGGCAGTGGGCCCCGCTTCCTGATTTTTCAGGGGCCTCTTCCCCAGGGCACATCACCCCCAGCCTCAGCTCTGCCTGACCCTCAGGAATTCCAGCCTCAGGGTTCACCACGTGCTGTGGCTCCCTGCCTCAGTCAGGGTGTCTCGTACCCCCTTTGCTGCCAGGACACCGCACTAGCCTTGAGGCCCAGCTAAGTGCTACCTCCTCTCTGAAGCCTCCCAGGTTCAGCAGCATTTGTGAGCCCCTCCACCCTTGGCGCTTGCTTGGGACTTGGGGACTGAGCCTCCGCAGGGACCCACAGGTCTCTTTCACGCCTCTGCACGCTCAGCAAACCCTTAGCCCTTGAGGGGCTGGCCTCGTTCTCTTCCTTTTCTTGATATTTGGCACAAAACAAGTGCTCAGGATGCTGGGCCCTACTGGAAGTCACAAAAAAAGTCACATCCATACCCCAAGAAGAGGGTAGCAGGTGCTATCAGCATGGCTGTGAGTCCGGGGAGGTCAGCAGGGTTGGGCAGCCACATAGACCCAAAGCAGGAGCCATCGAGAGAGGCCAAGAGAGTGAGAGCCTCACACCTTAGTTCTAGCTGCCTGTCGTTCTGCTGGTCCATCCCATTCCTTTGCTCATTGATGATGGTGAAGACATGAGGACACAGGGCACTGACAGCTCCCAGACTGCGCTGCGTGGACTGTGGCCCCACACCTGCCCACAGGTGAGCTCCTCTGCACCCCGTGTTCTGCATCTCCACCCTGACGCGGTCTCTCCCCACAAGCACAAGCACCTCACCCTTCCCCCATCCCATCTGCTCTCAGGAAAGGACCTAACGTCGGTCATTTGTGCCTTCATCTGAAGTTACCCTCTTAATGCGTTTCCCTCTCACAAGGTCCTTTGCCTTCCGAGACTCACTGTCCCGGTTGCAGAGTGCCAGGCATGCCTCTGCTCAGAGATGATCAGTCAATGCAGTCATGAAGGGGGAGAATTATCAAAAGTGCTTCCAGAAGTTGTCTAAAATTCTCCCCCAGGGGGTGACCCAGCAAAGCTAGCCTGGTCCTGTCGGTGGCTGGAGGCTGATGCTGGCCTGACAGCAGTGGCCGGGATCCTGGAGCATCCGCGTAGGTTAGGGCATGCTGGACACCGATGACGGGTGGAAGCAGAGTGAGCTACGGCCCAGCAGGCCGTGGGGGCAGAGCAGCTGCAATCCGAGCCCTTTTCTTGGAGCCCAGGCATGTTTCTCATGCCGTGGGAAGACCCCTTGGCCTGCTTACCTCACCCACCAAGAACACGCGCCAGGAGGCCAGCGGAGGCCTGTGAGCAGCCAGGTCCTTCCCGGGTGGCTCCAAAGCCTCAGAGGGTGTCCCCGTGCACGCTCTCCTCTGCAGAAATGGAATCTGTTCACGGCACGAGACTCGACACTCTTCCTCCCTTTATACCCCTGCTGATAAAAAAAAAAAAAAAAAAAAGAGAGAGAGAGAGAGAGAAAAAAAACACCCAGGGTATCAGCCAAGGTGATCCCCTGCCACAGGATGCCTGTGCACAGCCACGAGTCCCCCACCATCCCCTAGAAAAGAGAGGAGGAGGAAAGTCACCCAGGAAGCCAATTTCCTTTCAGCTCCATTTCCCTGCCTACCCCTCAGCCTGGGATTCAGCCCATAGATGTGACAGTGAAGCCACCAGAGTCAGGAAAATCAAAAGCAGCCACCGTTCTCCCTTCACTGGGGCAGTGAGCAAGGGAAAGCAAGAAGTGCCCCCCGGGGACCCAGACACTCTCAGCTCCATGTGTGAAGGTGGAGGGGAGACGGCCCTGGCTCTGGATTTCCCGGGTTTTGTGACCCAGGCAAGGTGCGTTGATGGGGCCTGAAAGGTGCATTTGCAGCCCAGACAGGCAGCGCTCGGAGAGCAGCAGTTAGCAGGGGCTGGGCAGTGGGACTGCAGGTTAAACCCACCACTCCCCAGCAGAGAAAGGCTGGGGGCTGCAGCCACCAGGCCACCGCTCTTTCGCTCCTCTCATTTCAAAGGGCAAGAATCACTAGCTAATAAATGAGGCACCGAGCAGCTCCTTTGATTAAGACGATGTGGCCCTCACTACATTATTGTCATCATTGACATGGTAAGTGTACCTGTTCTTTCTGAGGCTACCTGTGAACCCAGCGTGAAGCCCAGCTCTCCGGCCCGGTGGAACAGCCGCCCCCAGTCCACTGTGTCCCAGCTTCCCCCAATCTAGAATGTGGTCAACACACGCCCTTACCTGGCCTCCCATTGACGGAGGCTATGGGACCCAATTTTCTCCATATGTAAATTGGGCCTTCAAATATGCCCCCAAAACTCCAGGCCTGTTGGGGATAACTTAGATGAAAAGGTCCTGTCTTATCATATACCTTTACCATACACTTCCCCTCCCGCCACCCCCAGAAGGAAGAGCCGAGGCAGTTTCCAAAGGTGCCTGACTTGTCCACAGACCACAAACTCCAGGAGAAATGTCCTGGGGCTCCTCATGACATTTAGGATTAAATGTTTGAAAACAAGAGACCTAGAAGGCCCCCCAAAAAGGCAAGAAATGGTAGAATACCACCCACACGGGGTTTATTCCTGATTCATTCAGGAAGCATTTACTGAGCCACAGCTGGCCTCAGCCACGGCGCTAAGTTGCCTGTGTACAAGTGATGGAGGGATGTGCAGGGGAATCCCACACAGGAAGGCCTGGAGTCTGCCCCGCCCCGTGCCAAGTGACGGTCTCTGCTGCCCATCAGGGACCTTGTCTAAGCGGCAGCTGCAGCCCCCACAGGCCCAGGCAACCTGAGAGAACCAGACCCCGCCCCAAGCGCCGTGGCTCCCCCACCCCTCTTGCTGGTCCTTCCTTCTGTGTTTATCGCTGGGGCCACACACCGAATGCCACATTGTCTTGGGTTATTGTCTAGTTGTTTCTTGGGCAGAGACATTTCACGTCAGCCAGCTGAGGTCCGTGGAGTAGAAACGGCAGCAGGCTCTTATATAAACCCTCTGCCGGGGCGGAAGAGATTATCCGGCCTGTGGTGGGGGCAGGATTCAGGGGGGCTGTGAGACTGGCCCACATCATCCAGAGACTTCTTCCCACAGGACACACCAAGCATCTGCTTAGCTCCCTGTGCTGGCCACTGGGGAGGGGTGTGAAGGCACACCCATGGCCTGCAAGGAGCTGAAAAGTTGAGGGGAACATTGAGAAACCCCAAAAGTCACTGAGAACCACACGGCACTCAACGTGGGGATGACAGCTGGAGATGAGAAACCACCCTTATGTCTTCCCTTGGCCTCATACAGTCACCACACAGAGGAACCAGATCGAGGCTCCTGTCTAATCCAGCCAGGTTGCAGATGGGGATGCTGAGACCCAGAGAGGTGAACTGAGTCACTGCGGTCACCCAGGTAGCCACCAACGTCACTGCAACCCAGACCAGCCTCAGATCTCCGCAGCAAATGCTCTTTAGGAAAAGGCAGACGTGGACACCATCCACTTCTGTGCAACGTGCACAGAGAAGTAAGAGAAGTAAGAGAAGCCTCAAATATCTCAAAGCAACCGTGTTTTTTTCTCTGCTCTCTTCAAGAGGAAGTTGCAACTTAATGGAATTATTTCTTCTTTCTCTCCTTTAGTCAAAAATTGTGATTTAAGCACCTTTCATGTTTAAGGCACCCTGCTGGCCACCAGGTGATAATCCAAGAGAAACAAAACCAGCCTCGCTTCAGGGCATGGGAACAAGTCAGTGAACCAAGATCAGGAGGGAAATGCCAAAGGAGTGGTTCAAGCAGTTGGCAAAAATTTCACGAGAAAATGCCCCAACAAGCTATTTAGTCAGAAAAGCAACTTCTGGGGAGATCCCTGGGTTCAACACAATCCCCTGTCCTGATCATCTCCAACCTGCGATCCTACTGTGCGGGCAGCTTCAGAGCCTGAAAGGTGCAGAGTCGGTAACGTTAGATGAGAGTCTCTTCACCCAGCCAGACTTCGTTAGGGCCAAGCTCCTCCAGGAGGATGGAGGCGGCGTCCTTCCCCAGCGCCTGACTCGGTCACCAGCACCCCATGTGTGCACTTCTTTCTACAGTTCCCATGGCAGGGGGTCAGCGCCCATGGAGTATGATGGGGTTCAGGCCACGCTACCCCAAAACATGACATCTTGGCGTTTAAGAAAATACGAGGAGCAAGAAGGTCACCCTTACCCCCCACCATGCCCCTCCCCGCCCCCGAAGCAGCTTACAGACCCTCGTTTGAAAGGTCCTCTGCACACACCCAGAGGAAAGGAACATCCTTACCTCTGAAGGCACCAGGGTCACAGGGAGGAGCCTGAGCAAACAGGCCTTGCTCAGTCCCCCAGGGTTTCCCCATTCGATCCAACCCTTTTTGTCCTCCACTCTTATTTCTCCAAAACCATCCACTCTTCATCAAACCTAAGCACAGAAAAATCACAGGTCTCTCTGTTTCTTTAGGTTTCTTCAATTTCCTTCTTTTTTTTGTTTTGTTTTGTTTTTTGTTTTGTTTTTCTTTCCGAGATGGAGTCTCACTCTGTTGCCCAGGCTCGAGTGCAGTGGAACCATCTCAGCTCACTGCAACCTCTGCTTGCTGGGCTCAAGCGATTCTCCTGCCTCAGCCTCCTGAGTAGCTGGGATGACAGGTGTGCACCACCATGCCCAGCTAACTTTTGTATTTTTAGTAGAGACGGGTTTTCACCATGTTGGCCAGGCTGGTCTCAAACTCCTGACCTCAAGTCCTCCTGCCTCGGCCTCCCAAAGTGCTAACAGGATCATAAGCGTGAGCCACCAGGCCTGGTCCTGGAAGGAGGATCTTACGATCTGTTTTCTGGTGAAATACGCCAGAGGATTCCTTTATGGCCAACTGTCACACAGAAGGTGAGGGAAGGGTCTGTGATCGTCTTGTTTCTTTATCAGTTGCCAGGGTGCCATGTATTGAGGTATCAGGTGCCGAGCCCAACAGGTGGAACTCATTTACATTGCTAACAGCTGTAGCTCATTCAATCTCATTGTTATACACTATTCATTTGTTTGGCTGTACCAACACTTATACATTCATGCTGTTTGTTTTTTTTTTTTTTTGCTTTTCTTTTTTCTTTTTTTGGAGACAAACTTTCGCTCCCTCACCCAGGCTGGAGCACAGTGGCATAAACATGGCTCACTGCAGCCTTGACCTCAAAGGCTCAAGTGATTCTCTTGCCTCAGTCCCTCAAGTAGCTGGGACCAGAGGTGCATGCCACTATGCCCGGCTAATTTTGTATTTTTTGGTAGAGACAGGGTTACGCCATGTTGGCCAGGCAGGTCTCGAACTTCTGAGCTCAGGCAGTCCACCGGCTTCAGCCTCCCAAAGTGTTGGGATTACAGTTATTCTCCTTTTGATAAACATCGGAGTTGTATTTCATGCAGGGCTGTTACAAACAGCGCTGCTGTGAGCATTTCTGTGCACGTCACTTGGTGAACTTACATACTCACTTTCTTTAGGATGTACCCAGATTGAGAAATGCTGGGCCATGGGGTATTTCGATTTAGCTTTAGTTGAAATTACCCTCAGTTGATTTTTTAAAAAAGAAAACATTTTAAAACTTGATTTTTTAAAAAACTGAAAATAAAATTTTAAATGATCAATGTTTTATCAAAGAGGCACTTTTCCTCTGTGATTGAACAATTAGATTTTTTAAAATAATTGGAAGAGAACTTAAATATATGTAGTCCAGTATTTTTCAACCATTGGGTTAAAATTCACAATTAGTTGGTTTAAAAAAAAAACAAAACTGTTTTGGGCCAGGCAAAGTGGCTCATGCCTATAATCCCAGTACTTTGGGAGGACGAAGCAGGAGGATCCCTTGAGCTCAGGAGTTTGAGACCAGCCTGGGCAACATAGTGAGATCCCATCTCTACACAAGTAATTTTAAAATTAGCTGAGTGTGGCGGTGCATGCCTTTAGTCCTAGCTACTCGGGAGGCTGAGGCTGGAAGATTGCTTGAGCCTGGGAGAGCCTGGGAGATGAGCCATGACTGCCACTGCACTCCAGCTTGGGTGACACAGCAGGACCCTCTCTCAAGAAATAAAAATTGTTTTAATTGTGATAAAATATACATAAAATTTACTACTTTAACAATTTATAGTGGGTTTCAAGATCATTTTAGTGGGCCATGATTAGAATTTTTTAAAAATGAGATAGAAAAGAAAAGGAAACGGAATAGAAAAGAGAATGCATTATAATAAGGACAAATACTGTTTCATGACTTCTCTTTCCATTGTGTCTGCTCTGTGTTTTAAAAGTTTGTAAAACACGGGTCTAGTCCAACTCTTAATTTACAGAGAGGGAAATATACTCAGAGACAGAAGTGACATCCCAAACAGAGCTTGAACTAGAACATGGCATCAGGCTTCCAATTCAGGGTCCGATATTTTCCAACTCCCATCTCACCAAACTCACGTGCTAGATCAGGCGAAATACTTCACGAAATACTTCATGACCCCGTATTTTCTTGGTGGAAAAGGGTCTCCTGTTCCTGCCCCTTGAGTTAGTCCCAGACCGGCTGCAGAGGGGAGCCAGGACTCAGCCAGCACCTTCTGAACGCTGCTGTGATAACCCAAGGATGCCCCATTTGACCTTGTCTACTTTGGGGTCAACGAAGAATAGTACAAACCTAGAACTTAACAGAAGAGCCGGGAAAGGACCTGTGGTTTGACATTTTTCAGAATTTTTCTCTTCTATGTGTTTCAAGAGCACTTTTCACGCAGAGCTCAAGAGGGGAAGCGCTATAAATAGAGGGCCTGGAGGAGGGGCAGCCGCGGGAGGAGGAAGTTCTCAGAACACCTGCTTGTCTCTAAATCAAGGGCCAGCGGGGTTTTTCAGGGGGCAGTTCCCAAGGAGGCCCCTACCCAATCCCTGACCAGAAACTTTCCCAGGCTCTGCTTCAGCCCATCGAAGCCAGTGCTTAACCCAAGCTCTCTGGCCTGGATTGCCATACCCCAAATGCAGCCACAACCCCAAGTCCACCCCAGAGCCCTGGGAGGGGCGGCCTTGCCCGCCTGGATCTGACGTCCCTCGTCACTCAGCTCAGAGGCACGAGCTGCTCCCCAGCCCGTAGTTGACCTAAATGAGGTCAGGGCTGACCCCAGTCCACACCTCAGCAATGCCTCCCACGCCTGAGGACAAGACCCACCAACGGCAGACTGGTCACCCCTGACCCGCAGGCCGGATGGGGAACAGGCTGTCTTGAGGCTGTCCCTGCAGCAGCCACTGTTTTTACCTGGAGTGTGTTTCTCTGGGGGCTGCCTTTCGTGGGAGAGGAAAAGGCCATGCAGATTGCTTGGGGAGGGGCCAGACTCCCCCCTCGTTCCTCCACTCCCTTCTCCCCTGCCCTCTCCGCACCCAGCCCTGCACCCGTCTCCTGCCACTAAGTGGCCTAGGGCCTTTCTGCTGCCGCGCTGCCCGCTCTCCTCGTCTCTCCTCTTTTCTCCTCACCTGGGGGCCCCTCTCGCCTTGCAAGTCTCCACCTCAGTATCCCCTTGGCCAAGAGCGTCTCAAGGACCTTGCTGTAAGTTACACCCCCGGTTACATGGCAGGCTTGTCCTTCAGACACCGTATGTGTTCACCTCATGCTTGGATGTGCGTAATCATGAGATTAATCTGTCTCGCCCCCAGCGAGCTGCGAGCTCTGAAGGAGGGGCCGAGTTGGTTTTGCTCCCTGCTTCTACCACCTTCCAGCACAAGGTCCAGCAGGAGTCATGCCCAGCACATTCCTCCAGCCAGCAGGGAGGGAAAGGGAGTGGAGGACGCAGGAGAGATGGGGGGAAGCGGGGAGGGGAAGAGAGAGGGGAGGAGAGAAGAGAGGATGCAAAGGAGAAGGGAGATGGTGGAGGAGAGGATGGAAGAGAGGAGGGAGGAGAGAGTGGAAGGGATGAGGGAGGGGAGAATAAAGGGGAGAAGGGAGGAGGGAAGGGAAGGCGGGAGGGAGGAGAGGGTGGAAGAGAGGCAGGGGGAGTAGGGCAGAAGGGAAGAGGGTGGAAGGGAGGAGTGAGGGCAGGGTGGGAGGGAGGAGGGAGGGCAGCATGGAAGGGAAGAGGGAGAGCATGGTTGGAGGGAGGAGGAAGGGGAGGATAGAGAAGAGGAGAGAGAAGAGGATGGAAGGGAGGACGGAGGGGAAGATGAAAGGGAGGAGGGAGGGCAGGGAGTCCGTTTTCAGCAGAAATTGAACAGCTGTCTCCCTTCTGGTCACTCCATGAAAAATTGTTTGAGAGTTTTCCCCTGTTCTAGCCAGTCACATGGCTGTTTTAGAATGGACCCCAGCTTCCTCTCAGGGCACACCCCTTCTTCTTGGAAACAGCCAGGAAGCAGCCAGAGCCAGCGAGTGGCACGCCTCAGCCTCCCTCCGGAGAACAAGCATCACAGGTCACAGGTTTTGCATCCACCATTCCTGGGCATTGCACAGCCCTTGGGAGGCCGGGAGCCCATTGCACTCATCCTTTCCAAGTGAAGGTGAAAAGAGTGAATCCTATATACCACAGGACTCACCTTTTCCAGTGTGATTCAATAATTTCTAGTTAATTCCGAGTTGTGCAGCATTACCACAATCCAGTTCTAGACCTTTCCAGTCACTGAAAAAGAGCCCTGTGTCCTTTCACAGTTATTCTCGGTTCCACCTTAGCCCCAGCCAACCTCTGATCCACTTTCTCTCTCTATGGATTTGCCTTTTCTGGACACCTCCTGTTATGGACTCAAGCAATATTTGGTCTCTGGTGTCTGGCTTCTTTTGCTGAGCACGATGTTTTCACGGTTCCTGTTGGAGTTGTTTCTTTTTATTTTGCTGGATGGTATTCCCAGGCCTTGGTTTTTTATCAATGGGGGGAAGATATTGTTAGTCATATAGAAACCATTTCTTCCTACAACGACACAACTAAAAGGAAGATTGGCTCAGGTGAGGCTTCCGTGTCTGGGAAACTCAGAGATGCATCTCCTTATGGATACAGACATCGGAAAGACGTCCATACAGAAAGCACGGCTGTCCTAGCCCGAATACACTGGATGGCAAAGCGGATCAGATCAGAAAGATCTCAGTGGGACAGAAGGATGAGCAGAAACTAGTTAAGTCAAATAGTCTTTACAACTCTCTTACTTGGTTTCAAATGTCGATTGCAAAAGTTGCAGTCGATGCACCGGCTAGCACTTTGGGGGTTCGGGAGAGCGGTCCTTAGAGCATCACCCAGGGAACTTTTAAGAATTCCAATGCCAGGGCCACCCTTAGAGCAAACAAATGAGACTCTCCCCGGACAGGCATCAGTGGTGTTGAATCCCAGGCGATTCCAACGTTCAGCCAACGTCAAAGTCACCGACAACTGCACTAAATAGTTATTAGGTACCCAAAGTAACGGACTGGCTTGGACCACGAGGCAGAATCCCACGTGTTCCTTTCCAGGGAGTGGAATCTCTGGTCCTGCCCAAGCAGTCCCACCAGACCTCCTCTTCTGGAAGCCCACCCGGGAGGTCACAGCTATGGTCCCTCACATCCTCCACACTAACACTGATCCCAAGGAGATGGGCTGGAGCGAACACCATGGTGCGGCACCGTCCGAAACCCTGAGCCACCAACCGTACCTCCCCTGCTGGAGACAGAGACAAGGCCAGCTTGTCACAGCACTAAGAAGCCTGGGTCTTACTATTTTATTTAAAAAGAAAATAATTGACAGGTACTACACAAACACATTCTCATAGAAAATGTCTAAAGGAAATGGCCCCCAGAACTAACCACAATAATGGTTTGACATGTATCTTTCCAGGCATTTTTCTATGCATTTATCTCTACGCATAAATATATCAACATATAGTTTTTGTTTATGCTGGATGAATTATATTAGAACTTGCTTTTCAATATTCCACTGAGACCATTCCGTGTCAGAACTCACAGCAATGCTTCCTTTCTAAATAAAACAACTGCAAATGTGAGGTAACATTATTCATTTAACTATTCTCCTGCTGATGAAAACTCACATTGGTCTCAATGTTTTTGCTCCTGCAAATGTTATTTCTGAGCCTCTTTGTACGTATCCCTTTGTGCACGTGTCCACTTTTAAACAGGGTAGATTCTTCGAAGTGGGGTGGCTGAGAATTCCGGACTCTCCACTCGGCTTTGTTCTTCTGTTTCCCTATTCTAATCACAAAAACTCCATTCTGGTTTCATTCTTGGTTATAGTATGGCTCTTGTTGTTCTTGTGAGTAACTTCCTTTCCTGCTTTGTTTTCTCATTAAAAATGAGTGATTTTTAGCCTGGTGTAGTGGCATGTGCCAGCAGTCCCAGCTGCTTGGGAGGCTGAGCAGAGAGGATCACTTGAGCTCAGGAGTTTGAAGCTGCGGTGAACCATGATCGTGGTCGCTCCCCTGCACTTCAGCCTGGGCGACAGAGCAAGAGCCTGTCTCAAAACAAAAATGATTTTTAAAAAATCATTGATTTTTTTTATTGTGGTAAAATACATATAATGTAACATCTACTATTTAAAAATGATTACATAGCATTCAATACATTCACATTGTTGTGTAACCATCACCACCGTCCATCTCCAGAACTTCATCTTCATCCCAAACAGAAACTGTGTACCAATGAATCAGACTCCCCATTTCCCTCCCCCAACCCCTGGCACCCCCCCATTCTACCTTCTAAGAATGTGATGACTCTAGGGACCTCATACAAGTAGATTCATATCGTATTTGTCCTTTCCTGATTGGCTTATTTCACTTGGCATAACATCCTCAAGACTCGTCCTGTTGTAGAATATGTCAGGATTTCCCTCCTTTTGAAGGCAGAATCGTATTCTGATGTAAGCATATATCACATTTTCTTTTTCCATCCATCTGTTGATGAACACTTGGGCTGCGTCCACCTTTCAGCTGTGGTGAATAAGCTGCCATGAACATGATTGTATAAATCTCTCTTCAAGTCTCTGCTTTCAGTTCTTTTAGATACGTACCCAGAAGTGGAATTCCCGGGTCCTAAGGTGATTCTAGACTTAATTTTCTGAGGAGCTACCATAGCGTTTTTCACAGTGGCTTCACTGTTTTACATTCGCACTCACAACGCACAAGGGTTCTGTTTTCTGCCCCTCCTCACCAACACTTGTTATTTTGTTTTGTTTGATAATAGCCATCCTAATGGATGTGAAAGCCGTTGATTTTTGTATGGCAATCTTGAATCCAACCATCTCACCAAGCTCTCAGATTAGGTTTTCATTTGATGTCTGGGATTTTCTAGGCATATTGTCACATCATCTGGAACGGTGACAGCTTTTGTTTTGCTCACTTTAGTATTCGTGCCCCTTTTTCTGACTTTACTACATTGACAAGGACCCATATTACAAGGCTGGAGAGAAGCAGTGATGGCAGGCACCCCTGTTCGCTTAGGTTTCGCTGTTATATGTCTTAATCTGTGTGAGTTTCTGTAGCCACGCTTACCAAGTTAGGAATGCAGCATTCTGAGCTCGGACTGCTAGGAGCTTCATCAACAATATTTAGATTTGCCAAATGTTTTTTGGGGTGTCTATTGAGACGTCTGTACAACTCAGTGCAGTGAATCACATTGGTCGATTCCCTAATGATCACTCATGCTTGCGTTTGTCAGAAAAACCTATTTGCCATAAACTGCTTGTGTCCCACCCCGCGTCCCAATGCGATAAGGACTCCACAGGGACTCTGGGCTGCGCTAGCTTGCCCCAGATGAACAGGTGTCCAGTGATTGCAGAAAAGGAGGAGATACTGATAGATATGGATCATGTCTTTGTCCCCAAAGAGGGCACATCCGTGGAGAAAAGTCCCAAAGGAGTAACATTCTTCAAAGAACCATTGCCCCTGCCCTGTTGTAATAAGACGCAGAAAATTGTATTCATCAAAACTAACCTTGAGGAGAGTTCTGGGTGCATTCAGGAGAAATCCTTTGATAAATAGCTTGAAATGATTGAGCTGGCTACCCAAGGAGACCCTCGTGTTGGGCTGAGAACCCGAAGGCTGGGCCAAGCGAGCCAGGACATGAGCTTGGACAGAGCCTCCTCGTCTGTGGAGTGAGGGGAGAGGAAGCAAAGAAGGAGGGTGGAAAGCCAGAAAGCACAGCACTGGTTGGGAAAAAGGAGAAAAAGAAAAGACGCAAACCCTGGCATTGAGGCCTCCCCAAAGCCACCAAGGAGGGCCTCTGAGAGAGCGCAAAGTCTGCGCCAGCTGCAGGTGGTTGCTGTGGCCTGTGCCTGTCACTCCCTGCTTGCCGAGGCTTTCGTGTCTTGGGGTCCACTGGGGAGCAGGAGAAAGTGCCCAGTTCCGTCCGTAGAAAGAGGACGTCACTCAGGGAGAGGGGCAGGAGCTGAGGGCACCTGACTTACACCAAGGCTAAGTTGCAACGCGAAGCCCCTCACACCTGAGCCCTGGGGGTTGAAAGGCGACAGGCTAACCTGGGGGATGAGCGGTAGAGTCCGGAGGTTCTAAATGGAGCACAAGTGGACCCTTGAGCTACGTGAAAACAGAACCCAGAGGGCTCACGAACTGACATGGGAAAAAGTAAGACGTCTGTTTTCATTCACCTCTCTTTGAAACTGAGCAGTTCCTTGTATTATGAACATAGGTGGCAACCGCTTAGCATTAGCCGGCAGAAATAACGGGAAGTTTCATTCCACACTTTTGTTGTTGCCAATATCTCAAAATGTTGTTCAGGCTCATTGCTCTTTCAAAATCCCATGGTCAGAGACCCATCCTCCTGGGTATCAGAAAGCGTGGGAGCCCTGACCCTAACGGCCACCAGGCTGCTGGCAGAGGGGCATGGCCCGCTTGGACCCGAGGGTGTGTCGTTCAATCCAGCAAACATTCATTGAGCACATTCTCTGTGCTGGTCACCAGGTGGAAAGGTGAACAAGGCCGACACTCCACCGGCAGGAACTCAGGGAATGCAACAGGCACAGACGAGCAAGACAATAGCTAGACGGGACGTGATTCATGCTGGGAGTGCCGGGGAGGGCGGCAGGCCGGGCAGGGTTTCTCACGGGAAGTCACATTTGAACTGGCATTTTCACACTTGCGAAAGTGTGCCCAAGGACGCAGGACTTTCCTTAACCAGAAAAATCCCTGCTTGCGAGTGTGCATGTCTCAGCTTAGAGTGCAGAGGAGCAAACAGCAGAAACTTCCCCCGGCTGTGGAGCCGAAACAGGAAACCACCCAGGAGCCCCGTGCAGAAGCAGCCGGGGATTCCCAGTTCCCCAGGACCCAGTGGGCGTTTTCACAGGAAGACTCTCGGGTGAAGCCCCTGCTGTACCCCTCCCCATAGGGATGGAGGCTCCAGGAGGTCACAGGTTGTTGTCTGTTTTGTTGGCTAATGAATCCCAAGCATCTATGCCTAGCACGAATTTGCCTTCTACAAACATGTGTTAAATGAATGAAGAAATGCGACTGGACCCTTCAAAAATCGACCAGGGCCTGACACAGTGGCTCACATCTGTAATCCCAGGACTTTGGGAGGCCGAGGCGGGAGAACTGCTTGTGGCCAGGAGTTTGAGACCAGCCTGGGCATTGTATTGAGACCCCGTCTTGACAAAGAAATTACTTTTAATTAGCTGGGCATGGTGGTGCACACCTGTAGTCCCGGCTACTCTGGAGGCTGAAGTGGGAGGATCACCTGAGCCCAGGAGCTCAAGGCTGTAGTGAGTAGTGATCGCACCACTACATTCCAGCCTGGGCAATACAGTGAAACCTTGTCTATTTTTTAAAAAAATGCTGGGGGCAGCAGAATAAGGCAGGCCGTGGCTCTCTCTCTCTGTGTGGCACTTGTATCTGCAAATCACCACGGTGCCCTGCAGGTAGGTGACCTAGAAAGACGCCGCCTTCAGGTCCAGCAGACACGGCACTGTTTCATGCCATTGAGCAGGTGGAGTGCTGTTGAGGTGTGGCTGACTCTGCCCTCTGCCGGAACTGCAGGGTGCGCTCTTGCAGGGGTCTGCAGGGTCCTAGCAGGTGTCTGAGCTGCCTGGATTAGGGATCTTTTTCCTCAGCGTGTGATCGGAGCTGGAAGGATGGGTTCCAGGCCAGTGGGGCAGGGCTGGGACCATCCTCTCTGGGAGCCTCCATCTTTGGCTCTCAGTGGGTGGGCGCAGTCACCTGGCAAGGCCTGACCTAGGCCAGTCCCCAATCAGCGTAGGGAGAGCAGAGCATTGGAACCCACTGACCAACATCATCTCCATCACTTCCAGCGAAGCCAGGGGCGAATTGCACCCCACACATTCGTAGGGTGAAGTCCTAACCTCCAGTACCTCAGAATGGGACTGTATTTGGAGACAGGGTCTTTCAAGAGGTGATTATGATTAAACAAGGTGCCATGACTGGTGTCCCTACAAGAAGAGGTGATTAGAACACAGATGCACACAGAGGGAAGACCACGTGAAGC
This sequence comes from Chlorocebus sabaeus, assembly GCF_047675955.1. Classification (NCBI taxonomy): domain Eukaryota; kingdom Metazoa; phylum Chordata; class Mammalia; order Primates; family Cercopithecidae; genus Chlorocebus; species Chlorocebus sabaeus. Next base: position 81,412,644 of record NC_132906.1, read on the forward strand.
CCCTGGTGGAAGATGCTGTGGAGAGCTTCAGGGGAGAGCAGCCCTGCCCACACCTTGACCAGGTCCTCCCAGCTTCCAGACAGCGAGGAAATACATTTCTGTCGTCAGAGGCCCCGAGTCTGTTACGGCGGCCCCAGAGACCCGACCCAGCCTTCTCACTCAATGAACTTCTTCAATGGGCTCCCCAAGGTAACACCCACATTGTCACCACAAAGAAGAAATAAACAGAGCTGCCCTCCAGAGTGATAGGTCAGAAAGGCCTCGTGACTCAGGAGTGGGTTATTTGAGTGACCTTACTGCTCACTCAGTAAGAAAAACAGCCTTTCAGGCCTGCAGTTCCCAGCAGCATAGCCTGCTCCTTCCTGGCTGATGTCAGAGGGCCCAACTTCCGGTAAGCCGCTGTCTGCTGACGTAGGTCTACACCCGGAGAACCGTGGGCCCTGAGTCAGGTGAAAGGCCTGATGTCTGCGGGGAGCTTAGTGGGTTTTTATGTGAAAAAAGAAAAGTCTTACGCCATTGGCTGTCTTTTATCAGGGCTGTTAGAAACACTTGGCTTGACGCACAAAGAGGATGATGAAAGTAAGTCCAGTTCGAGAGTTCCATGAGGGATTGGCAGCCAGTCTTCACATTTGAAATACATTTTACTTATTAACTGGAAGTGCCTCGAGAGACTCTGGCAAGCATGCAGGGACCCCACTCTCTCCACCCCTCTCAGCCCACTGCTTCTTCATTGCTGGGCCTGTCTCTGCCTCTAGCTGGGCTCCACTTTTTTAATTTTAATTTTTATTTTGAAACAGGGTCTCACTCTGTTGCTCAGGCTGCAGTGCAGTGGCAAGACTGTGGTTCACTGCAGCCTCGACCTCCTGGGCTCAAGCCCAGCTCAGCCTCCAGAGTCGCTGGGACCACAGGGGCGCACCACCACGTGGGGTCCAGTTTAACACGTCCAAACCTCCCTGTGCCTCTGGGAAAGTCCGGGCAATTTCTTGATTTCCCAAATAAGAGTGACTGACGGCCAAAACTCCTTTATCCTTCCCACTGGGGCATTCCCCCTGCCAGGGCCCACACTGCCTGCCTGACATTGTTGAGGAACCCTTCATGGGCCCGAGTCCGGCAGGGCAGGGCAAGCAGGGATTCCAGAGGTGCAGGTTTTGCTGTTACCTGGCAGAGTAGCTTCCCGTTCTGGGCTTCAGTTTGCTCCTCTGCAGGATGAGGATCATAATAACAGCTCCATAGAGGTCCTTTGTGAATATTAAGGGAGTCACGTGTGTATAAACTGTATCTGGGGTACGATAAGTCCTAAAGGTCCCTTCCCTTCCATCCCTTTCCTCCCCTTTATGGCAGAACTGTGGCTCCTTCTCCTGTCTCCCCCATCACCAAGCGCAGCGCTATACACACACTGAGATCGGAATACAAACGTGCTGATGAACGGATTCCCTGACCTCAGCGTGCACCCCATCATGTATCACTCACCTGTATCTGCCTCAGCTCAGACTAGCTTTGATGAATGTGGATCTTTAAACTATAATAATTCATGCTCTTGTAGAAAGCATGGGATATGTTTGCAAACACAAAGAAGAAAATAAATACAGTCAAGACCACAGAGTCTGTTTTCCTCAGCTGCCTGAGCTCTCCGTGATAATTGTCCCAGAGTATCTTAGAGTAGCCACTTGGCTTCTCAAGCCTCCAAGAAAAAGACCTTCTTTATAGCAGAACTACATTTAATAGCTTTTTATCTCACAACAGATGAAATACCTGTATATACCGGGTCTTATCTCACACTTCTGCCCTCTGGACAGTAAAAATCTCCTCCTGCACCAGAAACACTATTGAGAAAGCTGCCTGGATACTTCAAGCCTCTCAGTTGATAATGAGTACCTATTTAACCCAGGCTGATAATTCAGAGAAAATAATTTCTCAATGCTGGGTGCAGTGGCTCACGCCTGTAATTCCACACTTCGGGAGGCTGAAGCAGGAGGATCACTTGAGCCCAGGAATTCAAGACCAGCCTGGGTTACAAAACTAGACATTGTCTCTACTAAAAATAAGTAAATAAATAAATTAGCCAAACTTGGTGGCGTGTGACTGTAGTCCCTGCTACTCAGGATGGCTGTGGTGGAAGGATCGCCTGGGCCCAGGAGGTTGAAGCTGCAGTGAGCTGTGATCACACTACTGCACTCCAGCCTAGGCGACAGAATGAGACTGTTTCAGTAAACAAATAAATAAATAATAAAGTATTTTCGTCCTGAGAATATCTGCTTCTCTGTACAATTTTTCTTCATTGTGTTTATGCTGCGCACTCCACCCTGAAATGTACTAAATACCTAGAATATATTATATGGGTATATATGTACATATGATGTGTGTCTGTATATATGTATGTATGTACCCACAGGTGCTTGCATGCACACATGTGTGCACACACACACACAAACATGCAGACTCACACAGACACACACAGACACACACGCAAACACACACAGATCCACGCGCACACACACACACAGTCAGACACACATAGACACACACACACAGAGACACACACAGACACACATAGACACACACACACAGAGACACACACAGACCCACAGACACACACACACGCAGCTTCACTCAGAGCCCAGCAGATATGCAATAAATTACAGCTATTTTTTATTATTGACGCTTCCGATGAGAGTCTGGACTTCAGAACACTGTTCCTGGGGCTCCAGGAAGGCGACGGACGCAAAACCTGCGCCCCCCAGCGGACGCTCCGGGTTCTTGCTCGTAAAATAAATTGAGCTCGTGCCTGCGCCCCTTGTGGTGGGAAGGGAGCATGACGCGGTGACTGGCCAGGGCGCTGACAGTTTCCTTGCTGTGATGTCAGCCGCCTACTGATGTAGTTACCCCCACACTTTGTCCTGGCTGACTGGCATTCATGAGCATAATATAACATTAGCTATATAGCGGGCGCTGTGCTAAGGAAGCCCTTTCCAAACCCCATCTCATGAAATATCTATGACAACGCTACTGGGTAACTATTGTTAGAGTTGCCATGTAGAGAGCAGGGAGCTGTCACAGCTCAGAGAGGTTGAGTTGCCGGTCCAGAGGCACGCAGCACAGAGGAAATGGGTGTAGGACTTAGCCCCAGGCCAGGCCCACGCTCTGAGCCTACCCTCTGCACGAGTCCCACCAGGCATGGTGAGAGTGGCCTGTCTTAAACGCAAGATCCATGCAGGCTCCTTTGAAAGAAAATACTTTCTTGTGAATTAAAATAAATAAATAAATAAATAAATAAACGGAGACTTCAGCTTGAGAAACTGCATTAAAAGTAAAACCCTGCAAGGGCAGGAGATCGGCAGGCACGTCCCACCATCGACACAGCACGGACCTGACCCTGCAAGCACCGCGCTTCCCTAGAACGCACCATCCAGTTGGTCAAAAAAAAAAAGAAAACCTACTCATTTTTTAAGGTTATCACGGACATGAAAACATCACCAAATTTAATTCCCAAAGGACATGTGACAAGGCACCACCTTCCTCCCTCCACTCTGCCAAGCATTTTTAATGGGCCTTGGTGTAATAAATCCTAGTCTAGAATATGGGAAAATAATAAAGCCATAGGTGTCACTTTGTCCGGTTAATAGTGATCATAATCACATTTCTAGTTGGCTAGTCCTTTAATCTTCCATTTATAAAAATTCCCTTAATGTCCACATGCAGAAGAATGAAATGTCTCTTATCTCACGCGATATACAAAAATCAACTCAAAATGGATTAAAGACTGAAACATAAGACCTGGAAGCTGTAAAAGTACTAGAAGGAAATATAGGGGAAATCATGATGTTAGTTTGGGCAATGATTTCTTGGATATAACCCCCAAAGCACAGGAAACAACAGTGGAAACAGATAAACAAAACTGCATCCAATTAAAAGGCTTCTGTGGAGGAAAGGAAACAACAGCAGGAAGAGACAGCCTACAGAATAGGAAAAAATATTATAAACCCATGCATCTGATAAGGGGTTAACATCCAAAATATATTCGGAACTCAAACAACTCAATAGCAAGAAAACAAACACTCTGATTTGAAAAATGGTCCAAGGACCTGAATAAACATTTTTCAAAAGAAGACATATGAATGGCTAACAGGTCTATGAAAAATTGTTCAACATCACTAATCATTAGAGCAATGCAAATTAAAACCACAGGGAGACACAACCTCACACCTGTTAGAACAGCTATTACCAAAAAGATGAAAGGTGTGTTGGTGAGGATGTGGAGAAAAAGGAAACCCTTTCACACTCTTGGTGGAAATGCAAATTAGCACAGCCATAATGGAAAGCAGTATGGAGGTTCCCAAAAAACGAAAAATAGAACAGATATGATCTGGCAATCTCACTACTAGGTATATACCGAGGGACAGCAAAATCGGTATTTTGAAAAGATACCTGCATTCCCATGTTTATTGTAGATACTTGTTGCCTCCTTCCAAGGGCTCTAGGGGAGGATCCTTCCTGACCTCCTCCAGCTACGCTTGTGGCCACGTGGGCTCGTCACTCTGACCTCTCCCTCATCTTCACATCACCTTCTCCTCTGTGTGTCCTCACATCTTCCTCTGCCTCTCTCTTAAAAGAACCCTTGTGATGACATCCATGGCCCATCTGGCAATAAGAAGGGACGCTGTCCTCATCCAAAGACCTTTAGTCACATCTGCAAAGACCTTTTCCCAAAATAAGGCCATATTTACAGGCTCCACGGACTATGACGTGGACATACCTTTGGGGGGTCATTTTTCAGCCTACCATGGATGGGATGCAACAGACAAACGGTGCTCGCTTGAGCTGAGACTTGTTGGAACGGTTCACCCTCAACTGGGCTGGAATCAGAGGTGAAGCTGACAGCACTAGGACAAGAGGCTTCCGACAGAAGGACAAAGTGGGACAGAACTGTGCACCTTTGGCCAAAACAGCAGAGCTGGCGTGATAACCGTGCAAGCAAGTCTCTGCAATGTGAAGGACTGCGCAAATGTTCCCACTCAAGTGCATATTGGCCAGGTATTGTGGCGCTGGCTTGATTCATTTCTGTAGGAGAGAGCCAGTTACCACTTACCAGTTCTGTCCAGGGATGCATAATTAAGGTAACCTGGGATTGACGGCTGCTACAGCTTGTTCTACATGGGCTTGCTTTTCACGCACCTTTGATGTTACTGGAATAATTGCAGCAGGTGCCTGCCTGGCCATCAAATCTTGTCTCCAAAGGGCAAATCTGCCCATGCTCCATCATATCAGGGCCCTCAGTGGCTCCCAGTGTCCATGGTCCTTCTGCAGTGTACAGGACGGTGCTTCTTTACACTGGCAACTCCTCGGTTTCTTAGTCCCTCGCTTATGGAGGTGGGGATTTGAAGACATGAGGGGCGGAAAGACAGACTCTCATAGCATCATAACCCACTGCTGTTGAAAGTCAGTGAATATCAGGCAGAGGAGGGTTTATGGTGGGACAGTCTCCACTCTGGGACACCGGAAGTTCTGAAGACTTCGGACAAAAGCAGCCCTTCCACGATGGTGCTGGATCGGCCCCTGTGCTTCTGTGCTGGCCACGTAACCACTGGCCGAATGGATAAATGTATCAAAGACAAGCTAGTAACAGCAGTCATAATTCAAAAGTACTACCAAATTGTGATCAGCTTACTGCATATGGTTATGCATTGATGTCGTCCAAAGTTTGGAAGGTGCAGAAGGATGCACGCCCCTCTCCCAGGTCTTGATAGTGGCAACCAGTGTCTCCAGCATCACGTGTATCTTCGTAGGCTATCTTATGCATCTATGAGCGAAAACATGCACGCACTGCTGCTTTTCTCATTCATGATAGCTTAGAAATCATTCCGTAGTAGGGAGGGATGTTCAGGATGCTACCCCAAAATATGCACCTTGACATAGTGAATATTTTAAGCCCAAGAAATTTGAGAAACGATAAGTAGAGAAAGGGCTCCCTGACTTTCCCCTGAAGTAGGTCAGGAGACCCTCATATGAGAGGTACCCTCCCTATTCCTGGAGGAAAAGACCATCCTTATCTCTGGAGACCGGGGGACCCCGGGAAAAATCTGAATGCACAGACCTTGCTAACTTTCCCCCAGTTGACTACTCTTACCTCATACCTTTTATCTCCTACTACATTTTTGTATGACTCAGCACTCTTCACCAAATCGAGGCTGAAACACTCAGGTTTAACCATTTCTTCAGGTCCCTATTTCCTTATGAAGACTTCCATGTCAGGTAAAATTTAAATAAATTTGTATTATTTTCTCTTGTTCATCTGCCTTTTGTTACAGGGGCCCCAGCTGAGAACCTAGAAGGGTAGAAAGAACATATTTTTCCCCCACCTACAGCAGTGTTTTAAAGGAATTCCTTTATTCTTTTTTTTCTTTTACAGTTGCCTGTTATTTCACTGTATAGATGTGCTATGTGGACATTTTGTTTCCAGTCTTTTGCAAGCCAAAGAGCAATTAATTACCTTGTCAAAAGTAATATTCATGCATGCAAGGGTTTCTGTAACAAAAAGAAGTGGATTTTCAAAAAGTTTCAAGAGGTATATGTATTTGCAATTTTGATAAATATTGCCAGAATGACCGCCAAAGAGATTATACCAATTTACACCCTCTGCCTGCAAGAAATGAGTTGCCAACGCAGTATATTATCAAATGTTTTAGTCTTTGCCAATCTAATAGATAAAAATGACATGAGTATAATTTTAATTTGTACTTTTCTTATGAGTAAGATTGCACATCTCTTTATATGTTTCAGAGCCTTTTGTACTTTGTATTTGTGAGTAAGCAGGTCATTTCCTTTGACCATTTTGTTTTCATCCTTTTTTTCTTATTGGTTTGTATCTAGAGCTCCTTCTCTACTAGGAAAATTAAGCCTTTGCATGGAGTATTTGTAGAATGAAGTGGAAATTACACAATGTTTAAGCGGAATGTTTTTCTCTCATTTTGTGTAGAGTTAATTGTAATAGCATAATTGATTATGTAAGCTCATTTTCTTATCTATTTCTGGAGATTAGATCATCCGTTGATTTTAAATGTGGTACGCTTTCCCAAGTCTCATTTTTGTATGAGTTAAATCTTTTCGTGGTGCTTAACTTGCATTCTCTGAGATTTTATTAATATTTGGCTCATGCTGTTTCCACCACTTGACATATGTCCCAGTGGGTCCCATCCTCCTGGCATCCTAAACCCAAACCGAGTCCCCCGGCCTCCATAAAATGTGCCCCGCTGCTCCCATCCACACATGGCCGGCTGCTCCCATCCACACATGGCCGGCTGCTCCCATCCACACGTGGCCCACTGCTCCCATCCACATGTGGCCCGCTCCTCCCATCCACACATGGCCCGCTGCTTCCATCCACACAGCCTCTCCCTTCTCTGGGCCTCTGGAGGGATGAAACACTGAAATTCATGCCACAAAGTCTCACACTGCTGGGTAGTGTTCTTGGTTGTTTTGCATATATAAATCTCATCCCGCTTAGACAGAAAACTTCTACAAAGGAAGGAAGCGCATCTTTCATGTCTTCACATTCCTTGAGATTCTCCTGGGAACAGGGTATGAACGTGATAAATACTTATTAACTTAAAATAACTTCTAGAGGATCTTAATCTATGCTCCATCGATACAATTCAGGGTGTCCTGAATTATATTATTATATTATATTTTTTGTTATATTAATTTCTATGCTATTACTGCTGGAGTCCTCATAAGAAGAGAGAGACACAGAGAGAAGATGGCCATAGAAAGACAGAGGTAGAGATTGGAGGGGTGCCGCCACAAGCCAAGAAATGCATGGGGCCACCACAAGCTGGGAGAGGCAAGGGAGCCTCCTCTTCTGCAGGCTGCGGAGGGAGCATGGTCCTGCTGACACGTTGCACTTAGACTTCCTGCCCCCAGAACGGTCAGACCATACACTTCTATTATTTTAAGCCACCTAGTTTGTGGAACTTTTTATGGCAGCCCTAGGGAACCCATAGACACACTGTGTATAAGTTTGTCACCAACCGAAATCACGGATATTTTCATGCAAGATGATGGTTGCTGCAGATATCTGCCAATGTTGTTTAAGGTCATCACTACTTTGAAATTGTAGTGGTTATTAGACCCAAAGCTAAATATTTTAATCTAACGGGGTAATAAATAAGTTATAAATGTGTTTTTAAAATATTTTGATATTTTCATAACTTTATTTCAATATGATTTTCCTTATTATTCGCTTTATCTTATGCATTTTAAAACATAATTCCGGAAAGAGGTCTGCAGGCATCACCAGAATGCCAAAGGGGTTCCATCAAGTTCGGCCTGAGCTGCAGTACTCGAATATATCCAGAAGAGGGCACTAGAGCACCTAGGCAAAGTTTCACAGACATTAACACTGCTCATTTTACTGTATTTCCCTCTATTGCAGATACAGAAATGTGCTTTAAATTCATGTTGTTTTTAGAATGCTATGTGATCCGAATATGGAAATACTTTCAGGCCTGCCTTCTTATTCGTTTGTTGACTTAAATTTTCCATAACATTTTTTCCTTATTTTTTTTTATTGAGGTAAAATATACATATATGATTTACCGTCTTTACCATTTTTAAGTGTGCAATTCAGTGGTAATAAATAACATTTATATCTTTTTTTCATACATTAAAAATGCTGACATGAACAGTTGGTGTTGAAGTTATTTTTAAACTGTAGCCCGTAGCTGGAATTACTTTGTAATTCCCACATCTTAATGAAAATACGAAATGAGCATAAAATGGAAATTAAAGAATAGACTGGGCGCGGTGGTTCACGCTTGTAATCCCAGCCCTTTGGGAGGATGAGGCGGATGGATCATTTGAGGTCAGGAGCTGGAGACCAGCCTGGCCAATATGGTGAAACCCCTCTCTACTGAAAATACACTTAGTCGGGCGTGGTGGCGGGTGCCTGTAATCCCAGCTACTTGGGAGGCTGAGGCAGGAGAATCGCTTGAACCTGGGAGGTGGAGGTTGCAGTGAGCCGAGATGGCGCCATTGTACTCCAGTCTGAGCGACAAGAGTGAAACTCTGTCTCAATAATAATAATAATAATAATAATAATAATAAAGAATAGCCTGAACATGTTACAGATGTACACAAAATGTGCACTAGTGTGCATCCACAGTGATGATGAAAGGGTGGGTGCCCTACAGGAGAGAAGGACCTTCTAGGTTCCTGTCCAGTTCAAATAGAACATTCTCCAGAGACGCCCTTAGTGTATGCAATGTATTGCAGCCTTTTTTTCTTTGAAAACAACAACAAAAAACCCTTCAAATAGCGTTTTCTGAGAGTCGGATGGCTTTGCTATTTACTCAGTTATCCCAAAGAACTGACTTGTGGAGCTGTTCACCTACTTATGGTGTGCAGCGATTTTGACCTGGAGGCCAGCTGGAAGGCAGGACATTTTTTTATCCTTCTCTTTCTCCCATCATTTACCCCAGAACCCACGGCCCTCCAGAGACAGCAAATTCGCAGCTTTCTGCCTGGAAGAACAAGAATGGAGAAGGAGGAGCCCCACCTATTTCTGGCATTCAACTTGCTGGGTGAGGCCTCTGAATTGACAGCAGTTTCCTAAGGATGGCAAAAGTGGTTTCAGCCCCCGGGTATCCCTGTGGTCAGGATATAGGGGAGAAATTGTCGCCAAACCCCAAAACTCTACATAGAGCAGGGCTCCCTCCTCACCAAACTGGATGGCATAATTTTGGTTTCAATGGATACGACTTCAAATCCTAATGGAAATCCTGAATGATGTTGGTGTTGGAGCTCAGAAAACGATGCACCGAAGTATGGCGCTTTGGCAGGCCGAGAACTGGGAGCTAACGCAGATCGGAAGGCCTCAGGAGAAACCCCAGAAGCAACGTCTCTCTGACCTTCGCCTGCCTTCCTGACACCTGCCACCCGCCACCCGTCCCCATCACCCCCAGACAAGCCAGAGAAACCAGAATTCCTCTTCCCCAAGGCGGCCGTAGAAACGAGAGCTCCTCTCCTAAAAATAAAAAGCAAGCGGTCAAACTTAGAAAGACCACTCTCCCTTCTCTCTGGAAGACCCTCATTCCAGAGAGTTCTGCCCCACACCCAGAAGGAAAGAATGTTGCCCAGAGAGGCCGAGAAGGATCTGGAAGACAGGTCCTGCTGGGTTCCCCACACAGTCTCCTGCCGTTAGATCACACCCTTTCGTCCACTCCCATCTCTGCATGGCTGTTCACTCTTTATTGAATTTAAGCATCAAAACAGTGTCCCCTTGTCTTAGAGCTTCCTTGCTGAAGGCTCTGTGTCACCTAAAACTTTGATTACATAAACTTGTGGCTGGGAACAGTGGCTCACACCTGTAATCCCAGCACTTTGGGAGGCCAAAGCAGGTGGATCGCTTGAGCCCAGGAGTTCAAGACTAGCCTGGCCAACATGGGCGAAACCCCATCTCTACTTTTTTAAAACATAAATACAGGCCGGGCACAGTGGCTCACGCCTGTAATCCCAGCACTTTGGGAGGCCGAGGCGGGCAGATCAAGACGTCAGGCTATCTAGACCATCCTGGCTAACACGGTGAAATTCCGTCTCTACTAAAAATACGAAAAACTAGCCGGGCGAGGTGGCGGGCGCCTGTAGTCCCAGCTACTCGGGAGGCTGAGGCAGGAGAATGGCGTGAACCCGGGAGGCGGAGCTTGCAGTGAGCTGAGATCGCGCCACTGCACTCCAGCCTGGGCGACAGAGCGAGACTCCGTCTCAAACAAAATAATAATAAATTAAATAAATAAATACATAACGAAGTTGTTATGCTTTTCTCTGGGTAACCTGCCTTGTTAGAGCCGTGTGGGCTGTGATGTTATGGTGGGGAAAAAGGGATCACACTTTTCCATCCCTACAGTTTCTGCCACCCACCCTGGGGCGCCTAAGACACCTGACCGTGGCAGAGCCTGCAGACGCCAACCTGGGACAATTGACAGAACGCCGGCAAGGAAAATCTAAGACCCTTAAAACTTTTTTTTTAACCAAGGCCAGCTCTCCCAGATCTCTGCCTGCAGTGCCTGGTTGAGAATGGACGGTAAAATTTTCTCTTTATTCCTTCCTTTGCAAATTCAGATTAGCAGGAGAAAATTATTTGTATGAACTAGTTCTTGGGGGTTGTGACTCTGGTGATTTTTTCTTGGCATGAAAAGTCTTGTTTTATGATCCCTTCCCTCTCAGAGATGGTCTTTGTTTTACACAAACACCAAGAGAGCAGAACAGAAACGTGGGTGGGACCCCGTATGCAGCTAGCATGCCAGCTGCTGCTGGCTCCGGGAGTTACCTGTCTCCCCTTCTCCTGAATGTCTTTGGGAGGGCTGGATCTTGAGAGGGCTGTGTCTTTGTGCTTCTTTAGAGAGACTCCACACATCCTTGGTTAAGTCATAAAAGGCTTATTGGTTTCATTTCCAAATCACTTGGCAGATACCTTTGGTTTTCTTTCTTTTTTAAAAAAGGAGGAAAAGTACAATACTGCCAGGAATATTTGCTGTTTGTCCTGGCTAAAATCTGATAGTGCAATATTTCAAAGGATTTTTTTTTTTTTTTTTTTTTTTTTTGAGATGGAGTTTCACTCTTTTTGCCCAGGCTGGAGTACAATGGTGAGATTGCAGCTCACTGCAACCTCCACCTCCCGGGTTCAAGCAATTCTTCTGCCTCAGCCTCCCTAGTAGGATGGATTACAGGTGTGCACTACCACGCCTGGCTAATTTTGTAGTTTTAGTAGAGATGGGGTTTCCCTATGTTGGCCAGACTGGTCTTGAACTCCTGACCTCAAGTGATCCACCCACCTCAGCCTCCCAAAGTGCTGGGATTACAGGTGTGAGCCACTGTACCCAGCCAGGATGATTTTTAAAGAGCTCTATGGTCAGAAGTCGGCTTGATTGGAAGATGATATTGACGCTGTGCTTTTTTTCAGGCGTCTCTGCTCTTGTTCTCTCTTTGGGAAATCCTGCTTCTCCCATGGGAACTTCTCAGTTGACTGAAAACTCTCTTCTCGAACCCCTGATAATTACATGCTCGGGCCCTCAGCCACTTCCTTTCTTGTTGGCCTGATTTTTGCTAAGAATAATATGGAACTTTATTAGCCTTTTCGGGAAATGTGAGGTCTACTTAAAAACAGTTTCAAAAATAGTTTTGGTAACTTGAAACCTTAAAGTGAAATTAAGTAATAGATATGTGTTAAATGGCTGAATCATTTCTAAGTTAAAATACTGAAATATTAATAAATAAGCATACGTTTAAGTTTATATACTTTGGTATCTTGTTTTTATATGGCAAAAACTAAATATATTTGTTTCTGTTAAGATACATGAACGATTGAGGAAACATCTTTCTAGATATTATGAAATGGTGAATGCTGATATAAGACAATTCACAATGCTTGCTGGCTTTCACCAGAAATTAAGGTTATTATGAAATAACATTATAATTAATAAATAGAATTAGAACTGTTATAAGGGAAACAGTTCTGTAAACAGGAAATAAAGAATGTATCTTATAAGGAAAGTTATGAAGAATGCATTTTTGTTCAAAAAAGAGAAAAAAGAAAAGCCAATGGATATTTTTTAAAGGTTATAATAAGGTTTGCAAAAATCTTGTGTGGCCAAAGCTGACTGAGATTGCCTGGGTTTAAGATTTTTTTTAAAATTAGCTTTAGTATTAAGAGTACACTGCTGCAAAAGTGGAATTTAGGCCAGGCGCGGTGGCTCATGCCTGTAATCCCAGCACTTTGGGAGGCCTAGGCGGGAGGATCACGAGGTCAGGAGTTCAAGACTAGCCTGGCCAACATAGTGAAACCCCATCTCTACTAAAAATACAAAAAATTAGCCAGGCCTGGTGGCAGGTGTCTGTAATCCCAGCTATTGGGAGGCTGAGGCAGGAGAATCGCTTGAACCTGGGAGGCAGAGGTTGCAGTGAGCAGAGATTGCACCACTGCACTCCAGCCTGGGCAATGGTGCAAGACTCCATCTCAAAAAAAAAAAAAGTGGAATTTACTCTTCTTTGTTGAAATAGTAAGTTTTTTTTGAAGTATTGGTCTGAGAACGTGAAGGGTTTTTTTTTTTTCATTTTAAAGTAATTGGCCTAGGAAACAGATTTTGTGCTTTATAAAGATAATTTCTTGTGCTTGTGCTATCTTTTATTAGGTCTTTGATTACTTAAAAAAGTGAGGCCAGGCACAGAGGCTCACGCCTGTAATCCCAGCACTTTGGGAGGTCAAGGTGGGTGGATCACTTGAGGCTAGAAGTTTGAGACCAGCCTGGGCAATATGGCAAAATCCCATCTCTACCAAAAATACAAAAATTAGTCAGTCTCATAACCTGGTCTCAAAATAAATAAATAAATAAAAATAAAATTAAAAAAAATTTTGAAGTCTTCTCAATTAAAAGAGCTAAATTTTTGTTCACAACTATGGAACTTTCTGTATGTCTTTAAAATATTTTATTGTCACTTTGACTAAATAGATAACCAAGATCATATTTAACCAAGTGTTTTAAACTTTCTGGCATTTTTGGCTGATTTCCCAAAATCAAATTCTAAATTAAGCCTTTATGACCACTAGTTAACTTTGGGATTTTCCAACTGGGCTCCTGAAAAGTTCAAAGGGGTCGCTTACCTTGTAAAAGATAAATACTAAAATGACTAGGCTTTTTTGATAAGTTAAATTATATGGGAAATATTGTCAAAGAATAGGTGTTGCTAAAGCTTCAGGTTATATGTATGGGTATGTTATTGATATGAGTGTTCCAAAATTGTATGAGAGTCCTAGAAATTTAATGTTATCGGTCATAATTTTAGTTACCATGTTAAATGCTATAGCCACAAAAATAACCGAATTTCCTTGCTAATTGCTGTTTATAATGAACTTTCATCAGAATTCTAACCAAGGCTATTTCAAGTCTTTGTCATCTAGTTATTGTTTTGATTCTTCTCTAACAGCATTTACAATCAGCTACCAACTCAAATTACTTCTCTTCATGGAGATTCATAGAAAAGACTAATGAGTACTCTTGAATACACATTTCGAATAGCTTTAAGATCATACCATTGGATTGGATAAGAATTTCTAGAACTCTAATGAAGAAACTGATAGTTTTATAAAACTGTTATGCCAACATCAAGCAGAACAAGAATTAATTACATGAGACTAAATGAACCAATGAGGATATTTGGCATATTGCTGATTCTTTTTTTTTTCTTTTTTTTTTTTTGAGACAGAGTTGCTCTGTCACCCTGGCTGAAGTGCAGTGGCATGATCTCAGCTCACTGCAACCTCTGCTTCCCGGGTTCAAGTGATTCTCCTGCTCAGCCTCCCATGTAGCAGGCGAGCGCCACCACGCCCAACTAATTTTTGTATTTTCAGTAGAGAAGGGGTTTCACCATGTTGTCCAGGCTGGTCTCGAACTCCTGACCTCAAGTGATCCACCCGCCTCGGCCTCCCAAAGTGCTCGGATTACAGGTGTGAGCCACAACTCCCAGCCAAGAAAACTTTTTTTTTTTGCTACCTATAGCTTACATCAATTTGTTAAAGTATATTTTTATGAACAAAAATGGAAGCATTTACTTTTTCTCCCTACCTCATCCTTTCAGAATGTAGTAGCTATTTGTGAGTATTCTTATTTTTATTGTAATATAGTTATTTGCCTAAGTTCAATTAGACTGTATTCTCCTTGTAACAGGATACAATTGGAAACCCTAGTTATATGACCAAGGCTTTGATAGAATGTCATATTTTCAGATATGACCAGGTAGCTTTAAAGAACTAAGGTTAACTTTACAGAGCTAATAAAGATGCCCTTGGAAAAAACGGCCTGAGGGTTCCCAGCCTTACAGGTGAGTAAGGATTGTCACTTCCTGGAAGGCTCAGGGACCTCATGATATTTTGGGGCCCTTGGGGAGAGAGGAATTCACCCAAATCTGTAAGTGTTATAGACATAGTCTGATGGTAAGTCCTTACTTTGGCTTCCTAACGTTGGGAGGTCCAACCTGAGATTTCTTATCAAAAGTTCCAGCAAAGCAAAGTTTACGTGGCCCAGCACTCTTCTCACCGCACCTATGTAAACTATCATGCCAACTTTCATGAGACTAAACCTATTTTGCCAACAAATCAGTCTTCCTTTGATTATCTTTGGTAGAAATGGGAGCGACTGTAGAGAGAAAAATTGTTTCGGAAGAGACTATACTGCACTCGTTATTAGACTCTACCTCATTGTTTCTGAGGGTTCATGATCTACCTAAAATCTAGACTGGATCCTACATTTTTTAGTTTCCTCCAATATCTGACTACAACTCTCCAAACTAATGTTCCCATTTTCCTCCCATCCCCAGGCTTGGGATTATTGAAATTAAGACCACTCTCTTTCTGAATCCCTGTGAGCTGAAGTTGGGCCACTTGATGTAAACTTCAGGGAAAGTGCCTCAATAGCTTATTCATGGACAGCCTTGCAGTGTTACTGTATAGACTACTCGGAAAGTTCACTAACACAGCTGCTGCCAACTGCAGATCAGGAAAATCTGTCAGGTTCCCACTGACTGTTCTTACTCCAGCTGAAGATGCTTTGAGCCTAACATCTAAAAATCCTCTTGACTGGCTGCCCTCTGGACTCAAAAACTGAGTTTATAGTTCGTTCTAATCACAAATCTTTGGGTTTTTTTGTTTTGTTTTGTTTTCATAGAAATGCCTCTTCTTAAATACCTGATTGCTCTAACCACATACAGGTGGAAGCCCGTCTGCAAAAAACCACCTCCTAAAATGAGACACAGCTGTTAAGTATTTAACTGAACTGAACTATTCGTGGAAATGAGAGACTGATTCAGTGGCTTATGAGACAATCCACCAACCCCATTTCTGGACTTTTCCCAAGAAGTTTCAGACAGGGGAATACTGGGGCTCAGAAAATGATGCTCCTAAATCTGGTGTCTTGGCATGCTGAGTCCCTTGAACTAAAGGAGATTGGAAGCCTCAAAAGCAAAGTTGTTCTAAGACCTTCTTCCATCTTCCTGTCTCCTATCCCTGACTCTCCCCTGAAACAAGTCATAGAAACCAGAATTCCTCTTCCCTAAGGCAGATCATAGAAATTCAAACTCATCTCTGCTAGAGCAAGCCATAAAGCCTAGGAAGGCCACTCTTTCCCTTCTCTCTCCTCCCCACTTCCTGGAGGAACCTCATTCAAGAGCTGCTGCCCCACAGCCAGGAGGAAGGACTGCTACAGAGAGGCCAAGAAGCATCTGAACAGGCAAGCCTTGCTGGGTTTCTCCTGTTAGTCTGTTACAATTCGATCACTCTCTTTTGTCCAATCGCATTTTTACGTGGTTGTCCATTCTTCACTGAACAGAAGCAGAAAAACAGTTTTCCTTGGGTCTTTGGGGCTTCGTTTGTGAAAGCTCCTGTATCATCTAAAACTTTGATTGAATGAATCTGTTAAGCTTTTCCCTTGTTAACCCCCTCTTTCATTATAGGAGTTTCAACCATGACCCCTAGGATAACTGAGGAAAGGCATCGTACCTTTGCTGCCTCTGCAATGGGCAAATTACTTCTTTCTGAACATTATCTCTGCATAATGCTTATCACTGAAATAATACTTATCCCCACAAAATACTTATCTCTGAAATTAACTCTGAACATCAGTCTCCTACTCCATAAACTAGTGTAGCAATTGCTGTTGCATGTGGTTGTTTTAAAAATTAAATTCAAGCTGGGCTTGGTGGCATGCACCTGTAGTCCCAGCTATTTGAGAGACCGAGGTGGGAGGATTGCTTGAGCCCAGGAGGTCGAGGCTGCAGTGAGCAATGATCATGCCACTGTACTTCAGCCTAGGTAACAAAGCAAGACCTCATCTCTTAAAAAAAAAGAAGAAAGAAAGAGAGAGAGAGAGAAAGAAAGAGAGAAAGAGAGAAAAGAAAGAGGAAGTGATATGGCTTGGCTGTATGTACCCACCCAAATCTCATCTTGAATTGTACTCCCTAATTCCCATGTATTGTGGGAAGGATCTCCCAGTGGGAGATAATTTGAATCATGGGGGCAGTTTCCCCCATACTGTTCTCATTGTAGTGAATAAGCCTCATGAGATCTGATGGGTTTATCAGGGGTTTCCACTTTTGCATCTTTCTCATTTTTCTCTTGCTGCTGCCATGTAAGAAGTGCCTTTTGCCTCCTGCCATGATTGTGAGGCCTCCCCAGCCATGTGGAATTGTAAGTCCAATTAAACCTCTTTTTCTTCCCAGCCTCACATGAAGATGGACTAAATCAGCAGCATGAAAATGGACTAAGAAAGAAAGAAAGAAAGAGAGGAAGGAAGGAAAGAAATTAAATTGTGTTTATAAAGACATCAGTACACAGTTAAGTATCTAGTCAGTGTGAGTCCCCATTCATTCCTGCTCCCCCAAAATACACACTTTCCCCTTTGGAGGCCTCCCCAGACCATATGACCTCATGATCCTAGAAAGACATAGGAAGAGGCAGGGTGGGGCTGTTTAAAGATAATTTTCAGGAAAAGATAAATCAAGAGTCTCATTCATATATTACAACACACACATGTTAAGTGTTTTATTTAGCTCCTTTGATGAGGAATTCAGGCAGATTTTACAATGGGCTCAAAAAAAGAAGTCAAGAAGCACAAGTTGATATGGGTATAAAGGAACTGTTGAAATGAATTGTGAACGAGGCAAAACTGTTTCTTTTTAACAGGTTGGAGAGGGGAGTCAGCCAGACCTCTATCAGATGTGACAGAATTCACATGGCTGTTTTCTGTTATCTGTAGTTTGCAGAGTTGTGAAATAGCTCAGAATATGACTCAGAATCAGAAGGAAAATATCCTACTCTGACAAGGCAGAAGAGTGGGTTAGAGATGATGCAGAGTTTTTCATTGGAATACACATTTTTTTCCTACCACTGAAGGTGTGTGCAGCAATATTTTTCTCCCTTTTCATTTCCTGCTTCCAAGACTTAGATGATACAGAAACCGTCCTGCTGTGGCCCAGGCTTGTTGGGAGATCACTAAAAATCAAGGTTCTGGGTTCTGGAAAAAAGCTTCAGGCTCCAGAGACAAGCAAAGCAGTTTGCTAAGAATCAAGGCATCTTGCAACAGAGAAAGCCCCAGCCGTGCCGTGCAACCCACGCTCCTCCTCCTGCCCTGGTCCAGGTTCAGTCTCCCTGGCTCAGGCTGGCTTTAGGTCTGCAGCCCTGGGCCTGCTGGGAGGTAAATTGACCAGTGCAGTGGCTCCCACTCAATTTCACTCCCAGCAGGCTGCTCAGGAAAAACTCTCTGACCAGCAGAGCCACATCACTGGCTTCAAGTTTCAAGCCCTAGATCTCTGCTCAATAATAAAAAACAAACTCTTTTCACACCTCCAATTCTTGAGACTCACCAGAAGGCCATGCACCCTAATTGAAGACCCCTCACCCTCACCCATTTCTGAGCTCATGAAAATATTAGTCCTAACATGGCATCTTCATGTTGACAGTGGATGGGGATCTTGCCTATACTGTCCTTGCCAGACAGTGCCTTGCTTACCATGCAGGGTTAGTAATAAAGTGCACAGAGAAAGTGATCTGGAATCGTGTTTTTTAAAATTGATTGAACTACCTGGCTTCTATGGATTAGCAAGTGGATTGGCAAGTGGATTCAGCTCCTCTTGTTGCTCCATTCCCATCTTTTGGAGGGGATCAGAATATGCCACCTTCAAAATATGCCACTGTAGCATAAGATTATTTCGAGTTGAGGGCAATTAAGAAACAACAGACACCAGAGGAACTCTCTTTCCTTCTGCTGTTTACAAGTAAGCCATACATTTCCCTCTGTAAAGGTGACATAAAATTCCATTTGTAAAGTATCCTCCTCTTCTGATGTCTCTCATACCAGGAGGAGACTAACTCCAAATGACTTATCTGCAATATAAACCTTATTCACCATATGTTTCCTAGTCACCTTTCCACAATTTTCCACTCCTAGAAGCCCAAACCCTGCCTCCCTTTCTCCTTTGTTGAGTCACCTCTCCACAATCTATTTTCCTTTGTTAAAATGGTATATAAAAGCTGGGTGCAGTGGCTCATGCCTATAATCCCTGTACTTTGGCAGGCCAAGGCAGGAGGATCACTTGAGATCCAGGAGTTCAAGACCAGCCTGGGCAACATGGCAAAACCCCAACTCTATAAAAAATACAAGAATTAGCTGGGCATGGTGACACGTGCTTGTAGTCCCAGCTACTCTGGAGGCTGAGGTGGGAGGATTGCTTGAGCCCCAAGAGGTTAAAGTTGCAGTGAGCCAAGATCATGCCACTGCCCTCCAGCCTGGTCAACAAAGTGAGACTCTGTCTAAAAAAAAAAAAAAAAAAAAAAAAAAAGCTTTATGGGAGTCCACTGTTTTGGACTTGCCTCCTCCACTAGGTAGCCCCTGGTAGAAAAGACCAAACCAGGACAGAGTCACCTGTGCTAAGTTCCTCCTAATCAAACTAAACTTTGAGATGGGGCAGTGTTCCAAAAAACATCAGATCGGGGTCAACGTGAGTCAGCAAAATAAGGAAGTCCTGTCTGTTTTATCCATTTATGTGTTGATGGACTTTTGGTTGTTTTCACTTTTTGTGCATTACGAATAATGCTGCTAGGAACAGATGTCTGGAAGTTTTTGTGTGAACATATGTTTTCAGTTCTCTTGGGTATCTATCTTGCAATAGAGTGGTGGAGCCATATGATAACTGTGTTTAACCTTTTCAGGACCTGCCAGGTTGATTTCCACATCGGCTGCACCACTTTACAATCCCACTGATGGGGTATGAGGGTTCCACTTTCTCCCTGCATCTTCACCAGCACTTGTTATGATCTGTTTTTTTAATGATAGCAGCTGGCTTTGATGGGTGATGAACTGATGAGCGTGGCTGATCTAAGTTGGAGCGGAATGAACATCCGCGTTAGGCTCAGTATGTATTGCACACCATGGCAGGCAGTGTCTTCTTTTGGGTTCCCTCAGAATCAGACCCCAAGCAAAGGATTCCAATGCAAGTAGTTTCTTCTGGGGGAAAATAAACTGCAAATGGGCATGAGGGATCTTTTAAGGCGATAAGAATGTTCTCAAATAGGATTGTGGTGATGGCTGCGCAGCTCGGTAAATGTAGTAAAGATCATTGATTTGTACACTTAATATGAGTGAATTTTATGGCATGTAAATTATTTTTCAATAAGGCTGTTTTTAAGCAATGGCACAGAAAGACTTGAAACAGGCACAGGGATTCAGAACCAGCCTGCCTCTTCATCTATCTCCATAACAGACATCTTATTGCCCCTAAAACGAATCCATTCTGCTGCTGGGGCAAACAACATTTTTTTTTTTTTTGGTAAGAGATGGGGTTTCATTATGTTGCTGAGGCTGGAATCGAATTACTCCCACTAGCTGGGATTGTAGGCATGCACTACCAAGTGCCCGGCTGCAAAACAACTTTTGCTGTTGGAAATCCATCAGACATTGATGGCTATGAGCTGGACAAGTGACCTAACTGCCTTGGGCCTCATTTTCTCCACAAGGACAGCGATGGGTGTTTTTTTACAGATCACAAGAGTGCCCAGCACCTCTAAATCTGATAACATTATATGTGTTACATGGTGCCCTTAGGGATGATTTCTTGGTGTTACTGAGGCATAAACACAGTAATGGGATAGTCATCCAAACAAAAGTGGATTGGAAAAGCATCCTAGTCCCAAGACACTTTATAAAATGAATGTGACTTTTAAAATGAATAATGTAACAGTACTAATAAAGAAGAGTGCAGCACAGGGCATGCATAAGGCCAAGTACATTGGGGAAGAACGTTGCAGTGCATAGCCTTCTGGGGGTGAGGCTTTTAACAATTTATAGGGTTATAGCAACTTAGCTTCAGGAAACCTCTAACTCGGCTTGAGGAAGAATGAAAGGAATTTCCATTAGTTACTCCAGCTCTTACTCAGTCCTCCTGATGACAAAAGAAAATGGCAACGACTGAAGCATGCTTTATGGAACCAGGATGATTGATTTGATGAAAGCGGGTAATAAACTATAGGAAAGCCAAATGTGATTGGTTGAATGAGGTCATATAAAGTCATTAGTTTTAGTCAAACTCTCTTTTAAACACAAGCCCAGAAATTTCTCTTGCATTAGAACTTTTAGTAGCCCAGGTTTCTATCATAAGTTTCCCTCAATAGTTTTGCAGTCTGTTTGTGTTTACCATCAGTGTTTTGAGATTGTACTTTATCAGCTGCTCCCAAAATTAAGTCAACCAATGAAAGCTATTTAGAGGCGAGTTTCATAAAATACTCTCTTCTGGCTGTCTTAATTTCAGAGTGAAGCTTATCAAAAGAGAAGAATATTGCACATGAGCAACTTTTAAATGATTTTATTTATAGAAAGTAACAGTTCTACTGGTGATTTTTATTATCTTCTTTATTTTTTTCTGAATTTTATAAATATGCTACAGTAAATTGGAGGCTGGGAGCATTGGCTCACACTTATAATTCTAGCACTTTGGGAGGCCAAGGTGGGAGAATTGCTTGATCTCAGGAGTTAGAGACCAGCCTGGGCAAAATAGTGAGATCTTGCCTCTACAAAAATTAAAAAAAAAAAAAAAAAAAAAAAAGTTAGCCAGGCATAGTGGTGCATGCTTATAGTCACAGCTATTCGGGAGGCTGAGGTGGGAGAATCACTTGTGCCTGGGAGGTTGAGGCTGCAGTGGGCCATGGTGGTGCCACTGCACTCCAATGTGGGTGACAGAGCAAAACCCTGTCTTAAAAAGATAAAATAGGCGGGGCACGGTGGCTCACGCCTGTTATCCCAGCACTTTGGGAGGCTGAGGTGGGCGGATCATGAGGTCAGAAGATTGAGACCATCCTGGCTAACATGGTGAAACCCCATCTCTACTAAAAATACAAAAAAATTAGCTGGGCGTGGTGGCACGCGCCTGAGGTCCCAGCTACTCGGGAGGCTGAGGCAGGAGAATGGCATGAACCCGGGAGGCGGAGCTTGCAGTGAGCCGAGATCGCGCCACTGCACTCCAGCCTGGGCGACAGAGTGAGTCTCCGTCTCAAAAAAAAAAAAAGATAAAATAAAAAATAAATTGGTGTTATTTTAGTTTTAGGCATTTTAGTTTGTTTAATTATGGCAAATAATATCCAAATATACTCTAGTCATAAAAGATTTCAGCAACCCTAAAGTGCCTGGAGTAAAAAGTGAAGTCCGACAGCACTGTCACCACCAACCTCAACTTTCTTTGTGCTATAGTTGTGACAGCTGTAGCAGTTTAATGTGCATTCTGCTAACACTTTACACTCATGTGAAGTTTTCGTGGCATTGTGTGTTTTAATTATATAATATGCTGTGATTCACCTTTCAGCTTAACAAAGTCTGGGTGATCTGTACATATACGTACTTCATTCTTTTTCATGGCTGTGTAGTATTCTGGTGCTATAGCTTATTTCACAGTTCTCACATTGATGGACAGTCCCTTGGCTTTCCAGTTCACCGGGCATTCTTTGTACGTACACGTTCGTGCACAGGAACAAATATTTTGTAGGAAAGATTCCTAGAGGTGGAATTGGTGGATCAAAGGGTATTTGCAGTTTTAGTTTCTGTAGATGCTGCCATATTTCTGTTCACACAGTAGCACAGTGGCAGTTCCCCAGGATGAGAGTGACTAGCATGCTGGAATCAGGGAAGCCTTTGCAGAGGTGGTGAGGTGGGTTGGTTTTGTTTTTGAGACAGACTCTTACTCTGTTGCCTAGACTGGAGTGCAGTGGCACAATCTCAGCTTACTGCAACCTCCGCCTCCCAGGTTCAAGTGATTCTCCTGCCTCAGCCTCCCAAGTAGCTGGCATTACAGGCGTGTGCCACCATGCCTAGCTAATTTTTGTATTGTTTAGTAGAGACAGGGTTTTGCCATGTTGGCCAGGCTGGTCTCGAACTCCTGACCTCAGGTGATCTGCCTGCCTTGGCTCACAAAATGCTAGGATTACAGGCGTGAGCCACTGCTCTCGGCCTGAGGTGGTTTTAAAAGGTAAATAGGGATCGTTTTGGAAGACAAGGGCAAAGTGGAAGGCACCATGCAAATATATTCCAGACAGCAGTAACAGCATGTGTGAATGAAGGGAGAAGTGGGCTGTTGGAAGTATAATCACAACAGCAGAGTTTAATTCCCCATTTGTAATGGGTAAACAGATGGAGCAACAATAAATAGCCAAAGAAAAAGGAATCCAGGCCGGGCGCAGTGGCTCACGCCTGTAATCCCAGCTCTCAGGGAGGCAGAGGCGGGAGGATAGCTTGAGCCCAGGAGTTCGAGACCTGCCTGGGTAATATAGCGAGACCCTGTTCTCCACAAAAAGGAAAAAAAAAAAAAAAGACAAAAAAAGAAAAAGAAAAAGGGATCCCAAACAATATAGCTAAGAAGGTAAATTAATCTATACCAGGACTTGTATGTCACAAAGAGAGGTTATATATTTTTCTTCTTTTATTTGGAAGATGTTTACATCTGGAGAAAAGGGGAAAGAAGCAGACTTCTCCAGTGGGGCACTCAGTCTGGAGCCAGAAAGCATATCAAATCAGAGCACAGACCTGGCTCAAATGGGGCTACTTCCCAAGGTGTCAATTTTCTTTGAAGATTTTCAGCTGAGTAAAACATTGTTTTCATAATAAAACCAAATGAAATATTTCTGAAGCAGAATGCAAACTTTTTGTTACTTTTTAAGATGTCACTCAAACCTTCAAAGATAATTTTCAAAACCTCAGGAAATGCACTAATTCCCCTTGGCCATCAGGCTTTGGTGGAAAAGTTTGAAAAGCATAAAAGCCAAAATTTCTCATTTGTCCCAGTTTTACTATTTGGCCCCATCAAATCTTCAACTTTATTGCCACCATTTCTCTCCGCTCTGTGTGACCTGGCCTTTTGGGATTTTTTTCTTATTTTCCAAATATTCCTGCATTAGCATCTATTTCACCCCTGCCTAGAATCATCCTTGAAAGGCCAATTCAAGCCTTACTTCTCTGAAACCTTTCTAAGCAGAATGGAAAGGCAAGAGTAAATCTTTGGAGATTGATAAATTATATTAATGCATTCTTCCCAATTGTTCACTGCCTTTACCAATAAGATTCCCTTATCAGTTTCCCTGAATATTGCCATGACCTGTCTGTAGAAGGCATAGACCTTTCTGCTGCCACTAATAGCAGGCTTGGCCAAGTGACTCACTTTGGCCAATAGTAGTGAGCAGAAGTGATAAACTGCACATCCAAACAGCAGCTCTTAGAAACAGAGCATGGTTCACGCGTTTCTCTTTTCTTTCTGCCATAACAAAGTGACAAGTCTGATGGCTGTCCTTTCAGACTGAGTCCAGGAATGAAGAGGACGCAGGAGCAGCATTGTCAGCAAGACATAGCTGATGCGTGGTCTGAGTGAGAAGCAGGTTTTTACAGTTAGAAGCTAATGAGATTTGGTGATGGAGAAACCCACTCAGAACCCCAGAGATGGTATAAAGATTATTTTAAGCAAAAGGCATTTCAGTTCAACAGTTAGAGGGAAAAAAAGCCTTCTTAGAGCTTCTCTTATCTGACTAAAAGCAGAAACTTCTGGAAAATAAGGCTGCCATAAATGTTTCTTCAGGGTGGATCTACTTCAAGAAAAGAGACCGTGAATAAAGCGACCCCAAATCCTCTCTCTGGGGAAGTTTCACGGTCCTGAAGGGACTGAAAGAGGAGGCATGTCACTCATAACTGCGTAGAAAAACATTATCACAAACTTCCTTATCTCCAGTTGGTTCTCCTCAAAACCCATTTATCTTTTTTTTTTTTTTTTTTTAGACAGGGTCTTGCTGTGTTGCCCAGCCAGAATGCAGTGGCGTGATCACAGCTCACTGCAGCCTCAAACTCCCAGGCTCAAACAATTCTCTCACCTCAGCCTCCTGAGTAGCTGGGACCACAGAAATGTGCCGCCATGCCTGGCTAATTTTTGTATTTTTTGTAAAGATGGGGTTTCACTGTGTTACCCAAGCTGGTCTTGAACTCCTGGGCTCAAAGGATGCTCCCATCTTAGCCTTCCAAAGTGCTGGGAGTACAGGAGTGAGCCACCACACCCAACCCCATTTACCTTTCCGAAAAGTCGTTGTTTTCACATAAGTGCCTTTCTTTTCCTATTCATTCCCTTCTAAGATGGTATGTAAGCCTGTCTATCCACTCCTTTGAGTAACTCACTCACTGAAATCAGAGTTACACACTGACTTCTGTGTGTATATATATTACATGCATAAATAAACTCTCACGTTTTCCTCTTTTTAATCTGTCCTTGTCAGTTTAATTCACAGGCCTCGGGCATGGAACATGAAAGAATAGAGGAAAAAGTTTTCCTCTGCTACCAGAGCCATTTGTTATTACAGCAAACTGATACAAGAACCAGTGGGCCTGAATTTCCAATTATGCTTGCTGAGAGAGGTTTATGTTCTGAAAGGCCCTTGGTCAGATGTTCCTCCAGCTTATAAGTTAAATATGGGTAATGTTCTCTCCTTTCTGGTGAAGAACAAATAGGATGAAACGAACTGTGTCTGTTGTGTTGGTATTAAGTCACAGTAATACATCTTCTTTTTCAGAAGGTAAGTTATACATACTGCAGTAAGAAAAGACATTGGATAATATTTGCCAAATTTTGGGAGAAACTTCTCCATCTAAAAATTATTCTTCCTTTGCAGTTTTAATGTTTCTATTAAAGAATTAATAAGAAAGTGCTCATTAAATGTGCTTGAAACCCTCACTTAGAATTATGACTGGATGTCCCATGGCCAGTCGTAAGAGCCTAGGTTGGCAAAGAGAAATCAGTCCCTCCCCATGCCCTCCTTTTTTTAAGAGATGATGTCTTGCTCTGCCTCATGCAAGCTGTTACTCTATGCTGTTCTATTGATAGTGAGTGAGTTCTCACAAGATCTGATGGCATTTTAAAGGGCTCTTTCCCCTTTGCTTGGCGCTTCTCCTTCCTGCCACCTTGTGAAGAAGGTGCCTTCCTTCCCCTTCACCTTCTGTCATGATTGTAAGTTTCCTGAGGCCTCCCCAGCCATGCTGAACTGTGAGTCAATTAAAACTCTTTCCTTTATACGTTCCCTGGTCTCGGGCAGTTCTTTATAGCAGTATGAAAATGGACTAATACAGTGGGAGAATTGCTTGAGCCCAGAAGTTCGAGACCAGCCTGGGAAAGTGACAAAACCCTGTCTCTACAAAAAAAAAAAAAAAATTAGCTGGGAATGGTGGCATGTGCCTGTAGTCTCAGCTACTTGGGATACTGAAGCAAGAGTCTTGCTTGAGCCCAGGAGGTCAAAGCTACAATGAGCCATGATCACGCCACTGCGCTCCAGCCTGGGTGACAGAGAGAGAACAATGAGTTGATGATTGTTATGCCCGGGTGATGGGTACATGGAGAGTTCTTGTATATTCTCCCAATTTATGTGTAATTTAAATCTTTCCATAGAGAGAAAGACAGAGAGAGAGAGAGAGAGAGAGAGAGAGAGAGAAAATAGGCCTATTTTAGAGAAGGGAGTCATCTGATTTGGCAAATGTTTAAAACAACTGAGTAAACTTCTTAACTTACTGAAGCTCAGTTTATTCTCTATGATATGGGATTAATGATAACTATTTCACCGAGTAGTATTTAATAAGAGAGTGCAAGGACAATACCCCTTTGTCCACATAATAAATACCTATGTGTAATGAGACTTTTTTGCTTTGGTTACTAAAATAACCCACTAAGTATTTGATATCTCTAGGTAGGAAGTCTGCTGTTGCAACTTGATTACGATAAAGCATTTGGATTTGGGCAGCTTGCTATTTTTAATATAAATGTGTGATTGGCTCCTGGCTTAGTATTTTAAATGGCCAGTGGATATTTTTTCCTGGGCGTCTCCAGCCCATAGTTGTCTGCCTATTCTCTGTGAATTTGTAACCCCAGCCCACCTGCTTTGTAGAGCTCTCTTTAGAAGGATAAGGGCCACACTCAGCCCGCTCAATAAGAGGGAAGGCCCAAAGGCCATCTCAGCAGCACAGCCCATAGACATCTGCGTTGCTACATTGAAACTGCTGAGATTCACTGGTCAATGCAATGATCCTCCACTGACCAGGGGAAGAGGGACATGGGTTCCCTGAGGACCCCTGCATCCCTGTCCACCATCAGCATACATGAGTAGACTTTGGTTCCTGATGGTTAGAAGTTGTAATCTTTAACTGCCTTCTTTGTTTGGAAATGAATTCTTCCCGTCTTTCCCACTGGGTCTTGGAAGGATGAAAAATAATTTAGAAGGGAAAGAACCTGCTTATAATTTCACTTTGCAACTAGAAATGTATTTCTTTACTCAGACAAATGCAGATACTTTGGGAAATAACTTACTGGGAAAGAACTTAATGCTGTTCTCAATCCATGTGCGTTTTCTTTCTCGCTGAATTCCCTCAGGTGTTTGTTTAAACATTTTGAATATGTAGTGGCCAGGAATAGTGGCTCACACCTGTAATCCCAGCACTTTGGGAGGCTGAGGCGGGCAGATCATGAGGTCAGGAGTTTGAGACTAGCCTGACCAACATGGTGAAACCCCATCTCTATCAAAAAAATAAAAATTAGCTGGGCGTGGTGGCGCACACCTGTTATCTCAGCTACTAAGAAGGCTGGGGCAGGGGAATCGTTTGAGCCCAGGAGGCAGAGGTTGCAGTGAGCTGAGATCGTGCCACTGCACTCCAGCCTGGGCAACAGAGTGAGACTCTGTCTCAAAAAAAAAAAAAAAAAAAAAAGAATATGTAGTGTCTTAGCTATTTTCCCTATTGAACAGTGTGTTCTTCTTACATATGATAGATGCACAATGAACAAACATTAATTGCGTGGATGGAGGGATGGATGAATGGATGGATGGATGGATGGAATGGTTTGTGGGTAAGTGACCATATGAATCAATGGATAGAGGGGTGGATTGATGGATGGATGGTTAGAATCCACTTTCTCTGTGTAGCTATCCCTCTGTGATTTCTGCATAAGATTTATGTTATGGGCTAAATGTTTGTGTCCCCCACAAAATGTATATGTTGATACCCTACCCCACAATATGATAGCATTTGGAGGGGGAACTTTTCAGAGGTAAATAGGCCTAGATTAGGCCACAAGGATAGGAGCCACATGGTGAAATTAGTGCCCTTTAATAAGTGGGGGCACCAGAGCTTTCTCTCTTTCCATTTGCATGAACCAAGGAAGGGCTGTGTAAGCACACAGCAGGAAGGTGGCTGTCTACAAGTCAGGAAAGAGCCCTCCCAAAGAAGCAGATCTGTTGGCACCTTCCCAGGCTACAGAACTATGAGAAATGAATGTCTGTTGCTTAAGCCATCTGTGGATACAGGGATAATCTATCCACCTGGATAACACCTTCCAGTCTATGGTATTTTGTTACTACAGCTCAACCTAAGGCAATCTGCTTCTGCCTATAAGTATACTTCTGCATCCAGCTCCAAATGCACATGTGATTGCTTGTGTTCTGTATGCCTATGTGTCTGCGTGTAATTCTCCTTCTTCCGCATGTGGTTTCATTGAAAGGACCAGCAATACTTTAAGCATTTCTGTAAAACAGATATGATTATGGCTCCTATCTTATAAGATTGTTATAAGTGTTTGATATCATTATTATTTAATACTTATCACTATTGACCACTAGACTTGAATTAAAGAAGTTCAAATTTATTTCTCTTACATTATTATTCATAAAGGCAGTTTTAATGGTTAAGACTGGGTTTGTATCTCAGCTTTACCCATCATTCATCTGTCTATCTAACCATCCATCCATCTGTCCGTCCATCCTTCCATCCATAGCCTCAGTTTTTCCATCTGTAAAATGGGCACAATAAGACTATTTCCCTAATAGCATAGAGTGAAATAATACATGTAAACTGCTTAGTACAGTCTAGCACATAGTAAGCACTTACTGTATGTCAGCCAATAGAAAGAGCAGAGTTCTGTGGGAAATTATAGTACTTGAAGGGAGAAAAATCTATAGATACAGGTTATGACGAGGATGCAGTGATGATGACTCTGCAGGCGTCTTCCGAAGGCTCTGACTCCTCATGGGAGGATGGGGAAGACAGGTCACACTGAGTCTGTAATGGAAGGCGTCCCCCACCCTCCACCCTGATGGATGGGATTGATGGTCATGGGTGTCGAGTATTGCCCTTCTTCAGCGAGCAGGAATGCTGGCTTGTAGCCCTGTGGCACCTCTATGTTGAATGTTTCCTTCCAGAAACATTAATTCAAACAGAATTAGTTTGAACACTAATTCGTTCTGTGAGGACAGACCTCTGTGGATCCTTTATTGTGTTTTTCAACTGAGTTTCTTAGCACATTCTTAACAAAACTGAAAGCAGATGTCTGTGTTTATAAAGTAAGATGAACTAGACTCAGAAAATGTATTTACAAGAAACGCTAACGTATTAAGTTGAGGAAGGTACTTGTTCTCTTCTGTTTTTATAAAGTGAGAAGGTTAGAAGGTCAGCCATAGCCTCGTGTCTGGTTTTCTGGGGTGCCCCTGGCGCTCTCGTTGGGGCTTCCTAATTCCTGAATCCTGTCCCTGTTGTGTGTAGACATGCATTTCTGTGTTGTTTGGAAGAAAAAACTGTTATTAAAAGACAATTTGGCACCATCTCTCAGGTTCAACTACCTGCATTTTCCTTCTTTGTCAACCTGTCCACGATAATGACTACAGGGTCCTGAGCTAGGTAACAACTGACGGGCAGAAGTGGGGAGAAAGGCCAGGGAAGCTAAGTGGTCATACCACCTGAAGCTTCTGTCTGTGTAAACCATTCTCAGCTCTAGGGCTGATGGCCACACCCGACATCCATCCTCTCCTCAAGGAACCTCGAAAAATCTCTAGGGTGTGTGCTTTTTGCTTATTGTTCAGAATAAAAGTGTAAGCAGGAATGCGATGCTATTACAACAGCCAGCATTTGTGGAGTCTTTCCCATGTGCTGGGATTATAGTAAGTAAGATCTTTGCAAGCATTCTCTCAGGCCCTCTCTTTCAACACTGTTGGTAATCAGAGCTCCTATCAGCTCACTGGCACTGTTACAGCTGTGCCACTTGTTCACTCTGGAGATGATGCCTGAACCCATCAAGTGCCTCCAACACATCCATTGCTCTGGACCGAGGTAGGGCTTCTGAGGGGCTGCCCTGGTGTCTACCCCTCTCCAGCAACCTACTGGGCCTCCAACAGCTCCCATCCGCATTTGACACTCCCCGGAACAGACTGGGCCCAGACCTTGGAAGGGGAGATGCCACTCTGGAACCCCAGTGGGAAAAGCCCAGTGCCCACCTGGCTCTCTAAGCTGTGTTTACGTGCCACCATCTGGTGCCCTCTGTAGTTACTACATCTGCTTATCAGAGCAGCCTCCACAATGTGGAATACAGCATACAAAATATTTTGAATATCACCCTGCCTTTCTTTTGCTTTTTGCACCAACTACAACAGAATTAAGGCAACATCAACTAAGCATTTTTCAAAATCTCACCAGAAATTAAATGTTTTTCTTTTTCAAAAAATTTAAATTTTTTTGTATGTTGTTCAGGCTAGTCTTTTTTTTAAACTTTTATTTTAGGTTCAAGGGTCCGTGTACAAGTTTGTTACACAGGTAAATTCCATGTCATGGGGGTTTGGTGTACAGATTACTTCATCACTCAACTAAAAAATAAGCCTAGTACCCAATAGGCAGGGTTTTTGAGTTTGTGTTTGTTTGTTTTTTGAGATGGAATCTCACTCTGTTGCCCAGGCTGCAGTGCAGTGGCGCATTCTCGGCTCACTGCAAACTCCCCCTCCAAGGTTCAAGCGATTTTCCTACCTCAACCTCCCAAATACAGGCGTGCGCCACCACGCCCAGCTAATTTTTGTATTTTTAGTAGAGACAGGGTTTCATCATGTTGGCCAGGCTGGTCTTAAACTCCTGACCTCAGGTGATCTGCCTGCCTCTGCCTCCCAAAGTGCTGGGATTACAGGCATGAGCCACTGCGCCCGGCCCTCAATAGGAAGGTTTTTGATCCTCACCCTCCCCCAACCCTCTATCCTCATGTAGGCCTGAGTGTCTGTCTTTCCCTTCTTTGTGCGATATCTACACACTCTTTAGCTCCCACTTGGATGTGAGAACATATGGCATTTGGTTTTCTGCTCCTATGTTAGTTCGCATAGGATGATAGCCTCCAGCTCCATCCGTGCTTCTGCAAGGGACATTATCTCATTCTTTTTCTTGTCTGTGTAGTATTCCATGGTGTACAGGTACCACATTTTCTTTATCCAGTCTACTGATGATGGGCACAGGCTAGTCTTTAACTCAGACTGTAGCTATCTTCCCTCCTCAGCCTCGCAAAGTGCTGGGGTTACAGGCGTGAGCCACCACATCTGGCCTTTTTCATTTTTAGCTATTGTTTTAGAGACTTTATTTGTCCACATCCATAATTATTACACAGTTGTAATCACAGAAAAGTTTATTTTTTAAATCTTGCTTCTTTTGTGGAACATTATGTCATAAGTATTTTCTTTTTTTTTTTTTAATTTATTTATTATTATTATACTTTAAGTTGTAGGGTACATGTGCATAACGTGCAGGTTTGCTACATATGTATACCTGTGCCATGCTGGTGTGCTGCACCCATCAACTCGTCATTTACATCAGGTATAACTCCCAGTGCAATCCCTCCCCCCTCCCCCCCTCCCCATGATAGGCCCCGGTGTGTGATGTTCCCCTTCCCGAGTCCAAGTGATCTCATTGTATTTTCTCAAACTGTTACAGTTTTCAAAATTATCATTTTAATAGTTTATCGGATCTCACTTGGAAGGGATCTGATAAATCAGGGATCTGATCCCATACATTTCCCCAGCAGGTATTAGATAGCTAGCCAAAGTTCTCCCAAAGGGCCAAATCCACAGTCCTGAAGAAGAAATCCCTGTAGAATGTCACAAGCAGCCATAATTACAGTGTTGCCAAGACACCTGGTTCTTTGCTTCTACATTTTTTGTTTTACTGCCCTTTTCTTGGGGAAGCTCAAGGCCCATGTTACTTCTAAGCTTTTGGTAGAGGTACTAAGTCTTCAATTAAAGCAAGGCAACTAGAACAAGCTGTTAGTTTTGAAAACACAGCCTGTCCACTTGGTTCTAGAATGAGGCCACTTATTTTTCAGAAATATCACTTAATGATCTCAAGGAGACTAATTCGTTGATTTATGAGAACATTTTTTAAAATCAGGTCACCCTTTCCATGCCCAAAATCAATTGTCCCTACACTTTGCCGTGTCTTCTTTCAAGTTGGGAAAGTAATAAAGAAAAATAAGAGAAGACTTGAAGACACTAGATATTCAGCACACTTTCCTGTTGCTAAGGTTTTAGATTTTTTTTTGGTAGAACATAATATTATCCCATGCTTAGCTTGCTAAAGGCAATTGAGCAGCAGGATTTACCTAACAGAACAGTTTTGGCTTGATCTAATTTTAAGTAATTACCTCTCTTTTCAAAGCTCGTTTCTCTTGTGCTTTTGCTGGTCTTGATGTGTCACACAACAGCATTCACCCCCAGGATCTACTGCTCTGAAAGCAATAGAAAGAACAGCTCAATTTCCTTTATCAAATATCAAGCATGAAATATAGATCCACGTGTAAAATAAGGAATTTGATACCAGTCATAAAAATCTACCCACAAACAGGTGGAGAAGGAAAAAAAAAAACAAATCAAAATACCTAGATCAATAAAATATTTCATAAACCCAAGCAAATACTAACATTACTGATCGCTGGATATCTAATCTGAGTCATTACCCAAATAGGGCGACTTGGGGCTATGTTCACCCAATCCTGGATATTTTCATTTGAAAGGCAAGGCCTTCCTGGAACTGGGTTTGCTAATGCCTTAATAAAGTTAGTCACTGCAAATAAAGGAGGGAACTCAGCTAGCTCCACAGCAACTGCTCATATGTGTGTGTGTGTGTGTGTATACACACACACATATATATATACACACACACACATATATATATATGATAAACACTTTTTTCCTTATAGTGCTTTTTTCAATCTTTGAGTATGTTTTAAAATGCTTTATTTCAGGGCAGGTGCGGTGGCTTACGCCTGTAATCCCAGCACTTTGGGAGGCTGAGGTGGGCAGATCACGAGGTCAAGAGATCGAGACCATCCTGGTCAACATGGTAAAACCCCATCTCTACTAACAATACAAAAATTAGCTGGGCGTGGTGGTTCACACCTGTAGTCCCAGCTACTGGGGAGGCTGAGGCAGGAGAATCACTTGAACCCGGGAGGCGGAGGTTGCAGTGAGCCGAGATCATGTCACTGCACTCCAGCCTGGTGACAGAACAAGACTCCATCTCCAATAAATAAATAAATTAATTAATTAAAATGCTTTATCTCAAGTAAAGGGGTACATTTGCAAAGATTCCCTGCATGGAAAAAGGGAAAAATACCACTTTTTCAGGACTTCCTTTGTGCCAAGCGTTGAGATGGTATCTTTGCAGTGTTGTCTCATAGAAACTGGCCAAAGCAAAAACAAACCAAAAAAGAAATTGGCCAAACCACACCAGAGAACTGTTCCCAGGGGCTCCACAGCACTCAGTCAAGATGCCCTTATATTCTCTTGGCCAAGGAGAGAATACATGACCTTAAATAAGCCAGTCGTCCTCTCTCCCTGGAACTTGACTCTTGAGTAGAGTGTCAAAAAGGCTGGAAGTGATGGAAAGTGGTTTGTCCCTGTGGCAATATCCAGAAGAGATTCTCCATTAGATCTATGAAGTAGCTCTGATTCCTCTAAGTGCTTTGTTGTCTTTTAACTCTTTGAATGTCTCCCATCCTTCCAATGTATTTTTTCCTCCTTAAGTTAATTAGAGTCGGTTTCTATTGCTTGCAATCGAAGATCCCTACTTGCTACCTCTATCACTCTGTCTCTGACATCTCCACTCCCCGGGCCTGCCCACCACATAATTCCAGAAGGCACCGTTCATATTGTATTGTATGGAGTTGTGAATGGTCTCCTTGGCATTGTGCAACTCATGACTCTGTTGCAACAGTCTATTCTAGACACTCCTGCCAGGGACTGTCTTTCTAAAGAACACATATTAATCTGTCATTTCTTTCCTTGAAAACCTTCAGTGGTGCTCCATTACAATAAATACTAAGATCCAAACGGGCTTCAAGACACTGCATCTGCCTCCCGCTGGTTTTCTCAGCATCACCATTCACTGCATGCCCCTCCCTTTCACACCATCTGGCACCCAAGGTCATGCCAATTAAACAAGCCATTCTACACCCTGCGTTCTTCATCTTCTGTGCCTGATCCAGCACGGGAATCTCTTCCCCTTTTTCTCTCGGTACCTCATCAGTCAACATTCTAACCACCTTCAGAGACCTGCTGACGTCCTACTCATTGACTTCCTAGACCTACCTGGTCAAATGACCATATTACTTTATCTTGCAGTTGACCAGTTGTACTTTGTGCCCCTAATTATTGCACTTCCATTGCTTGTCTCTAATGAGAGTCTCAATAAAAAATCTTTTCTTGGCTGAGTGTGGTGGCTTATGTGAGCCTGTAATCCCAGTGCTTCAGGGTGGCAAAGTGGGAGGATCCCTTGAAGCCATGAGTTCAAGACCAGACTAGGTAACATAGTGAGAGCCTGCTAGGCACAGTGGCATGCACCTGTAGTCCCAGCTACTTGGGAGGCTGAACTGGGAGGATCGCTTGAGCCCAGGAGGTCAAGGCTGCAATAAGCTATGATGGTGTCACTTCACCCCAGCCTGGGTAATACAGCAAGATCCTGTCTCAGAAAAAACACACTAAAACCTTCTTCTCCCCTATTTTATTGCAAGCTCCCAGAGGACAATGACTACAGTACCAGCCTGGCGCCTCCCACAACTCCCTAGCACAGCACCTCACTCGGTTCATGTTTTCTATTCAACAGAATGGAAACCTTTACAATTCTCTCCAGGGAGCTGGAAAGAGTTAATATGGGGAATACTAGGAAAGTAATTTTTATGAACGAGGCTTGTCCTCTTCTGTCCCCCACCATATAAGTCTCTCTCTCAAGCTCTGTGTCCTCAATGCCCCTGGAGGCTCTGAGTCCCTGTTCAGCTTTATGATGACAATGCAACTTACAAGAAACAGTCTTTACAGTCTTTTTTAAATTTTTAGACAGCATCTCACTCTGTTGCCCAGGCGGGAGTGTGCACTGGGGCGATCTCAGCTCATTGCAACCTCCACCTCCTGGGTTCAATCGATTCTCCTGCCTCAGCCTCCCAAGTAGCTGGGATTACAGGCATGCGCTACCACGCCTGGCTGATTTTTTCATATTTTTAGTAGAGACGGGGTTTCACCATGTTGGTCAGGCTGGTCTCAAACTCCTGACCTCAAGTGATCCTCCTGCCTTGGCCTCCCAAAGTGCTGGGGTTACAGGCGTGAGCTACCGCACCTGGCCAAGAAACAGTCTTGATCTTCAGGTAAATTTCCTTCACTTTATTGCCAGAGAGAACTATGCAAAACACCTGAGTGAATGAATTCGATGAATAAAGGTATTAAGGAGAGAAAATTTTCTCAAAAACAGATGCTTTTCTTCAAATGTCAAATGACCCATCACCATTCTTGGAACTTTATTTTCTGAGTGACCCCAAGTATGCATGTCATTTTAATAACGTCTTTCACAGGAATATATTAACTTGTAATAAAGGGGAAATACAATTATGTATACAAAAGAGGGTTATATGAAATATTATATTACTTTTTTATTAAAATATGTCACACTGTACCCAGCCTAAAAACAATAGTAGAATTTCAGGGCATCATCAGGGAGTTTAAATATCTCAGTTGGAAATCCTGCACAGTTAGGAGTGGGTTATATTTAAGAACAATGGCATTTTATTTTAGTAACTTGTTCCCTTCCTGGTAGAACATTCATCCCTGTTACTTTTGTGAATTTCTGTTGCTTTTAGCCTAATATAGTGACTCGTTTTCCTGTACTGAATCACTGACTGTATTTTCCTACTAAAAGATCATTGCATTATCTGGCATGGCCTCTTTGAAACGTCCTCATTCTTGATTCTCCAGCAAAAGGAAAGAAAGAAGGAGAGAAGGAAGGAAGAGGGTAGGAAGGAAGGAAAAAAACATAGGAAAGAGGGAAGGAAGAGGGAGTAAGGACGAAAAGGAAAGAGAAAGGAAGAAAGGAGGGAAGGAAGGTAGGAAGAAGAGAAGGAAGAAGGAGGGAGTGAAGGAAGGAGAATGGAAGGAAGGAAGAAGGAGATGGAAGGAAGAAAGGAAGGAAGGGAAAGAAGAAAGGAAGGAAGGAAAGAAAGAAGGGAGGGAGGAGAGACAATGAAGGAAGGAAGGAAGGAAGGAAGGAAGGAAGGAAGGAAGGAAGGAAGGAAAAAAGCCACTACCTTCCTTTGAGCTGGCGCACAGCTGGAGTGATGCTCTTGCTCTAAGTCCTCACAGGGCCCCTCAAGCTCCTTTATGTGAAATCTCCACCCTCCTATGGTAGGGATGGTTCTGAGTCTGTGCCCTACCGTGGCCAGCTGCTTGCTTTCCTGTCTTCATAAACCGCCCTCCACAGGTGCCCTCCCTATCTCCTCTCTTCTCTTTTCCCTTGTGCTCTTTTTTCTCTTCCCTTTATTTCTGGATATTCTTCCTTTTCACATTCACTCAGCAGGAAAAACAGACACACTCCCATCTGAGGGCTGTTTGACTCTCTCTAGAAATTGACTCCCATTGCACCACTTCTCCAAGATTCTTTCCACTGCCAAGCTCCCTTCCCTATTCAGTGCCAATAAAACCCCAGTTCCTTCTTTGGGTACTGTGTACTCCTCAAGACTTCCACAGTTAAGGAAGTAATGGAAGACCCTTACTCCTCTCAAATCCGTCTGTCTTTAACTCCTCAGAACACCTGCTCTTATACAATGACAAAATAGTGAATTTATCCATCTTTAAAACAAAAAACAAGATTCTAGCCAGGTGCGATAGCTCGTGCCTATAATTGTACCACTTTGGGAGTTCAAGGTGGGAAGATCACTTGAGCCCAGGAGTTCCAGACCAGCCTGGACAACACAGCAAGATCCTGTCACTACAAAAAATTTAAAAGACAGCTGGGCATGGTGACACATATTTGTAGTTCCAGCTACTTGGGAGACTGAGTTGGGAGGATCACTGGAGTCCAAGAGGTCAAGGCTACAATGAGCTGGGTTCCCACCACTGCACTCCAGCCTTGGGGGCAGAACAAGACCTTGTCTCAAAAAAAAAAAAAAAAAAAAAAGTTTCTAAAACTTAGATTGTTTTAAATTAATTTAAAATCACACAAATAACTTCAAGAGTTATAGATAAATTTAAAGTCTTTTCACTTCCAATCTTTTAATACCTGCTTTCACCAAGCTGGTGTGTATCCTTCCAGAGTATTTTCTATGCACTAACATATATGTTTGGGTAGCTGTTGAAGCATATAGAATTATCTGATTGTGGGCCAGGAGCAGTGGCACATGCCTGTAATCCCAGCACTTTGGGAGGCAGACGCGGGTGGATCACCTGAAGTCAGGAGTTTGAGACTGGCCTGGCCAACATGATGAAAACCCATCTCTACTAAAAATACAAAAATTAGCCAGGTGTGGTGGCACGTGCCTGTAAGCCCAGCTACTCGGGAGGCTAAAGCAGGAGAATCACTTGAACCCAGGAGGTGGAGATTGCAGTGAGCCAAGATCGTGCCATTGCACTCCAGCCTGGGCGACAACAGCAAAATTCTGTCTCAAAACAAACAAACATACAAACAAACAAAAAAGAATTGATTTTATTTTAGGTTCCAGAACTAATAATGGGAATCGAGGCCAAATATTCAAGAAGTTACAAATGCCTGTTAATGGCCTTTTGTGATATCCTTTGGGATGCCTGTGGCCTCACTTGCTGCTGGTAGTCATGGCAGGAATGGATGAGGGAGGCTGGAAACCCCTAGCATGGCTAGGAGTGTTGACTGCCATCTTCCCGTAGGGGTGTGCTTCTCAGGTCCATGCTGCTTCTCAGAATCTCAGAATTCTGGGCCAGGCGCGGTGGCTCAAGCCTGTAATCCCAGCACTTTGGGAGGCCTAGACGGGCGGATCATGAGGTCAGGAGATCGAGACCATCCTGGCTAACACAGTGAAACCCCGTCTCTACTAAAAAATAAAAAAATAATAATAAAAAATAGCCGGGCGAGGTGGCGGGCACCTGTAGTTCCAGCTACTTGGGAGGCTGAGGCAGGAGAATGGCGTAAACTTGGGAGGCGGAGCTTGCAGTGAGCCAAGATCCGGCCACTGCACTCTAGCCTGGGCAATAGAGCGAGACTCTGTCTCAAAAAAAAAAAAAAAAAAAAAAAAAAAAGAGAATCTCAGAATTCTGTCGTGTGTGCTGCAAAAACCGACTAAGGAGGCCAAATGCACTTGGTTTACATTCTTCTCTCTAGACCTTTGGATAAAACAATTAAAAAATTTCAGCCAGCATAACTTTGTTTATTTTTTTATTTTTTATTTTTTATTTTTTTGAGATGGAGTCTCGCTCTGTCGCCCAGGCCGGAGTGCAGTGGTGCAATCTCGGCTCACTGCAAGCTCCGCCTCCCGGGTTCACGCCATTCTCCTACCTCAGCCTCCCCAGTAGCTGGGACTACAGGCGCCCGCCACTGCGCCCGGCTAATTTTTTTCTATTTTTTAGTAGAGACGGGGTTTCACCATGGTCTCGATCTCCTGACCTTGTGATCCGCCCGCCTCGGCCTCCCAAAGTGCCGGGATCACAGGCGTGAGCCACCGCGCCTGGCCAACTTTGTTTATTTTTGTAGAGCAAAATCAAATAAGCCAAGTGCCATTGGAACTCCTGGCAGCTTCCTAATACTTAATACTTGATGAAAGTCCTGCAAGACAAGCTAGACTTGATGAGGATGGGAAGCCGATATTTAGTCGACAACGGCATCATCACGTTGGTGTTTTTTTCATTTCCTAAGGAACGCTGGCTGCACACCAAGAAATGAAAGTTGTTGGTTAATGGATGCTAATGGGAAACCTAATGAGGCAGTAGAGGCCAGCACTTTTCCCACTATGGCCCATGGCAAAGCACAAGATTGATGGACAGATGAGAACACTGCCAGTTCTTTTATAAGTAAAAGAAACATCTTATCCAAAAGATGTTTCTCCAGTAATGGGGTGAAGCTCCTTTACCCACAGAAGGCTGAACCAGTATGAAATAAGGCCAGGCATCACTCAAGTTAGTCCAATAGCAAAATACATTTACATACGTAAATAAATACGTACATTACCTTTCTATACGGTGACATCTCTGTTTTTTTCTTTTTTCTTTCTTTTTTTTTTTTTTGAGATGGATTTTTGCTCTTGTTGCCTAGGCTGGAGTGGCAAAGGCACGACCTTGGTTCATTGCAACCTCTGCCTCCTGGGTTCAAGTGATTCTCCTGCCTCAGCCTCCCAAGTAGCTGGGATTACAGGCATGCACCACCATGCCCGGCTAATTTTGTATTTTTAGTAGAGATGGGGTTTCTCCATGTTGGTCAGGCTGGTCTCAAACTCCCAACCTCAGGTGATCCTCCTGCCTTGGCCTCCCAAAGTGCTGGGATTGCAGGCATGAGCCACCATGCCCAGCCAACGACATCTCTTTACAAAGAAAACGTGTGTTCATTATTTCTAAAAATAGAAATATTGCATAGTCAAAAGGGGGAATCACCTTTATTCAACTATCACCTTTATTCAACTGCAAAGAAATAACCCAATGTTAGTATTTTCATGTGTGTCTTTCCATTCTTTGTTGTATATATATATATATTTAAATCTTCCTGTGAATTTTAAGACATGTATAGATTTGTGTGGCCCCCACCAAAATCAGAATATCCAACAGTTCTATCACCCCCTTAAAATCACCTCTTACATATCTTGGTAGTCACACCTCCCTCCCTTGAATCTCTGCATCTACTGATCTGTTCTCAGTCACTATAGTGTTGGGTTTTTGAAATGTCATATAATAGAGTCATAGAGAATGTAACCTCCTAAGACTCAGTATGTGTGACATTAATCCATGGTGTTGTATGTATCAATAGTTCATTCCCTTTTATTGCCAAGTACTATTCCATCATATGACTGTTTCCATGGTTTGTTTATTCATTTACTGGTTGAAAGGCATTTGGGTTATTTCCAATTTTGGTGATCGTGAATAAAGCTGCTACAAATAGTTACGCACAAATTTTCATGTGAGCATAAGCTTTCATTTCTCTAGGGTTTAAATACTTAGGAGTGGGATTAATGGGTCATATGGTAAGTATATGTTTAACTTTGTAAGAAACTGCCAAACTTCCCGCCTCAGCAACATAGCAAGACCCAGTCTGGTATAGTTTGGATGTTGTCCCTATCTAAATCTCATGTTAAAATGTAATCCCCAGTGTTGGAGATGGGGCTGGGTGGCAGGTGATTGGATCATGGGGGCAGATTTCTCATGAGTGGTTAAATATCATTCTCTTGGTACTGTCCTCGCAAGATCTGGTTGTTTAAAAGTGTGTAAAAGGAAAATATATTGGGGCCCCAAAATCACTAAGTTAAAAGAAGTCAAGCTGGGAACTGCTTAGGGCAAACCCGTCTCCCATTCTATTCAGTCACCCCTCTGCTCACTGAGATCAGTGCATATCTCAGTGCATTGGAGAGGCTAATCAGAAACTCAAAAGAATGCAACCATTTGTCTCTTATCTACCTATGACCTGGATGCCCCCTCCCCACTTTGAGTTGTCCCATCTTTCTGGACTGAACCAATGTTCATCTTACATACGTTGATTGATGTCTCATGTCTCCCTAAGATGTATAAAAGTATACTGTGCTCTGACCATTTTGGCCATATGTCATCAGGACCTCCTGAGGCTGTGTCATGAGCACGTGTCCACAACTTGCCAAAATAAACTTTCTAATTTAACTGAGACCTGTCTCAAATGTTCTGGGTTCACATTTTGGTAACCACGAGGGGATTCTGAGTGGAGGTGCCCCTGACCTTTGACAAATCTATTGGTTCTTGGTACCAGCGTGAGCTAATTTTATGGCTCAAACCAATAGGACAATTTGCTGAGGTCTGGGAGCACCCCCTCCAGTGAATCCCTGATCTCCAAAAATGTGGTTGAGATCTAAAGTTTACTTTGCTGTACAACTCCGTTTTTTTTGAGTTTTACTTGCTTCCAACAAGGAAGGCAAGTTTTTCCTGCTTCCATGACAACGGAAGGCAGATAACTCCTTTATGGAGTTTGAGTTCATTTCCAACAAGCAAGATGAGGGTTTTTTTCCTGCTTTTAAAGTGGTAGAGAGCAGTCTTCAGCCTGAGACCCATCCCTAGTTAAGTAACTGAATTGGGGTTTGTCTTGGCTAAAGTTAAGATGAACAACCAGCTTGTCTTAATTTCTCCTTACCACTAGAGCACTCAGAAGTTATCTAAGTTGTGCGGTCATTTGTTTTGCTTAACTGGTTTCTTGTTGTTGTTTGTTTCTGTTCTTGTTGTTGTTTCAGTCTTTTTCCCATTGGGTTTGATCAACTCTATCCAGCTTGATCAAATCCAGAGGAAAGTTCCAAATTATGGGGCATAAGGCCTCTGAAGTGACTAAATTGCTCCCCCCTCGCCCCCCGCACACACACACACAAAAGGTGGTATGGTGGGAGAGAAAAACAGCCAGCAAAAGGAAACAAAAAAAAAAAAAAAAAAAAAGAGGAAAGATTTTTCATTTTGACTACTAAGGGGCTTTATTTACATAACAAGGCCACCTTTCCGCTAGCCAGGCCAAACCGAGAGAGCAATGGCTGTACTTCTGAAATAGCAGCAATTTGTCCTAGCTGAAATATGGTAATGAGATCTTAAACGATTTTTTTTTAAAGGAGCTCAATGATGAAAACTCGGCTTAATTAAAAGCTAACATTTGGCCGGGCGCGGTGGCTCACGCCTGTAATCCCAGCACTTTGGGAGGCCGAGGCGGGTAGATCACGAGGTCAGGAGATCGAGACCATCCTGGCTAACACCGTGAAACCCCGTCTCTACTAAAAAAAATACAAAAGATTAGCCGGGCTTGGTGGCAGGCACCTGTAGTCCCAGCTACTCAGGAGGCTGAGGCAGGAGAATGGCATGAACCCGGGAGACGGAGCTTGCAGTGAGCAGAGATCGCACCACTGCACTCCAGCCTGGGTGACAGAGGGAGACTCCATCTTAAAAAAAAATAAAAATAAAAAAATTTTTAAAAAGCTAACATTCAAGAAGTGTGTGTGTATGTGTATGTGTGCATGTGCGTGTGTGTGTGTATGTGTGCATGTATGTGTGCACGTGTGTGTGGGTATGTGTGTGCATGTGTGTATGTGTGTGCATGTGTGTACATGTGTGTATGCGTGTGCATGTGTGTATGTGTGTGCATGTGTGTATGTATGTGCATGTGTGTATGTGTGTGCATGTGTGTATGTGTGCACGTGTATGTGTGCACGCGTGTGTGCACGTATGTGTATGTGTGCACGTATGTATATGTGTGCATGTGTGCATGCATGCGTGTATGTGTGCACGTGTGTGTGTACGTGTGTGTTTGTGTGTGTGTATGTGTGTTTGTATTTAAAAGGCCTTCATATTTTTGTTTTTCTCTTAGGACCTTTTCTTTTTTTTCCATGAAAGTTTTTTTCTTCTCAGTTGACTGAATTCTGTTTTCCTCATTTACTTCTGCCTTGTCTCCTTTCTCTTGCACTCTCTGTAGCATGGGTGACCCAAAATAGTTTATAATAGCCTGGGGTTCCTTAAAGAAAACTGAGAAGGCGCCAGACTCGCTTTGAGGGAGAAACCTGTTTTTCCTTATGGAACCCCAAGAATGTAAACAGATAAGTTCATCTCAGCTCTTAAACTGCTTACTTCTGTATTGTGTTACCTGGGTTTTTTTTTTTCAACTAAAATAGTTATTTCAACAGAGGTTACTCTTGGGTTTTTAAGGAAGAGTATGGTATAGACACTTAGAAATATCTTTGTTCGAAAATGTTTTTTTCTCTGAGTGCACTGTAAAAGCGTCACATGGTCTAGCCCCACAAAAATTCTCCCTTTTTGGAGACCAGGATTCAATTTCATACTTATCCCTGCCAGATACTAAAAAGTGTCAAAATTTGGCATAGGGGTTAAAAACTATAAACCCAGCCCAAAACAGAATGATCTTTGCTTGTGTAATCTTTAATAAATAGGACATTGATATTAGTTTAATAAAAATAGCTACATCTCAAAAGTAGTGAGATTACCATAACTTCTAATCTTATGGCTTTAGGTGGTCTACTCCACAGGCAGCAAGGTTTGTTGTCATCTTTGTTTCAAGCTAAACTATAAACTAAGTTCCTCCCAAAGTTAGTTTGGCCTATGCCCAGGAATGAACAAGGACAGCTTGGAGGTTAAAAGCAAAATGGAGTCAGTTAGGTCAAATATTTTCACTGTCTCAGTTATAATTTTGCAATGGTGGTTCCATATCTTTAAATGATGACTATCACAGTTTTCATAAATAATCTAGGTAAACAATTAAAATGAAATAATTAGGTAAATGTAATAGGATAAATACTTGTAGACAAACTCATAATTTAGAATATAAAGTTATATTAAACTAAATGATAAATATTTCATTATTTGGGTATTTTCCAATAAAAATATATTTATAGGAAAACATTCTTTATTTAAAAAAACTGTCATTTTAAAAAAGGTGAACTTGGCCAGGCATGGTGGCTCATGTCTGTAATCCCAGCACTTTGGGAGGCCGAGGCGGGCAGATCAAGAGGTCAGGAGATCGAGACTATCCTGGCTAACATGGTAAAACCCTGTCTCTACCAAAAATACAAAAAATTAGCCGGGCCTGGTGTTGGATGCCTGTAGTCCCACCTACTCAGGAGGCTGAGGCAGGAGAGTGGCATGAACCCAGGAGGCGGAGCTTGCAGTGAGCCAAGATCGCGCCACTGCACGCCAGCCTGGGTGACAGAGTGAGGCTCCATCTCAAAAAAAAAAAAAGAGTGAACAGTGGCCGGCACAGTGGCTCACGCCTATAATCCCAGCACTTTGGGAGTCCAAGGTGGGCAGATCAGCTGAGGTCGGGAGTTCAAGACCTGCCTGGCCAACATGGAGAAACCTTGTCTCTAATAAAAATACAAAAAATTATCTGGGCATGGTTGTGGGCACCTGTAATCCCTGCTACTCGGGAGGCTGAGGCAGGAGAATTGCTTGAACCCGGGAGGCGGAGGTTGCAGTGAGCCAAGATTGTGCCACTGCACTCCAGCCTGGGCAACAAGAGCAAAACTCCATCTCAAAAAAAAAAAAAAAAAAGTGAACAATTTTTTGTCTAATTCAAAGCTTATGTAAAGGTCATGTATAAAACCAGGTAAAAGGAACCAGGAAATAAAAGAGATGTAAAGAAACTTATAAAAATAAAGAGGGTTTTTTTTTTTTGTAAGAAACTTAAAGAGAAATAATTTCATATAAGAAAGAATCTTGCATGATAAATTTAGTCATAGAGTAAAATGACTGGTTGTTTAAGAAGGAGGGATGTTCAGGACAAACCAGAAAGTCCAAGCACGTGATGAACCATCTGTGTAAGTCACAATAAGAGGATTTATTTTTTTAAATCCAAAAACTTTTATATGATCAAGTGGTCACATTAT
Source organism: Chlorocebus sabaeus (assembly GCF_047675955.1). Classification (NCBI taxonomy): domain Eukaryota; kingdom Metazoa; phylum Chordata; class Mammalia; order Primates; family Cercopithecidae; genus Chlorocebus; species Chlorocebus sabaeus. Next base: position 81,457,356 of record NC_132906.1, read on the forward strand.
TATTAACTTTTGGTTTGCTTAGGAAAAAAACTGAGACTTAAAAAAGTTTTTAAATTAAGGTTATTACATCCATGTATCTCTCTGCATGCACTTTTAAAGTACTTGTGACAATCGGTTACAGGGCTTTGACTTCTGGGTCTAAAAAGGACATCAAGTCCTGCTAAATTTCAAATGCTGACAGTAATTGAAGACCCATCTTCAGGCCCAGTAGAAGATGCCAATCAAAATAAACTGCATTCCTGAAACACAGGGCTAAAAATTAAAGCTATTAGACTTCTCAAGGCCCAGGGTCTACTGGGGAAGAGGTGGATGAGTTAGACTACATGGGCTGATTTTGAGAGATGAAATATGTTCATTTTCTCTATAAGTTAATCTTTAAAGTTAAAGGCACACTGATGCAACCCCTGTGTCAGATGAACAAGGTTTTAACGAAGCATTAACCAACTCCTTAATAAAGGCCACCACACAGGCCAGTTCTATTTTTTACTGATAAAAACATTATACTGATAAGCATACTTGGAACTAAATTTTTTCATATATTCTAAATGTTTCTCTAGGACTGATTCTGAGAAGTATAATTGTTCTTTCTGCATATTTTTAAGACTTTTAAAAAATAACATACTGCCAAACTGTCCTACAGAAAGGCTATTAAACACTCATCACAGGCCAGACGCAGTGGCTCATGCCTGTCATCCTAGCACTTTAAGAGGCAGAGGCAGGTGGATCACTTGAACTCAGTAGTTCAAAACCAGCTGGCCAACATGGTGAAACCCCATCTCTATAAAAACTACAAAAACATTAGTTGAGCATGGTGGGGTGCACCTGTAGTCCCAACTACTTGAGGGGCTGAGGCAGGAGGATCGCTTGAACCTGGGAGGTCAAGGTTTGCAGTGAGCCGAGATCGCATCACTGCACTCCGGTCTGGGTGACAAAGTGAGATTCTATCTCAAAACGAACACAAAAAACAAACAAACAAAAAAACTACTCATCATCAGGTTGTGAAATAAGTTGGGTATTATTATTGCTTCCTTATTACCTTTAAAAAAATATTTTTTTCATTTTCTTAAAAAATATGCAATTATGTTAATATGATAAGGCTGAATATTTATTTAAATGCTTTTTGCCATTTATGTCTTTTTGTGTGTAAATTATCTCTCCATGTCCTTTGTGCATTTTTATATAGAGACAGTTCATCTGTTTCTTACCATTGTATAAATAACTTAATTTTACTGCAAGTGTTTTCCCCCCAGAGTTTTATTTCAATGCATCTAAATTGGTGGGCCCCTTTTGAGTCTTTGCTATAAACCTTATAAACCATGGATCCAGATTTAGAAAATAAAAATAATCAACAAATAATTGTTTATTAATTATGCCCCAAATAAATGTGGGACACACCTATACAAAAAATTTATTTGCTATTTATCTGAAATTTATTCTTTTTGTTTCTTGTTGGTTTTTTTGAGATGAAGTCTTGCTCTGTTGCCCAGGCTGGAGTGCAATGGTGTGATCTCAGCACACTGCAACCTCTACCTCCCAGGTTGAAGCGATTCTCCTGCCTCAGCCTCCCAAGTAGCTTGGATTACAGGTGCGTGCCACCATACCCTGCTAATTTTTGTATTGTTAGTATAGATGGGGTTTCACCATATTGGCCAGGCTGGTCTCGAACTCCTGACCTCAGGTGATCTGCCTGCCTCAGCCTCCCAAAGTGCTGAGATTACAGGCGTGAGCCACCATGCCCGGACTTTTCTGAAATTTAAATGAAACTGATAATGCTGTATTCTCAGAGCCCTAGCTAGAGGCCACAACTGTAGTGGAGTGTGGCTGAATTGGGTATCAGGTTTTAAAGTCAGCACATTTGGCAAAAATACTGAAGGCCAAAAGTGCCCTTAAACATTCTTTAAATAGCTTTCAACATTCAGTATGCTTGGAGTTTCGCCTTCCATTCTATATGGTAATTCTCACACACTATAAAGTTAAGAACCTTTCAGGGAATAAAAGGTCATTCAAACCATCTCACTCTTGTGACCACAGGTATGAGGAGGAAAAACATGGGGAAGTCAACATGCTCCTGCTTGCCTAAAGGCTTTATTATGTTTTATATCAGTTGTCTAAAATGTTTAAACAAGTATTTATTGGTAGTTTTGCTGGTTAAACAAGATAAAATAGTGAAGTTCCTCTCACATGGGCATAATGTTCTCAAGTCAGCTCTCAAGAGAAACATGACCACAGTGTAACTCCGCTTACTTATTTTTATACAGTTATCCTTCAATCCATGCTCCCCAAATCCCTCAGTCTAAATTTTATTTTCAACAAACATCCTACCCTCACATTACTTCTAGATATTTTTCTTTTGGTAGAAATTGTGTACTTTGGATCATTCAGTAGCTACTTGAGAGCAGTGGTGGTGAAGGCCTCATATCTCTCCTGGTGCAATAGTATCCTGTTCTGCGCCCATTGTTTCTTTTTATGGATGCTTTTCTAAAAAGTTTGCCCAACATTTTATTTCAGCGAAAAACATCTAGTGATACTCAGAAGTTTCAAAGCAATCATTAGCCAGGAGTTCAAATCAAAATGTACAGAATGATGTATTCATTTCGCTTGAGCACTGTTCATAAATGACACTTAAATCTTATTTATTTCTAGCACATTCAAAATTTTCCCATGAAACAAAAAAAGTGTAATCCTAGTCAAAGTTCCTTTTTTTTTTTTTGAGATGGAGTCTTGCTCTGTCGCCCAGCCTGGAGTGCAGTGGTGCAATCTTGGCTCACTGCAACCTCCACCTGCACGGGTTCAAGCAAGTCTCCTGCCTCACCATCTCAAGTAGCTGGGACTACAGGCACGCACCACCGTGCCCAGCTAATTTTTTGTATTTTTAGTAGAGATTGGGTTTCACCATGCTGGGCAGGCTAGTCTCGAATTCCTGACCTTGTGATCCGCCTGCCTGGGCCTTCCAAAGTGCTGGGATTACAGACATGAGCCACCGCGCCCAGCCACCAAAGTTCATTTTAATAGGATTTGGACTAAAAAAAAGACACTGTCAAATTGTCTATATTTCACTCAATATATTTATATCTATATCTACAGTTACATATATATTCTATATATTTATATTAATACATGCATTTAAATGTTCACTTAGACTTTCATCTTACATGTTAGATATATTGCTTTTGTTGGTTAATGTTATCTAAGCCCTCTAACCTTATATGTCCGGTATAAAAGAATCACCTGGCTCTATTCATACTGCTATGGTCTCTGGGAAATCTTGTTCATTTTTGAATAGATTGGCAGGACAAGGAGAAACTCAAACATTCACAAATACATACACATAAATACACATTCCTATATATGTACACATCTATGCATATAGATATGTGCAAACATATATATACATATATATTTGAAGTTTGTATTTATCATGAAAAAATTCAAATGCGCAAAAGTAGATGGATTGGTAAAATCAACTTCCATGTACCCAATACTCAATTTCAGGGATTATCAACTTTTTCACAATATCTATTTTAGTAAATTATTTTGCAGTGTAACATACATACAGAAGAATATACAGATCATAAGTGTATAGCTCGATGAATTATCACAAAGTGACCGCACCCAGATAACCACTACCCAGATGAAGACATAAACTTTACCAGCACTGCAGAAGCCCCAGGCTCTCCTACTCACTACATCCTTGTAACTCCCACAAGGAAACTACTATCTTGACTTCTAACATTCTAGATTCGTTTTGCCCGTTTTTGAATTTTATATAAATGGAATCATACAAGTGTTTAACTTTTTTTGCTTAACATCATATTTGTCAGATGGATATATGTTATTGTGCTTAATAGTAATTTTATGAAACTACACTACAAATTCTTTATCCATTCTACTATAGATGGACATTTGAGTTCTGTTTTGGTGAACATATATTTTAGTGAATATATGTAGGCATTTAAAGCTAGGAGTGGGATTTCTGGGTTATCGAATATGTGTGCCAAACAATTTTCCACAAATGTTCACTCTCATCAGCAGTGTATAAGCATTCTAGTTGTTCTACATCCTTATCAACACTTGGAATTGTCAGTCTTTCAAATTGTAGCTATTTTAATGCTTGTATTGCTGCATCTCATTGAGGCTTCAATTCACAGTTTCTTGATGAGTAATAAGATTGAACATGTTTTCATTTTTATCTACCATTGGCTATCTACAGAAGAAGAATATTCACTGGCTGTATTCAAGTAACTGTTCTCCTATGGATTATCATTGTTGTTTTAACAACTTCATTGAGCTATAATTTACATACCATGCAATTCACTCACTTTATGTGCTCAATGATTTTTAATAAATTTATCAAGCTGTGCGGTCATCACAATAATACAGTTTTTGGAACATTTCTATCACCCCAATAAGACCACTCATGCCCTTTAACATTTAATCCCCCTTTCCACACCCACCTTCAGGAAACCATTCATCTACTTTCTTACTCTATACATTTGCCTTTTCGGACTCTTCTAGGGCTTTATTTCATTTTTATAAATTAACAAATTAGTAATATTATGTATCCATCAGTTTCTGTGTCTGTGGCTAATACAAATTCACCCTTGAGAGATAGGTCTATTTTTAGTGTTCTGACAAGTAAGCTGTCTCCAGCTCTTGAATTGTCCTGGATTCTCCTGGGTTCTGTAGTGTCAATGCTCTTCAGCTAAAGACCACCAGGAACACAACCGTAGTTGGGTTTACTTCCTTGTTGCAGAAAGGGAGAATGCACACCATGAGGAACCATGGGACATCTCAGTAAGAGGGGATTGGAAAGAAATGTGTAAGAATTGAGCTTGTGTTTGGTGGTTTGGGGAGTGTTTAAAAGGGGTGGAGCTTTGCTCTGGATCAAATGCTGTCAGGAAGCAGGGGGTAATTCTTAAAATTGGTTATCTAATCACTCTTATGTAGAAGGAGGGCAGACTAGTCTGAGGCTTAAGTTGTAATTGGTAAAGAAGCAGCAATCACTGTTCTTAGGCAAGATGGGGGATGTTTGGTCATTTTGTGGTTTGGACCATGTTCGGGTTTCAGTGGATTATTGAAACATGATTACAGAGGGTTACAGGGTTTTTGTCTTGCTACATCAACCTCACAGCACGGCCTTGTCTAATGTTCATGTTCTGTGAAATTGCTTATATTTGACAGGAGAACACCAAGTCCTATCTGTAAGAACCAGGCCAACTCCTCATGTCAGTGGCTGCTTTTCTCTTTCTCTTTTTCACCAAGATAATAGCATCCAGTGGGTACCTTGTCTAGACAACAACCTCCAGCCACTCACTCCTCTGTACTATATAATTTTGCCCTTTTATTTGACACTTCTACAGAAATGCTAGATTACTGGGTAAATTCTAACATTCAACCTCAACTTGTGACATCGTTTATAGATTAATAAATGTTCTGTGTTTCGTCTTATAAGTGAAGCCGTGAACCACAAAATTAGCACTTTGTTTGCTTTCTTTCATGACTCTAGGAATCTTTTAATGAAGCAATATTTGCAGTTCATATAGTTAACGGAGTGTTTTGACACAGAATATAAAAATTCTTATTAAAATGTTTAAAGATTATTAAGTTAAAAATGCATACAAAACAAGACAAAAGCAGAAAGTTGGTTTGTGGGCATAAATTTGGAAGTAGAATTAGTTTTGTGACTAGAATATATCCATCTATATCACAGAGTTACACTCTTGTCTTTCCTGAGTGATACTTTAGTATTTGCGTCTGTGGCTTTCATTTTTCCAGTTTCTGCTGGCCAAAAGAATCCCCCTTCTGGTTGCAACCTCTATGTTAGCTTATAAATAGCTTTTATGTTAGCTAAGCTATGTCCTGAGAACCATTGCTTATCCTAAAGCTTAATGTTTTTCATGCATCAGCTCCAATCTACCATGAGTTACATTTATTTTATTATTTTATTTTATTTATTTTTGAGATGGAGTCTTGCTCTGATGTCCAGGCTGGAGTGCAGTGGAGTGATCTTGGCTTACTGCAACCTCTGCCTCCTGGGTTCAAGCAATTCTCCAGTCTCAGCCTCCTGAGTAGCTGGGATTACACGTGTGCGCCACTATGCCCAGTTAATTTTTGTATTTTTAGTAGAGACAGGGTTTCTCCATGTTGGCCAGGCTGGTCTTGAACTCCTGACCTCAGGTGATCCACCTGCCTCAGCCTCCCAAAGTACTGTGGTTACAGGTGTGAGCCACTGTACCTGGCCACTAGTTGCATTTATAAGCCTATTGTTCAGGATAAGTTTTATTTCCAAGCTGTAATATTTACACTAACAGGGAAGGAGGTGGAAGAGAGGAAAAACTTGTACTCTCTTAATTATGTACTTTGGGCCTATAAATTAAGTTGATAAAAGACATGCAATTAACAGGAGAAAAAGCACACAAATTTTATTAATATTTTTACATGCATGGCAGCCTCACAGATAAGAAGTGAAAACCTAAAGATGTAGTTAAATGTAGGAGATTATGTACCATTTTAACAAAGGGCAATAAATTGTGGAGAGGTGACTAGTCAAAAGAAAGGGACTTGGGTTCCTAAGGGCAGTAAATTATGGGAAGGTGACTATGAAATGTATGGTAGATAAGAATTGTGTAGTAAGGTTTGTTTGGCAGATTCAGTTTGGTACCATCTCAGGTCTTCCTGGTAGAAAAGAAGGGAACACCTTTATAAAGGAAAATGTATGTCATCTTTCCAAAGGGAAATTTATTCTCTGCTTTTAGGTGAAAAGGGGAAAGGTAGAGAGCTCTTCCTGTGTCTACTGTTTCTCAATTGGCTTCAGCTCAAAATAATCTTTATGCCAAAGTGTCATATTTTTGGGGTGGCATATTCTAATCCTTTCCGGGGTGGTCGATAACTCACATTTTATCTATTGGGCTATCACAGTTTTATGTCAAAAAATGAAGGACAATGAGGTGATCTTTTTCTTCTAGAAAATCTTCAAAAGCCCATTCATTCACAGGGATACAACTAGTGTTACGGGTAGAGGGTCTTGACTGCAAGTTGTCCAGGTTCTTGGCATTTTGAACAAAGAATTGGACAAAATACACAGCAAAACAAGGAATGAATGAAGCAACAAAAGCTGAGATTTATTGAAAGTGAAATTACACTCCACAGTGTGAGAGTGGACAGAGCAGCACCTCAAGGGCCCCAGATACAGAATCTTCTCAGGTCCAAATACCCACTAGGGGTTTTCCATTGGCCACTTGGTGTTCACCTCATGTAAAGGAAGTAGTGGCGTACAATCAGTCTGATTGGTTGTGGAAAGCAACCAATCAGAAGCTGAAGTGAAGTTACAAAGATCACATGCCTATGCAAACATCTGATTAGCTGCAGAAAGCAACTAATCAGAGGCTAAGATGAAGTTACAAAGTTGCACTTCTATGCAAACGAAGACTTGACCTGCAATCAGAGACTGAAGCGAAATTACAAAGTTACCCTCCGAGGCAAACATTCAGAGCATCGCCAATGATGGATGCCATAATTTTGGCTTGCCATTCTGTTTACTCTGTTTCCTTTTTCCTTCCTTCAGTCACGATTGTTATAAACCATAAATGTGATATAAATAAGCTGATTTCGATTAGTTTGTGGCCCCATCTGTAGCTTTTGGAGCTTATCTCTAATGTCTGGGGCAGATTGGCCAATGAAATGCTGTGCTATTAATATTTTGCCTTCGGGAGGGTCCAGATTAGTGTGTATATATATATATATTATATATATATATAATATATATATATATTATATATATATATATATATATTTTTTTTTTTTTTTTTTTTTTTGAGACGGAGTCTTGCTCTGTAGCCCGGGCTGGACTGCAGTGGCCGGATCTCAGCTCACTGCAAGCTCCGCCTCCCGGGTTTACGCCATTCTCCTGCCTCAGCCTCCGGAGTAGCTGGGACTACAGGCGCCCGCCACCTCGCCCGGCTTAGTTTTTTGTATTTTTAGTAGAGACGGGGTTTCACCGTGTTAGCCAGGATGGTCTCGATCTCCTGACCTCGTGATCCGCCCGTCTCAGATTAGTATATTTTTTAAAGGCTCCCTCCAGCCTGCCATAAAACATGGCTGGATTTTCCTCCTTGCCTTGTGTAACCTCCCTTACTTTATCATAGTTTACTGCCTTAGTTATTCCCTTTCTCATTCCTCCAAGAAATTTATCCTGGTTGTTCATTCCCTTAGGAGTGTTATAGTCCCAATTAGGATCAATAGTGGGAACTGTGTCTGGGCCAGGGTGATTGCCCTGAGGGTTTTGGCAAATAATTCATTGCTTCCGGGTGGGTGGCCTCAAAGATTCATTCCTTTTCTGAGGGTGTGCAACAGGTTGCTAGAATGAATTGAACCTCTCTCCATGAGAGATCAAAGGCTAAGATCAAAGGTTGAAACCCATCTGTAAATTTCCTAGGTTTCTCAGAATAGCTTCCTAGCTTTTCCTTACATTGTATATACCAGTTATAGAGAAGGGGGCCTGCACTAGGACTGGTCCCTTGGTTCCTGCTACTTCCCTAAGAGGTAGCAGGGCTGGAGAGAGAATTGAATATGGCATTCCTCTCTGAATGTGACGGGGATTTAGTAGGGTGTTTGCTCCTAGGTTTTAGCCTCAGGAGCACTTGGCAAGGGGCTATAAGGGGGTGGTTGCTGTTCACCCTGAGAGACAGCTAGCCCTTGTAAAAGGGGGTGATATATAATATCTAGTTCTGCCTTAGCACTTTCCTTTGGGGGGTGGGTTCTGGGAGTTTCACAGATCGTTAAGTTTTTGATATTGGATCATAAAAGCCTGTACATATGGGACTTCTGACCATCTTCCTGGCCTCTTGTAAAGTAGGTCTAACTGCAGGATGGTGTCATAATTAAGACTATCATGACTTTGGACATTGACTGCCCATTGTTGGGGGCTTGGAAGCTCATACTGGGGCCAAACAGTATTGCAAAAAAAAAATTATACATTTTCCCTTTAGAGTGTCAGGGTCAAATTGATTCCAATGGTGGATGATGTAGCCAAGTGAGGAATCCGGTGGAATAGGTCTAGAATTGCCCACAGTGGAATAAGGTAGAATAGATTGAGAGTTGCCCATAGTGGTCTGGAAAAGAGAAGAGGACTTTGAAAAGTAGAGGGCCCATTAGGTGACCTATACTTTACCCAGGGCATCCCCCTGAAAAAAATCTGAACCCAGACTGGAGTTCCCAGGAGTGTCCCTACTTTAGGGCCCTGATTTAGTCTGTCAGATGTCTCTGACCTTAAATGGGGGCTGGCACTGCTTTGGGATGGCTCCCTCCACCACTGAGGACCTACTATGAACTTTCCTTAAGGTTTTTCTGTCCCACTTAAAGCAACCCTTTAACCTTTTAAATTTAGGCAATAAGTTCCCTTTCATGAATTTCCCCCCATGCCCCACACAGACCACCTCCGACATGCCCAGACCCTCTGACTTGTATAACTTTTTTGCAGTCTGTCCTTTAGCCAGATGAGTAGGGGAAGGGAAGAATTTAGCATAAGAAAAGAAGGTTTAAGTCACCTGAAATGTGTGTGAGTTCGCCCAGGATGAGCTTCTGCTGCCAACTGCGTCACACATAAGGATCAGGGACTATAGCTGGAAGGGACAGAAAAGAGTCCTTCCCTCTTCAAGGCAGGGCAGTCATCCCTGTTCACTCCTTGCCCTCAGACAACACCAGAGAGTGGCCCCGGCCAGCTCCCCTCAATTGCCAAGGAGCTACTAGAAAACAGCCACTGAAAGACTGGAAAAGAAAAAAAGGAAAATAACTCAAAAAGAGGAAAAAAGGAATAGGACTCAGAAAAACAGAAACAAGGAAAAGGACTCGGGTCCCTCACGCCAACCCGGCGGTGTTAGTCAGATGCTTCCACATGGAGACCTTTCAGTTTCACCAGAGAGAGGCCCTGGCCAGAAACTTGCAGTTGTTGCCGCGCTTAGGCGCTATCCACCGCGAGTCCCGAGTTGGAAAGGAAAAGAAAGAGAGAAAGATTCCCCTGTATGTAACAGAGAGGAGAAGAAGAAAGGAGAAAAATAAATCCCAAACTTTAGGCTTCCCTCCTACCTGGCTCGCCAGACCAGTAGAGGGTCTTGACTGCAAGTTGTTCAGATTCTTGGCGTTTTGAACAAAGACCTGGACAAAACGCACAGCAAAGCAAGGAAAGCAGAGATTTATTGAAAGTGAAAGTACATTTCACAGTGTGGGAGTGAGCCCAAGCAGCAGTTCAAGGACCCCCAGATACAGAATCTTCTCAGGTCCAAATACCTGCTAGAGGTTTCCCATTGGCCATCCTATTCGGTGTTCGCCTCATGTAAATGAAGTGGTGGCCAGCAATCAGAGGCTAAAGTTACAAAGTTGCACTTCCATACAAATGAAGACTCGGCCCACAGTCAGTCTCATTGGTTGCGGACAGCAAGTTGTCCAGGTTCTTGGCGTTTTGAACAAATAATTGTACAAAACGCACAGTAAAGCTAGAAAAGAATGAAGCAAGGCAAGCAGAGATTTATTGAAAGTGAAAGTACACTCCACAGTGTGGGAGCAGGCTGAGCAGCAGCTCAAGGGCCCCAGATACAGAATCTTGTCAGGTCCAAATACCCCCTAGAGGTTTCCCATTGGCCACTTACTTGGTGCTTACCCCATGTAAATGAAGTGGTGGCCGGTAATCAGAGGCTAAAGAGAAGTTACAATGTTGCACTTCTATGCGAAGGAAGACTTGGCCCGCAATCAGTCTGATTGGTTGGGGATGGCAACCAATCAGAGGCTGAAGTGAAGTTACAAAGTTACACTCTATGCAAACATCTGATTAGTTGCAGAAAGCAATCAATCAGAGGTACTTTCAATTTTCCAGCTGCAGCACAGAAAAGGTGGGGGTTTGCAAAGGGAGTGGCCTCTGGGCCTTCTGTTACTTAGGAGTGGAAAGTTAGGGTTTTCCTTTCCAAATGGCTCTAGGAAGTCAGTGAGAAACGGCCTTAGGTTCTCTGCTTCCAGACCCTGTTCTCCTACCTCACTAGCAGAGTACAGTGTGCACTTCCTGAAAATGGAAGCTGTTTTGCTAATAATTTTAACTTGACAGAAAAGTAGGGTGATCAGATAAAATACCCTATGTCCCATGGAATAGTTGGAATGTACTTAAATTATTTTTCATTGATTATCTGAAATTAAAATTTACCTGGGCATAATGTACTTTTATTTGCTATATCCGACAATCTTATACAGAAGTCATGGGAAACTCAGAAAAGGTTGTCCAAATTATTCTGGCAGAGAGGAGTAGAAGAAACAAATGCCATTTAGGCTGGGTGCAGTGGTTCACATCTGTAACCCCAGCACTTTGGGAAGCCGAAGCAGATCACGAGGTCAGGAGATCGAGACCATCCTGGCCAGTATGGTGAAACCCCATCTCTACTAAAAATACAAAAATTAGCTGGGCGTCGTGGTGCGTGCCTATAATCCCAGCTACTCAAGAGGTTGAGGCAGGAGAATTGCTTGGACCAGGGAGTCGGAGGTTGCAGTGAGCCAAGATGGCACCACTGCACTCCAGCCTGGTGACAGAGCGAGATTCCGTCTCAAAAACAAGAAACAAAACAAAACAAATGCCATTAAAAAAATTAAACAAACAAACAACAGAACTGTAGGGCCGGGCGTGGTGGCTCACATCTGTAATCCCCACACTGTGGGAGACCGAGGCAGGTGGATCACCGAGGTCAGGAGTTTGAGAATAGCCTAGCCTGGCCAACATGGTGAAACCCCATTTCTACTAAAAATACAAAAAAATAACTGGGCATGGTGGCTGGCACCTGTAATTCCAGCTACTTGGGAGGTTGAGGCACGAGAATCGCTTGAACCTGGGAGGCAGAGGTTGCAGTGAGTTGAGATCGAGCCACTGTACTCCATCGTAAGCAACAGGGAGGCTCTGTTGCAACCAAAAGAAAAAAAAAATTGTGGTAAAATATACATAATAGAAAACTTACCGTCTAACCATTTTTAAGTGTACACTTCTGTGACATTAGCATATTTGCATTGTTGTGCAGCCATCACCATTCATCCTGACTTTTTCACTAACCCATACTGAAGCTCTATGCCATTAAACAGTAAATCCCCATCCCTCCTTCCCTAGACTCTACAACCACTGCTCTACTTTCTGTCTCTATGAATATAACAGCACCATAGTATTGGCGGTAAATCAGAGTTGGCAAATGCAATCTGAAGCAGAGGAGAGGAGAAAGTCATAACCCTCAAGTTTTACAGTCCCATTAAAAGTATTAGTACTTTGAGAAAAGGACCGTCACAATCATGGGGAGAATGAAGGAAACACTCCATTTCTTTCCAGTTTGCAACTGGAATTGCCACTCTAACTTTCGCCTTTCGGCATGACAACACCCAGGACACCAACGCCCACAACGCAGGTCCTCCATTTTGTGTCCTGCGTGGGGGGCGGGGCAATCTCTCTCCGCCACGCCCCGGCACCGGGTAGACATCGCAGCCAGGTAACCAAGGAACCCAAAGTGAGGCGTTGGCCAGGAGAGGCTGGATCCGGAAGTGAGGGGGCCCCTCCGCCCCGTGTCCGAGCCCCGCCCCTGGCCCCTCCCACCGGACCCCGGCCGACCTAGATGACGTGTCGGAATAGGAGTTGGCGAGGTGCGGCCGGCCGGCCTTGCGCGTGCGTGATACGCGCACCGGTGGAGTCGGTAGCAGGAGTCTGGTGGTCGTTTTCATTGAGAAAGGCTCCGCTTCTCCGGGTTTTTGCTGATGCTGAGCCCAGGGGATTGAGGAAACATCGAGCTTTGGAGTGGAAAAGGTTGCAGACTTTTAGACTCCCAAGTTGTTGTGGTCTCAGTCTCCAGAGTGGCTGCGTTACTGCAGGAAGTCACTCCCCTTTCTTAGGCGCATCCTTGGCTGTAAAAGGAGGTTAAATGCCTCTGGAAAGCCTCAGGTTTATTTCAGCTTTGAAAGTCCGGTTCCAAATTTAGATCCAGCAGTCGTGTGGCCTGGCCGGTGATGGTCCTGGAGTACTTACCCCGCGCCTGGGGTCTCTAGGCTCTGTGGATGTAGAGGTGTGGGATGTAGGGGCAGGCACTTACCCGTGAAACTTACATATAAATGGGTGACTGAGACAGCAAACAAACAAACGTAATCCTTCCTGATAGTGGTACATGTGGGATGCCGAGGTTTAAGCGGACGAGTGGTATTAAGAGATTTCAAGGTTTTTGCCAAGAGTGGAAGCTGAGAGGCTTCTGCAGTAAGAAGTCCAGGGCAACTAAGAATTTGGCTTGGACCAGGGTGGTAGCTGTGGGCATGGAAAGTACTGAAAGAATTTAGTCCACAGTTTAGCACCCCAACCAACGGGACTTGCTGAAGGACGGGAGGTAGGGAGTGAGGAAATGAGAAATTTAGGTTCTCCTCCAGGGTTGGGGCCTGAGAGGAGATGGGCAGCGATGCCCTTTCCTGGAAAACTGGGAGAGGATGTGTTTGGGATGAGGGCAGTGAGATATAATGAAGGTCAAGTTTTAAGGGTGCGAGAAAAAGAATATAATGAGCCAAAATGTTAGTTTGTTTCCTCCTCTTTCCTATGTGGAGAAAATGTCTGCTTCCTTTTGTTGTATTGGAAATCTCCATGACTTCCAAATACAGAATATTTTACAATTTTTCCCTAGCCCTAAGTTCAGCGAATATGTTGATTTATTTGAGTGAGAGGACGTGAAAGGGAAGCCACCTAGGCACAGTTTTCTGTTCAGGCCATACCGGATTAGTTTTTGTTATTTTTTTTTAAAAAAAAAAGGGGGTGCCATTCTTTGGGCCAAGCGGTGTGCTCAGCGCTTTGCCTCCATTTTTCATTTAATCTTCACAACAACCTTAAGATGAACGTTCTTCTCTAATTCCCAGTTCTCTCTTGATTAACTTGGCTACCCCACTATATGGATCAATTTGCAGGATCCTACGTCCCTTTGAAAATCTGATGAAAGTTATAAACCTTCCCTGGGAAAAAAGTACAAACACCTGCAATAACTTTAAATAGGAGTTCACCGGCCCTAAACTTTTCTGAGCTTACTATTTCACAAACTTGCCTATTCTTGAATTCTGAGCTGGAGGTTGTGATTCTCTCTTATGTACTTTAAGATGATGCACTCTTCCGAAGTTTTCGATTGAACTCTAGTGGCCAACTGAATTGACTTTTTCAGATCACTAAAAAGTTTCTCCTTGAAAAATACTCAGAAGATGCAACACACACACACACACACACACACGTGTGCACATACACACGCGGACACCATATAGCATCATCAGTGGGAAAAGTGACAGAATCTTGCTAAAGGGTGATCATACCATATTAATCCGATTCGCCAGAACTACTTTATTCACTGAGCTCTCCGGTGTGCTCGCGTCTTCCTTTTTAAAGAAAATAAATGTCAACGCTACCCTCTATTCTACTCCCATTTTCCTCCCCACCCCATTTCCACTCTCCCTTAAAGAGATGTGTGCACACAATCACTTGCCCAACGCAGGAATGCATCACTGCATCCAATGCTTGGAAATTGTCCGTGAAGATGCCTTTGAGTAGCTGTCTATTTGAGGATTTGTGGCTAATTCCTCCCCATTTGTTTCCTTAGCCTGCTCCCAACTAGGTGTCTCCCGAACTTTTCCCCTCCACCACCAACTCCGTCTCCATCAGCAGGTGCTTTCTGTCATAGGGACTGGCGTGCCGCGGACAGTGTGATAAAGAAATCGTATGATGGATATGAGAAATTCGTAAGACCCAGCAGCAAACGGGGAGCGGCTGGCGAGCGCTCCACGGCCCCCAAGCGTAGGAGCTCTGGATCGGAATTTGTAATTCGTAATTGGAACGTGAGCGCCGGAACAGCTCTCCCGGTAACCACCCCAGCTGGCGCGCGGAAAACCCGGAAAGTGGATTTGGCCCCCGCTCCCTCCCGGAAACAACTCCTGGTGCCTGCAACCGTTCTCACTGAGCATGTGCAGACGGCGATGCGCATGCTCTGTCGCGGTCCGGTTCGGTTTCTGTTGCGGGACCCAGGGTGTCTCCTAGCGCAACCGGAACTAGCCGTCCCGGGGCCGGCCTCTTTTATCTCCCGCGGCCTTGTAGTGGTCTCCGAGCCTCCCCACCCCTCCTTCCCTCTTCACCCCCTAGACTTGATTGCCCTTTCCCCGAAACAGCTATCATGAGCGCGAGGCTGCCGGTGTTGTCTCCACCTCGGTGGCCGCGGCTGTTGCTGCTGTCGCTGCTCCTGCTGGGGGCAGCTCCTGGCCCGCGCCGGAGCGGCGCTTTCTACCTGCCGGGCCTGGCGCCCGTCAACTTCTGCGACGAAGAAAAAAAGAGCGACGAGTGCAAGGTGGGTGAGGCCTGACGAGCCACCTGATACACTGTCGGAAGGGGAAGTCGCCCCTATCCGGGGGAGCTGATCCTCGGGTGGGAGTGAGGGAAGTGGGTGTAGCAGTGGGTGGGGTCGAGTTTCCTCTGAAGCTTTTGGGGTCGGCCGGGCTGTGGGTGGGGGGGCTCTGGAACAGCCCTTGCAAGGGTAGATTCTGGAGGACTCAGTGGGCCTCAGACTTTCCTCCCGTCTTGCGGGCCAAGTAGCAGGAGCAGCTCTATTCAGTTTTCCTGGAACAGGGACCGTGTGGAGCGCTCTTGGAGTTGGGCTTCGCGCCTTAGAGCTTTGAGTTGGATGCATGCAGGTCCACGCGTGAGTGTTCGCTCACAGCCCTGTATCATGTACGCTAAGAAAGCGGGTGACCGACTCCTTGCATGTGAGCAACACTCAGCCTAGTTGCAATTTCCATTAGCTTTTAACTTCATTGCTTCCTGTTGAATTGCATTTTCCTGGAACCTCCTGGTTGGTTAGGAGAGCTTGTTCTTTCTAGGACTTTGATACCTCGCATCACAATTAGAAGTTGGTTCCTTATTTGTGGAGTATAACACCCAGAACCGCACAAACTGCATTAATAAAGAGTTGCTGTAATGGTTGATTTACACTTGATTTCTGACTTTTAAGTGTAAAAGATATTAATACACAAAAAAAGATACGAGATCTCACTAGTTTCTCTTAGATGGTTTAAACATTTAAAAGGGGCAAATGATGGGAGAATCTGGTATTTTCCTAGGGCAAGTCTTGAAAACTTTGATCTCTTACAACATTCACACCCAAGGTTTTCAGTTTAATTGCTAGTAAAAGAGGCGTAAGTAAAGTAACCTGCTTTTAGGTTATATGGTGTAGGGCTTTACAGTATTCATACACAACTATTTTGTTAAGTTTATTTAAAACTTAACATTTGGGGGATGAGGATCTCTTTGAAGCCTTTAATGATTTTAACAATTCAAATAATCGTTTAACAAACTTTTACAATCTATAAATAGGCTTATTTATTAAGTTTGATTTTTTTTAAGCTAGTGTTTATTTTATTACTGCTAGCTTTACTATAGCTGTGAATTTTGAGGTTATTTTAGGGCATTAGATAAGCTATTAAATTTTTCATAACATGTGGTAGTTTCTTTTTAGGTTGTCAGCTGTCCTGAATGACATGTTTATACATCTGTGCAAAACCTTGTATCTGAAAAAATATATAAGGAGATTTAAGGTTTACCCAAGTCAGCAGTTGACGTTTCAGTACTTAAGTTTATATTCTGCAGTGCAAGAAACTTTTACTCCTTTTTGAGGATTCTGACTGAAAGACTGTTGTGCTTCCAAGTGGAAGGGAGATCTAGACTTGCAAGTACACTGGTTTTTCCATTAAATATTTTAGTAACCAACCTTCAAAGCCTAGTATTTGGTCTTTAATTTTAACAGCAGTTGTATATTCTATTCCTAGTGCCTCAAAGATGAAAAATACATTTCCTGCCCTCTAGGAACCTCAAAGTAAGGTATATAAGTTTATGAACAGATTAACAGATTATTGAAATCTGATATACAGGATGATATCCAAAGTGTTCTAAAACACAAATGAGGAAACTATCTGTGGACTAGAGTCTTTAGGGAAAGTTCTATAGAAGAAGTGACACGGCCAGGCGTGGTGGCTCAGGCCTGTAATTCCTTGCGAGGCCGAGGTGGGTGGATTACCTGAGGTCAGGAGTTTGAGACCAGCCTGGCCAATATGGTGAAACCTCATCTCTACTAAGAATACAAAAATTAGCTGGGCGTGGTGGCGGGCATCTGTAATCCCAGCTACTTGGGAGGCTGAGGCAGGGAGAATCGCTTGAACTCAGGAGGCAGAGGTTGCAGTAAGCCGAGATTGTGCCATTGCACTCCAGCCCGGACGACAGAGCGAGACTTTGTCTCAAAAAAAAAAAAAAAAGAAGAAGAAGAAGTGACATTTGAGATGGACTTAGAAAATGAATAAGTGAAACTTACAGGTGGTCTGCCAGTTAGATGATTGTTTTCTCAACAGGTCCTTTGGTAAGTGGCTAGGTTGTGTATTATAGTTGTTTTTTGGTTAATCTTGGGGGTCATTTTGGATTTTTAATTTTCATGGGTATAGGGATAAAACAGGCAGAGTAGATCATTTTTCCGAAACGTTTGGATTTTTGTCTCTATCGTCAGCTACACTCACATTTGGTCAATGGAAACAACTCTTAGAAGAGCAGGAGGGTGTACTTTCAGCATTTTTCCTACGATATGACTAACTGGTGTAGAGAATTTGAAATAAACTTTAATGTTTCTTTTCTTTGCCTTTCAAAGAAGATGCTATAAATAACAGTAAACAGTTGAAATTTGTATTACCTCAATTGGGATATTAATAATTTATTCTCATCCATTTCGTATTTGTTAAGGACAGTCTTGTATATATTATTCAGAAAAGTGGAAGGAACTTCTTTTGAAAATTAGAAATGAGAGTCGTGAAGTGGAAATGATTCTTTCCAGAAGATGCTGTTAAGTTAGTGAATCTGAAGTTGGATAAATTTGGCAGGTCGTTGATCCTGTTACCAACGGTTTTTCCATCTTTAAAATAGGGATAATCATATTTGATTATGACATACTCCCCTTGAAAGGTATTTTGCAATTCTTAGAGGAAAAGTGCAATATTTGTCATTGTTGTCATAGTGTAGAGATGAAACAAATATATCTTCAACTTATATATAATTTAGGTAGTAGAGTGTTTTTATGTGCTGTCAAGTTTGTCTCATGCATTTACCTCAGGATGTAAATTGAGAGAGAATCAGAAGAACCCTGAGGATTTAGTAATTTTCTCTCTTTAAAAATTATCTTATGTTGACTTTACTAGCAGAGAAACAGGAGTCCAGTGAACATAAAATTCTATTTATGTTGCTGTAACTTCTGATTAATTATCTTAGCCTTCATAGATACTGTGTGTTTTCATGGCCTCCTTTTTTTAACTTATTTTACATGCACATGCATTTGGATATTGAGGTGGTGCACATTCTTATTGCTTTTTATAGCCTATACTATTTCATTTTGTTCCTGTACTATCTATGGTTTGCCTAACCATTCTTACTTGTAGGGCATTTAGATTGGGCCCAGTTTTTCTCTATTATAAATAGCTCTGCTACAGTGTATTTAGCAGTAATTATTTGCATATCCCCAAATATAAAATTCTGGGCAAAGATAAGAAGTGTTTTAGTTCTGTGTAGCATTGCCAGATTTCTTTCAACAACGATAGGTTTGATTTACAGTGCCTTTAACTAAATAATACCTTGTCTTGCTGCATTATTTTAATTTTTATTTATCAATTTCATAGCGATTTGATGGTCCCTAAGACCTTTTTTTTTTTTTTTTGAGGTGGAGTTTCGCTCTTATATCCCAGGCCAGAGTGCAATAGCGCGATCTTGGCTCACTGCAACCTCCACCTCCTGAGTTCGAGCAATTCTCCTGCCTCAGCCCCCTGAGTAACTGGGATTACAGGCGCCTGCCACCCCCTATGCCTGGCTAGTTTTTGTATTTTTAGTAGAGATGGAGTTTCACCACGTTGGCCAGGCTAGTCTCGAACTCCTGAGCTCTCAGGTAATTCGTCCACCTCAGTCTCCCAAAGTGCTGGGATTATAGGCATGAGCCACCACACCCAGCCTGTACACTTTTTAAATGCTTTACTTTCATTGCTGTTGAAGTTTCTGTGTCTTTTAATATTTTTCATTTATTTGCCTTATTTTGTTAGGTTTTGAAACCATAGTAATAAAAGATTGAGCTATGCTATTTCTTTCCTGTAGAATTCTCTTTACTTTCTTCACATCAAGGGACACTGTATGACTGAAATAAGTAGAATAAAGGCCTGATTATAAGTGAATAGATCTTCCAGGGTAAGATACGCAGTTCTAATTTAGTTTGTAAAAGTTTTGGCTATTTCAGTTAGCTTTGTGCTTTTTAGCTTTAGATCAAATCTTAGTGTGCCGAGTGGCATTCTGATGGCTAAGAGGTGAAGATAGTGAGCAGTTCACCTTTGTTGCTTTTAACTTTCAAGTAATTATTGGATTGTCAACCAGAATTCAGACCTAAGAACTAAAAATAGTATTCTCCAAAACTTTAATTCTGCCACTCTTTTACTGTTTGATGGATAGATTATGTTCTCAGATGAAAGATTAAGATTTTTTTTCCTTTGCTGTAAGGAAAAATGACCAATCATACCCCCTAGTGGTTAAAAACAATGTTTAAATGAATTAGTTTAACAACTTTTTAATAAAAAAGAAAATTACTCAGTCATACTTTCCTTTCTTGGTAGTTATTTTTAGAAGCATTTTATAAGTTGCATTTGTATTCTGGGAGCAGTCGTGTATAAATATTGGAATGAGTCAAATTTAAGAAAATAGTCTGAATGTTGATCTGAACAGGCACAGAATAAATATGTATGTACCTGTTTTAATTTTACCGTAGAAGTAGTTTGAAGATTTTGAAGTATTTAAAGAAAAAAATAGTAATTAGTATGTGTATTTATTGGTATAGTGATAAATATTTATCGATATTTAGTTTCACTTTCTCATAGTTTTCTCTGGAATAAGAGCATTGATTCTTAGCTTCTGGGAACTCATTAGTGTTTGGGTGTTGCTGTTTCAAATCTGAAATCTGGCACTGGGAGGACTTACTTTGACTATGGTAAATACACATTCCAACTATTATTTCTTCTTCCTCTGAAAAGGTATGTGACACTGAGAAAGTTTGCCTTTCAGAAATTAAATTTTTAAGTAAAATTATTTTAAGACTGTGATTGTTTGTTATAGTCAATCTGAGAATTAGAATGAAGAAAGCAACAGAAGTCTATGAATAAAATTGTGTCTTTCTGCCTGTGGCCCCTCACCAAGGTGGGTGTAAACTTGAACTTCCAAAGGTGTAAACTGGAACATCTGAAACAAATCACAGACATACGTTCCACACCTCACACCCCCAACACAAACACACAGACACACATCAGCACTACAGAGATTGATCTGTGCACTGTCAACCTTAGAGCCCAGCTGCCCAAACCCTTACTTCCCTATTCTCGCCTGTAGTTTTCTGTCACCATGGTCTCTCAGTAAGTTTTGTAGTTAATTGTAGCTGCTTTACATGTGTCCAACAGTTTCATTCTGTTTTCATTAAAGTTAACTATCTATGAAAAGTTTTGGAGGAAATTTGTGAATTTTTTCTTTTTTTGCTCCTCTTCTCACTTTTCAAACCTGTTTACTACGTTTTGTGTGTTTTGTTTATGCCTTAGCTAAACTTCATAACATCCCTATGATATTTAGATGAGGAAACAGAAGCTCAGTAAGATTTAGTAGCTGTCTCTAGTATACAAAGCTAGTAAGTAGTAAAGCCAGGATGCAAACAAACCCAAGACTGAGTCCAAAGCCTAGGCTCTTGGCCGCAGCCTTCTACTCTGAGCACTCTTCTTCTTTGCCTCTCCCCTGGGGATCCCTGACCCCTTATCACCCTGGACTTTGACAGTTGTAGAAAACACTCTATATGTATTACATGTAATTTTCATTTTATTTTATTTTTTAGAAACAGGGTCTTGCTCTGTTGCCCAGGCTAGACTGCAATGGTGCAGTCATAGTTCATTGCAGCCTTGGCGTGTCTATGTAATTTTTAAGTAGTCAGGTTTTGTATTTACTTCGTTTGTTGATACAGTCTAAAATTGAAATTTTATTTTTCAGGGCTTTGGGGAAGGAACCCAGGTAATTATCTAGGAGATCAATTTCTGGGCATTGCTGGTCGGATAACTCAGAGCTCATAAACAAGCATTTGTGAGTCCCAGCATTGCCCTTGAGACTTTTATCGTGTCTGAATTAAGACTTCCCTTCTTCAGGAATGTGCCACTGTGGACTTCTCTAATGTTAAGGAGTCGAAGCTTCCATAGATTTCCTTTTTTATGGCCTCCATATCTCAGATCCTTTTGTGACTTGTCATTTGCCATGATCCTTGTACAGTCACATTTCTTCACTGAGATTTCTTTCTCCCTGGAAAATCCAGTTGTAGATGTGGGGTGGGACAGATGTGATGATAGCAGAATAAGGTAGAATAAAAGCAGAAACAAAGGAACCAGGAAATGGGAAAAAGTATAGTCCTGTGGCGTGGCGCCCATGTACCTTGTTAAAAGAAATAAATAGACTCTAGTTGTGACCACAGCTGTGATCAGGTATGGAATCGGCAGATTAGGACTAGAAATAAAATTGTACATTTGGGAGAGAAATTTAAAAAGGAAGACTCTGGAATTCTAAATGAAACCACTTCCATAAAAAATTTCTTAGTGCAGGATTGTAATCAGTCTTGCTTTCTCTAAGTGACTTAGGATTCTGCAACTTCCTTAAAATGTTTCATGTTGTCAAAACTTTGCATGCTTGAAATAACCTAGGTGGGCACAGTTTGAAAGTGTGAATGTGAAGCAAGTAACCCTTGAAGCTCTTTCTAGTCCCATCAGTGATAATCTAGAGTTGTCTGTCTCTATTTAAGGCAAATTTCTGGGAGGAGATGGACTTAACTGTTTTTGATGGTGAATAAAGATGCTTAGAGTGGAAAATGACCTTAAATAAATCAGATATTGCCCTCATATAGCTCATGCTATTTTCACAATAAGGAAACAAAGTCAGCCAGGTGCAGTGCTTCTCACCTGTAATCCCAATGCTTTGGGAGGCCATGGTGGGCAGATTGCTTGAGTCTAGGAGTTCAAGACCAACCTGAGCATGATGAAACCCATCTCAACTAAAAATACAAAAATTAGCCAGGCGTGGTGGCATGAATCTGTAGTCCCAGCACCTTGGGAGGCTGAGGTGGGAGGATGTAGGGACCAGCCCCACAGGGTTGGTGGGTTTTTCTCCCCGTGTGCGGAGACGAGAGGTTGTAGAAATTAAGACAAAAGACAAAAAGATAAAAGACAGCTGGTCCTGGGGGACCACTACCACCAAGACACAGAGACCAGTAGTGGCCCCGAATTCATGGCTGCGCTGTTTTATCAGAAACAAGGCAAAAGGGGCAGGGTAAGGAGTGTGAGTCATCTCCAATGATTGACAAGCTCACGTGAGTCACATGTCCACTGGACAGGGGGCCCTTCCCTGTTTGGCAGCTGAGGCGGAGAGACAGAGAGAGATAGGACACAGCCTATGCCATTATTTCTTCATAACAGAGGTTTTTAGTACTTTCACTAATTTTGCTACTGCTATCTAGAAGGCAGAGCCAGGTGTACAGTATGGAACATGAAAGCAGACTAGGAGTGTGACCACTGAAGCACAGCGTCACAGGGAGATAGTTAGGCCTCTGGATAACTGTGGGCGGGCCTGTCTGATGTCAGGCCCTCCACAAGAGGTGGAGGAGTAGAGTCTTCTCTAAACTCCCCCGGGGAAAAAGGGACTCCCTTTTCCGGTGTGCTAAGTAGTGGGTGTTTTTCCTTGGCACTGACGCTACCGCTAGACCACAGTCTGCTTGGTAACCGCGCGTCTTCCCAGACACTGGTGTTACCGCCAGACCAAGGAGCCCTCTGGTGGCCCTGCCTGGGCATAACAGAAGGCTCTTACTCTTGTCTTTTGGTCACTTTAAACTATGTCCCTTCAGCTCCTGTGTCTGTATGGCCTGGCTTTTCCTAGGTTATGATTGTAGAGCGAGGATTATTGTAATATTGGAATAAAGAGTAATTGCTACAAACTAATGATTAATGATATTCATATATAATCATATGTATGATCTATATCTAGTAGAACTCTTGTTATTTTATATGTTTTATTATACTGGAACAGCTCATGCCCTTAGTCTTTTTTTGCCTGGGCACCTGGGTGGCTTGCCACCCACAGGAGGATTACATGAACCCAGGAGGTCTAGGCAGCTGCAGTGAGCCATGATTGTGCCACTGCGCTCCAGCTTGGGTGACAGAGAGAGACACTGTTTAAAAAGGCAAACAAACAAAACACACACACACACATACACACACACACCACACAGAGATTCAGTAACTACTCCAAGAACATATAAATAAGCTCTGTCACTTTTTAAAAAAATATATGCTGTATTAGGCTGTTCTTGTGTTGCTATAAAGAAATACCTGAGACTGGGTAATTTATAAAGAAAAGAGGTTTAATTGGCCCACAGTTCTGCAGGCTGTACAAGCATGGCATGGACATCCCTCGGCTTCTAAGGGGAGCCTCAGGAAGTTTTTACTCATGGCAGAAGGTGAAGCAGGAGCAGGCATGTCACATGGTCAAAGCAGGAGTGGAAGAAAGTGTTTTGTTGGGCAAGATGCCACACTTTACAAGCAGATCTCACAAGAACTCACTCACCATCACGAGGACAGCACCAAGGGAATGGTGCTAATCCATTCATTAGAAGTCTACCCCAGCCGGGCGCGGTGGCTCAAGCCTGTAATCCCAGCACTTTGGGAGGCTGAGACGGGCGGATCACGAGGTCAGGAGATCGAGACCATCCTGGCTAACTCGGTGAAACCCCGTCTCTACCAAAAAATACAAAAAACTAGCCGGGCGAGGTGGCGGGCGCCTGTAGTCCCAGCTACTCGGGAGGCTGAGGCAGGAGAATGGCGTAAACCCGGGAGGCGGAGCTTGCAGTGAGCTGAGATCCGGCCACTGCACTCCACCCTGGGCGACAAAGCAAGACTCCGTCTCAAAAAAAAAAAAAAAAAAAAAAAGTCTACCCCCATGATCTAGTCACCTCCCACCAGGCCGTACCTCCAGCATTAGGGATTACAGTTTGACATAAGATTTGAGTGGGAAAAAATACTCAAATCTCATGCCCTTCTTATATTGCAAAATACAATCATGCCTTCCTAATAGTCCCCCAAAATCGTAACTCACTCCAGTATTAATTAAAAAGTCCCAAGCCCAAGTCTAATTTGAGACAAGGAAAGTCCCTTCTACCTATGAGCCTGTAAAATAAAAAAGCAAAAACAAGTTACTTACTTCCAAGACACAAAGCAGGTATAGGCATTGGGTAAATATTCCCAGGCCTTGGGCAGCTCCACCATTGTAGTTTTGCAGGGTTCAACCCCCACAGCTGCCCTCACAGGTTTTTGAGTGCCTGTAGCTTTTCCAGGCACAGAGTGTAAGCTGCCAGTGAATCTACTATTCTGGAGTCTGGAGGACAATGTCCCCCTTCTCACAGCTCCACTAGGCAGTACCCTGGCGGGGACTCTGGATGGGGCTCCAACACCACATTTCCCCTCCACACTGCCCTACTAAAGGTGCTTTGTGGAGGCTCCATCCCTGCAGCAGGCTTCTGCCTGGGCACCCAGGTTTTCTCATCCTCTGAAATCTAGGCAGAGGCTGCCAAGCATTCTTCACTCTTGAACTCTGTGTGCCCGCAGGCTTAACAGCACATGGAAGCCCCCAGGACTTATGGCTTGTATTCTGTAAATGGCAGCCCGAGCTGTACCTCGGACTCTTTGAGCCATGGCTGGAGCTGGAGTGACCTGGATGCTGGGATCCCAAGGCTGCACAGGGCAGTGGGGCCCTGGGTCTGACTATGAACCCATTCAGTGTTCCTGGGCCTCTGGACCTGTTTTGGGAGGGGCTGCTGCAAAGGTCTCTGAAATGCCTTTGAAGCCTTTTCCCTGTAGTCTTGGATATTAGCACTTGGCCCCCTTACACATGGTTGCTCCACAGCCTACTTGAATTTCTCTCCAGAAAAAAACTTTTTTTTTTCTTTGCCACATGGTTAGGCTGCAAATTTTCTGAATGTTTATGCTCTGCTTCCTGTTTAAATATAAATTCCAGCTTTAAATCATTTATTTGACCCTTCAGCTAAGGTAGGCTGTTAGAAGCAGCCGGGTTACCTGTTGAACACTTTGCTGCATAAAAATTTCTTCTGCCAGATATACTAGGTTGTCAGTCTTTAGTGCAGAGTTCCCCAGATCCCTCGGGCATGAATAGAATGCAGTCAAGCCCTTTGCTAAGATGTAACACGTGTGACCTTTGCTCAAGTTCCCAGTAAGTTCCTCATTTTCACCTCAGACGTCAGCAGCCTGACTTTACTGTCCATATCACTGTCAACGTTTTGGTCACAACCATTTAAACAGTCTCTAAGAAGTTCCAAACTTTGCCTCATCTTTCTGTCTTCTTTTGAGCCCTCCAAACTCTGCCTGTTTCCCAGTTCCAAAACCAGTTCCACATTTTCAGGTATCTTTATAACAACACCCCATTCTCAGCACCAGTTTCTTTATTAGGCCATTCTTGCATTGCTATAAAGAAATACTGAGACTGGGTAATTTATAAAGAAAAGAGGTTTAATTGGCTCAGGATTCTGCAGGCTATACAAGCATGCACCGACATCTCTCTGCTTCTGGGGAGGCCTCGGGGAGCTTTTACTCAAGGCAGATGAGGAGGCAGGAGTGGGCGTGTCATATGGTTACAGTGAGCGAAAGATGGGGGATGGTGCCACACTTTACAAACAACCAGATCTCACAATAACTCGTTATCAGGAGGATAACACCAAGAGGGATGGTGCTAAACCATTCATTAGGAATCCACCCTCATGATCTAGTCACCTCCCAGCAAACTCCACCTCCAACATTGGAGAATACAATTTGACATAAGATGTAGACAAGGACAGATATTCAAATTTATCACATGCCTTGTGTTTCCATCTGGATTATAAATTCTTTGAAGGCAAGTGTTCATGAATTTGTATTATTTTATCATCCAAAATGTCTAGTATAGGACTTTATGGGCATTAAATACATGTGTTGGCTGATTGAGCTTTTCATGGTCTTCAGGATCTGTTGTTGTGAATGTTCTTTGGTTTTCAAGTATATTGCAAATTCTACTATTTTTTCCTATTTAATAAGTTGGCTTCTTCTGAGATCATTGTTCCTGTTCCTGGAACATTTTTCCACCCTAAATTTTACTTTTTTATCCTTATTTCTTACTGTTCTCATTTGGCTTCTGTTGCTTTACAGTGAGACTAAGGTCTACTCTCAACTTTAAAGCCCTTTTTCCAGCTTTTAATTGTGACAATTTTCGAAATTCAAAAAAGTTGAAAGAGTAATGTAATGATCGCCTTTTACTCACCTAGACCACCTAGAATCAAGTTGTTTACATTTTTTCATACTTATCTGCGTATTTATGTTTTATAGGGGTGAATGTCATGACATCTGTGGCATACTTTCACATGGTTCAGCTTGAAGCCCTTTCTTTTTTTTTTTTTTTTTTTTTTTTTTTTTTGAGACCGAGTTTCGCTCTGTCGCCCAGGCTGGAGTGCAGTGGCCGGATCTCAGCTCACTGCAAGCTCCGCCTCCCGGGTTCACGCCATTCTCCTGCCTCGAGACTCCCGAGTAGCTGGGACTACAGGCTCCCGCCACCTCGCCCGGCTAGATTTTTGTATTTTTTAGTAGAGACGGGGTTTCACCGGGTTAGCCAGGATGGTCTCGATCTCCTGACCTCGTGATCCGCCCGTCTCGGCCTCCCAAAGTGCTGGGATTACAGGCTTGAGCCACCGCGCCCGGCCAAAGCCCTTTCTTAAACCATATAAACTCCCGGCAGTCTCATTTCCTTTCTTCCAATTTTTAACATTTGCTCCACTGCTATATTGGCAGGTTCTCATTCTTATGATACTTTTGAAATTTCTTTGTCTTGCTGCAAGAGTTGATATTTAGAGTTATTGCAAATGTAGCATATTTACAAATTTATTGTAAATGGCTCTCTTCTATGTTCTGTGTTACGGTTGACTTTAATTTTAATTGACTTCACATTCCTCAGCGTGTGTGAGATGATCATTCTTAAAATTTCAGATTCTCACAGTTTAGAAAAGGAAGAATGAAAGTGCTATGAACGCCAAGATAACTGAATATTCAAGCTGTGTTTGATTACTTTGCTGAACATAAAAAATAGGTCCATAATTTAGTGTTGATATCTATGATAGACTTTCTTACAAAAGTAGTGTGGAAAAGTGTCAGAAGAGATAAGAAGGAAGAAATGTAGAGGAATATAGGCAACAGAAATAAAAAGTTATGACAGCAGCAGTTGAGTTTACCTACTTTGTTTCTGCAGTCCAGCTTTTTAACTTGTTTCCTCGTGTTAAAGAAGCAAGGAATCCCTAATTCTTAAGGCTACTATCAGAATTGTGCATGGCAATTATTATCTTCCTTTTCCCTAGACTAGTGAAGAAGACAAGCATTATGAATAGGCATTAACAAGGTTCAGAAGGCTGTCTGTCTTAGTGTTCTTGAAAAACACTGGAATAGCCTACTTGCACTACTTGGATGAATGGGAGACGAGAGGAAGGAAGAGCCTTTCACAGAAACCCTTATACCAATAAACCTTTATTCAGACTCAGGAATGGCCAGTTTCTTTAAGATAATAGATTACAGCTGCTATGTTTATTATTTGTTATAGTTATTACATGCCAATTATGGATGACCTTCTGTGTGTACTATTTTCTGTTTTATTATTACATCATTCAGTTCCTATATTCAGAAGCGCTTAGTAAGAGTAGACCTAGGATTTGAAGTGAACCCAGCATTCTGATACATTCTGTCTAAGAAGGAGAATTGGAAGCTGCTTCATGAGATCAGGAAGGGTTGGCAGATAAGGTAAATTTAATGGGTATTTGATATTAGATGAAATGCCAAACGTAGATGGATTAAAAACTAATAAATGCAGATAAGAAAATAAGGGAGGAAAGGGTTTGAAAATCCCCCTTGGGCTATGTACTAAAATGGAGTAAGAGTGATAGTAATTGGTTTAAAAGACACCAAGTTACATAAACAGAAGATTAACATGGTTTCTGGAAAAGAAGTTTTCCTGGTTTCTAGAGTTACTGGAAGATTTGCTGTAGTTTTAGAAGGAACCAATGAATTTGATTTCTAAAGTTTTGGCAAGATTGTTTTTTAAAGGTTAAAATGAAATTTAAAGGAAATGTGGCGTGGGTTGGCTTAAGGTCTGAGTGAGATGGAGTGAGAGAGAAATCCATGGGGAGTGCTGACAGTGGAGATTTCCAGGACTGATGCTTGAGGCTAATTTGGGTTTTAAATTTAGAAAAGAGAATGCACATGAAATGTTTTAATTTGCCAGTGGTACAAATCTCCATATGTAGCATAATGTAAAGCTAATGGAAATATATTTTCAGAAGCTCTCTTCAAGTTATTATGAGACAGCAAAAAGTAAATTAATTTATTCGTGGACAAATTGAGAAAGTGTATCTGAAGAGAAACAGTTACCATGTTTTTGAGATGATGAGCTCCAAGCCATCAGTTTAGAACATAAGAAGGAAATAAAGAACTGTCCTTGAAGAATTTTAGCTTCTGGGTAGAAAGGCTAATGAAAGTAACAATGTTATTCTATACTTACATGAAACTTTAACATGTAAATCTCAAACTCTGCTATGATTCTCCATGACATGCCTTTTAAGAAAGATATGAGAATAGGGCAAGGTCCTGAGAAGAGCAGCTGGCATGATCAAGGAGATAGGTGATTCAGAAGATTAAGACTCAAAGGAGATAAGAGAGAATGCAGAAAAAGAGAATAATGTTTTCCCTCAATCTTAGATTCTTAGAGCCAAAAGTTGTCTCATGAAACTTCAGAGAGGACATCATAATCTAAGCAAAAATTTGTATTACTTCATCGATTGGGTAGAGATGGGAGAAACATTTACCCTAAATTTATATGCCCTGAGACAATGTCCTAAAATTTTTCACATGGCCTCAGGCTTTCAAACTTTATGCCTTGTGTTGGACCCTCTGAGATCTGAATTCAAATAATATTGAAAAATACCTGGAAAACAGTGCTGAAGGATGTACTAGAATTCTAATCCAGCTCACTGCTTGTTTTTGTAGGGCCTTCAGGCTAATAATTGTTTTTACATTTTTAAGTGGTTGGAGAAAAAAATCAAAAGAAGGGTAATATTTAGTGATGAGTGAAAATTACATGAGAATAAAATATCAGTGCTGTAAGTGAAAGTTTTATTGGGCTACAGCCATGCTCACTTGTGGATGTAGTGTCTACGACTGCTTTTGCACTACAGCAGTGGCAGAGACCCAATGTCCTATAAAGCCTAAGTTACTCTCTGGCCCTTTACAGGAAAAGTTTGCCAGCCTCTTAGATAGACTAATACAATTAGCATCGTTTTTCCGGGAAAAGAAAAGATTGTAGTGACTAGAGGAAAAGTGTTAAATAGATGAAGAGATGTTATATACAGTCATGAACCACATAACGTTTCAGTCAACGACAGACCGGTGGTCTCATAATACGATAATGGAGCTAAAAATTCCTATTGCCTAGTGACATCATAGCCATTGTGACATCATAGCGTAATTACCTTATTTTTAAAAAATTTAGCATAGCCTAAGTGTACAGTGTATAAGTCTATAGTTGTGTACAGTAATGTCCTAGGCCTTCACATTCATTCACCGCCCACTCACCCAGAGCAGCTCCCAGCCTTGCAAGTTCTATTCACAGTAAGTGCCCTATGCAGCTGTAATGTTTTCTCCTTTTAGACTGCATTTTGATTGTACCTATTCTATGTTTAGATGTGTTTAGCTATACAAATACCATTGTGTTACAGTTGCCCGCAATATTTAGTACAATCACATGTTGTTTAAGTATGTGATGGACCACACCATGTATATACCCGAGGTGTGTAGTAGGCTACACCATCTAGATTTGTGGAGGTATGCTCTGTGATGGTCCCATGACAAAATCCCCTAATGACACGTTTCTCCGAACACATCCCTGTCGTTAAGTGACACATGACTATAAATGGTGCTGAGCAGCATGCTGTTCTTTCCTGTGCTGTTCTTTCTGTTTCTGGTCTAACACAGAGGCCGTTGGCCTCCTGGGACTGTTTACGTTTAATTAAATACAACTTAAAATTCAGTTCTTCAGCTACATTGACTGCACTCCAAGTGTCCAATAGCCACATGTGGCTGGTGGCCACCATATTTGAAGAACATTTCCATCATTGCTTAAAACTCTGCTGGACGTGGCTATGTCATAGTAAATACAGTACTTTGTGCCAGGTGCTGCTCTTGAATCTTCTCAAAAACTTCTTGAAGTAGGGATTATCATCACTTCTATTCTACAGATCAGAACGTTGAGGAACAGGGAAGTGAAGAAACTTGCCTAGAATCACACAGCTGGTGTCAGGCAGCATTTAAGCCCAGGCAGCCCAGCCTCAGAGTCTTGCTTAATCATTTCGTGCTGAGAAAGGTTGAGAGTGAGGAATACGCTTAATCGTAGCAAGAGGGACATGGCTTATGTGTTGACAGTGCTGTACAGATTTTGAAACACAAAACTTAGAAAAGTCGTGTGGAGTATAATAGCCACATTCCTTCCTAGAAGGAAGTCGAGAGATAGGAACTGGACTAGTGTTTTGGAGACCTTTCAGTCTTCATTAGGTTAAATGGATCATTTGAATTCTGACTTATCTTCATAGTAGTGTTGACCCTTTCTAATTAGTGGAAATTATTTTGGCAAAGGAAGCTGTTAAATGGGAATTTTGCCTTCACAACAGTTATATGTATTTGTGTTAATTCAAGCATGCTCTAGTCTACATGATAGACTACGTGCTACAGTATCAAGTCCTCTTACCTTTTTAGCTGTGTTGAAGGCTGTGTTGCCGTTGAGTTATAATTTCACTTGAGTAGAGGTGTAGGGGCCACATATGATACTGTATTTGGTATTACATACAAAGGCTGATGCCCTCCGTTGTATAGCATGAATATTGGGTGAGCATTTTAATGGATGAACACTTCCTTCTTCTGAATATTACTAAATTTTTTTCGTTTTATTTTAACAAATGCATAGCATTTCATGTGTCATGCACTATTTGGAGTACTTTATAAATGTTAACTTATTTAATCTCCATATCCCTATGAGAGAAATACTGTTTTTTTGTTTGTTTGTTTTTTTTGAAATGGAGTCTCGCTCTGTTGCCCAGGCTGGAGTGTAGTGGCGCGATCTTGGCTCACTGCTACCTCTGCCTCCAGGGTTCAAGCAGTTCTCCTGCCCCAGCCTCCCCGGTAGCTGGGATGACAGGTATGTGCACCACACCTGGCTAATTTTGTATTTTTAGTAGAGACGGGGTTTCACCATGTTGACCAGGCTGGTGTTGAACTCCTGACCTCGGGTGATCCGCCTTGGCCTCCCAAAGTGCTGGGGGGTTACAGGCATGAGCCACCGCACCTGTCCGAGATGTACTGTTATGCTCATTTTGCAGATGAGGAAGCTAAAGCACCCATGAGGAAAGTGACATGTTTAATAGTTTGACCACAGTCACACAATTAGACAAGTGATAGCACCGGGATTTGAACCCAGGTAGTCTGGCCACAGAACCTGTAATCTTGCCTGCTGTGTTTTGCTGCCTTTCTGGTGGCAGTGGACTATTGATTTGTTTTAATTGTACACCAACCATCTCGTCTTGGTTTGGGGGATATTAGCAAGTGTAGAGGATTGTTGACAGCACTAGTAAGTGAGATCAAAATGACAAGTGTGGCTCTGTGGCACTCCCAGAAGCCTCATGACTAGTTCACAGGCAGTATACAGCTCTACCTCTATAAAATAAATACTTGTCTCAGCTAAACAGCTCTGAGTCATTTTTTGATTAGCACCAAAAGTATTTCAGGGCACACATGACTTGCTGGCTTCCTCAGCTGGTAAATTCTGTCATGAGTAGCCTGAGCTCCTTTTTTGAGAGGGTGGGTCAGCGTTATGGGTCCTGCAGAACTTCAGCTACACCTGGGAGAAATTTTGGAAACTACAGTAGGAAAGCGTAGCTTAAAATTAGCCTATATTTCCCAGGAAGTTCATACAGCTTATCTCCCTCTACCCTGATGTTCAGCTTGATCTGGTTATTGCCACCTTCTTCACTGCTACTACCTTGTAGTTCATTGTTCTTAAATTGATGGAAGAGGTCCTTCAAAGTTAGACCATGTGGTCGTTGTCTATCCCCGTGTGCTTAAGAGTACACATGTGCATGGAATTGTATTCCAGTATAGTTAATCTAGAAATATCTAACCAACTTGGCAGCATTTCTTGGTTGCTTGCTGTGAAAATGCTAAAAATTGTGTTTAAAAATAAAAATTGTTGTGCTTCTGAGTGTAATACCAAATTTGGAAACCAGATTTTTAAAAACAGCATCTATGTTAATATGATAAATACTTTTAGTTAAAATATCTTAATAATTTTTTAGAAAATTTAGGAAGCATTTAAAAACTATTGGAGACATTTGCAACTCTGAAAATTATTTTATTGTATTTTTAAAATTAATTATTAAAAAATTTTTTAAGACGGAGTCTTGCTCTGTCACCCAGGCTGGAATGCAGCAGTGCCATCATAGCTCACTGTAACTTTGAACTTCTAGGCTTGAGTGATCTTCCTGCCTCATCCTCACAAGTAGCCAGGAATACAGGCTCGTGCCATTGTGCCCAGCTAATTTTAAAAAATTTAAAAATTTTTTTGTAGGAATGGGCTCTCACTATATTGCTCAGGCTAGTCGCAGACTCCTGGCCTCAAGTGATCTCCCACCTCAGCCTCCTAAGGGGCTGGGATTATAGGTGTGAGCCACCATTCCTGGCCCTATTTTAGTATATTTTAAATATATATAAATCCACTCAGTGAATGAATTTGTAAGAGAATTGTTTAAAGTTGACTGGAATTATAACATTTTACATTTCAGACATTGTCAAATTCTTTTTCAATTCTAAGTATGACTTAAGGCTTTATGTCCTGTTGTTTATATTCTAATTTTGTGTTTCCTTATTTTCAGGCCGAAATAGAACTATTTGTGAACAGACTTGACTCAGTGGAATCAGTTCTTCCTTATGAATACACAGCGTAAGTTTTTCAGCTTGGTTTTTATATAAAATTCAGGATTTTGTACATTGAGAACTTTGTTTTCTCACAGTTGTGGACAAATTGATATGCATTTTTAAAATGTACACGTCCTGAAAATATTTTTTAAGGTGTACTCTTCCAAGGTGTGGTTAAAAATGTGATCTTTGTTTTATATTTCTTTGTAATACAACAGAAGCACTGACTAAACAGTGAATTTCCTTTTTTATCTGACTGAACAAAAAGGTATTTTGTTTTCTTAACATTTGAAAATTATAAATAGCTCCACATATTTTTAAACAAAATTTTTATGTCCCACATAATCAGTTCTCAGAAATAACTACTTTGATGTCTACTTCTCCACATTTTTTTCTCTGAATAGTCTAATCTGTATAATCACATTTATTCATTTTTGTTTTAAACAGAAATAGATTCATAGTATTTATATTTACATTTATTTTTATGTTTTTGAGACAGAGTCTCACTGTATCACCCAGACTGGAGTGCAGTGGTGCGATCTTGGCTTGCTGCAACCTCTGCCTCTGGCGTTCAAGTGATTCTCCTGCCTCAGCCTCCCAAGTAGCTGGGTTTACAGGCGCATGATACCACGCCTGGCTAAGTTTTGTATTTTTAGTGGAGACGGGTTTCACCATGTTAGCCAGGCTGGTCTCAAACTCCTGGGCTCAAATGATTCACCCACTTCGGCCTCCCAAAGTGCTGGGATTACAGGTGTGAGCCACTGCACGTGGCCCATACTATTATTTTTGATTGGCACCTTGTTTTTCTCATTGAATATATTGTGGGCATCTTTCCGTATCAATACATAGCTACCTCACTCTGTTTTTTTTTGAGACAGAGTCTTGCTCTGTCGCCCAAACTGGAGTGCACTGGCCAGATGTCAGCTCACTGCAAGCTCCGCCTCCCGGGTTTACGCCATTCTCCTGCCTCAGCCTCCGGAGTAGCTGGGACTACAGGCACCTGCCACCTCTCCCGGCTAGTTTTTTGTACTTTTTAGTAGAGACGGGGTTTCACCGTGTTAGCCAGGATGGTCTCAATCTCCTGACCTCGCGATCCGCCCGTCTTGGCCTCCCAAAGTGCTGGGTTTACAGGCTTGAGCCACCACGCCCGGCCTACCTCACTCTTTTTAGTGGCTGCTATTATTTCTATTTTAGAATTATATAGATTCTGGCCGGGTACAGTGGCTCACGCCTGTAATCCCAGCACTTTGGGAGGCTGAGGCAGGCAGATCACGAGGTCAGGAGATCGAGACCATGGTAAAACCCGGTCTCTACTGAAAATACAAAAAATTAGCTAGGCGTGGTGGCCGGCGCCTGTAGTCCCAGCTACTTGGGAGGCTGAGGCAGGAGAATGGCGCTCCAGCCTGGGCGGCAGAGCGAGACTCTGTCCCCCCCAAAAAAAAGAAATTGTATAGATTATATGTACAATTAGTTTCACTAATTTCCCGTTTACCAACATTTGATTATTTCCAGGTTTTTTGTTTGTTTGTTTTTGAGACAAGGTCTTGCTCTGTTGCCCAGGCTGGAATGCAGTGGCGCCATCATGGCTCACTGCAGCCACAACATGCTGGGCTTAGGTGATCTTCTCATCTCAGCCTCCTGAATAGCTGCGACCACAGGCATTTGCCACCATGCCTGGCTAATTTTTTTTTTTTTTTTAAATTTTTTGTGGTGATGGAATCCCACTATGTTGCCCAGCCTGGTCTCAAACTCTTGGCTTCAAGTGATCCTTCCATCTTAGCCTCCCAAAGTGCTGGGATTACAGACATGAGCCACTGTTCCTGGCCCAGTTTTTTAATATTGTGAAAAATGCTGCATGAATATCCTTTATTCATTTGACCATTGTATACCATATTGGGTCTAAAACTGTTCCTAAATTTAGTTGAATCTAATTTCTCTGCTATTTAAGAGTTTTAAAAGAAAATAGTTTGCTGTGGGGAAAAGCATACACAAAAAAGTTAAGACTATCCTAAAGAATTCATATACTTAAGTATGTCTTAGAAAAGAGTACAAAACACATGAATGGGTAGACTATAATTTAATTATTGGATACTTAAATTTTTTTCTAGTTTTTGTTTTGTTAAACATCTTTAAATCTTTGTGGGTATTCTTAGGAAAAGTCAGTGGATCTGTTATATACAGTAAATGGAGATTCTTAATTTGGGAACTTCCCAGCCGCAGTATTGTTTTTAATCACCGGAGATCCACCAGCCTCTTTAGGAATCTCAGTAATCTATTTCTATTACTGTGTTGATCTCAGATATTCCCCGTATCATTCCAGGGTGAGCACAGAACTGACCTTTAATTTTCTGTGGCAAAGCTGAAATTAAGCTGTAATGTTTAAACAGAACTTTATTAAAGTCGATTAGTAATACAAGGGAATTACAACACAGAGAATCTTATAGGTGACTGACTACATCTTCTTCACAGCAGTCTTCACAGGGGGTCTGTTTAGCCATACTTCACATGTTGGGATGTGTTGGCCAGTGTACTGAGGTGAGACACAACTGCAGGTAGACTTGACATACATTACTAAAATATCATTTTTAATTAAAGGTTTGAATTAGATATAGAAGGGAGATAAGGTATGCAAAATTTGTTTGGATAATAAGGATCTAAATCATTTTATTATTGGAGTGAACAAAAATAAATTATAATGAGTCAATTTAAAAGATCCTGTAATATGCATTCTAATAAGAGAAAGTTATTTAGAAAACAAAATATTCGAAGGCATAATTTTAGGTGTTTTTTATGGGGGGAGATGTGGTACATAGGACTTGGGGTGTGGATAGATTTCTTACTCATCTACGAGAGCTACTAGAATGATCAGTACCTAATCTGCTCTCAAGATTGGCTAGGTGTTTGATATTTCATTGTTCCCTTTTATGTGTAAAAATTTAAATATTCTTCTCCCAGGTTTGATTTTTGCCAAGCATCAGAAGGAAAGCGCCCATCTGAAAATCTTGGTCAGGTACTATTTGGGGAAAGAATTGAACCTTCACCATATAAGGTTTGTATTTAGTGTTATGTAATAATTATTTACTTACAGCTTTTGCTTTTTGTTATTTAAGAAAAGCCTGAGATAACTCAGCTATCATTTCTAAGGAGGAGTTCATTTCTCTTTTTCATCTAGGAATAGTTTCTTAAAATCAAAGTTAGAAGGATCCTTCTCCTTCTCACAATGTGTCATGGATAAGTCTGTCTTAATGAACATTCATGCAACTAATGTTATGAAGATAAGACGGTGGCTTAAGGGGCAAGACTCAGACGCTCTGCCTCCTTTACAGAGGGTCCTGAAACCCACCTTCCAGTCATGAGGGGTTGTCCCAGCTGCTCTATGACTGTTTCCGTCTGTTTTTCAGCAGTATCTAGAGACACTCTCTGTTAACACGTATAATGCTTCCTGGGCTCCCGCATTGGGATTTTTAGAAGCTAACTTTTCTTTTTTTTTTTTTTTCCCCCCCCCCCCAGACAGAGTCTTGCTCTGTTGCCCAGGCTGCAGTATAGTGGTGAGATCTCAGCTCACTGCAACCTCCGCCTCCCGGGTTCAAGCAGTTCTCGTGCCTCAGCTTCCCGAGTAGCTGGGACTATAGGTGCATGGCACCATGCCCAGCTAATTTTTTTGTATTGTTAGTAGAGAGGGGGTTCTACCGTGTTGGTCAGGCTGGTCTCAAACTCCTGAACTCAAGTGATTTGCCCACCTCACCCTCCCAGAGTGTTGAGATTACAGATTTGAGCCAGTATGCCTGGCCTAACCTTTCTATTTTGATGATTGAAAATGTATTTGGAACATCTTTGGTACATTTTTAGAACACCAGTTAAACCAAACTAAGCACAATATAAGGTGTTCTTTTCAACGTATGTACTTCATCATCTCTCAGAATTCTTTTGCCTTTAAATCTGTTATCTTTTAAGCCTATTATCCTTCCACATTGCATAGTCCCTGTTTGTTTTATATCTATTCTCCTACTGTACAAAGAACAATGGTCTTTTGCTTTTAGAAACATTAGTTTATTGGCCGGGCGCGGTGGCTCACGCCTGTAATCCCAGCACTTTGGGAGGCTGAGGCGGGCGGATCACAAGGTCAGGAGATGGAGACCACGGTGAAACCCCATCTCTACTAAAAATACAAAAAAAAATTAGCCGGGCACAGTGGCGGCGCCTGTAGTCTCAGCTACTTAGGAGGCTGAGGCAGGAGAATGGCATGATCCCGGGAGGCGGAGCTTGCAGTGAGCTGAGATCGCGCCACTGCACTCCAGCCTGGGGAACAGAGCGAGACTCCGTCTCAAAAAAATAAAAAAAAAATAGAAACATTAGTTTATTATAATAGTGTATCACCATATAAAAAAATTAAATGATGCAGAAGAATAATAATAAACGTGCAGTTCTACTTCACAGCTTGTTATTAAAATTTCCTGAAAATTTTCATACACCCATAAGCTTATATTAAATAGATTAGATATACTTATTTGTTTTAACATACTGTGTTCCACGCTTTGCATTTTTCCTTCAACTCTCTACCATGGGCATCTGTCCACATGAGAATGTGTGTTCTAATGGCTCTAACTTGACTCCAGGTTTTATTCCCCAGCCCGACAGCTTCCTCTCCTGGCTCGCATCTCTGCTATGGTTCAGACCTCATACATATCCACCTTCCCTGCTTTCTCACGAGGCACCCCTGTCTCCCTCAACATTTTATTACATGGCGCACAACATTTATTATCTGTCCAGCAAATCCCTAAGCCTAGGTTCGTCTCACCAACCATCTTACTCGCTCCAGCACCTGCACCTACACTGTGAAGCCCTGGGGGAAAAGAGACATCGCTGTGCAGATTTAATCCACTACAAGTTGATAGTTTTTGACCGTAAATATATCCTCTTCAAATATTCTTTTTTTTTTTCTTTCTTTTCTTTTTTAAGAGATGGAGCCTTGCTCTGTCACCCAGGCTGGAGTGACGTGGCACAATCATAGGTCACTGCAGCCTCAGACTCCTAGGCTCAAGTGATCCTCCTATCTCACTCCCCTGAGTGGCTAGGACTATAGATGCATACCACAACATCCAGCCAATTTTTAAATTTTTTATCGAGACAAAGTCTCACTCTGTTGCCCAGGCTTGTTCTGAACTTCTGGCTTCAAGCAATCCTTCTGCCTCAGCCTCCCAAAGGGTTGGGATTATAGACATAGACGTGAGCCACCACCTGATGCCTTTCAAATACTTTTTTTTTTTTTTTTTTGAGACAGAGTCTCACTCTGTTGCCCAGGCTGGAGTGCACTGGCACGATCTCAGCTCACTGCAACCTCCACCTCCTGGGTTCAAGTGATTCTCCTGCCTCAGCCTCCCAAGTAGCTGGAATTACAGGCGTGTGCCACCATGCCCAGCAAATTTTTGTATTTTTTGTAGAGATGGGGTTTTGCCATGTTGACCAAGCTAGTCTCAAACTCCCGACCTCAGATGATCTGTCTGTATCGACCTCACAAAGTGCTGGGATTACAGGCATGAGCTACCATACCTGGCCCCCTTTCAAATATTCTAATCTGAAATTGTCTACCCTAAAATTGCCAGTAACTTTTAAAGTTTCCTAAACACAGTAGATTTGAAGGCCCTAATGGGATGAAGTCACTGGGGAGGAAAGAACTCAAAGTATATGGACGTGGTGCCATTGAGCAGGGCAGGCATGTAACTTGTGAAACACCACCTCCCTCTTGGGATTTTGGAAGATTACTTTGAATGGTATTGCATTCTTCTTATAGCAGATGACTGTTTTCAGGCATGCTTATTAAATTTTACAATCTTAAATACTCCAGCAGCCTCTCAGCCCCATCTCTCTATTTAGTTATGTCTTGGCCTTGACAAATGATGGGTGGGAAGAACATCAATAATGCCCTTAGAGAACTGGGAAGACAGCAGGAGTCCCTAGCAGGAAACAGAGGGAAACCCAGCAAAATGTTCAAACCATGGAGAGGTGTTGTCCCTTGGGGCAGACTTTGAAGGCAGGTTACTCCCCTTAGTAGGACGTCATTGGGCACATTTCGGTTTCTGTGCAAGTACTGTTCCTTGCTCATACACAGGACCCTTTTGGGGGCCTAGTACTTTTCAGATTTAATCCTTTGTTGTAGAAATTGAGGTTAAATAGAATAAAAGAAGACCTTTAGAATGGAGAAAGATGTGCACACAACATTTTCCCTGAGTTTCGTGGAATGTTTTAGGATCAGTATCTGTACTAAAACAAATTCTCTAAGCCCCAAGTTTAAAGGGGCAGAGCAGGCACATTTTAAGGCCAAGGTGTAGGTAAATAGAAACACAGGACTCGGAAGATTTTTTTCCAAGCCAGCCATAAATGTATTGACTAATGTTTTTCATTTCACTATTTATTCTTTATTTTCAAGGATTTCTTTCTTTTTTTCTTTCTTTCTTTCTCTCTCTCTCTTTCTTTCTCTCTCTCTCTTTCTCTCTTTCTCTCTTTCTCTCTTTCTCTCTCTCTTTCTCTCTTTCTCTCTTTCTCTCTTTCTTTCTTTCTTTCTTTCTTTCTTTCCTTCTTTCCTTCTTTCCTTCTTTCCTTCTTTCCTTCTTTCCTTCTTTCCTTCTTTCCTTCTTTCCTTCTTTCTTTCTTTTGAGTCTCACTCTGTGGCCTGGGCTGGGCCACAGCTCACTGCAGCCTTGAACTCCCAGGCTCAATAAATCCTCTCACCTCAGCCTCCTGAGTAGCTGGGACTACAGGTATGCCCACCATGCCCAGGTAATTTTTTTTTTATTTTTTGGAGAGACAGGGTCTCACTATGTTGCCCAGGCTGGTTTAGAACTCCTGGGCTCAAGCAGTCCTCCTGCCTTAACCCCCTAAAGTTCTGGGATTATAGGTGTGAGCCACTATACCCAACTTTATCTTATTTTAGATCTGCCATAAAAACTCAGGTAACAACCAGCAACAAAATAAAATCCCAGTCTGCTTTGCCATTTTTTATATTTGACTTCTGTTTAGGTCAGGAAAACAACAGTGCAAGATATTGTGTGTATTATGTGAAGCTGGAACCATATTTCAGAGGACCATAACATCTCATCTGAGATCTAAGCACTCATATTCAGTAACTCAGTTAACATATTTGCTCAATACCTTTCATGTGCCAGGCACTGTGATGGGATACAGCAGTGAGCCGAACAAAAAATCTCTGTCCTCATGGATCTTTTATGCTGATGGGGAGAAAGAGACAAAATAAGTTACCAGAATATAGATTTCAATTACTGATGAAAGAACTATTGAAAATAAATCTGGGAAGGTGTGTGGGGAATTTCTAATTTTAAATAGGCTTACTGCAAAGGTGAATTTAAAATCTTAAATTTAAAATGCCTTACCGAGAAGGTGACATTTGAGCAAAGACCTGAAGCAAGTAAGGGAGTGAGCCATGTGAATATGAAGGGGAGGTGTTCTAGCTGAGGTGTTCTAGCTGAAGAGAGGCCCCAAGGTGTGCAACTTGAGCAGGCGAGCAAGATAGAGCATATTAGGCAATGAGCACAGAGAAGTAACAGGACCACATTATAGAATGACTCAGAGGCCACTGTGAGGATTGGCCTTTACATCTGAGCAAGATGGTTAGTTAACACTGGAGGGTTTTGAGTAGGCTTCGATTTTACCAGGGTCACCCTGGCTGCTGTACTGAGAATGGACCA
This sequence comes from Chlorocebus sabaeus, assembly GCF_047675955.1. NCBI lineage: Eukaryota > Metazoa > Chordata > Mammalia > Primates > Cercopithecidae > Chlorocebus > Chlorocebus sabaeus. The sequence goes on from NC_132906.1 coordinate 81,498,245, forward strand.
TGGGGATGCGAGGGGAGAAGCCAGGAGACCAGTAGGAGGCCTTCTCCCTCATCTAGATATGATCTGTCTCGGGAGGGGTGAGGGGGTGGGAAAGATGTCAGAATCTCTAAATCTGCCTTTGTTTTGAAGGTGGCCAACAGAATTTGCCAAGGGATGGGATGCAGAGTGTGGAGTTTCTATTTTCTAAGATGGGACAGTGTGGGAAGAGCCAGGTTGGGGAATGGGGAAGAGTTAGTTTTGGATGTGGCAAGTGAGAGGTGTTTATTAGGTGTCCAAGCAGAGATGTTGAATAAACAGCCAAATACACGCTTCTGGAGTTTGGAGGAGGGCTTCATCCTGGATATACACAGTATATATTTGAGAATCATCTGTGTATAGATGGTATTTACAGTCATGGAATTGAAGAGATCCCCAAGGGAGTGGGTATAGATGAAGACGACAAGATTCGAAGAGGCGCTTTTCTGACCTGTAACACCAGGCGCCCCAAGGGCTCCTGGTATTGTATTTTTAGTAGAAGTGGGATTTTACCATGTTGGTCAGGCTGGTCTCGAACTCCTGACCTTAAGACATCCATCCCTCTCAGCCTCCCAAAGTGCTGGAATTACAGGCATGAGGCTCAGACCCTTGGAGCACCTGGTGTTATAGGTCAGGAGGATGGCGAGAGTCTAGCAAAGGACACTGAGAAGGAGCCATTGATGAGAAAGAAGGGTAACAAGGGAGATTGTGGTCCCTGGAGGCCAAGGCAAGAAAGTGTTTCCAGGAGGAGGGATTGGTTGATTTGTCACTGATGGGTCAGGTGAGATGAGGACAGATGATTGACCTTGGGTTTAACCTTCAATGTGGAGGTCACTGATGAGAAAGCAGCCGTGGTAGAATAGCCAGGTGGAGAGAGAACAGAAAGGCCAGTTGCAGGTGGGCACATCTACAACTATCTTGAGGACTTTTATTTTACTGGCAGTGAGAAAAAGAGTGGTAGCTGGAGGATGGCATGGTTCAAAGAGGACTGTTTTTGTTTGTTTGTTTGGAGTCTTACTCTGTCGTCCAGGCTGGAGTGCAGTGGTACAATCTCAGCTCACTGCAACCTCCACCTCCCAGCTCCAGTGTTTCTCTTGCCTTAGCCTCCCGAGCAGCTGGGATTACAGGTGCCTGCCACCACACCTAGTTAATTTTTGTATTTTTAGTAGGGACAGGGTTTCACCATGTTGACCAGGCTGGTCTCAAACTCCCCACCTTGGGTGGTCTGCCCATCTTGGCCTCCCAAAGTGCTGGGATTACAGGTGTGAGCCAAGGCACCCGCCCCAAAGAGGACTTGTGATGGATCTTTAAGCAAGGCGTGTGTGTGGATGAGTATGATCAGTAGATATACGAAAAATGATGTTTTAGGAGATGGAAGGATTGCCATGGGTGTCCTTGCTCTGGCAAGAAGGGATGGGACCCAGTGTACTGGTGGGAAGGTTGGCCTCGGTGAGCTCATTCATCTGTGGTAACTGGAGGGAAGGCAGAGACGTGGGGCATGATGCTGGGAGGTAAATGTGGCAATTGCTCCTGATTCCTTAGTGAAGTAGGCAGCATGGCCACCCCACCTGTGAGTGAGGAGGGAGGCAGCAGCCAAGTAGGATCCAGGAGAGCGAATAGAGAAGGAGTGTGGAACAGCTGCTAGGCTGCATCAGGGACCCTCTGGCCAGCTGATAGTTTGAAGTAACAGCAGCCAGCGTGCTTACTTATGTATCTCCAGCTATTTCCAGCTGTGCTGCTGAGTTGGATTTAACCAGGTTTGTGGTTTTAACAAGTGAGTACCAAAAAAGTAAGAGAACACAGGATGTGAGGACATCCTTGGATGTTATGAAAGATGGAGATACTGTTGAGCTTGGAGTTTGAGCTTGCACAGGGGGCATGTAGGGCCACAAAAGGAGTAAGAGACAGTGAAAAGACTGTAGGATCTGTCGATTCAAGTGGCATCCAGAGCTTGTTGGAGGTGAGGAACATTTAAGCCAGTGAGTTGGAACAGTGGGAGGAGGTGCTTTGACACTAGGAAGCTTGAAGTGAAGATAACGGCAGGGACTCCTGTCATTGTTAAAGGCAGGGTGGAGTGCGACCAGAGGAGCGAGTCCTTTGAAATAGGATGAAGACCAGAGTTGCTGGAGGAGAGGGCAGAGGATCAAAAGGTCATTGTTTTCAAGGATCATTTATATAAATGTTGTAATCACCAAGAATCAGGAGCCAGGAAGAGTGTTGGAGTGACAGTATGTCTGGAGCTGAGGGCCGGTGACCTGGGGTTGGTAGATGACAAGAACAGGAAGGAGTAGGGGCGCTGTGGTCTGATCACATGGGAGTCAAAGCTAGAGGTTTCTGGAGGAGGGAGAATGGTCTGGCCCAGCGCTGGGGCCTATGAGAGAAAGCAGGCACCACTGGCAAGACTCCAGTGAGGCAGCGTCCCTCAGGGACAGCCAGGTTTCCATCAGAACAGGCACCAGTATTCTACTGGTGACACATGAGTTTCAGGGTATAGTGGAAGGGTTTAAGCAGTTGGGGTGGGGATCCATTTTGGGATTCAAATGTGAGAATGGAAGGATGACATGGAAATCCTGGACTTCTGGTGGTGACTAATATTCAGAGGGGTAAAGGGCATAATGGGATTATCCTTGCCAGAGCAAGGATACCCATGGCATAATGAGTCCTGCCCATTAGTCCTAATGGGCAGTAGTCCATTCTCATGCTGCTGTGCAGAAATACCAAACTGGGTAACTTGTAAAGAAAAGTGGTTCAGTTGACTCATGACTGGGGAGGCCTCAGGAAAACAATCATGGCAGAAGGGGAAGCAACCATGTCCTTCTTCACATGGTGGCAGAAAAGAGAAGTGCAGAATGAAGCAGGCAAAGACCCTTATAAAACCATCAGATCTTATGAGAACTTACTATCCCAAGAACAGCATGGGGGACCACCCCCATGATCTAATCACCTCCCACAGGTCCCTCCCCCAACACGTGGGGGTTACAATTCAGATCACAATTGGAGATGAGATTTGGGTGGGGACACCAAGCCAAACCACGTCAGTCCTGATGGTCTCAGGCTGCACGGGGGAGAAGTCTTGCCAGGAGTGTGCAGCCTTACATGATTACCCTCAGATATGGACTTCGATACAATTTTTCTGCTATTTGCTAAAAGCTGGTGGTGAGATACATAACAGTAACTGTTGTTTAGTGAATACCTGTTTTCATCAGTTAGCATGCTAGGTGTTTTGCACACACATTTCTGTATCTGACAACCCTGCAAGGCAGGTCCTGCTCCCATTTTACACATAAGTTAACTGAAGCTGAGGCAGGGTTACGCAGCTTTCCCTGGTCTCCTAACAAGATGGAGCTGACCTGTACCCAGGTCTGACTCTAGATTGATAAAGCCTTTGATTTTCAGAATTATTCCAAGGAGAATTTTAAATCCTCACTGAAATAATCCAGGAAAAATGATAATCCCACGTTTTCCAAATAGAAACAGAACAGTGCTGTGCTTGTGTGTTATAAGGAGGATTTGTTTCCCTTGGGAGCTAAGAATATTTAAAAATCCTTAACAAAACATAAAATACAATTCCATCCATAACCAAACATGATTTAAAATATTATAAAATTCCCAACTAAACACATGACAGGGAGAGGCTGTAGGGTGTTGTGCTGAAGAGCATTTTCTCCGGAGCTCAACTCGCTTGGCTCAGATCCTGGCTATGCCGATGCTCAGTTGTGTGACTTGGTGCTCCAGTTTTCTCCTCTGTAAAAGATGGATAAGCGTTGTTTGGAGGATTACATGAGGCTTGATATATACAAAGTACATGGAACACAGGAAGCACTAAACAGATGTTAACCTATTACTACTTTAAATGTCACCTTAGTCTTGCTATTTCTTTCACAATTGAACACACAGGTTGACTCACCTAACGAAGTGAGCGCTGGATTGAGGTGTCAGATTTGCCATTTTGGTGTAATATTGTCTCTCTCTGCTTAACTTATTTTAAGTTTGGTACCTGTGCTTCTGATTCCTTAGTATGTATACTTTTGTTTTTCTATTTTTCACTTTTTAGGAATGAATCTTTAAGGTTCATATAAAGTTTAGAATATCAACTAGCGGTACAAATACGGCTGTATTGGAAATAGCAATGCAGACAGAATGAAAGCATTGGCTGACAGGTGGCAGCAGTGGACTGTGCTTAAACATTCACTTAGCTGCTTCACTGCACCTGCTTTAGGGACGTTACTAAATACATACATACAAAGAGTGGGCTGCGTAGAAGTGAACCATGCCATTTTTTGTTTTTACCACCTTATGTAATAAAGTTTGAATTTATTAAAGGATACAATTATGGCTGGTTGTATAGTTGGTAAATTTCAGCCTTCTGGAGTCATGTTTACCCTGATTTTAGACATCTGAATGTCACTTTTTCTTATATTATCACATGCCATCTTGTTCACTGCTGAATCTCTATCACCTGACACTTAAGGAGGGCACTTAACATCTATTGATTATTTGAACATAAAAATTTGTCTGCTTGTTACTAGAAAGCCATCAACTCCAGAATTCCTAAGACATGACCATGGGATATTACTAGGAGAGACTAAAGTTCCATTTTTGTTCTACATGGGATTTTTTTTTTCTCTTCTAGAACTAACTTACATTTAAAAGGTAAGTCGATTGATATTACCAAAAAGAACGTATCAAAGGAAAACTTGATGACAAGTCTTTAGAGAAACACAATAGGAGTAACATTTACATCTGATTGAGCTATGAGGAATTTTAAAATGTATTTATTACCAATATTAATCCACTAAGTAATTTAATGGGGCTAGCATTTTTACTCTGTTTGTGATATTGATATGAAGAACCTGGATATTTTTTCTGAATTTGCTTTCCACTTCCTTTTAATACAGTTTACGTTTAATAAGGAGGAGACCTGTAAGCTTGTTTGTACAAAAACGTACCATACAGAGAAAGCTGAAGACAAACAAAAGTTAGAATTCTTGAAAAAAAGCATGTTATTGAATTATCAGCATCACTGGTAAGGCATGAATATTTTTGATTTTGGGGTTTATCCTTTCCATATGAAATCTTTGTTGCATTGACTGTATAACTTACTTGTAAGATTGTGTAAAATATAGCAAATTAATTGATTTCCTTTTTTTGTTACTAGTGGTCGTAGTTTGATGTAGTGACTCTTGGTTAAAGATGACAACATCATTTAAAGGATTATCTTTTAACCGTGTTTAGATTACTGTAATATCTGGTACTTCTTTTGGTACATAGATCTGGTACATAGAGTAGTTATTTTTATTCACATACAGATATACCTTGGGGATACTGAGGTTCAGTTCCATTCCACTGCAGTAAAGCAAATATCACAATAAAGTGAGTCACATAAAGTTTTTTGGTTTCCCAGTGCATATAAAAGTTATGTTTATACGACGTATAGTCTATTTAAAGTGTGCAATAACATGATGTGTAAAACAACTCTGTAAGTACCTTAATTAAAAATACATTATTACTAAAAAAAAAAAAAAAAAGGCTGACACAAAGACATGAAGTGAACACATGCTATTGAAAAAATAGCACTGATAGATTTGCTCAATGCATGGATGCCACAAACCTTCAGTTTCTAAAAAACACCATATCTGCAAAGCACAATAAAGTGAAGGGCAATAAAACGAAGTATGCCTGAATAGTGAGCAGTAGCGTATTATGCTTTGGGGAAAAGGGCCTGGGTCAGTCTTCCGGTGAAAATATTGTTTTATACTTGTGGGCTATGAAAAAAATCACAGGAAAACAAAACTTAACTTTTGTTTGATAAATAGCATCAACTTCAAGTAAAACGCTTACATTTATTTATTTAGCCTTTTATTTTGTAAACATGACATAACATTAAAAAATTCTGTGCCAGTTTGTATCAGAATCAAAAAGCATTCTTGTTTTTCCTTCCAAAGTAGTATGTACTTACTATACAATATTCAAACATAGAATTTTTTTTTTTTTTTTTTTTTTTTGAGACGGTGTCTCACACTGTTCCCCAGGCTGGAGCTCTGTGGTGTGATCTTGGCTCATTGCAACCTCTGTCTTCCGGGGTCAAGTGATTCTTGCACTTTAGCCTCCTGAGTAGCTGGGATTACAGGTACCTGCCGCCATGCCTGGCTAATTTTTGTATTTTTAGTAGAGATAGAGTTTTACCATGTTGGCCAAGCTGGCCTCGAACTCCTGAACTTAAGAGATCCACCCCTCTCAGCCTCCCAAAGTGCTGGAATTATAGGTGTGAGCCACTGCACCCAGTCAAACATAGAATATTTTTAAAGACTTTCAAAATCCAACATTTGAAGTATAACCATTACTATTCTTCTGAGTAATTTTGCTTGGAAATGCCTATATTCTATGGGGTCGTAGTTTACACGTGTTTTGCCTTTTCTACAAAGTGTAAGATGCTTTTAGTGGCAAGCAGGAGGACTGTCTTCGTGCACTTCCTTCTGGATGTTTGTCCTGTCAGTATATTAGATCACATTGTTGTTCACGCCAGTGAGGTTAGGAACTGTGGATCTCAGCTGAGACCTGACCAGGTCCTGTGGCCTCACATTCCCTCCTACCCCTCAGTTTTCCTCCTTCTCCACCCCACCCAGCCCCCATACGCATAGAACCCTGGGTCCTGTGCACAGCCATGAACTAGTCTGTGATGGAAAGGATTCGTTCTGACTGGCCAGACCTGGGTAACATCTACCTGAACCCCATAACAATGAGTTCCCTGTAGGCTACTAGGGCTCTGTTGGAAGGAAGGAGACAGTGCTGTTAGAAACCTGCCTGTTATGCTTGTGTCAGCTTCTTTCTCATCTGACCCTCAGTGCAAACAGACACTTTAAAACCTCTTTTGTCTCCCCATTTCTTTGGTTTCTGGTAAATGAAGAGCTTTTTTCCCCTAAACTACCGTAGGAATACTGCTTATTTGCTAGATCAATGCGTATCAATTGCATATCAACTTGGGATATGTTTTACTTTTTCATAAGTAATTGAAATTTTCCTTGTTTTTCTTTGTAATCTTCTAAATAATATTTAAACCTCAGTTCTTCTCCTATTAGCCCTGTCCACCTACATTTACTGCAATAGCTATCAGTTTGTTGACTGAGAGAATGACTCTTAAGCTATGTGGGTGATTTTTTAGCTCTTTCTTCTACCCTCTGTGCTTAGAATACTGTTTAGTGAGCCCAGCACTGTGGCTCATGCCTATAATCCCAGCACTTTGGGAGGCCGAGGTGGGCAGATCACCTGAGGCCAGGAGTTCGAGACCAGCCTGGCCAACATGGTGAAACCCCATCTCTACTAAAAATACAAAAATTAGCCAGATGTGGTGGCAGGCGCCTGTAATCCCAGCTACTTGGGAGGCTGAGGCAGGAGAATCGCTTAAACCAAAGAATACTGTTTAGTCTTGCTGCTGAAGGTAATAGAAGCAGTTCTTCTTTAGTAGTCTCCTCACAGGAAAGTACTTAGAGATATTTCTGACTAATTTTTGATGCAGTTAACAAAGATTTCATTATAATGCCAAGATGCTTAATAGCAAGAATAGATAAAATAGTGTACAAATTAAGAAAGCATTAGTAAAATTTACTGAACGATTTGTAATCAGTGTATCAATGGCAAACTTAAACTATTCTGCTCTAAAAAATTAACTTGGGAAAGTGCTGGTAAATAATGATTTTGCAGTTGAATCAGAAAAGTTGAGGATTTTAAGTATAACACTTAAATCAGTTCAGTATACATTTGGAAAATGTTGATTCACATTGATTAATTTATTGAAACCATTATTTGAGTATATTATGTCCATGACCTATTTCAGAAAGATTTTACTGTATAACTTGATTTTAAGCATAGACAGTAGAGTTGACACATAAAATCACGTACCCATGGTAATGTATAGTATTCTATTATGGAGTTTGAGCGTGAATGTAGCACATTTTATTTTATACTTTGCACTAAGACATGTTAGGGAGAGCATAATCGTTTTCTAAATCATAAAGCAATATATGCCAATGAAAAAACACAAGCAGTACAAGAAAATATTAAGTAAAAGTAAGTCTTCTGTCACTCCCATTTTCATTTGTCTTCTACAGATCTAGCACTATTATTTCTCATGAGTGTTTCTAATTTACTATGCATATGGAGGTATAGAAATGGGTGTGTCCTGTTTACAATAACGCAACTACAGTATTATTGTACACATTATTCTACAACTTGCTCATTTAAGAAAATATTATGGACGTTTTTGAGGTCAGGTAACCTTGTAAATCTATAACCTCCTCCGTCTTTTTCATAATTTCGCAATTCACTGCATGAATCAATCATAATTTCTCCCCCATGACATTGGAACCGTGCTCTAGTTTATTATTCTCACTATATAGAACAGTTAATAGTTTCTTATATAAGTTGACGAATACTTTTTATTTTTTAAATTTTTGTTGTTGTTTTTGAGACAGAATCTCGCTCTGTTGCCCAGGCTGGAGTGCAGTGGCACAATCTCGGCTCACTGCAACCTCAGCCTCCCGGGTTCAAGTGATTCTCCTGTCTCAGCATCCTGAGTAGCTGGGACTACAGGCGTCTGCCACCATGCCTGGCTAAGTTTTGTATTTTTAGTAGAGATGGGGTTTCACTATGTTGGCCAGGCTGCTCTCGAACTCCTGACCTCTTGATCTACCCACCTTGTCCTCCCAAAGTGCTGGGATTACAGGAGCGAGCCACCACTCCCGGCCATGCTTTTTAATTCTTATTTGGGGCTTTAGAACATATTTTGAAGATCTTTTTGGCTTACTCTGTCAGTAGCTGCTAAGCTACTTCATGATTCCTGAAACTATTGCTTTGATACCAGCACCAGACACTTAAAACTTTCTTCAGCTGTCCCCTTTGTGGTTTGTGATTATACTTCTTGCCTGAGTTTCCAAATCTTGATGACATTTTATTTATAAAAGTATAATTAACTAGTTCAGAGTACATACCATTTTTTAGTATCATTGAACCACTGAACTATAGCTTATTGAATTATAAAGGGGTCTTGAAGATACTTTAGTGAGTTCCAATCCCAGATCCCACCAAGTTAGCAAAGGAGAATGATGTGCTATTTTCAGAAATTCAGAATCCTATTGAATAGTATTAATGTACTCATGTTAAAACTACATAGAAATGCCAACTTGTGGGCTACCTTCTTTGGGTCCCCTCCCTTTGTATGGGAGCTCTGTTTTCACTCTTAAATCTTGCAACTGCACTCTCTTCTGGTCCCTGTTTGTTACGGCTCAAGCTGAGCTTTTGCTCACCGTCCACCACTGCTGTTTGCCACCATCGCGGACCTGCCGCTGACTTCCATCCCTCCGGATCCGGCAGGGTGTCTGCTGTGCTCCTGATTCAGCAAGGCGCCCATTGCAGCTCCCGATCGGGCTAAAGGCTTACCATTGTTCCTGCACGGCTAAGTGCCCAGGTTCGTCCTAATCGAGCTGAACACTAGTCACTGGGTTCCACGGTTCTCTTCTGTGACCCCAGGCTTCTAATAGAGCTATAACATTCACCACATGGCCCAAGATTCCTTTCTTTGGAATCTGTGAGGCCAAGAACCCCAGGTCAGAGAACATGAGGGGTTTGCCACCATCTTGGAAGCGGCCTGCCACCATCTTGGGAGCTCTAGGAGCGAGGACCCTCTGCTAACATTTGGCAACCATGAAGGGACCTCCAAAGCGATGGGAAACCTTCTCCCCAAGGCAGAAATGCCCCTAAGATGTGTTCTGGAGAATTGGGACCAATTTGACCCTCAGACGCTAAGAAAGAAATGACTTATATTCTTCTGCAGTACCTCCTGGCCATGATATCCTCTTCAAGGGGGAGAAACCTGGCCTCCTGAGGGAAGTATAAATTATAACACCATCTTACAGCTAGATCTCTTTTGTAGAAAAGAAGGCAAATGGAGTGAAGTGCCATATGTACTTAGCGAAAAAGTTTCTTTTCACTAAGACAACTCTCAATTTTGTAAAAAGTGTGATTTATGCCCGGCAGGAAGCCCTCAGACTCTACCTCCCTACCCCGGCACCCTGCCCAACTCCTTCCCCAACTAATAAGGACCCCGCCTTCAACCCAGACGATCCAAAAGGAGATATAGACAATGAACCAGAATGTGCAAATATTCCCCGATGATGCCCCCTCCAAGCAGTGGAAGGAGGAGAATTCGGCCCAGCCAGAGTGGATGTACCTTTTTCTCTCTCAGATTTAAAGCAAATTAAAATAGACCTAGGTAAATTCTCAGATAACCCTGATGGCTATATTGATGTTTTACAAGAGTTAGGACAATCCTTTGATCTGACATGGAGAGATATTATATTACTGCTAAATCAGACACTAACCCCAAATGAGAGAAGTGCTGCCATAACTGCAGCCTGAGAGTTTGGCAATCTGGTATCTCAGAGATAGAATGACAACAGAGGAAAGAGAATAAATTCACCACAGGCCAGCAGGCAGTTCCCAGTGTAGACCCTCATTGGGACACAGAATCAGAACATGGAGATTGGTGCCGCAGACATTTGCTAACTTGTGTGCTAGAAGGACTAAGGAAAACTGCGAAGAAGCCTTTAAATTATTCAGTGATGTCCACTATAAAACAGGGAAAGGAAGAAAATCCTACCGCCTTTCTGGAGAGATTAAGGGAGGCTTTGAGAAAGCATACCTCTTTGTCACCTGACTCTGTTGAAGGTCAACTAATCTTAAAGGATAGGTTTATCACTCAGTCAGCTGCAGACATTAGGAAAAAAACTTCAAGTCCACCTTAGGCCCATAGCAAAACTTAGAAACCCTACTGAACTTGGCAACCTCGGTTTTTTATAATAGAGATCAGGAGGAGCAGACGAAACGGGACAGAGGAGATAAGAAAAAGGCCACCACTTTAGCCATGGCCCTCAGGCAAGCAGACTTTGGAGGCTCTGGAACAGGGAAACGCTGGGCAAATCGAATGCCTAATAGCAGTGAGGTCTACAAGGACACTTTAAAAAACATTGTCCAAATAGAAATAAGCTGCCACCTCGTCCATGCCCCTTATGTCACGGAAATCACTGCAAGGCCAAGGCCCACTGCCCCAGGGGACGAACATCCTCTGAGTCAGAAGCCACTGACCAGCAGGACTGAAGGTGCACAGGGCAAGCGCCAGCCCGTGCCATCACCCTCACAGAGCCCCAGGTATGCTTGACCATTGAGGGCCAGGAGGTTAACTGTCTCCTGGACACTGGCGCGGCCTTCTTAGTCTTACTCTCCTGTCCTGGACTACTGTCCTCCAGATGTGTCACTATCTGAGGGGTCCTAGGACAGCCAGTCGCTAGATGCTTCTCCCAGCCACTAAGTTGTGACTGGGGAACTTTACTCTTTTCACATGCTTTTCTAATTATGCCTGAAAGCCCCACTCCCTTCTTAGGGAGAGACATTCTAGCAAAAACAGGGGCCATTATACACCTGAAAATAGGAGAAGGAACACCCGTTTGTTGTCCCCTGCTTGAGGAAGGAATTGATTCTGAAGTCTGGGCAACAGAAGGACAATATGGACCAGCAAAGAATGCCCGTCCTGTTCAAATTAAACTAAAGGATTCTGCCTCCTTTCCCTACCAAAGGCAGTACTCCCGTAGACCCAAGGCCCAACAAGTACTCCAAAAAAATTGTTAAGGACCTAAAAGCCCAAGGCCTAGTAAAACCATTCAATAACCCCTGCAATACTCCAATTTTAGGAGTACAGAAACCCAACAGACAGTGGAGGTTAGTGGAAGATCTCAGGATTATCAATGAGGCCCTTGTCCCTCTATACCCAGCTGTACCTAACCATTATACTCTGCTTTTGTGAATACCAGAGGAAGCAGAGTGGCTTACAGTCCTGGACCTTAAGGATGCCTTTTTCTGCATCCCTGTACATCTTGACTCTCAATTCTTGTTTGCCTTTGAAAATCCTTTGAACCCAACGTCTCAACTCACCTGGACTGTCTTACCCCAAGGGTTCAGGGATAGCCCCCATCTATTTGGCCAGGCATTAGCCCAAGACTTGAGCCAGTTCTCACACCTGGACACTCTTGTCCTTTGGTACGTGGATGATTTACTTTTAGCCGCCCATTCAGAAACTTTGTGCCATCAAGCCACCCAAGCGCTCTTAAATGTCCTCGCCACCTGTGGCTACAAGGTTTCCAAACCAGAGGCTCAGCTCTGGTCACAGCAGGTTAAATACTTAGGGCTAAAATTATCCAAAGGCACCAGGGTCCTCAGTGAGGAATGTATCCAGGCCATACTGGCTTATCCTAATCCCAAAACCCTAAAAGAACTAAGAGGGCTCCTTGGCATAACAGGCTTCTGCCGAATATGGATTCCCAGGTACGGCAAAATAGCCAGGCCATTATATACACTAATTAAGGAAACTCAGAAAGCCAATACCCATTTAGTAAGATGGACACCTGAAGCAGAAGCGGCTTTCCAGGCCCTAAAGAAGGCCTTAACCCAAGCCCCAGTGTTAAACTTGCCAGCGGGGCAAGACTTTTCTTTATATGCCACAGAAAAAACAGGAATAGCTCTAGGAGTCCTTACACGGATCTGAGGGATGAGCTTGCAATCCATGGCCTAACTAAGAAAGGAAATTGATGTAGTGGCAAAAGGTTGGCCTCATTGTTTACGGGTAGTGGCGGCAGTAGTGGTCTTAGTATCTGAAGCAGTTAAAATAATACAAGGAAGGGATCTTACTGTGTAGACAGCTCATGATGTGAACAGCATTCTTACTGCTAAAGGAGACTTATGGCTGTCAGACAACCGTTTACTTAAATATCAGGCTCTATTACTTGAAGGGTCAGTGCTGCGACTGCGCACTTGTGCAACTCTTAACCCAGCCACATTTCTTCCAGACAATGAAGAAAAGATAGAACATAACTGTCAACAAGTAATTGCTCAAACCTATGCTACTCGAGGGGACCTTCTAGAGGTTCCCTTGACTGATCCCAACCTCAGCTTGTATATTGATGGAAGTTCCTTTGTAGAAAACGGACTTCAAAAAACGGGGTATGCAGTGGTCAGTGATAATGGAATACTTGAAAGTAATCCCCTCACTCCAGGAACTAGCGCTCAGTTGGCAGAACTAATAGCCCTCACTCGGGTGCTAGAAATAGGAGAAGGAAAAGGGGTAACTATATATACAGACTCTAAGTATGCTTGCCCAGTCTTCCATGTCCATGCAGCAATATGGAAAGAAAGGGAATTCCTAACTTCCGAGGGAATACCTATCAAACATCAGGAAGCCATTAGGAGATTATTGACTGTACAGAAACCTAAAGAGGTGGCAGTCTTTCACTGCCAGGGTCATCAGAAAGGAAAGGAAAGGGAAATAGAAGGGAACTGCCAGGCAGATATTGAAGCAGAAAGAGCCACAAGACAGGACCCTCCATTAGTAATGCTTATATAAAGACCCCTAATATGGGGTAATCCCCTCTGAGAAGCCAAGTCCCCATACTGAGCAGAAGAAATAGAATGGGGAACCTCATGAGGACGTAGTTTCCTCCCCTGAGGATGGCTAGCCACCAAAGAAGGAAAAATACTTTTGCCTGCAGCTAACCAAAGGAAATTACTTAAAACCCTTCACCAAACCTTTCACTTAGGCATTTATAGCACCCATCAGATGATCAAATTATTATTTACTGGATGAGGGCTTTTCAAAACTATCAAGCAGATAGTCAGGGCCTGTGAATTGTGCCAAAGAAATAATCCCCTGCACTGCAGGCCATATATTTCAATCCCTGTATCTTTAACCTCATTGTTAAGTTTGTCTCTTCCAGAATCGAAGTGTTAAAACTACAAATGGTGCTTCAAAGGGAGCCCCAGATGCAGTCTGTGACTAAGATCTACCACAGACCCCTGGACCGGCCTGCTAGCCCATGCTCTGATGTTAATGACATCGAAGGCACCCCTCCTGAGGAAATCTCAACTGCAAAACCGCTACTATGCCCCAGTTCAGCAGGAAGCAGTTAGAGCGGTCGTCGGCCAACCTCACCAACAGCACTTGGGTTTTCCTGTTAAGAGGGACTGAGAGACAGACTAGCTGGATTTCCTAGGCCAACTAAGAATCCCTAAGCCTAGCTGGGAAGGTGACCGCATCCACCTTTAAACATGGGACTTGCAACTTAGCTCACACCCGACCAATCAGGTAGTAAAGAGAGCTCACTAAAATGCTAATTAGGCAAAAACAGGAGGTAAAGAAATAGCCAATTATCTGTCGCCTGAGAGCACCAGTGGGAGGGACAACGATCGGGATATAAACCCAGGTATTCGAGCCAGCAACGGCTACCCTCTTTGGGTCCCCTCCCTTTGTATGGGAGCTTCTGTCTTCACTCTTAAATCTTGCAACTGCAAAAAAAAAAAAAAAAAAAAAAAAAGAAATGCCAGCTTGTTAAATGCCAAGTTTCTTTGCTTTAGGCTGTAATTTTCTGAGTGCATTGTGACAATATGAGTTACTCTGATTAGTAACTTTTGGAATTAATTTATTGGAAAAACAAGTTATTACTAAATGAAGTTTGATTGGTAGAACTGTTTCAGATGGGGTCCTTGGAGGGCAGACTTGTAAGTAAAGGAAAGGAGTTCTTCATAATAAAAAGTTGGGAGTCATTCAGCCTTTATCCTTGCGAGTCTTCTTCCCATTATTCAGTCTGTCAGATAGGAAATAAGAGTTTTAATTTTTTTGATGTTAGAAATTTAAGTAAATACTATTCATTAACTTAGGAAGACAGTAATTGAAAATCATATTCTTTGGCCGGGCATGGTGGCTCACACCTGTAATTCCAGCACTTTGGGAGACCAGGGTAGGAGGACCACTTGAGCCCAGGAGTTGGAGACCAACCCTGGCAACATAGTAATACCCCAGCTCTACAAAAAAATTTTAAAAATTAGCCAGGTATGATGGCATGCACCTATAGTCCCAGCTACTCAGGAGGCAGAGATGGGAGGATCACTTGAGCCTGGGAGGTTGAGGCTGCAGAGAGCCATGATCATGCTACTGCACTCCAGCCTGGGTGACAGAGCAAGACCCTGTCTCAGGGGAAAAAAAAAGATACTCTTTAAGTTTTCTTAAATTTATTTCAAAGGGATTTTTTTTTTAATGCTTCCTATTACCAGTAAAAGCTATTATGTCAAGGTATTATATAAATGATATATTTAGGATGTTGGCTTTTATAAAACCTAAATTGCCCCTTAATTTCTCATCTTGTAACTAGCCCTATAATTTTTATGTAGTACTTTCCCTCCGATATGGTAGCATGAAGATACTGTATATTGCTAGTATATATTCATTAATTGAACTTCATCTCTATCTAAAAAATTAAAGCAATTAACCAATTCTTTAAGCTTCCAGAAAGTCTGAATTATTTATTTTATATAACGATGCATTTATACTTCTAATATTTTATAGTCTTTTCATTGGAACTACTAGCCTGCTGATTATAATAATAAGCAGTTTAATAGCATACATAGGTGATTCTAAAATTTTGTAAACTGGGTACTATTAAATCGCATTTAAAGGTGACGAGACATGTTTTATTAGGTCATTAAGGTACACCTTGGGTGAATATAGAATCATAATTTTACTTCCTAAGGCACACATTAATTACCAAATAAAACATGCCCTGGAGTGTCGTCTTATGACTATAATATAGCTGCTTTTTTTTTTATTTGTATCCCGCAGTGTACTCTGGGCACAGGGGGCCACATGTTCGGACTATAATGTAGTTATACGGTGCTACAGAACTTTATTTTCTGCTTTTATTATTTAAGTCCTTTTTCACTATAGAACTTGACAGATTGGGTTCGCTAGCTTTGTAGCAGTATTTCTTTTAGAAATAACTTGGATTTATAGTTTTCACAGAATTTTTTTGTATAACTTTCACTTTTCTTCCTGGCCCTTTAGTTTAATATTTTCCTGTATCTTGCAATTGTATTCCTTTTTTATTGAATTGCCTGAGTAATAAGAGACATTTCCTTCTCTACTGTTTAATAAACTGTTCCTGAGGAACTAGATATATTGCTTTGTGTACCTATTTAGAGCTGTGAGTGTTCTGCTAAAGGTAAATTACAATGAAGTGTCTAAATAGTACTGTTAAATTAGCAATTACAATAAATTAGTTTATAAAACTCTTTCCTACGTACCATTATCCTTTCAAAAAAGCTATAAAGGTTGGTGGGGTTTTTTTGTTTTTTTTTTTTTGTTTTTTTCCGGCTAGTCAGATGAAGCAGTGCGAGTAGAGAAGGAGCAAAGAAATCTATACTTGGTTGTGATCAGTTAGTTGTAAACACCACTGCACTCTGACCAGCCTGTAGTTTTTTCCATCACTGCAGTGTATCAGATACTGGCATATTGTTATTGCTTATGAAATAGCACATTTCATTAACATTCTGTGTGGTTTTTGGAATCTTAAGGCATTTACACATTTAAATTTTACAAAGTGATGACACTGATTTGGGCAGTAATTCTTAGTTATGTTTGGTGGGTTCTTTTCTAACTTAACTCTTCTTTCCGTGTGTAGGATTGTGGATAATATGCCTGTAACATGGTGTTATGATGTTGAAGATGGTCAGAGGTTCTGTAATCCTGGATTTCCTATTGGCTGTTACATTACAGATAAAGGCCATGCAAAAGATGCCTGTGTTATTAATGTAAGTTCATGATAAACTCTGCTGCTTTTTAAACATGGCTTTTGACAGAATTCAGTCTTTACCTGGACAAAAATTGTTATATTCGTTTAATGAGTACAGTTCAGATGTTCTGAAGTACAACAGCTTCAATCTTAAACTTACAGCAGATTAATAATGTGTAAGTTGAGCCTTAGAATTGGAATAATTCAGATTCAGTTAAGCGTTTACTCAGAGTGTCTGTTGTATGTTAAGTGCTATGGTAAGGTCTAGAACTTTGTTCTAACTCTCATAAATCTTATATATTACAAAATGTACATAGTAGAGTGTCAAAAAAGTCTTCATTATAAGTTAACTAAATTTGTATTGCAGAAGTCAGATATTATACCCTTTTTAAGACCTATCTGTCTTTGAGGCCATTCTTTTATATTTAAAAATAGATTAATCAAATAGAGACATTACTATAGAAGGTAATTAGAACTAGATGGGGACATATGTTAAAATAAATTTTGTGTAATCAGATCAACCTGATTTAAATCTCTTAATGGATCAGATCCAGTGGAAGTTAGCATGAGCTTAATCATGAAACTGATTATATCAGTTAGGGCTTTTGTGTTGTGCGCTCACAAAAGACCAGAGATACTTGAGTAATTTAGGTTATGAGTTTAGTCCAAACTTACAAGCTTCCAGGCAGGAAAAGTGTTTAAATGTATAAGCTTTAGTGTGCTCGGAATATTTTAAATTTTATTTTGTTTCATTTTAAATGAAAGGCTAGAAAATACTAGATTAGTGTTCTTTTGAATTGGTACTTACTAAATTTTCTGTTAAAAAAAAACTGTAAGAAGCAGATACCTTCCCCAATTAATTTTTGGCTTAAAAAGAGTTTAAGTATAAAATTGAAACATGTTAATATGAAAGGATTAAAATTCCATTCAAACTTAATTTTCTTGTTGTAGCCCATTTTAAAGTTTTATGTTTTGACTCTTATGTAGTTTTCTACCTTTAACTTTTAAGTTCTCTTCCGCAGTCAGAATTCCATGAAAGAGATACATTTTACGTCTTCAACCATGTTGACATCAAAATATACTATCATGTTGTTGAAACTGGGTCCATGGGAGCAAGATTAGTGGCTGCTAAACTTGAACCAAAAAGGTAATTATATTAATGATAAAAAGTAAACAAGTATAAGTGAAATTTAGACCCAAAGTATAAGTATTTGGGGCCCAATTACTCCTAAATATTCTGGCATTTCAGGATTGATTTGGCATGATTTGTTACTGAGTTATGGGTTGTCCAGAGAAACCGTACCAATAGTTCTTTTCCTGTCATGACAAGCAGTCAAGCCAAGGTGCCTTTGTGTTTTGTTTTCAATCAGGAGGTTTTGACAGCTTTTCCACGTGTCAGTGGGGAAGGAGAAGTTGAGTGGTTGGGACAGTGTTCCCCTTCATAGTGGAAAGAACACTGCCTCAGATATCTGCAGCTTTCCTCTGGTCAGAGGCCCGAATGAGTGGACACATACTGTGATTTCTCAAGCCCCTATTCAGTGTTAGATGCCAGTATGAAATACTAGCCATTGAAAGACAGCTCTTCAACTTGTTTGTTATTTTTTATCAGAAACGTACATATCAGTTATTTATGAGATTTTTTTTTAAGTATTTCATTTTTTTTCATTACTTTTTCTGCCATTGAATTAGCCTTTTTCTCATGCACTGGTGGTAAAGAAATACATGCCATAATAAGACGGCAGTTAAACTCTGTCAGTATATATTTTTTTAATAAGATTATTTAGCCAGGCACAGTGGCTCACACCTGTAATCTCAACACTTTGGGGAAGCCAAAGCATGAGGATCACTTGAGGCCAGGAGTTTAAGACCAGGCTAGGCAACACAGTGAGACCGTGTCTCTACCGAAAATAAATTAGCTGGGCATGGTGGCCCGTGCATGTAGGAGGCTGAAGTGGGAGGATCACTTGAGCCCAGGAGTTCAAGACCAGCCTGGGCAACATAGTGAGACCCTGTCTCTACAGAAAATTAAAAAATTAGCTGGGCACTGTGGCCCATGCCTGTAGGAAGCTGAAGTAGGAGGATCACTTGAACCCAGGAGTTTAAAGCTGCAATGAGCCGAGATCACACCACTGCACATCAGCCTGGGAAACAGAGCAGCAAGACCTTGTCTCAAAAAAAAAAAAAAGGCCAGGCATGGTGGCTCATGCTGTAATCCCAGCACTTTGAGAGACTAAGGCAGGAGGATTGCTTAAGCCCAGGAGTTCAAGACCATCCTGGGCAACATAGCAAGACCTTGTCTCTACAAAAAATGAAAAATTAGCTGGGCATAGGGCGTGGTGGCACACACCTGTAGTCCCATCTACTTGGGAGACTGAGGTGGGAGGATCCCTTGAGCCCAGGAGTTTGAGGCTGCATTGAACTGTGATGGCACCACCACACTCAGGCCTGGGTAAGAGAGCAAGACCCTGTCCCGCACAAAAAGATTTTAAAAGATTATTTAAATGCTCTTCAAGTATAGTGTTTTCAAAAGTATATTTATAATTTTGTACACATATTTATATGAAGTAGATATTTATGCTGTTAAATATGACATGAATAATTTCACCTTTGTCAGCAGCATTTTAAAATACGTACAAAATCTCTAACCTTTCTTTACCTTATTTAAAAAAAATTGTACTTTATCAGCATCTTGCCAAAATGTTTCTTCCCACAGCTTCAAACATACCCATATAGATAAACCAGACTGCTCAGGGCCCCCCATGGACATAAGTAACAAGGCTTCTGGGGAGATAAAAATTGCCTATACTTACTCTGTTAGCTTCAAGGTAAGTCTGTTGTTATCTTTAGTATAATTCTGAAACTGATTTTAAATTTGTACTACTTAAACTAATTGAAATGTTACTGTTTATGCTTGTCAAATAACGAAGCTATGAATGAACTGATTTTTAGGATAGTTTGTCAGTGTACCAAGCAACATAATCACTCTTGAAACTAAGTCTTAGTTTAAATGAGAATATAGAGGAGGTTGGAGACTTGAGCCTGATTTAGTGTTAAGCATAAGAGATACATATAAGACAAAAGTCAAAAATAGGCATGGAGGACGGGATGGAAATGCCAGAGATATATTCAGAAACCATTTGGGAAATCAACACCATACTTTAAAGGATTTAAATATGAACTTTAAATGGAGGGCTTCCGACTGATAGATCGTCTTAGAAAATTGAAGGGAATGTTTTCATTAACGAAGTTTCTTAAAATGCAAATTCATTTTTATGAGAATCTTAGTATTCTACTTCTATTTTTTCACCATTTTTAAAATCAGGATTTAAGTATGAACTTTAAATGAGGAGTTTCCAATTGGGAAATTGTCTTAGAAAATTGAAGGGAGTATTTTTATTAACGAAGTTTCTTAAAATGCAGATTTACTTAGGCAGTGTTCCACCTCTATTTTTTAAAACTTTTGGCAATCCAATATAGTTGTGATGTTTAATATCCCCGTATAATGTTTCATTTTGCAAACCTGGCACAGTAAACAGTATACATTTCTAGATATTAAGAGCTCAGTGTGCCTGGGAAGGCTGGTCTAGTTAGCTTCCCCTGGCATAAAGAAAGAATAATTATTCCATTCCATTCCATTATTTTCTTAAAAAAAAAAAAATACATATAGCTCTAAATGTAGGCATCTAAACATCTAGTTATAATTTAAAGCAATACTTTTAGTGGGTATTACTAGGAGTTCTTTTTTTTGTTTTTTTGGCTGCATAATCTTACTCTCATTTCCCCTAGACTTTAGTGAATCTGAAACCCTCTGAATCTCAGGACTAACCAAAGTTATGATAATTTAGAAATTGCAATTGTTGACTCAATGGAAGGGCAAGCTTTGAATGAGATTTTTTTTGTTCTTAATGTGTTGTCAGCAGATGTTTACTTAAAGAGATTTTTTAATCTCCTCTAGGAAGATGATAAGATCAGATGGGCATCTAGATGGGACTATATTCTGGAGTCTATGCCTCATACCCACATTCAGTGGTTTAGGTAAGAGTACAGAGTTAGCCTGCTTTTGCTTTCTACTTTTCTACCCTCTGTCCCTTTGAACATCTCATTTACTCTCAAATCCTCTCTACTTTATTCAAAAGTCTGGCCTTGGGTTCAAATCCTGGCTCTCAGCCACTGATTGTGAGTCACGGCAGGTCCCTTAATTTCTCAGCATGTGTTTCTTTATCTAGAAATACCCACCTCATGGGATTGTTGTGAGGATTAAAGGACATAACGGGACAGAGCATTTGAGGACATTGCCTGGCACATTAAGAGTGTTCAGAAACAGAAGCTGCTGCTGTTGCTATGACTTTATTATTATCCCCTTCAAACATGATTCAAAACTTTTATCTAGAAAGCTGTTCATGTTGCCATAACCCTCCTTTTCCTATTGCTGTCTGATCTTTTTGACACTCACTAATTTACTGAGTAAAGTTGTTCTTCAGTAAATTTCTTAAGGGCACAAACCAGTCCTTTGTTATGGCAGTGATTTGGGCACAGTAGTTATTTCATAATATTGACCATGTACCAAAAAATTCTAGTTCAAAACAGACTATGAAATGGTATTATGATAAGTATATAATGTTATTTATCTACTAAAGGGAAACATGAAAGAACACAGTTCATTGAATTTGTTGGATTTTAGGTAGCTTTCGTTTTGATTTTGATTAAGACTACTTTAATGTTACTCAGTAAACAGTTTTTAAAAGAGTTTTACTGTTCCTAAGATTAAGCTACAGATTACTCATAATGTGCTTATTTCTACAGCATTATGAATTCCCTGGTCATTGTCCTCTTCTTATCTGGAATGGTAGCGATGATTATGTTACGGACACTGCACAAAGATATTGCCAGATATAATCAGATGGACTCTACGGTAAGTGGAAACATTTTAGTCTTTAGTGTGCCCAAAACACTGTTTATTGTTATTTTGCGAAAAGGTAAAATAATAGCTTTAGAATCTGCTTTTAAAACATTCTTCTACAAAAAAAAAAAAAAAAAAAAAACAGAAACAAAAAAGAAATTCTTCTCAAAAGTTATCTTGAATTCACATTTTCAAATAAGAAAGCGATACTTAACATTAATATTCTTGGCCGGGTGCAGTGGCTCACGCCTGTAATCCCAGCACTTTGGGAGGCTGAAGTGGGCGGATCACCTGAGGTCAGGAGTTCAAGACCAGCCTGGCCAACATGGCAAAACCCCATCTCTACTAAAAACACAAAAATTAGCCAGGTATGATGGCGGGTGCCTGTAGTCCCAACTACTCGGGAGGCTGAGGCAGGAGAATTGCTTGAACCCGGGAGGCGGAGGGTGCAGTGAGCCGAGATTATACTCCAGCCTGGGTGACAGGGCGAGACTCGGTCTCAAAAAAAAAAAAAGAATTGATCCTCTAGAAATGGAGTCAGCACAGCCTTGGGAGCTGACCTGCTCACAGCATCCTCTGTGGGAATGGACTGGTGCAGCGGGGGGTGTAGGTGCAGTTACAACTCTGTAAGGTTTCTCTATCCCTCACACATACCCATTTGTGAAACCACAAAGTTGAATGGAATAACTCCTAAGCAACTTTGTGTGGTTGTTTAATTTTTTAAAGTTAATTTTAACAAATTTGTATCATTTCAACCTTTTGGTATGTTCAAAATAATTGCATGTCCCAACCTCTTTAGTCTCAAACTTTTTAAGTTGCACAGTGTTACACATTTTCTACTCTTCATTTCATGGCAGCATAATAAAAGAATTTTCACAAGAATCACAGTAATTTGGAATGAATGCAAAAAACTCAGGTTTTTATGTATTCTCTTCCCCTAGCTTCTTCAGCCTCCTCTCCCCCAACCTCTCTGACCTGTTCTGATTGGGAAAAATATATATGAATATTTATAAGCTTTTTAACATTTGTACTCTACAGTCTCTTTCCTATGATTTTTATTGATTTTATGTCTTATTAAATATTAAAGTGATTTAAAAATACTCTGCTCATAATTGGCTGTTCCAAATAATTGCTGTTAATGGAGTTTTGTCTTAATTTGCACAGCGTCGCCATGTGGAACCGGGCTGCTGGTGACCCTGCTTCCACTCCTGTCCTACTTCCCATCTCTTAGCACAGCAGTCAGAGTAAAACTGCTGAAACAGAAATCAGATCATTTCACTCCTGAGCACAGCCCTCCAGGGACTTCTCTTCACACAGAGCAAGAGTCAGAGGCTTTACAGTGGCCTGTAAGGCCCCACATTACCTCAGCATTCTGCTGCACCTGTGCCAGCTATCTTGCTGTTCCTCTGACTGGGCAGACACAGGTTCCCACCTCAGAGCCTTCACGCTCGCTGTTCTATCTGCTAAGAATGTCTGCCCCTCATTTACATGGCTAGTTCCCTTACCTCCCTCCGATCTTTACAAAATGTGATCTTCCCATTGAGCCCCTCCCAGCCATCGCATTTAAGTTACATCCTGTCCTGCACACACCCATACATCCTGTTTTTCTGTATAGCGCTTATTGCCATCTAATGTACAGTGTACTTTCCTGACTTATTTTGTTTATAGTCTGCCTTCCTAATGAGATCATGTACTCCTGAGAGTAGGAGTTTTTCTGTTACACTCACTGTGGTATCTGATGTTTTAAACAGAGCCAAGCTTATAGTTGGTAATGAATGAATGAATGAATGAATGAATGAATGAATGAATGAGTCACTTCTTGATGTACGACTTACTGATGCATTGCTGGGTTCATGATAGGGAACAGGTATTCAAGGACTCCTCCTGCTCCAATCCACTGCCCAAAACCAGGAGCCAAGGCCAGAGCAGGAAACATTGCACGCCTGAGAGGTGCACTGACCCTTTGGGTCAAGGTTGTTTTCAAGTCTTTAACCGTTTGGAAGGCTGTCTGGTGGATCATTTGCAAGGAGCTGAACCTCAGGCTCCTGGATTAAGCCTGGATTCTGAAAGGGGGGCCAATTGGTTCTAGGTTAGTGAGAGCCTCTGATTCTGGGCAGAATCAAGTAGAAAACCTCTGGAAAAAAAAAGTGTCCCACATTTAGATTCACAAGATTCTTCTAATTTAAGGTCAATAAAATATGAGCTACTAGTTGGAAATTCACAAAATTTACAGTAAAGGACAGATTTAGACCTCTAGAGATTCCAGATACTGGAACTCTTCATTGCAAATAAAATATATGAAAAAGTAACAGCTCAGAATTTCTCAGAATAGATGAAAAGTAAAAATCCATAGATATAGGAAACACAGTGTATCCTAAGCAAATAAATAAAAAGAAATCCACATCTATATCAATTGTGACAAAACTATAGAACCTTAGAGAAAGGAGAATATCTTAGAGTCAGTTCAAGGGAAAAAAGACTCAGCATCTACAGAGGAAAAAACAGTTAGATTGACTATGGAAACTCCAAGACTAAATATCATTAAATTGGCAAGAGTAATTACCTATTTACATAGAATTGTATACACAGAGAAGTCATCTTTGAAAAATGAAGATGAGGCCAAGGTGAGAGAAACACTTGAGCACAGGAGTTCAAGACCAGCCTGGGCAACATAGGGAGACCCCATCTCTACAAAAACAAATTAAAAAATTAAAAATTCACCGGGCATGGTGGCTTACGCCTGTGGTTCTAACTACTTGTGAGACTAAGATGGAAGGATCACTTGGGCTCAGGAGGTCAAGGATACAGTGAGCTGTGATCGTACCACTACATTCCAGCTTGGGCAACAGAGACCCTGTCTCAAAAAAAAAAAAAAAAAAAAAGAAGAAGAAGAATGAAGGTGTTTATCTTTTACAGATGAACAGAAACAGTTGACAGTAAGCTGACCTTCATGGAAAGAATTTATAGAAAGCTTGAGCAAATAATAAATAAATGAAGTGAATCCTAAAGGGAGATTTAGAAGGATTGATGAAAAAGAAATTCCAAGTAAACATTTTCTGTGTATAATGAGTCTAAATGTAGAGGTTAACAAATGTATATCAACAGGAGAAAAACAGATGAGTTACTGAATGGTATTGGGGATAAAGTGGGTGGATACCTGGGGGAAAAAGGTAAATTCTAACTTTATTACCTAAAATAATGATTTACATGAAAATGAATCTATAAAACACTAGAAGAACATATAGAAAGTTATGTTTAAATCTTAGAGAACGGTAGAAGTTTATGAGTATCACAGAGAGACAAGAGCCATAAAAGAAATTATTGCTCTGTGATTATTGTTTGTTCACCTGGTACGTTGGCAGTAATTTAAATGTTTGATATAAGTCTGTGTTGGGGGACTGAGGACATGAGCACTTTGATACATAGTGTATGAGGATGTAAAGAGATATAACCTTTGGAGAACAATTTGGCAGTACCTGTCTTAGTTTATAATATAAATTGACCCAACAATTTCATTTCTAGAAATTAATGAATGTAGAAGATTTAATTTTTTTTAACAATAAGCATGTGATTTTTTATAAATAGCAGAAGAATATAAACAACCCAAATACCTGTCAATAGGGGACTAATTTTAGAAATTATAGAACATCCATATAGTAGAATACTATATAATTACTAAAAAGAATGAGGTAACCATATATACAAAGAGGAGACGCACCTTCATGATGTTGTTAGACTAAAAAAGCAAGATAGGAAAAATGTGTATAATACGCAACCATTTTTGTAAAAAAAAAATCTGTTCATACATTTGTTTATATATGGATAGAATATCTCTGCAAGAATAACAAGAACCTAGTCCCATTGGTTTGCGGCAGAACAGGGGGCCTTGCTCCCTGGGGGAAACTTACTTTTCACTTACACCTTTTGATATTTTTAGTGCCTGCTTAATAAAAAGTGATCAGAAAATGGCCCCTCTTAATACTACCCCACCTAAAAGAAGAGATGCATGTACTTTTCCTCGCCTACTTTTTAAATAGACATTCTCAAAAGTAAGGAGATTAGTGTACCCACACCCTAGTCCAACACTTAATCAACTCAGGTTCAATCTTGTTTCCATCTATGGAATTCCACTTATGCCCACCAGGTTTTTTGAAGCCAATCCCAGATATAGTTTTAATTCACTTAGAGCCTGCATGTACATTCCTTGTAAATGACCAAGTGGAGTCTAATTCCCAAGTGTAGGAAAGTATTTTGTACCAAGGGGAGGAAAATATTTAGATTTTTTACTCTTGCCTTAAAAGTTAGACATTTTATTTATTTATTTATTTATTTATATTTTTTCTTTTTTTTTGAGACAGGGTCTCACTCTATCATCCAGACTGGGGTGCAGTGATGCAGTCTTGGTTCACTGCAACCTCCGTCTCCCAGGCTCAAGCGATTCTCCTGCCTCAACCTTCTGAGTAGCTGGGATTACAGGCACGCGCCACTATCGCCCAGCTGGTTTTTGTATTTTTAATAGAGACAGAGTTTCATCATGTTGGCCAGGAGGCTGGTCTCGAACTCCTGATCTCAAATGATCCACCTGCGCTGGCCTTCCAAAGTGCTGGGATTATAATCTAGGCATGAGCCACAGCACCTGGCCTAGACATTTTAAAAGCAGGATTAATGCCTCTGTATAATTTTCCACATTTCAAATTTCAGCTGATTTATAGTTACTTAAAAAAATGTAAATTTAATATATTAGTAATAGCATTGTCTACTGCTTGGAAAGATAGTAGTTTGAATGGGGAATCAAGGAGGGATGCCGATTACCCTTGAGGAATGTTGACAGAGGAAGCTGAACAAGCAAGCAAGGGCCAGATTCCAATGGTCTTGTAAGCTGTACAGTTTGAAGGTCATTGAGAAGCTGTTGAATAATTTTAAACTGCAGTGACATGGCCAGATGTGTGTTTTAAGAAAATTACTTTGAATATTATGTTGAGAATCATCCAGTGCAGGGCAAAATTGGAGGTTTAAAGACCAGTCAGGAGGCTGTTACAGAATTCCCGGAGACCGAGGATGGTGGCAGGGAGGAAGGAGGTGAGTGGACAGATAAATATGGAGGATGTTTGGGAGATGGAGTGGAGCTGATTGACTGGCTGGCAGTGGAGAGTGTAGAAGCTGAAGAAAAGTCAGTGAATGACCCCAGGTTTCTGGCTCAAACCACCAGAATGGTCCCTCTGGCTGCTGTATTGAGGATCAACTGAATGGTGGCAAGCACAGGAACAGACAGGTTTAGCGTATATTCAGTAGTCAGGTAAGATGGGATGACTTGAACCAGGAGGGTGGTGGCATCCTATGGATACATTTTGGTGGTGGAACCATGGCATTTGTTAAAAGGTTGTGTGCAAAGTAGGGAAAGAAGGGAAGAATCATGGATGACTCCAGGGTCTGGGGGACTGAGCAGCTGGAAGGATGGAGTTTTTATCTACTGAAGGAGTCTACAGGAAGAGCAGATTTAGATGGGGGAAAGAGAATCGAGAATCTGTTCAGTTGTGGATAATTCTGTTCAAGATGTGTATTAAACAACCAAGTGAAGCTGTTGAGTAGGTACTTGTGTATGTGTCTGGAGATCAGGGCTGCAGTTTGGGCTGGTGACACACTTATTAATATGTTTACGCCATACTTACTGTATTAGCAAAGTGGCTAGAATATGAGAGCTAATGCCATTTTCTATTGTAGAGATTATTAACAGTAGGATGAAGAGGATAGAATGTGACTAAAAATCGTCATCAAGTCAGATCACAAAGCTTGACTTAGAGTAGAACTAGGTAGCAAACACATTGTCTTTGTAAAGTTTCTCAATAAGTATATTTGTAGACCTTAATGTCATAAATTCAAGAAACTGACATATAAGTTCAACAAAGCCATATTAAGCTCTATGAGTCAACCTGTATTCTTCAAAATTGAAATAGATACTAACATTTTTAAAATAAGTTTAAAAAAACCTTTTTTCTGTAACAGCATATTCAACAGTGAACAAACTGTCTATAGTTGTCTTGTTTATACCATAAGACAATTGAACTGATTTCATTCCCCTTTTAGGAAGATGCCCAGGAAGAATTTGGCTGGAAACTTGTTCATGGTGATATATTCCGTCCTCCAAGAAAAGGGATGCTGCTATCAGTCTTTCTAGGATCTGGGACACAGATTTTAATTATGACCTTTGTGACTCTATGTAAGTGTTAACAAGTTTTTCTGGCCGGGTGCGTAGTTCATGCCTGTAACCCCAGCACTTTGGGAGGCCAAGGCGGGTGGATGATGAGGTCAGGAGTTCGAGACCACCCTGGCCAATATACTGAAGCCCCGTCTCTACTAAAAATACAAAAAAAATTAGCTGGGCATGGTGGCAGGCGCCTGTAATCCCGGCTACTTGAGGGGCTGAGGCAGGAGAATCGCTTGAACTTGGGAGGCGGAGGTTGCAGTGAACTGAGACTGCACTTCAGCCACTGCACTCCAGCCCGGGTGACAGTGCAAGACTCCATCTCAAAAAAAAAAAAAAGAAAAAAAAACCCACAGGTTTTCTAAGTGGGTAGGTAAGCCAGATTATTTCTGAGAGTCCTTTAGGTTCTCAAACTCTAAGTGACTTGGGGCAGGGTTAGCTGCACCCAAAGACTGACTCTTGGTTTCTCCCTTCAGCTCTTCCTAGACCAAACTTTTGTCAGGAAAGCACTGGACTGGAGATGAACAGGTCCTTAAGACCATCAGCATCTGAGTCTAAACAGCCCAGAACCAGGACCATTTAGGGTCTCTTTTACCCAGCCATCGTGGGCAGGCACAGTCTGGTTAGGGTTCCAGGATATTCTTGGCTTCTACAGAGGGAGGAGGGTGGGAAAAGAGGGGATGGGGAAGGAAGCATTGTGTAGACCCTTCTCACCTGGGGAGGATTTAGGAAGCAGGATCTCCTTCTCTAGAGAAAGCGAGTGTGTAGAAAAGACCTTCCTTCCTCCATAAAAAGAGTATTTTTGAGCTACCTCAACAACTTCAGAAATTGTATTTAAATTTTTGCCAAGTAGGACAATCTTTTTTTTTAAAAATAGATGTTCCTTAGAGGTATTGATAGCCCCAGGGGTTGTTCTGAAACTACCTCTGTGTAGTTTCCACTGTCTTCCGGTTTTCTTAATTGGAAGAGAAAAAATGTTTTCAAATAGAATTTTCTAAATTTTACCTTTTTAAATGTATTTTACTTTATTGATGCCTACTACTGATAAATAGCAACAAATGAATATCCTGGGAGAATTCAGAAACCTTTAATAATTTTTTAGTAAACATTTATTTTTTATGTTTGATTACATATTAAATACATAATACTATAGTGGTTTTTGTTAGTAAAGTTTTTCCAAATTTTTATGATAAAATTAATTATATAAATGCTTTGCAGAGAGCAGTATCATTTCCAACTATGTCATACTAAAAAGAAGTAAGTCATTCTAAAGAGGATAGGTCAGGAAAAGGTGTCATTAAAAAGGTTTGGACAGAGGGTAGGGTGAAGTCACTGGATGACAGAGAGCCAAACTAGACTTACAGCAGAATGAATACTTGAAGATAAACTTCCGCTTTCTTTCTTTTTTTTTTTTGGAAACGGAACCTCGCTCTGTCACCCAGGCTGGAGTGCAGTGGCACGATCTTGGCTCACTGCAGTCTCCGCCTCCCTGGTTCAAGCAATTCTCCTGCCTCAGCCTCTGAGTAGCTGGGATTATAGGCACCTGCCACCACACCTGCTGATTTTTGTATTTTTAGTAGAGACAGGGTTTCACCATGTTGGCTGGGGTGGTCTCCATCTCTCAACCTCGTGATCCACCCGGCTCGGCCTCCCAAAGTGCTGGGGTTACAGGTGTGAGCCACCACACCCGGCCAACGTCTGCTTTCAAATCTTATTAGGAGCTGCCTTCTGCGATGCTCTGGTCTTTATTGGGGTCAGCTAGAAAAATGAACTTTTAAGGAAGGAAAGTTTCAGAGAATCTAGGATAGAATACGATGGGAATCATTTTCCTTGAGTCCTCAAATAGGAACTTTCTGCTGAAGGGCAGTCCATTTTTCAGGTAGGGGAGGAGAAAGGAGTTGCATCTTAACTGAAATCCTGGCACATCTTCTAAAGCTGCCCGGATGTGTTTCCTGCTGATCGTGACTCTGGTGCTCATCAGAGGTGTGTGTGCGTGCCTGC
Source organism: Chlorocebus sabaeus (assembly GCF_047675955.1). NCBI lineage: Eukaryota > Metazoa > Chordata > Mammalia > Primates > Cercopithecidae > Chlorocebus > Chlorocebus sabaeus. The sequence continues at coordinate 81,528,027 of NC_132906.1, forward strand.
TCACGTAGGTGCTTGGTCATGTGTGTTTTGGGGGAAACAAGGGGGATTTTCTTGCTGCTGGGTTTAGAAAGCCACCTGAAACTCTTCTCGGCAGTATCCTACTTGCCTTGGGATTCTGAGCACCTTATAACTGCTGAGCCCCAGCATAAAGCTGGGAATTTCTGTGAATATAATGTAGCATTTTAATTCTCGTTAGTAGGAAGGCTTATATGGGGAAGAGCAAACAAAGCAACCACATGAATAAGGTAGGGCCAGGGTTTCCCCGCATTGCTGACCAGGTCCTGCAGTAATTTGTGAAAAGCTAATGGCCCTATGAAATCTTTCTCCCTCATTTTGTTCTTTGATTAGGTTCTGTACGTCTCTTATGTTTGAATGTTGTAAGGTTTTGGGGTTGTTTTCTTTTTTTAACCCCCAGAGGACCCCTATATTTTTAATGAAAGAAATGTGGGAATATTTCATAGTGGAAACATTTTCATTTATGTTAATTTTAAAGGCTGTACTTGAATCTCAGAAGAGCCAAATGCACTGTTGAGCATCCAGTCTGATCACAGGAAGGATGAGGTCTTCTGGACTCTCACAAGAAACTTCTGAAGTGAAGTTTGCCTCATCTATGATCAGATTGGTGCAGTACATTAAATATTACTAAAATTGAGTAGAGCTGCGTGGTAGGAGAGCACATGGTTTTTCATGAAGTTGTGTTTTTTTCTTGTTTGAAAAATGACAGGGTTTCTCTATCATTTCACAGCAAAGCAAACAGTAATAACATGTATAACCTTTTATGATTTGTGTTTTAGTTTTCGCTTGCCTGGGATTTTTGTCACCTGCCAACCGAGGAGCGCTGATGACGTGTGCTGTGGTCCTGTGGGTGCTGCTGGGCACCCCTGCAGGCTATGTTGCTGCCAGATTCTATAAGTGTAAGTCAAAGCCACCGTGACTGGCGTCTGATCAGGAAGGGACTCTGCCGCAGCTATGGGTCTGACCTGGGTATCAGATGGTGATGCTCTGAAAATAGTGTGCCTCACAGGGGTTCTTAGTTACAAGGAGCCTGCTTGGTGATTCCTTTTATGACATGAGTGACTATCCCAAGATTTATTTGTTCGAAAATGTTTGTGAAACAAGCAAATTGTGCCACTTACCCACTATCCCCTCCCTCTTTTTTTCTTTAAGCTTTGGCTTAACAGGTTGGGCTGAACTTAGTTATGCTGTGTTCATAAACGCACATATAGACTAGTAAAGGAAAAAAGTATACAAATGAGTATCACTGATTTTTTTCACTAAAACAAGGAGTATATCTAGGTGTACCTTTTCTTACATATGAGAAGTCGTACTTACATTGTATCAATTTAATATTTATAAAAATAAACAGTTTCAAGTAAACAAAGATCTCACTATTTTGGAGAGCTGGAAAGTTACTTTTGTAATTGCATTAGTCACAATCTCTTGTGTTCTTGCTTTCTAGAAGTAAAATAAAATGTTCAATGAAATAAAAAAGGGTCAGGGCCACAGAGTAAGGCTGAGATGGGACTGGATGGCTTAGAAAGCAACTGACAGGGTCAGCAGGGACCAGAGCTGGCCTCCTCGGGAATGCCACAGTCTTGTCTGGGATATACAGTGATTCCCCACGGTCTAGCAATATGGAAAACTTTTGAGGTGAAACACAGTAGAGTTACATGGACGACCTGAAGGTGGGGTTGCGTAGTCTCAGCCCCAGGTAGAAGATTAACTTAGACCTTGTCAGACACAGTTCTCTCTTGAGTATGTAAAGCCCTGTATGTATGTGTGTTTTAAGTGTGTTTTAATTTCTGTGAATTTTATCAAGTTCGTTCTTCCCCTTTACTAAAGGAGATAGGATTAGGGTCATCATATGGATTTTAATGCATACAGAATACAGTCAGCCCTTTACCTGCCACACCAGCCTTACTTCATGCCACACTCCCCCTTTCTCACCATTTCAGCCACACTGACTTTCTGTGGGTTCCTCGGCCAGGCTGCCTGCCTTCCCACATCCCACTCCCATCCACGCTCCTCTCACTAATGCCTCCCCATCCTTCAGGTCTCCCAGCTGCAGATGGTGTAGATCTGAATTTTGCAGATCGTGCAGATCTGAATTATGACTGGAATTGTAGTAAACCCAGAATTAATCATTTCATAACAGTCTGTTTATCAGAAACACTGTGAATTCAAATCATGATACATATATATGATTTTATGTGTATATAAAATTTCATTATTTTCTTTTAGGGGAAGTGGCACTTAAACTTGTCAATGAACTGTGTTAAAACTTTTTTAAAATTCACAGCTGTTCTGAGATCTCAGCCAGTTTCATTTCTGACTTTTAAACTGGGAGCAGAGGTATACTTTCATTTTTCACTCTAGCTACTTCAGTATTTGAATTTTTTAAACTGGAAAAAACAAATTGGAGAGAGGCAAAGGAGAGTAAAACATATATTAGCAAACATGTTCTGTCAAATGGTCATAACCCTTCTACTCTTCTTAGTTGCCTCACCTGACACACGCATCTCCTAGGAAACACAGTTCCTCCTAGAAACCACAGTGCTAGAGGAAGAGTCAGCCTGCTGTGGAAATGTAAATGTGTTGCACATCAGGCTTGACGGTTCCTAGTTTTATAACAAATTCTGAAACTGACTGCAAGATAAGTGAGAGTCCCGTGTGCCCTTCTTGTACATAGGCCCATTGATTGGTACTGCCTCAGGATTTAAGAATTCTTTTGGTTGTGAGGGGGAAAGAAGAACTGATCTTGATGACTTGCCTCTGATTCTCTAGAGCAGGACTTACCTAGGGAATCCCATGCTGTATATCTCGGATTTGGATGTTTTAATAAGGGGATGTCACATCATGTTTGGTAGTACCGTTTTCTAGGAATGAGTACTCATTCCTAGAAATGTCAGTGCTATCTGACAGTTTGGCAAATATCAGACTTGTAATATGGATATTTGGTTTGCTTTAAAGAAAAATCTGTATTTATACCACTCTTGTTTTCTTCTATAGCCTTTGGAGGTGAGAAGTGGAAAACAAATGTTTTATTAACATCATTTCTTTGTCCTGGGTAAGTGAATTTTTCAAGAATTACTTTCTTAACATAGTTACATGTTAGTCCCCAGATTTTCAGTCCTTGAGTCTTTAATCCTCTGTGTCTCTAAATCATGTACCTAAGAAAGTAAATTTAATTTTTGAAAAGGGGTAAAATAAATATTTTATAAACATTTGCCAAATGATTACCACATGTCTTATCTGGGGAAAGTACCTTTAGACATGAGAAATGTTTTAATTCCTTCTCTTCAAAGTCTTTCTATTTCTTGGTTTTTAGTGGTCAGTCTGACATGTTGTTCTGTAGGACTGTATTTAAAGGTTTTGACCCAGTCACGGAAGGAATCCGCACCTGAAGATAGTTCAGGCAAGCATATGTTTTCCCGTTTCTATCCAAAGCATGCTGCTTTTTAGAGTTTATTTCATTAAATAAACTAATATACACCAAAAATAGAAAATAAACAGCCACCACAAATCCAAAACAAAACAAAAATCCTTCACTCTCTGGAACTGCTTCTCCTCTCAATTATCTGATGTGGTTCTGGTCCTGGAAACAGAACCCACTTCCTCCCAAACCTGCACTTTTCTCGTGGGCGAGAACTGACATGTGAACAGGCTGCAGCAATAAAGAAAGCCAAAGATGATGAAGTCTAGAAACCAGAACTGTTCCATTTGCAGGCTAGAAGTGCAAGCGTGATGGCAGCAGCATTTTAATACACATTTGGGATAAATATTCTGTTACCCCCACCGAAGATTCACAGTCTTCTCGGTTATGGGTTCTATTCAAATTTCTATGCTTTTCTCAAGCCATGTCTTTTGTTTTCTTTCCCTCTGTCAACTCATGAAGGTTACCCTCCTTACCAAGACTGTGATTTCCTGCAGAATCTCCGAATCTTGCTTTTCATCTTCCATTGCCCCGTTCTCATATGTTCTGCTTATGTGGTTCTTTTATTCCTCCAGATATGCTCATGTCTCCCCTAAAAAGGGATCATAAGCATCTTCTCCTCTTATTTCTTTCTCATTTCTTTTCTATTCCCAACAAAATGCCTTGAAAAAAATAGTCTATACTCCTTTTTTCTCATTTTCTCAGTAAACATTTGCAGTGTAAATCCATGTCATTCGTATTTTTCTCCATCATTTTACTGAAACTTTTAAGTTTACCATTTTCAAATCTAGAAACCATTTTCTCTCTGCTTCTCTGTATTGTCTAACATTGGAATACCTTCTCCTTGAAACTCCTTCCTTTTTTGGCTTCATAAAAATTTTCCTGTGCTGGTTCTTCTTTTATGTCTCTGATCAGCCCTTCTCTGATTGATATTCTTCATCTTGCTCTTAACAGTAGGTGTTTACCAGCAGGTGGATAGAGCGTGCTAAGAACTCAAGTGTTCAGGGGCAGGGGGACTCAGTGTTCACCTAGGAATAGAAAGATCATTTAATAACAGGAAATCTAGTCATATAATTCTACAGAAATAAACACCTGCATATAATTACTGCAACAGATGCAGTCAAATGGCCTTTGATAATATTGAGCATTGTTTTCAGGTTTTAAAAAAATTTAATAAAGAAATGTTTCCTTGTATTAAAAAGAATCTTATCTCTAATTCAGAACCAACATCACTGATAATAAAACACTAGGGACATTCTCAGTAAATTTCTTTCATGACTTGTTATTTAAGTTCTGTTCCTAGTAAAGGAGGAAACAAAAAGGTAGATTTCATCTTATTATTTATAGATGACATTATTTATATACAAAGAACACCAACAAATTTTAACTGTAAAACTTGTAGAATTAATAAAAAGAGTTTGGCAGAATGGCTAGGTATCAACTAATATTCCAAGATCTTAAATATCACCATTAGCCAGTTAAATGTTTTAATGGTAGTGGTAGTTGTGCTGGAAGAGGGCTGTATTCACAGAAAACCTATACAGTGCCTAAAATAACCTCTCAAAGTATGCACAATACATATGAGAGGCCCACAAGGTTATTAACTCGAAAGAGATGGAAATTCGCCATGTTTCTTGATGAAAAGATCAAGCACCGTGAAGGTGTTTAGAGAGTCCAGTGGCTGCTGGGATGGAGAATACAGAAGTAGGCCCTGTATCCATGGCAGCTTGCTAGATGCGGCACCCTGAGCCAGAGGAACTGTTAGATAAGTGATGCTGGGACAACTGATTCTCTTCATGAAGGGAGAAAGTCGTCAGTTCTAGGTGGAGTCAAACCTAAATGCACCAGGCGTAACTACTGTGTGAAAATATGGAAGAGCAGCTTCATGATCCCAGGTTAGGGGAAGGCTTTCTTCTCTTAAGCAGAGTGCACAAAGGATAAAGGGGAAAGTGGTTGCACTTAAAAACTGTGTGGGGTAAGTACAGTGATTATTGTATGATTACAACCATATTTTAAAAAATGTATTCAGAAGAAAGACCTAACGGAAATTAACTACACACATTTAGATGTTTGGGTTCAGAAAAAGCCACAGACTGTGACAACAAGACATTTAACAAGGAATTAGTAAGTAGAGTATATAAATAACTCACATACATGACTTGGCAAGACATGCAGGCCAAGTGAAAACCGAGCAGTGGATGTCAGCAGCCCGTCACAGAAGGTAAAACCAAAAAAGCCAGCAGACACCAGACACTTGCTGCAGTTTTCAATAGGAAATACAAATTAAAACAACAGAATTGACAGTTGCAAGTGTAATGAAAATATGTAAAGAACTGACTTTCATGGGCTGCTAGTAGGAGTTTAAGTCAGGCAAACCCAATCTGAAGAGCAATTTGGGTAGTTTCCAGTCAGGTTTTACATTCACACATCCTGTGATGCAGCAATTCCACTTTCTTTGTATATATATTTTAGAAACATAGAAGTTGTAATATTCATTGCATTCTACTGTTGCATTTTGTTATCTCTGGTTTTACCCAAAAGCCTGTTGTGTCTTTCAGGATTGTCTTTGCTGACTTCTTTATAATGAATCTGATCCTCTGGGGAGAAGGATCTTCAGCGGCTATTCCTTTTGGGACACTGGTTGCCATATTGGCCCTTTGGTTCTGCATATCTGTGCCTCTGACGTTTATTGGTGCATACTTTGGTTTTAAGAAGAATGTAAGTATATAGGTGTTAACTTAGGTGAATTTTAGCTGCAGAAATTAGCATATGCCATCTCAAAAGATATCATAGAAGTGTGTAAAGATGTAAACTTGTCCTTTAGGATCTGGATTTCATAGAATATTTTAAAAATAGTATTATTTAGGAGCGTGGTAGAGAGGTTACAGATCTAAACTTAGGTTTCAAAGTTTTTTAAGTAAATAGAAGCTAATATAGATTAATTGGGAAAGAAATGCTAATATAAACTAATGAAAACATTCATTCATTCATTTATTTATTTATTTAGAGATGGAGTCTCATTCTGTCACCCAGGCTGGAGTGCAGTGGCACCATCTCGGCTCACTGCAACCTCCACCTCCTGGGTTAAAGTGATTTTCCTGCCTCAGCCTCCCGAGTAGCTAGGATTACAGGCATGTGCTACCACACCCAGCTAATTTTTGTATTTTTAGTAGAGACAAGGTTTCACCATGTTGGCCAGGCTGGTCTCTAACTCCTGACCTCAGGTGATCCACCTCCCTTGGCATCCCAAAATGCACAAAGCTTAACTAAGTAAGCAGAGAGGGTGGGTTAAGAAGTCACTATAAGAAAAGTGGCTGCAGAGTAAGAATAGCAAATGTTTGTGATTGATATGTAGCTTTGAAATAAATTGTATCTGCTTGAAATAAATTGTATCTGCATCCCTGCTAATATTGGATTTTAAGGAAGATCATAATCAGGTTTCAGTCGTTCCTCTGGTTTCTCTCTCATCCTCCAGTTGGCCTTCTCTCACTTTGCTGCCCACTTCTGCCCTCAGGCTAAAAGGGAAAAAAAATGAAATCTTGTTCTTCCGTCTTACCAGTATCCTTCTTTAACCGCACTTCAGTATCCCTGTCCTTCTCTGAAAATATCAAATCCACAGGGTAAAAGAAAGACTATGTGTTTAGTACACTTTGTGAGCAGGACCCGGAAGGCCCTGGCAGAAGCTGGTGCTTGTTCCACAGCCTCCACTGCACTTTCATGCCTAGCTGCTGAAGGATTTTTTTAAACAACTTTGGCATTTTGTTTAATTTATGACTTTATACCTCAGAAGTAGTGAACTGACAGGGTTTGAATTTTTTAATTACATTGATTAAATAATTACTTGAAATTCCAAAACTTTGCTGGTTTGAAGTTTATAATATTTCTGTTTAATATCAGCGTGGGAAATAAATAAAAGTTTAAAATCTAAGTATTGGAGAATGATATACATGATTCTCTGCCTGTATACTCATGTATCTACATGTAAAATAATAATCTAGTCTGCGGAAGTATGGTCTGAATGAAAATACCAAGTTTTAAATTTTGATTTATCATCAGAAAAACTACAGAAGGATATTTTTGAACTTTTTTACAAGAAAATGAATTTCTGCATCTGTACTCTTTTCCCCTCTCACGTGGCTGCTTGTGTACTTCAGGTTCCAGTGATTTTCATACCACCATGTAGTGTCATGAAAGGGAGAATAGTTGAGAACATCACCAACTCCTTATGGTCGTAAAGGTTCATACAGCCATTCGTTGTTGTCTTCATGTTCTTAAGTCTTAGTAAAATTGAGCAATTTTAATAAAGATGACATTGCCCACTTCCAAATAGAAATACATTGACCAAAATTGCAGAACCAGCTGATTTCTTACAGTACATAGGTAATGAAAATGAAAAGCCTAACTCTACTTTTTTATTAACTGTTATTTTCCAAGTATTCTCTTATCTTCTGTGTACTTCTTCCTGTGTCTAAAGCTGTTAGTCAGTGGATCACTGCTGGAGACGGTATTAACTTGTTCCAGTAGACAGACCGAGTACTGTACCTGATGGTAGCTGGTTGATGGCTTCTAAAGACAAATTTCAATTTGATGTCTTAAGTAGACTTTATTGCCATGAGTGACAGCATGGAAGCTGGAAAAAAGCCGGCAAATAATCTTGTGCAGAGAAGAATGTTTAAGACAGATACATAATTATGAATTCTTCCTTCCTTTCTTTACTGAAGGCCATTGAACACCCAGTTCGAACCAATCAGATTCCACGTCAGATTCCTGAACAGTCGTTCTACACAAAGCCCTTGCCTGGTATTGTCATGGGAGGAATTTTGCCCTTTGGCTGCATCTTTATACAGCTTTTCTTCATTCTGAATAGTATTTGGTAAGCTAAGGAAAAGGCTTCTCATTCTTATTACCGTTATATGTAATATTTGCTTTTTGTTTGTTTTTATGAGTTACTATTTGTATCCTATAAATGTAGACAGTTCTTCAGTAACCAGAAATCTTAAAAGCCAAAAGCTTATTTTTATCTTTTCTATGTGGGAAGAACAGTAGTGATAACAGTTAGTATAATATGAATTGAAGGCTTGTTAATCCTTACTCTTCCTTAATTCTTATTACTTCATTCTCAGTACTCTGTGAGGTGAGTGTTATCCCGATTTTACAGAGATGTAAATGAGGCTTTGTAAGTTGAGTAATTTGCCTTGTTACACAGCAACCCTGTGACAGAGAAGTCACCGAAGTTTCTCCAAACCTGTGTTCTTAACTAACCTGCAGTGCTCCGGAGAAGATCCTCTGAGCACTTGTTGGAGGGGATTGGTGAAGGGATTGGTCTAGATGACCTGCAGAGTCCTTTCCATTTCTCAGATGCCTTCATTCTCCGATTCCTTGTTCACATGTAAAAACTCATAATAGTCATTTTGAGCCATTCCGTGTGTGTGTATATATATAGTGTTATATCATGATTGTTAGTGGATCACACTGACATATGTTACAGAAAGCACCAAGGTTGGAGGTTACAGAAAATTAGAACTAAATTTGAGCTTTTTGGTGATTGGAACATATCTTTCCTTCTCAATTGTTATATTAATTTTCCAAATTCAACTGGTTTTATTATATGTGATAAGAAACGGTTACCTATTCTTAGTTGGCTCTGTCTTTTCAGTCAGTGTTTATCAAATATGTCTGGCTCACCAGGAGACGAGTAGACTAGCCATATGTGAACACATAGAAGTTTCAGGCCTCCCTGAGCAGGAAGGTAAAGTCCAGTGACACTGACATATCCTTCCTACTCCTCCCCTTCCCCACCCCATCACCATCCCAACCTATGATAATTCGTCTTGTTCGGTTAGTTGAGAGAAAAAGCAAACCTTTGCAGTTCAAGAAGAATGAAAAGATTGTGTTATGTGCGGTGTCAAATTGAAAATATGTATAGTTTCATCTTGACGTGTTTGATTACAGGTCACACCAGATGTATTACATGTTTGGCTTCCTATTTCTGGTGTTTATCATTTTGGTTATTACCTGTTCTGAAGCAACTATACTTCTTTGCTATTTCCACCTATGTGCAGAGGTATGTATTAGCAGTATTCACTTATGTTAATTCGTAGACAGTATTTATAACTTTGGCATATTGCAATTTGTATATTATTAAAATAATTTCTGTAGATGTATGTTTATTATGATAGACATTGACCTATATTCCTAAATCAAATGCAACCTTCTTTAGGATTAAGATATCCCGGTTCAGTGTATTTAGTTAGAGATTACTGTTAGAGACTTTAACATGTTAATTTTCCGGAAATAGTAAGTTGTGCTAACTTTTCACTGTTGTTTTTTAACCAACTTAAAAATTAATACTCTTGTGATATAAATATTTATATCATGCCTGAGATAAAAGAATATAAAATAATATATTAAAAACAAATTTAGACTGAACATTTAATAGAAGTAAACTAGTAAGAAAATTCATTAAAAAGTTTCTATAATCACATTGTAATAAGTTCTCTTCATGGCAGCACCAAAATGATAGTATCCTTATGTAATAGTAGAATTGAATTTTACAGATTTAGGTTATGTTAAAACTATTATTTAATATTTATTGTCCATATTGGAGAAAAATCTAACTTTATTAAACTTGGTATGTTATTCAAAAAATTGAGGTTAAATTTACATAACAGAAAATGAACCATTTTGAAGTGGACAGTTTAATGGCACAGCATTTACAGTGTTATGCTACCACCACCTCTGTTTAGTTCCAAAATATTTTTATCACCCCTAATTAAAGCCCTATACTTGCTAAGCAGTTACTCCTCATTCCTCGCTTCCCCCTAGGCCTTAGCAACCAACAGTCTGCTTTCTGTCTGTTTTGCCTGTTCAGACATTTCTTATAAATTGAATCATATAATATGTGACCTTTTGTGTGTAGCTTCTTTGACTTAGCATGTTTTCAGGGTTCATCATATTGTGGTATGTATAGTAGTACTTCATTCCTTTCTTTTTTTGTTTTTTTTGAAACGGAGTCTCGCTCTGTCGCCCAGGCTGGAGTGCAGTGGCATGATCTCGGCTCACTGCAAACTCTGCCTCCCGGGTTCACGCCATTTTCCTGCCTCACCCTCCCTAGTAGCTGGGACTACAGGCGCCCGCCACTACTCCTGGCTAATTTTTTTGTATTTTTAGTAGAGACGGGGTTTCACCATGTTAGCCAGGATGGTCTGGATCTCCTGACCTCGTGATCCACCGCCTCGGCCTCCCAAAGTGCTGGGATTACAGGTGTGAACCACCGCGCCCGGCCACTTCATTCCTTTTTATGGCAGAATGATAAATTTGTTTATCCATTTGTCCTTTGATGGGCATTTGTATTGTTTCTACTTTTTGGCTGTTGTGAATAGTGCTGCTGTGAACATTCATGTACAAGTGTTCATTTGCGTACCTGTTTTTGGTTTTGAGGTATATATCTAGGAGTGGAATCACTGGGTCATGTGGTAGTTCTGTTCAATTTTTTGAGGAACTACCAAACTTTTCCGCAGTGGTTGTGCCATTTTACATGCCCACCAGCAATGTACAAAGGTTCTAATTCTCCACATCTTTGCCAACACTTACCTTCCATTTTTGAAAAAACTGTAGCTGTCCTCGTGGGTGTGAAGCGGTGTCTCATTCTGGTTTTGATGTGCATTTCTGCAGTGACTAATGATGAGCATTTGTACTTGTGTTTGTTAGCCATTTGTATCTCTTCTTTGGAGAAATAGCCATTCAAGTCCTTTGCCTATTTTTAAATTTGTCTTTTTGTTGAGTTGTAAGAGTTTGTTTATTTATTCTGGATAGTAGATCTTTATTAGATTGTTATTTGCAGTTCTGGTTCTCTAGGTTATCCTTTTCACGTTCTTGATAATGTCCTTTGCACAGAAGTTTTAAATTTTGATGAAGTCAGATTTATCTATTTTTTTCCTTCTGTTGCTTGTGCTTTTGGTGTCATATCTAAGAATGATTGTCAAACTGGGGCTGAGTATGGTGGTTCACGCCTATCTATAATCCCAACACTTTGGAAGGCTGAGGCGGGAGGATCGCTTGAGCCCAGGAGTTTGAGACCAGTCTGGGCAACATAGTGAGATCTTGTCTCTATACAAAATAACAAAATTAGCTGGGTGTGGTGGCTTACTTGGGAGGCTGAGGTGGACAGATCACTTGAGCCCAGGAGGTCTAGGCTTCAGTGAGCCATGATTGCACCACTGCACTCCAGAACCTGGGTGGCAGAGTGAGACCCTGTCCCCCTCCCCCCACCAAAAAAAAAGAATTATTGCCAAATTCAAGGTTATGAAGATTTACCCCCATATTTTCTTCTGAGATTTATAGCTTTACCTCATGTATTTAAGTTATTGATCCATTTTGAGTTAGCTTTTGTATTTTGTGTGATGTAGTGTCCAGCTACATTATTTGACATATGGATATCCAGTTATCCAGCACCATTTGTTGAACAGGCTGTTCTTTCCTCATTTAATGGTCTTGGCAACCTTGTCAAAAATCAATTGACCATAGATGTATGGGTTTATTTCTGGACTCTCAATGCTATTCCAGTGATCTATATGCTTTCCTTAGGCCTGTACCACACTACTTTGATTACTATGGCTTTGTAGTAAGTTTTGAAATAAAAAAGGCTGAGTCCTCCAGCTTTGTTCTTTTTTAAGATTGTTTTGACTATTTGGAGCCCCTTGCAATTCCATTTGAATTTGAGGATTAACTTTTCCATATCTGCAGAAATTGAATCATTGGATTATTGGAATTGTGACAGGTATTACATTGGATCTGTAGATCATTTTGAAGAGTATTGCTGTCTTAACAATGTTTAGTCTAACAGTACATAAACACGGGATGTCTTTCCATTTGCCTAGGTCTTCTGTCATTTCTTTCAGCAGAATTTTAGAGTTTTCATTGTGCAAGTCTTCCACTTCCTTGGTTGAATTTATTCCTAGGTATTTTATTCTTTTGGGTGCTATTTTAAATGGAATTGGGTTTTTAAATTTCCTTCTCAGATTACTCATTGCTGGTGTGTAAAAACACAACCAACTTTTGTATGTTGATCTTATACCCTGCAATTTTGCTGCATTTGTTGATTACCTGTTGCATTTATTGATTATTGCATTATTGCATTTTGTGTGTGTGTGTGCGCGTGTGTGTATTTTTAGGATTTTCTAATCTTAGTTTGCTTTTCGAATGTATTTATTTTTCACATATTCCAAAGGGCAAGAGAGATAGTGAAGTGTTCTCTTTTAAAAGATCTTCTATTAAGCTATAAGCCACTTAAAAGCAAGAAGAGCTATTTTAATCATCTGCCTTGTTTAAATTATGTTAGTAATAAGTGAAATTGGATTCCAACCAGGCCTGAATAGAATAATCTTCTTCTTAATACAGAGTTGACCAGACTTTAATATAATAATATTAATGTCAAACCCTGTAAGTAAGTTGTAAGCTATTTGTACATTGGTTTTCTTTGGGAGGAATAAATTTTGAAATACAATCTAATGCTTTATTATTCATAAACAGTTTAAGCTGCTTCCAAACATTTTTAGCCAGTTTTTAAGCAGTCGCACCGAAGACAATGGGCACTTCTTAGCACCTTTAGTGAGGAGAGAGGAATGGGTGAAGTTCAATAGGAGAAAGAGCCTGGAACTGATAGCAGAAATTAGATTGGGGGCTGTCTCATTTATTATGCTTGCTTTGAACCTTAATTAACTACATCTTATCTATTAATTGGAATGTAATTCTTGTTCTTTTTTCTTTGTTACCTAGGATTATCATTGGCAATGGCGTTCATTCCTTACCAGCGGCTTTACTGCAGTTTATTTCTTAATATATGCAATACACTACTTCTTTTCAAAACTGCAGATCACAGGAACAGCAAGCACAATTCTGTACTTTGGTTATACCATGATAATGGTTTTGATCTTCTTTCTTTTTACAGGTAAAATTAGAATTTAAGTGATTATTTTTATTTTGTAAGTTTTTAGACAAATAATTTATAAATGTTTATCTTTTTTAAAACCCATGAAGGCTTATTCTGTTAGTGCTCCTGTATTTAGTCCTCCTCTCAACTAGGCATAGTTTGGTCTGCCCACCTGTGAGTTGCATAAAGATGATGAAACAGAAGCCAGGAGAAGAAGGCTAAACAGGGTCATAGTTATGGTAAAGGTTCAGGGACACGTGGGCCAGTACAGCTCATGGTTTTCCTCTGTTAACCTCTTAAAGGTACACACAGTCGGTTTTTTTTTTTCCCCCACTTCAGAAATGGGGTAGAAGCTATAGTGACTTAAGTTTAGGACTAAGTAGAAACTGAGGAGGTGAAGTCAAGATGAGACTGAGAGTAGGTCGGGGATATCAAGGAAAGATAATAGGACATTCCTTAATCTAGAAGATTTTATCTCCACTTTAAAATTCAAGCACTGAATAGGATATAGTGTGTATTATATTGGTATTAATTTTGTATGTGTATATATCTTCTCTATCTTAACTAGATAAAGGTTTTCTGTATCTCAGAGCCCAGGGTGCTTGGTAAACATTTGTGGCGTGAGTGACTGAACTTAAAAAAAGAATTATAGCACCTTTCTTTGTTACAAGTAATACTGCACGAAGTGTGCATCTGAAATTTTAGCTCATCATGCATCTTATGGAAGAAAATACAGGAGCCAAAAAGAAAAAAAAAATTTTTTTTTTTTTTTTTGCAATTAAACCTGTTCTGCTTTTCACTCATCTGTTGGCATGTCAGAGCCTGGAGTCGGGTATTGAAGTATCTGTGCTGCTGTCTCAGGCTTAAGGCACTTACATCGATTCTGTATTCCAGGTCATTGATCAGACATGGTGGGGTGCGTGTCTTGGTGCTACGTGATAGATTTAGGGCCAGAGCTGTAAATTTTAATAAATCATCTATAAAACAGCAGTAGCCAGTGAAACAAGGAATAACTATTTTTGTGCCCTGTGTGTCCATAAATGCATATAGAGAATAATTTATTCCTAGCCTACACACAAAAACTAATGATCACTATGAAAATCTGTTGTTTTTCCAGGCATATCATACAGAAAATGATAGCTTAACCATCACCTAAATTTTATTGATGTTGATTTTTTTTTTTGAAATGGAGTCTCGCTCTTGTCACCCAGGCTGGAGTGCAATGGTGCAGTCTCGGCTCACTGCAACCTCTGCCTCCCAGGTTCGAGTGATTCTCCTGCCTCAGTCTCCCATGTGGCTGGGATTAGAGGTGCGTGACCACCACACCTGGCTAATTTTTGTATTTTTAGTAGAGATAGAGTTTCACCATGTTGGCCAGGCTGGTCTCGAACCCCTGACCTCAGATGATCTGCCCACCTTGGCTCCCAAAGTGCTTGGATTATAGGCGTGAGGCACTGCACCTGGCTGAGTTTGATTTTTAAAGTGTTACATTTTCATTCATTCAGAGTTGAGTTTTGTAATCTGAATTATGGAGCCACATCCCAATTGAACCAACCAGTTAAACCAGTGACTTATAGTGTGTTTCACTTTCTTCAATTTTATTTTTCCTTTAGTGAACAGGTGGAAGGGTTCTGGATAAGGGAGTAGTGAGCCCTTTAAATGCCTTACCTTTCTCTAAAATAGGGTATGGTCTGTATTTGCTTCAGAACTCCAAAGCAATGCCATTTTATTGTATTTAAGTCAATCCATTTTACAAAACAGAAGTAATTATTCTGTCACAAAAGGCAAGAAGCCACTTTTAGTGTGTACATATATTCCATATTAAGAACAAAATTAGCCGGGTGCGGTGGCTCACGCCTGTAATCCCAGCACTTTGGGAGGCCAAGATGGTGGATCACGAGGTCAGGAGATCGAGACCATCCTGGTGAACACGGTGAAACCCCGTCTCTACTAAAAATACAAAAATTTAGCTGGGCATGGTGGCGGGCGCCTGTAGTCCCAGCTACTCGGGAGGCTGAGGCAGGAGAATGGCGTGAACCTGGGAGGCGGAGCTTGCAGTGAGGCGAGATCGCGCCACTGCACTCCAGCCTGGGCGACAGAGTGAGACTCCGTCTCAAAAAAAAAAAGAACAAAATTAAGTAACTAAACTTAAGTTTCTTAGAATTGCCTGGATAGTGATTAAATGTTTTTCTCATATTGTTTGTCATCTTGAAATTTATGCAAGTAAGTACAAGGTTATATAAATACGTTGATGTTTTCATTATTGCTTTTCTGAAATTAACCCCAATCCTAGCCTGAATAATAACCCTTTGGAGTATGCAAAAGGTATATTTGTATTTTCTCCAAAACACACATCAGTGCCTTGCACAAAGTGGGGCCTCAATACATATACAATGTAAGGATGGATATAATGATGTTTGTAATTTCCCACGGTAATGTCCCATGTGTAGTCTCTTGATTTAGAAAATCTCCTTTAATATTTTCTCTGAGTACTGCATTTAAAACAATGGTGAAAACCATTGAGACTTTAAGTGTAAAATTTATACAAGGACTATTTATAGCTCCTTATGTGTGCATGTGGAAGGAGTACTATACTTGAAGTCAGAAAAAACGCATTTGGATTCTGGCCACAAGTACCATCCATGTGACCATGAGACAGTCACTTAACCCCTTTGAACCTCATTTTTGTCTCATTGAAAGAGTGTCCCCAGGATGGGGAACATCACACACTGGGGCCTGTTGTGGTGTGGGGGGAGGGGGAGGGATAGCATTAGGAGATATACCTAATGTAAATGACGAGTTAATGGGTGCAGCACACCAACATGGCACGTGTATACATATGTAACAAACCTGCACGTTGTGCACATGTACCCTAGAACTTAAAAGTATAATTTAAAAAATGAAAAAAAAAAAACACTTAATCTATTAATAAAGTTCTTGAGACAGCAAAAAAAAAAGAGTTTTTATCAGGAATGAATACTTCATCATCAACTGTCTTCCCAGTACTGAGATAATTATGACTATCCTCCTAGCTATTCATGATAAATATTATTAATGTATTTTATATCATAAAACCATATTTTCTGTTCTAACTCTACCTGATTTGACTGTAGAGTTTTTTTCATATATGAAAATAAACATTAGCTAATTTTGCTTAACTAAAAACAAAAAAACAAAAAAACAGTGTGTCCCCATCTAGCGTTCAAATTCTTTGGAATCTCGACTGATACCTGAAAATCAAGCCATACATTGTTTTCATGAATTATCTCATTTACTCTACTAACAGTCTATGGAGGCAATGAGGACAGACAAATTTCTCTCTAGTTAATATGGTAAATGGGCTTGGAGATGTCAGTGGATTTCCCCAAGGACGATACACACAGTTCATGACAGAGCTGCTGTGTTCTCTGCTGCCATGCTGTCTCTCATTTT
Source organism: Chlorocebus sabaeus (assembly GCF_047675955.1). Taxonomy (NCBI): domain Eukaryota; kingdom Metazoa; phylum Chordata; class Mammalia; order Primates; family Cercopithecidae; genus Chlorocebus; species Chlorocebus sabaeus. Next base: position 81,544,823 of record NC_132906.1, read on the forward strand.
CAGCTAGGATGCATTTCTGTTATTATCCTAATCATGTCACTTTTAACATTATGTAAAAACTTACTGAGTTACTTTATTATAATTCTTTGAAGACTGATAACTTCCAATAACTGTACTTAGAAAATATCCCCATTTAATCATTATTTGAACCTGTTTTCATGTATTCATCTCATACCTTCAAAAATTCTAGTAGCATTTTCCATTTTGTTATAAAATATTCTTAAATAGGAAAGGACAGTTGACATCCTTCAGTCTTTTCTATGTAGTAAGGAAAAGAATGTGTATTGTAGAAAGCTTAGGTAATCTTAGAGTAGAAAAAAATTCTATCAGTTTTTGTAAGAAACTTGATGTGGTCGTATATTTTTCAGACGTGCTCATAGATCTGTAATATATTCCTGGCGGGTAATAGTTTATAGTTTTGGGACTTTTTTAAGGAACCAGTCATTGTAAGTCTGTATTTTTGTGTAAAGTATGACACTTCCTTTGAAAAAGAGTTTATTTTTATTTTTTCTCTTATAGGAACAATTGGCTTCTTTGCATGCTTTTGGTTTGTTACCAAAATATACAGTGTGGTGAAGGTTGACTGAAGAAGTCCAGTGTGTCCAGTTAAAACAGAAATAAATTAAACTCTTCATCAACAAAGACCTGTTTTTGTGACTACCTTGAGTTTTATCAGAATTATTGGCCTAGTAATCCTTCAGAAACACCGTAATTCTAAATACACCTCTTCCCACATACCTTTCCCCCATGAGATGTGTCTTCAACACTATAAAGCATTTGTATTGTGATTTGATTAAGTATATATTCGGTTGTTCTCAATGAAGAGCAAATTTAAATATTATGTGCATTTGTAAATATAGTAGCTATAAAATTTTCCATACTTCTAATGGCAGAATAGAGGAGGCCATGTTAAATAATACTGATGAAAGGCAGGACACAGGATTGTAAATAGGATTTTCTAGGCTCGGTAGGCAGAAAGAATTATTTTTCTTTGAAGGAAATGACTTTTTATCATGGTAATTTTGAAGGATGATTCCTGTGATGTGTTCACCAGGGGAATGTGGCTTTTAAAGAAAATCTTGTATTGGTTGTAACTGTTCATATCTTCTTACTTTTCTGTGTTGACTTCATTATTCCCATGGTATTGGCCTTTTAAACTATGTGCCTCTGAGTCTTTCAATTTATAAATTTGTTATCTTAATAAATATTATAAAAATGTCTTCATTGCATCATTACCTATTATATGTTCAAGGAGGTTCTGTAAATACAGATCTATTTACCAAGGGTGTTTTGAAATGATTTATACTATGTTATCAGGTTTTACTGGATTTTGTTAATGTAACACTTTCTGAGTTTGGATCTGAATGGAATTTCAGTGTTTAAGGCATTGTCTAAAATGTTCGCTGTGGGGCAGTAGAGGAGGCTGAAGTCCTGCGTATCTAGACAGATGGATTATCCGCAAGTACTTAAGGTGGGCCTTACTGCGTTGTCATCAAGGAGCTTCTAGTTTTGACTTGTTTTTCAAAATACAGTATTTTAAGTCAGGTTTTATTACCTATACATTAGCAGTGACTAGCAAGTCTTCATCTTTAGGATTTCATTGTTTTAATTTAATTTCACAAACAGTTTTACTTCTAAGAGTTAAGAAATGCACTGTCTTTCACATTCATCTCACTAATTGAAATCCATTTATGTAGAATATAGGCATGTGGGGTGATTCAGAAATACCAGTCTGCTTGTATCCGTGAGCATATTCGTTTGTATTTTAGGGTCTCTGCTTGCTGCTTAGGAGAGCAAATCAGATACTGTCATTAAACTTACAACTGAAATTACTAGCTGTCACTTACATGATGTTGCTGGGTTCTTACTGAATAATTTTTTTTTTTTTTTGAGACAGTTTCGTTCTTGTTGCCCAAGCTGGAGTGCAATGGCGTGATCTCAGCCCACCACAACCTCAGCCTCCCGGGTTCAAGCGATTCTCCTGCCTCAGCCTCCCGAGTAGCTGGGATTACAGGCATGTGCCACCACGTCTGGCTAATTTTGTATTTTTAATAGAGACAGGGTTTCTCCATGTTGGTCACACTAGTCTCGAACTCCTGATCTCAGGTGATCCGCCCGCCTCGGCCTCCCAAACTGCTGGGATTAAAGGCGTGAGCCACCACACCCGGCCTTACTGAATAATTTTATGTCACTGTCCTTTTTTAAGAAAATGGACCTGTTGGTTTTGAAGAGTGAAGGAGGAGCTCTGGTCATTTTTAATATGGAATATTTAAGATAGAAGAGTTTCTTTTCAGTTTTATTTTATATATCTCTTGTATTTATTTTTTATGGGTAGAGTTCACCGTTAGTATTTATGGGAGATTGGTTCCAGGACCCTTGTGGTTACCAAAAATGCATGGATGCTCAAGTCCTTGATATAAAAATGTGTGTCCAGTTAGAACAAATAAATTTGCAAATAATCTGTGTACATCCTCCCATGTACTTTAATCATCTCTAGTTTCCTTACAATACCTAATACAATGTAAGTGCTCTGTAAATACTTGTTATACTCTATTTTCCATTTGTATTTTTATTGCATTCGTTTTTTAAAATTTATTTTCAAGCATTTTTGATCTGCTGTTACTGAAATCTGCATATGCAGAGCCCCCAGATAAGGAAGGCCAACTGTGATTCTCTTAAGGAGCTGTTAAGATAGGCTAGTTGACTCAACAGAGAGAAGGTTTTACTTTTTAAAAATTCTGATTCAGATACCAGATTAGTTTTTATTGACCAAAGTTAAGTTTCTTCAATTTTAATTTTCCTTTAGTGAACAGTTAGCTTAGTGATTTAAAAGTCAACTGATTGATTTGGTGTAACTTTTTCTTCTTTTTGTTTTGTTTTTTTGTGAGATGGAGTTTTGCTCTCGTTGCCCAGGCTGGAGTGCAGTGGCATGATCTTGGCTCACTGCAACCTCTGCCTCCCGGGTTCAAGTGATTCTCCTACCTCAGCTCCCCGGGCAGCTGAGATTGCAGGCACCTGCCACCGCGCCCAGCTCATTTTTTGTATTTTTAGTAGAGATGAGGTTTCACCTTGTTGGCCAGGCTGGTCTCGAACTCCTGACCTCAAGTGATCCACCCCTGGAACCTCGGCCTTCTGAAGTGCTGAGATTATAGGCCTGAGCCACCGCGCCCAGCCTTTTTCTTCATGTATTTAAGTGATCGTATTTCACACGTAAACAGTGGAGAGGCAATTGGGAAAATGAAATTGGAGGGTTAAAAGAAAAGACTTAGGAGGGAGGAAAGCGGAGGAAAGAGACAGTGACAAGGAAGGCGAGCCAAGTGAGGAGGGCGGTGGAGAAAAGACGCCTCTCCAGGGCTTGGATCCCGCTGTCCTGAGGGGTGCGCTGCTGTGACTTTCCCAGAAAGTTCTCCAGGAAAGCATCCCTCGGCATGGCAAGCGGTTATAAGCAGGGATCCGTCTCCTTAGTTTGAGTATATCCCAGGACAGAAACAGTTGTGTTGCGCATGTTGTGAGACCCCAGTGACCACGAATCCTGGGGAGACGTCTTCTCCATGAGCGATGATAGCCACAGGCAGCTGCGAAGGAGGGGGACATGTAGCCAAGACCGGGAAACTAGGTTACTGCAGTGTTTTCCTGCTGGAGAAATGGCCTTCTGCCACTCCCAGGCCTTCTGTCTGCCCAGGTCATTTTAGAGACCCAGCCGTGCTGCAGGGCCGTCCTGCTCGCTAGCTAAGGGTGGCATTCTGTCTGCAACTGCCTCCTTGCCTGCCACATCAAGAAGGCCCCCCAGGCTTTCAGGCAGCACCCCAACTCCCTGGTGTCTCCCACAGTTTCTCCAACTGTGCTTCACCTCGAGCCTAGTTACAGCCTCACCCTGCTTTCTTCCTGTCTATTCGAGAGTCTTTCCTCTAGTTTCCCTTCTGTGTTCAAACCTTCCCTCCATGCTTTCCATTTTAAAACACATCCAACTTTCTGCTAGATTTTTGTTTGTTTGTTTTGTTTGTTTGTTTTTTAATGAAAACAACCCGTGTAACGCATTTCTCCCTCTTCTTGCCTCTCCCACCTGGCTTTGCCATCGGCTTCTTGGTTTCCGGGGATTCTGCAGGGAACCTTGTTGCGGAGCTCTCCAGCGCCCCCATCAACTGGTCCAGCCCTAATTTTACCAGCTCCTTGGAAACCTTGTGCTGAAAGCCGTGTTCCTCATAGTCTGGGTCTGAACCTTCCGCATAGAATCCCAAGGAGATTGTCACAAATATGTCCTTGCCCTTCACGTGTTCTGGAGAAGTGCATTAAAACGGGAGACGCTGCTTACCCACTTCTCTTCCCTGCAATTCCTCCTCTGTCACAGTTTCCTTTGGGGGCTCCACTTCTGCCCCCAGCGGGAGTTGCTGCCGCCCCATTCCATCTTTCCTCCTTTGACCTACTTCTCACTTGGTGTTCTCTGTCCAGTTTCACTCTCGTGTTTAGTCATCACCTCCATCTCCAGTCACAGCACCTGCTTGCTGCACAGCCTGCGAGGTCCTCGGGAACACTAAGCTCGTGGTGTACAAAAGTGAGTGCACCTACCCTCCGTCCCCAGCTGCCGCTCCCCCAGAGGCCCGGAGGGGCCGTTAGCTGCTTCATCCCCTGAGCGGAGCTTCACAGGTCCCCTGGGTGCCCCTTTCAGTCAGTCACCGAGTATCCTCCAAGTCCTCAGATCCGTGACTTCCTGCCCGCCCCCTCCACCCCTGGCGCCTGCGGTGACATCCTCCTGGACCGCTGCAGCGACGCTTGCTGGTTCCCTGCTCTATGCATGTTCCTCTGCAGGGAAACCTAGAGCTGCCACAAACCACACCCCTGTGCTGTCCACCTCCCTCCGTGACCCAAGCCATCCATCTCAAACCACTTGCTCATGTCTATCCAGGAAATGAGAAAAAACCCTACTTGGCCGGGGCGGTGGCTCACGCCTGTAATCACAGCACTTTGGGAGGCCGAAGCGGGCAGATCACCTGAGGTCAGCAGTTCGAGACCAACCTGGGCAATATGGTGAAACCCTGTCTCTACTAAAAAATACAAAAACTAGCTGGCCATGGTGGTGGCCGCCTGTAATCCCGGCTACTCTGGAGGCTAAGGCAGGAGACTGGCTTGAACCCAGAAAGCAGAGGTTGCAGTGAGCCAAGATCAGGTCATTGCACTCCAGCCTGGGTGACAAGAGCAAAACTACATCTCAAAAAAAAAAAAAAGAAAAAGCCCTCCTAAAGGTGTGACGAAAGCATAAAAATTATAATCTTAAAACTTCTTAAAACACATAGAAGCGGTTAAGGGCTTCCTTAAGCAAACTGTTTCAGACATTGGTCATATAAATTTGTTTTAATACACAAATTCAATTGCACATTGGAATTTGTAACAGATTTTGGTGACAAGTGAAGAAAACCTAAAAGTCTTTCAAATGTAGCTGCTTCAAAGTTCTGGACCACATGGGTCTCATGTTGTCAAAAGCCTTGTTTCAGACCTGGTAAAAATATCAAGACAAAGCATTTTAATATAGATCTGTTTTAGGGGTGTGTGTGTCTGTGTTTAGAAACAGGGTCTCACTCTTGCCCAGGCTGGCGTGCAGTGGTGCAATCACAGCTCACTGTAACCTCGGCCTCCCAGACTCAAAGCAGTCCTCCTGCCTCAACCTTTCAAGTCGATGAGACTATAGGCCACCACTCCTGGCTTAGTTTGTTTTAATACATGTATTAGTTTGCAAGGGCTGCCATAATGAAGTACCACAGACTGGGTGCCTTAGACTACAGAAATGTATTTTCTTATGTTCTGGATGCTGGAAGTCCAAGCGCAAAGTGTCTGCAGGTCTGGTTTCTCCTGAGGCTTGCAGACAGCCACTTCTCCCTGTCCCTGTGTCTTCACATGGTCTTTTCTCCATGCATGCACATCCCTGGTGTCTCTGTGTGTGTCCAAATTTCCTCCTATGAGGACACCAGTCAGACTGATAGAGCCCACCTGTAATACATATGACCCCATTTAACCTGAGCCACCTCTTTACAGCCCTATCTTCAAACACAGTCACATTTGGAAGTACTAGGAGTTAGGGCTTCAAATATGAATTTTAGGAGGACACAATTTGGCCCATAATAATGCACTTCCTTCTAAAGATGCTGTATTAAGTGAGAACAACAGGATTCTTTTTTTCTTTACCAGAATCCTTTCGGCAGTAAAGTCAAAACCATCCACTAACCCAAGCGCCACAGGGAATTCACTCTAGGATCACTGTTATGTCGGTGATCCCCGCCAGAAGGAACTCAGTGTCTAGGGTCTGGGGTGGCACTCCTCTGACCAGGGCCCCCACACCTGACAGACAAAGCCTGGAGACTAAAAAGGCAACAAGGGTATCGGCGCCATGACAAGGCCTCTGCAAGCAACTGCAGAATTATACCCCACAGAGGATAAAGGGTTTTTTCCTGGGCTTGGTTTATGTTCTGTAATCAGATAATTGTTTTATTTGAGAAGTTTTGCTTTTGATATAACCAAAACTGCTCAGGAAAAAAAAAAAGCGGGCTTGAGGGGGTGGATGCAATGGCTCATGCCTGTAATCCTAGCACTTTGGGAGGCTGAGGTAGGATTGCTTGAGCCCAAGAGTTTGAGACTGGCCTGGGCAACAAAGTGAGACCCCATTGCTACAAAAAAAAAAAAAAAAAATCGGCATGGTTGCATGTGCCTGTGGTCCCAGTACACAGGAGTCTGAGACAGGAGGATCACTTGAGCCCAGGAAGTGAAGGCTGCAGTGAGCCCTGATTGTACCACTGCACTCCAACCTGGGCGACAGAGTGAGACCCTGCCTCAAAAAAAAAATCTCAGCTGTTTGGAAAGGTTTTTAAAACCTTTTAAAACCCTCAGAAATAAAGGTCTCTCCCTATGAATAGCAGGACATTCTGGGACTTCATTAATATATAAATGTATGTCATTAAGAAAATGTTTTTTCTGGCTGGGCACAGTGGCTCACGCCTGTAATCCCAGCACTTTGGGAGGCTGAGGTGGGTGGATTACAAGGTCAGGAGTTCGAGACCAGCCTGGCCAGTATGGAGAAACCTCATCTCTATTAAAAAATACAAAAATTAGCCGGGCATGGTGGTGCATGCCTATAGTCCCAGCTACTTAGGAGGCTGAGGCAAGAGAATCGCTTGAACCTGGGAGGCAGAGGTTGCAGTGAGCTGAGATTGCGCCAGTGCTCTCCAGCCTGAGCAACAATACAAGACTCTAAGACTCCATCTCAAAAAAAAAAAAAAAAGTTTTTTCATATTTGTATTTTGTATCCTATAGCCCAAGTAGATGGTAACCATAATTTCTCTGCCTACAGTTCTATATGTAGAAAATCATGCTTTTCTTTCTCATAGTTTGATGGAACTAAACCTGTTTTCTATGACTGATTTGTTCTCTCCCTTACTATGTAATTTGAAGTCTAAACACTAAAAATCACTGTTTCTGCACATTCTCTAGCTTTTGGAATTCCACTGGATTTCTTTTTCTTTTTCTTTTTTTTTTTTTTTTGAGACAGACTCTCGCTCTGTCGCCCAGGCTGAAGTGCAGTGGTGCCATCTCGGCTCACCGCAAGCTCCACCTCCTGGTTCACGCCATTCTCTTGCCTCAGCCTCCCGAGTAGCTGGGACTACAGACGCCCGCCACCACGCCCGGCTGATTTTTTGTATTTTTAGTAGAGACGGGGTTTCACGGTGTTAGCCAGGATGGTCCCGATCTCCTGACCTCATGATCCGCCCGCCTCGGCCTCCCGAAGTGCTGGGATTACAGGTGTGAGCCACTGCGCCCGGCCTCCACTGGATTTCTTCACCTCACTCTCTTGAACTTTATATCCGCATGTTCCAATTTGATTTTTTTCCCTTTTATTTTTTGACCTAATGATTATTTGACATTATCATTAATAATGAATTATTTGGCCAGGCACAGTGGCTCACGCCTGTAATTCCAGCACTTTGGGAGGTTGAGGCGAGTGGATCACCTGAGGTCAGGAATTCGAGACCAGCCTGGTCAACATGGTGAAACCCTGTCTCTATTAAAAATACAAAAACTAGCCGGGCGTGATGGTAGGCGCCTGTAATCCCAGCTACTCGGAAGGCTGAGGAAAGAGAATCACTTGAACCCAGGAGGCAGAGGTTGCAATGAGCCAGGATTGTGCCAGTGCACTCCAGCCTGGGTGACAGAGCGAAACTCCATCTCAAAAAATAAATTTAAAAAAATATAATTAATTCCTTTATTTTGTGAAGAAGAAAGCATGGCTCTAAAAAGTCCTGTTATTTCCTTCAGATATTTTTAGCCCAGCGCGTTCTAGGCCTCGTGAATGGTGTTGACCATGATAAATAAATAGCACTATAATAGGTCACAGGTCATTAATTTCTCCGAAAAGAGTTAAATATGAGATATAAGTTGGAAATGATATATTTAAGGATTAGAGTCCACTTTTTAAAAGGTTTTTACTGATAACTTACAATTAATGACATTGTATACATTCAAATTTAAATCAGGTTTAAAAAGTATGCTAAACGTTTTGGGGTTAGCATTATCATCAAAGAAAATCATAGGCTGTCCAGGTCAGAGAGAACAAGGCTCCTCTGGCTCAGGCTAAAGTCAGACAAGTTGTGCCACAGTTGACTAGGACCATTTTATAGACAGTGGTGAACTGAGGCAGTGACTCTGTTGACTGGGAATGGCTCATAGCCAGCTCTAAGCTGAGGTACTGATGCTGGCATCAGCCACACTGCAAGGCACTGCTGCCGGCTTCCTGCTTCAGCAGTGCCAAGGGAAAGGAGCTGGGGACTTAGAACTCATCCCAAGACACCGCCGCGGGGCCACAGCCACACTACAGGTCCCCTCTCCGGTGGCCACCACCGCCAGGACCCAGAGCCACCTTCCAGACTTGCCACTACTCTGCTCTGGATGATGTGACTTGGAAGAACTTTGCCATCCCCTTGAGGAGAGGAGACGTGCTGACACACTGATGACACTACAGAATTGAAGTGGCACAATCTTCTTTCCGGACATCAGTAACCCAGGTGGGAAGGACTGGGAACACCTGGGTGCAGTGGGTTCACTTCACGCTGGGGAAATGTGAATTGGTTGTTGCTGGAATTGCACAAACTAGCTCCGGCAAAAATCCCTTCCTACTTTGGCAAACATGCTGGCAGACAGTGACAACTAGATGCAGAGATGCGTGTTTGGGTTAGCTTTCATCATTCCAGAGCCATCCACCGCCTTCGTCAACCTCCTGCCCAATATATCTGTGGTGTGTGTGCACGAATGCGCACTCATGTGTGCGTGTGAGAGAGTGTGTAAAGTGCCAAGTGGAGGTGGCATGAAGGGACACAGGCTGTAGCGTCAGCTGAGGGTGTGTTTCACTCCGGCTCTAGGATCCCTGAGCATCTCAATATAGAGCCCTGGGCCAGAGGAATGTCTCCTATACTGCACTCCTAATACTTTAGAACACCGACGTTTGCCAGCTCTCCTCCTATCTCAGATATCATGCGTATTATTGTCTACCTCTGCTGGCCTGTCCTCCAAAATACACCACAAACTTCTCAAAGGCAGGAAGGGCCCCTTCTGTTCGTCTCTGGTTCACACCCAGGGCGTAACAGTACTTTGCACATAGGAGGCGCATATTTATTGACTGAAACTAGGACTTTAGATGAGAAGTGATACCGATTTTAAATCTCTCAATCGTCGTTTCATAGGATGATTTAAAGACACCATTTCAATATTTTGTTTAGTTCTCAGACTCTAGGACGTGCTATCCTTATTCCGTAAAATTATGTGTTTTACTGTGTGTGTCCACAACATCGCCTCGTACGCTTGTTCTGCGTTCACTGACAGTTGTTAAAACAAATCAGCACCGGCAGAACTTGGCCCGCTCCTCTCCACACTTAGCTGAACCGTTACCCATGGAACCAGCCCAAACAGAAAGCTACAAAGAGGCTAATTGAAATCAGAATGCTGGGTCACTTCTCACTCAAGCAAAACAGATGGCCCTCCTTGCCACACTTCTGTCAAACTTGAGGGGGAATGATAAAAAGCATTTTCAACTCCCACACACGCTGACTGGGCTCCTTAAAGGAATTATACATAGCTATTGAAATGTGGGGTGAGGGGTTCTTTCAAAAATCAAAGCTTGCTTTCCTTTCTTTTGAAGGTTTAAGGAAAAGCATTTTAATGGGGATATTCAGTGGCTAAGGCTTCAACTTAGATTCTGAATATTTTATTTATATTTATTTTAATTCAATTTTTCCTTTGGCATAGGTAAAATTCAAAATGCGCAAAAGAATAAAGAAAAAACTAAGACTCTAGTCATGTCCCAATCACCGAGGCCTCTCCCCTGGAGACAGCCACTGTTAACTGTGTCCTAGGTATCTTTCCAGAAATTGAACCTTCCTTTTTTTTTTTTTTTTTGAGACGGAGTTTCACTCTTGTTGCCCAGGCTGGAGTGCAGTGGCGTGGTCTCAGCTCACCACAACCTCCGCCTCCCGGGTTCAAGCAATTCTCCTGCCTCAGCCTCCCAAGTAGCTGGGATTACAGGCATGCACCACCATGCCTGGCTAATTTTGTATTTTTAGTAGAGATAGGGTTTCTCCATGTTGGTCAGGCTAGTCTCAAATTGCCGACCTGAGGTGATCCGCCTGGCTCGGCCTCCCACCAAGTGCTGGGATTACAGGCATGAGCCACTGTGCCCAGCCGAACCTTCATTTTTAACTTAGATCCTTGAAACCCTCTTATTTGGATTCCTATTTAATGACAGTATTAATGATATTTAGTTTCAAAACTAGTGTGTGGGCTTGTTTTTTGTTGTTTTTTGAGACACTGTCTCACTCTGTCACCCAGGCTGGAGTGCAGTGGTGCCATCACAGCTCACGGCAGCTTCAACTTCCCAGGAACAAGTGATCCTCCTGCCTCAGCCTCCTGAGTAGCTGGGACTATGGGCCTGCACCACCACACCTGGCTAATTTTTAAAATTTTTTGTAGAGATGGCATCTCCCTGTGTTGTCCAGGCTAGTCTTGAACTCCTGGACTCAAGCAATCTGCCCACCTCAGCCTCCCAAGTAGCTGGGACTACAGGCCTGTACCACCACACCTGGCCTTTTTTTTTTTTTTTAAGTTTTTATAAAGACTGAGTCTCACTATGTTGCCCAGGCTGGTTTTGAAATCCTGGCCTCAGGTGATCCTCCTGCCTCGGCCTCCCAAAGTGCTGGGATTACAGGTGTGAGCCACCATGCCCAGCTGGTGTGTGGGTTTTTTAGAGGCAGCTGTGGATATTGTGTTCTTCCCATGTAAAGGATGTTCAGCACATTAATACAAAGTATTGCTGACAGTGTTACTACATGATGGCTCTGTGATACTTAATAAATATGTACAGCAGCATAAGCCACCTCTTAGGACCTGTTGGGGGAAAGAAATGAGTGTCTACAGAAATGTGAAGAGGAAACCATTGCTCCATATCTCAACCACCCAGTTAGTACATCATGACAGCGTCTCCAATGAACGCATTGTCAGAACCCAAATAATCAATGCGTCATGTAATTTCGCCCGTTGCTGCCCAGAAATGTGGCGCCTTATTAATGATCTCTGAAAAGCAATGTAAAAACAACCCAGGGCCGGACGTGGTGGCTCACGCCTGTAATCCCAGCACTTTGGGAGGCTGAGCCGGGCGGATCGCCTGAGGTCAGGAGTTTGAGACCAGCCTGACCAACAGGGAGAAACCCCGTCTCTACTAAAAATACAAAATTAGTGAGACGTGGTGGTGCATGCCTGTAATCCCAACTACTCAGGAGGCTGAGGCAGGAGAATTGCTTAAACCCGGGAAGCGGAGGTTGCAGTGAGCTGAGACCACGCCACTGCACTCCAGCCTGGGCAACAAGAGCGAAACTCTGTCTGAAAAAAAAAAAAAGCAACCCAGTGTCTGACTGTGATGTACAGGTGCCTGTCTGTATGGACACGGGCCTTCCAGTTTTCTCCCAAGAGGGACGCTGTCCCGGAGCTTCCTCCCCCAGCCCCCAGGCTCTTCTGAAAAACTGCATTTCGGGAGAAGTCACCCTGAGGTTGAGTTCCACCTCAGTGTGAATTTTTTTTTTCTTTTCAAACTCTATCATAATCAGGGCAGTTTTTTAAACCATATGAGTAACAGTGGAACGAGAAGCTTCTTTTTATATTAAAAACAAAAAAATCAGAGAATGAGTGTGGACAGGTGGGGAGGACAGGTCCTTCTCAGCACCCTCGAGGCAGCTCCCTGGAGGGGTCTCTGTCCTCCACTCACCAGGAAGCAGGGCGATGGCTCCCTTGCTGGCTCTGGGGCAGCCAGCCTGGGCTGGTTTGAAGGCAACGCCCTTTCGTTGGGTTCGGGTTAGGGATAGGGTTAGGAATCTCCCCAACCTGTGCTCAGGTGGGGCGGGGCCAGGCGCATCCGCGCCTCAGGCATGGGCATGGGCATCCCATGCAGGCTCCAGGTTCCAGCAATGCCCCTACAACATCCTCCTGTGTCCCCAGGATGGCCCCGGAAGGGAAAGGCGCCTCCTCATGCTGGCTCAGGGGTGGCATTGGTGGAGGCTGCTCTGGGGAGAGGCCAACCCAGCACCCCAGCGCCCAGGGGTTGCCTCGCCCTGTTTTCCTGGGCAAGCATGGTCCAGGTTATTACCTCACATAGAAACGGAAGGAGATGCAGCCTATTTTCAAAGCTCTGAAGAATCTGTGCAATCTGCTTTTATCCTTTCTTACGTTACATTCAGATATTTCATCTTTAGGTTGCTATAGTGACATGTGAATAAATATATGTGAAATTCTGTGGGCAAGCAACAAGCAGTGGAAAGGGAATTGGGTAGAGATGCCACTTACAATAAGCCTGGACTACCTGTGACCCTCATCATGTCTAGTCACACAGACATAATGCTTTGGCATTGGCAATATTTACTTTGATTTTACCAGATTTGCTATAATATTTAGATTTTCTCTACATTATAAAGAGTAACGTATTTTTCTTTATTTTCCCCAGTCATAATGGGACCATATGGGCAGGACAGAAATTGTCAGAGGGCGTGACTCACTGGCAGAGGGGAGGGTATCTCCCCCTAATCTTGCTCCCAGGCAGCTCAGCAGTAGTTCATTTTGAGGGTGCAAGTTGCTGATTGGGGGTTGAGGGGGAGCCTAAATCCCTTCCAACCAGAGGAAAGGATGGTTTTACTGTGGAAACCAGTTTGGAGGTTGACCTCATAGACCGGGAGCTGCTGGTTGAGAAGCCCCGCTCCACGGGTTTGCTGCTGAACATTTGAAAACACCAAACACAGGGGAGGACGCGGCAGTTGAAGGGTGACCTAAGACGAAGTGTGGGGAGGCCTCGGGAGGTCTCCTTTCTGAAGCCATCGGTCTGCCTCCCTGCCATTGTGCCTCTTGCTCTAGGAAAAAGCCAAGTGGCCTCTTTTTTTTTTTTTTCCTCCCAGTGTCTCGCTCTGTTTTAACAGCCCAGGCTGGAGTGGAGTGGCGTGATCTCCGCTCACGGCAACCTCCGCCTCCTGGGTTCAAGCGATTCTCCTGCCTCAGCTGCCTGAGTAACTGGGGTTACAGGCACCTGTCACAACACCCAGCTAATTTTTTTTGTATTTTTATTAGAGACGGGGTTTCATCATCTTGGCCAGGCTGTTCTTGAACTCCTGACCTCAGGTGATCTGCCTGCCTCGGCCTCCCAAAGTGCTGGGATTACAGGTGTGAGCCACTATGCCCAGCTGGAAAAGCCAAGTGGCCTCTTGATTGAAGTGGGCAGAGCCCTCAGTTCCTATGACTTGTTTTCTGGTCTGCACTGGGTGGAGCAGGAAGCCAACAGTACCATTGTCTGTGAATGCCTCAGAAGCCTCTAAGGGCAAGGGTTCCCAGTGAATGGGATGCCATGGGGGACATTCCAGAACTCTCTATGGGCAGTTTGACACTAGGCTGGGCAATATAGCAACTGTCCTGCTGGCGCACAAATCCTCCTGCCTCCAAACAGAATTTGATGGGCCCCTTGGCAATGGCAGGTTTTAGAACCTGCTGGGGGACTGGGGCACAAGGAGAGCCTGAGCCAGGCCAAGCCTCCTGGGGGAACATGGCTGAAGCAAGACCTACAGACATCTCCCCGAGGTGGGAGCCCATGTTCAGAAGCGGCAGATCCAAGTCTCTGTGTGGCTGAGGAGAGGACATCCTGCTGGCAGCATGGTGCTTACCTGTGGGCCCACTGGCAGCATGACTTTGTAATTTCTTGGGCTTTCTGGAAGGTTTTGAGGTGTTGCTCCTGGGCTCAGGTGACCAGTTATTCTCCTAGGGAAGGATGGCCCAGCTTATTGTTCAGTTCACATAGAAACGTAGGGTGGTCTAGGGAGTAAATGCAACTTCCCCACTTTCTCCCCTTCCCATTCCCCAGAGAAAGAGCCAGCCGCAGAAAGACCCAGAACTCCACAATTGTTACATAATCAAAGCACGTTACTCCAAAGGAGACCAGAACCCAGCTCTCCTCCCTACCACCCCAACCCCAGCTAGTCATTTCTTTTATTTTTTAACAGATAATTGTAGATTTATATGCAGTTATAAGAAATAATAGAGGCTGCACACAGTCACTCATGCCTATAATCCCAGCACTTTGAGAGGCTAAGGTGGGAGGATCACTTGAGGCCGGGAGTTTGAGACCAGCCTGGGCAATATAGCAAGACCCCATCTCTACAAAAAATAAAATAGTTAGCTGGACATGATGGTGAGCACCTGTAGTCCCAGCTACTCTGGAAACTGGGGTAAGAGGATTACTTGAGCCCAGGAGTTAGAGGCTGCAGTGAGCTATGATTACATCACTGCGCTCCAGTCTGGGTGACAGAGCAAGATCTTGTAATCTTGTAAATACATAAAAAGAGCACATTCTGTGGCTTAGCCCAAGAACTGTTATGCACAAGGAATAACTTGTTGGGACGAGCCATTGCCACATTGGCAGGGTCTTCCCGGTCTCTGCTTGGGTATTTTTATTTGTAGGCCTATCAGTTAATATGCTTTTGGAAAATTCTGGGATTTATTTGACTAGAGAAAATGGTAAAGGTCTAGGGTTGATGCTAATTGTGTCCCCTTCAAAAAAGATATGTTGAAGTCCTAACCCCCCAATACCTCTGAACATGACATCATTTGGAAATAGGGTCTTTGCAGCTGTAATTAGCTAAGATGAGGTCATACTGGAGTGGAACAGGTTCCTAATTCAAGATGACTGGTGTCCCTATAAGAATAGAATGCCGTATGACAGCTAAGACAGAGATCGGAGCCTGCATGCTGAAGCAGGCCAAAGATTGCCAGCAAACCATGAGAGGCTGGAAGAAGAGAGAAGGATCTTTCCCTACTGATTCACAGGGAGCATGGCCCTTGATCTTAGGACCTTGACCCCAGCACTATGAACGAATCAATCTGTGGTTAAGCCACACAGTGCTGGTATTTTGTACAGCAGCCCTCGGAAACTCATACAGCAGGCAACCAATAATGTCCCAGGTCTAGTAAGTAATGAAATACACTCTGACGTGGGGATAGAATTGAAATAAAAATATCCATCTGAGGGAGCTCTAGAGCCTTCACTTCCTGAGTCCTAATTTGACTGTAACCTAGAGGATGGACAAATAATAGCTGTTTTCAGGACAGGACTCTTAACCTCCTTTCAGTGGTTTTGATTATTTTTAGTTTCTGTTCTGTTGACATTTGGATTCGGAGCACAAATGCCTTTATTGCACTGAATGCCTTTGACCTGAGGTGGGTTTTAGCTGAAAGTGCGGGATTCTGAGTGAGACAACACTGAATGACCCGTTAACCAAGGCAGACCGTTCTCCTAGTCGAGGCCAGGTGCTGGGGACAGTGTGACAAGAGCTTGAATGAAGACAACTCGCCCTCCCTGCCTGCAAAATTTCACAATGAGACAGGAATCCTTATTTTGTATTTTTTCAGGGGGCAGGAAGCTGCAAAATATGCTGTCCTCTGGAAATCGCTATCTGGACCAACAACGTAGAAGTTCCCTCAACCTGTCCCTGACTTCCTGCCGCACCTCTGAGCTCTTTGGCTTTTGTAGACATTCACTTCTTGGAACTCTGCTGACTCTGTGGGTCCCCAGGCGTCACCCAAGAACTGGTTAGAAACTCAAAGTCTCAGGGCCTCCCCAGACCTGAATCAGGCCTGCAGGTGGTGACAGCAATCTGGGTTTTGAGAAGCCATGGGCTGATTCTGATGCCCACTCGCGCCGTTTTGCTTCTGTGTTCACTCCCCACTACAGAAACGAGGAGCCCACGGATGCTTGAGCACCAAAGCTTCGATCACGGCTGCCCATGGCTCTGCACTGTCTTCATTCTTCCCTGCTTTTTCATTATGTCCCGTCCGGGCTCGTTCCTCCTTTATCCCCCTGTTTGTATGTGTGTCTGCATGCATTCATTCATTCATCCATTCATTCATTCAGCAGGCTGTAGAAAAGGGTATCCTGTAGTAACTACGGTGGATGAGTCTAGATGGGTCTGCAGCTCTGAATATGTGTTGGCTAAGCTCCAAGGAGCAAAGAAATATATATATTTCTGTGAAAGAGGGAAATGAAGCAATGAAAAGTAAGAGACAGGAAATTGTCCCAACACCTCGGCTCCATGGGGCCTCAGGGTGCCCTCCATGACGAGTAGTGACTCCCAGCAGCTCCCGCACAGTATCAGGCATCCTTTGCCACTGGCTCTAGGAACCCCGGCACACGCGTGTCTCGGCTTCTACTGTGACTATTTCTGCTTCTCCTCAATGTTGCTGCTCCCCCTAGGTTTGGTTGCCACGAGGAAGCTATGTCCTGGATTTCTTGTTTTCTTTCCATTCTGGCTGCCAATACCAAGTTCCTCCTCTCCATCTCACATTCAAAGAGCACACAGAGAGGCTCAAATTGGGTCTTTCTACGTCCCGCTTCTGTACAGGGCTCTTGCGTTTGGGTGGGGCCTTTGCACCGTGACCAGCCTAAGATCAGCACCAGCCCCTGGTCCAATCCACTGTGGCCAAGGCCCTTGAAGCCACAGGCAAGACGCTCCTGACAGTTGCGTGGTTCACAGAGGTTTCTGGGTGTGATAGGGGCTCAGGCAACATCAGTCTCCAATCTGGGTAAGAAGAGAAGTCGGGAAAGAAGATACAGCTTCGAATAAGTGGTGGTACACAATGTCTCAAGTGTGGTAACATTGCTCAGGGAAAGTGAGTAGAGAGAGTGGAAAAGTGGAGCCCCTAGTATCACCAGCTTAACCCACGGGATGAAGGTCATTAGGAGAATGACTTTCCTTCATTAGATGAAGGTCATTAGGAGAATAGAGCAACTAACCTTTATTGAGCACCTACTATGTGCCAGGCTGTATGTCTTGGGCTTTACATAAATTACTTTATTCATTTATTTCTGTTTGAGACAGGGTCTCACTCTCACCCAAGCTGGAGTACAGTGGTGCAATGAATGCTCACAGCAGCCTCAACCTCCTGGGTTCAAGTGATCCTCCCACCTCAGTTCCCAAGTAGCTGGAACTACAGGCTGTGCCACTACACCCAGCTAAGTTTTTCTATTTTTTGTAGAGATGGGGTCTTGCTATATTGTCCAGGCTGGTCTCAAACCCCTGGTATCAAGCAATCCTTCCAGCTTGGCCTCCCAAAGTGCTGGGATCACAGGCATGAGCTACCACACCCAGCCTATTTATTCTTAAAACAACACTGCAAGCTACGTATTATTATCCCAAATTTGCCAATGAGAAGGCCGACCAAGCTCACAGAGATCAAGGTCATATCACTTGTAAAGGGCAGAGCTGGGATTTCAACAGCTTTGTCCAACTTCAACAGCTTTGTCCAATCTCCAATAGCTTTTTACTCTTCCTACCGTATATGAACCACATTGGCCTCAAAAGAAATGGTCTGAAACACAAAGGGAAAATCAGGGAGAATAATGTTCTCAGAAGGAGGTGATTAAGAGAGGGAAGTCCTGTCAGCTGCCTCTTTGGACAATTAGGAATTTGTCAGTGAAATGTGTATTTCAATTGGGAGAGTCAGATTGCAATGAATTGAGGAGATGAGGCAAAGGAGAGAGTGAAGGTCAGCTGTGAAGGGTAAGAAACACAGGAAAGGTTTGTTTTGTGTTGTTGTTTGTTGTTTTACTGTAAGGATGGTGTAGCAGCCAGGGCCCAGTCAGGAGACAGAAAGCACACCGGTAATGTGAACAGGGAACATTTAATGTAAAGAGTTCTTAAATTAGTAAAAAGGGAATTAACTACCATATTCGGATTATTCAGAGAAACAGAACCAATAGGATATGTCTACCCATTGTATATATATCTATGTATCTATTAAGCAGTATCTGTATATATAGTTATATAATATATAGACACATATTACAATACTAGTGTTGTATGTAGATATAGAAAGAGATTTATTATAAGGAATTGGCTAACGAGAGTATGGAGACTGGCAAGTCCCAATCTGGTGGCCCAGGAAGGGTGACGGTGTAGTACCAGTCCAAAGGCTGGCAGTCTCGAGACCCAGGAAGAGCCGATGTTTCAGTCTGAGTCCAAAGGCAGGAAGCATTCCCACTTACCTGGGCCAGGGTCAACCTTTCTGTTCTATCTAGGCCTCCAGTGGATTGGGTGAGGCCCATCCACATTGGGGAGTGTGGTCTGCCCTACTCAGTCCACCAATTCAAAGGTGTGTCTCCTCCAGAAACGCCCCCATAGACACACTGGAAAAATATGTGATCAAATATCTGGACATCCTGTGGCTCAGTTAAGTTGACACATAAAATTAACCATCACAACTAGTAAAAGGAGTAAAAAGAACCCTAACAAATACAGTGATAGATCAGGCATGGTGGCTCATGCCTGTAATCCCACCAATTTGGGAGGCCGGGGTGGACAGATCGCTTGAGCCCAGGAGTTCGAGACCAGTCTGGGCAACATAGGGAGACTCTGTCTCTACAAAAAATTAAAAATTTAGGCAGTCATGGTGGTGTACGCCTGTAGTCCCAGCTACTCAGGAGGGTAAGGTGGGAGGATTGCTTGAGCCCGGGAAGTTAAGGCTGCAGTGAGCTGTGATTGCACTACTGCACTCCAGCCTGGGTGACAGAGCAAGACCTTGTCTTACACACACACACACACACACACTCCGAGATAGAGGATTCCAGCAGCAGCTGCAACAGCTCTTATCTTCTCTGGCCCTCTTTGACGTCTCCCTTTCACTTCCAGAAACATGGCCTTCAGTGTGGCTATCTCTGATGGCGACATCAAGGTGTCCAATGACATGAAGGCACACAAGTTGGTGACATCAGAGGAGGTGAGGCAGTGCAAGAAGGTAGTGCTCTTCTGACATAATGAGGCCAAGAAGAATGTCGCCCTAAAAGGGGCAAGGAGATCCTAGTAGATGGTGCAGGCCAGACTGTTGATGGCCCTACGCCACCTTAGTCAAGATGCTGCCAGACAAGGACTGCTCCTACATCCTCTATGACGCAACCTATGAGATCAAGCACAGCAAGAAGGAAGATCTGGAGTTTATCTTCTGGGGCCCTGAGTCTGTACCCTCTAAGAGCTAAGTGACCTATGCCAGCTCTAAGGACATCGTCAAAGAGAAGCTGATGGAGATCAAACATGAATCACAAGGAGGTCAAGGGCCATAGCACCCTGGCAGAGAAGCTTGGAGGCACTGCCGTCGTCTCCTGGAGGGCACGCCTTTGTGAACCCCCTTCAGCTCCCTGCCTGGAACATCTGGCAGCCCCTGACCTGTCTTCAGAGAGTTGTCTGTCGCCTTCCTCCAAGACCAGAGGGGTCTGGGGGATCCCAGCAAGGGGAGGATAATCCCTTCACCCCAGTTACCAAACAGCCCTCACCCCCAGGCCTTCCTCCTCCCTCCATCCCTGATGGTTCTGGCTTTCCCAGGTCACTTTTGACCCTCTAATTCCTCTTGGATTGAAGCAAACCAAGTTCCCCTCATGCACCCTAGTTTGGGAGGAGCCTGTATTTTTGTTTGTTTGTTTATTTGTTTATTTTTTGAGACAGGGTCTCACTCTGTCATCCGGACTGGAGTGTAGTGGCATGATCTCGATCTCGGCTCACCACAACCTCCGCCTCCCAGGCTCAAGTGATTCTCCTGCCTCAGCCTCCCTAGTAGCTGGGATTACAGGCACACACCACAACCGCCCGCCCGACTAATGTTTTTGTATTTTTAGTAGAGACGGGGTTTCACCATGTTGACTAGGCTGGTCTTGAACTCCTGACCTCAAATGATCCACTTGCCTCAGCCTCCCAAAGTTCTGGGATTACAGGCATGAGTCACTGCGCCCAGCCTAACCTACATTTTTTTAAACAACACCCTTTTTTTTTTTTTTTTTTGAAACAAAGTTTCGCTCTTGTTGCCCAGGCTGGAACGCAATGGCGTGATCTTGGCTCACTGCAACCTCTGCCTCCTGGTTCAAGTGATTCTCCTGCCTCAGCCTCCCGAGTAGTTGAGATGACAGGCATGCGCCACCATGCCCCACTAATTTTGTATTTTTAGTAGAGATGGGGTTTCTCCGTGTTGGTCAGGCTTATCTCAAACTCCCAACCTCAGGTGATCCACCCGCCTCAGCCTCCCAAAGTACTGGGATTACAGGCGTGAGCCACCACACCTGGCCACCCTATGCTACCAACTTCTAATCACAATAGCTATTGACTGTGCTTGTGTGTTCCATTCTGTATGTGAGTGGAATGTGGTGAAGGTGACCCCTCCCTGGGCCGGCTGGTTCCTCTCCCTTTTCACCTGGTCACCACCACTCGTAGAAGCAGGACCAGTAAGGGACTTCAATTAGAAAACCAACCAAGACAGATTATAGGAATAGCAGATGTAGAGAAAAAACACTACCTCTGGGGCCGAGGCAAAATATTCAAGGAAGACAAGCTTGGAAGAAGGCTCCCCTCCAAGGCTGGGAAGCACATCGTTGATGAAAGACGTGGCCACTGGATGGGATAAGAGTTTGCTGAGGTGCTGCAGACCATGGCTGGCGAGCAGAAAGCCACCTGCTGGGTGCTGGGAAAACTTTCCAGGAAGCCTCCTGTTGGGGGGACAGTGAACCTTCCAGGAGGGGTCACATCTCCAGGTCTGCCACTGGCCCCACCAGCTGCTGTATTGCAGGAGCAAGAGGAAAAACACTGGGACCAGGAAGAAATCCTCTGCCACCTGCAATGTCCCTCAAGGGCTGGCTACTGACAAAACATAACATCGTGGCCGGTGGCAAGGGAGGTATGTTTACAGAGTCCATCTCTGATGTCACCAGCAGGGCCAGGAAGGGTGGATCTGGAGCTTGGAGGCCATACATCAATAACTGGTTCAAATGGGACACTGCACAGTGGCAGAGCCAGTCCAACTAGATGCGTGACCTGTAAAAGTGCACACATAGCAGAGTTCCAGTGAGAACACTCTACAGAGAACTCTCAACTCTTCATCTCTAGCCCTGTCTGTTCACCCCAGTTCTATTCCAGGCTGGAAGCTGCTGCTTTCTCCGAAGATCCTCTAGTTCACAGCCAAATCGTTCCAGTCTCATCGTCTGTATATGGAAGGCCCTTCTCTTCTTTTATTTTAATTGTTTCTTAGTCTCCAAACCCCGCTCCCGTTTCTACTCTACTACCCCACCTCCTGGCGTGTGTTCTGTGTATGCACTTGGACATGTACAAAATTCCGAAAAAGACTTAGCATTGTTTTGTGTATGTAGCATACTCACATTTACATCCACACGGTGCTGGGCTATGGGTCTCATTCTGTGTCTGTCTTTTCTCACCCACAGTATGTTTTTAATATGGCCATGTGGCCATACGTGCCTCTTGTTCATTGCTAACTGCTGCCTAGCCCTCCCCAAGGAAGCACCAGTGACAGTTTATTTCTCCTTTCCTCCACTTCACCTTACAAGACTGACTCTAAGAGCCCAGCTACCACAAACGGCCAGGATGCACATCCCTGTACACATTCTCCTACAGACCTGGCTATACGTTTCTCAGCATTACACCCCGGGATGGCTGGGTCATGGGGCATGCACAGATGAATTTCACTGAGATCTGCTAGGCTGTTCCCCAGAAGACTACACAGTCTGCACTCCCATCTGTAGTGTATAATAATATCCATTTTCCTACATCCTTGTCAACCATTGCTATCATCTGATTTTCTAATTTTTCCTCTGTCGTGGGTGTAAAGTGGTAGCTCATTGTTTTCTATAATTTGCATTTCTCTAATAGTGAGGTTGAACACTTCTTCATATTTTTGCCCCATTTTTCTACTGGGCTCCAGACTATTTCTTTGTTTTCTAGATGATTTCCTTGTATATTCTAGATGAGGTGTTGATAAAATTATCTATGAAGAGTCCAGGTTGTAGATAATTTAGGCTTTGCAGACCAGAAGTTCTCTGCTGCACCAACTCAGCTCTGCTATTTCAGCTCAAGAGCAGAGACAGTACATGATGAATGAGCATGGCTGTGTCCAACCAAACTTCTGTTTTGCTTATAAAAATAGGTGGAGGGGCCACGCTTGGTCAGTAGGCCATGGTTTGCTATTCTCGACAAATCTATCTCACTAGAAGTCCTTGTTGGATTCTGACATACAGTTATCTTCCCCCACTCAGTCTATGGTGTCCTTTGTTGAGCAGAACAATGTAATTTTGATGGACTCAAATTCATCAATTTTTTGCTTCATAGCTTGTGCCTTCTGAGTTGATTTCAGAAGTCCTTCTCAACCTCAAGATGACAAAATTACTGGGCATCTTTTTCCCTATTGGTTTTATATTTTTACCTTCACATTTAGATTTCAGATTATCCAAAACTGACCTTTGCAGATGGTGTTTCTTTTTCTCCATAGAATGAACCAGTTTTCCCAGCACCATCTAGTGAATCACCTGTCCTTCCCACACCGGTTTGTGCTGTTGCCTGTCATAAGTCAACAGATTTGCTTTTGAGCTCTTTACTCTGCTCCACTGGTTTATTTATTGGTTTCTCTGCCAACAGCACATTTTATTATTATTACTATGGCTTTGTAGTATGTCTTCACGTCTTACAGTGTGAACCTCTTCATATCTCCTTTCAAAGGCGCATGAATCCACATCTATTTCAGTGATGCAGACTTCTTCATACCTTTTTGGCTGACATTTGGCTGTAAGTCATTTCCAAGAAGAAGGGAATATGAAGTCAGGCAAGTTGTAAGTGGGTCATTCCCCACTGAATGTTGTTTAGCCTCTCTTTCTTTCTTTCTCTTTCTTTTCTTTTCTTTCTTTCTTCCTTCCTTTCTTTCTTTCTTTCTTTCTTTCTTTCTTTCTTTCTTTCTTTCTTCTTTCTTTCTTTCTTTCTTTCTTTCTTTCCTTCCTTCCTTCCTTCCTTCCTTCTTCTTTCTTTTCTTTCTTTCTTCTTTCTTCTTTTCTTTCTTTCTTTCATTCTTCTTCCTTCTTGCTTTCTTTTTTCTTTCTTTTCTTCTTTTTTCTGGTTTTTTTTTTTTTTTTTTTTTTTTTTGAGACAGGGTCTCACTCTGCTGCCCAGGTTGGAGTGCAGTGGCATGATCACGGCTCACTGCAGCCTCAACCTTCCCAGGCTCAGGTGATCCTCCTACCTCAGCCTCCCAAGCAGATGGGCTCCCAGGCATGCACCACCATGCCCAAATAATTTTGGTATTTTTCAGTAGAGACAGGGTTTTGCCATATTGCCCAGGCCGGTCTCAAACTCCTAAGCTCAAGTGATCCGCCCACCTCAGCCTCCCATACTATTACCTGAACACCTGCTGATTCAGGACTCTTGGTTACAAGAGCCAAAAACCAAATTAAAATGCCCTTACTTTAAAAAATGCGGCCGGGCGCGGTGGCTCAAGCCTGTAATCCCAGCACTTTGGGAGGCCGAAGCGGGTGGATCACGAGGTCAGGAGATCGAGACCATCCTGGCTAACATGGTGAAACCCCGTCTCTACTAAAAAATACAAAAAAACTAGCCGGGCGTGGTGGCGGGCGCCTGTAGTCCCAGCTACTCAGGAGGCTGAGGCAGGAGAATGGCGTGAACCCAGGAGGCGGAGCTTACAGTGAGCCGAGATCGCGCCACTGCACTCCAGCCTGGGTGACACAGCGAGACTCCGTCTCAAAAAATAAATAAATAAAAAAAATAAAAATAAAAATAAAAAATGCATACATATTAGTTCAGGCAGCTGGGAAGTTCAATGAATGACATTATTTGATCAAAGAGTTCAAACAATGTCAATAAGCCTCTCTCCTCTCTTTCTCCATTTTTCATCTTTGCTTTTCTCTGTGTGAGCTACATTCTCAGGCAATCTCTCTCCCCAGAACAGCCTAGAAGATAATGCTATCAGGCTTACCACGACCTTACTACTCTTGATAGCAGAAGAAAAGACCCCTTTCTCACCAAACATTCATATTCATTTCCCCAAACTGGACTCCGATTGCCTGGTTGGGTCATGTGCCCATGCCTGGATCCATCATGGTGGCACAGAAGTTGGTCATGTAAATTACAGCCCCACCAACCAGCACAGTGCCATTCTCAACAGGAAAGACGCTAAGAAGACCAAATGCCCACCGATGCCTACCTCACTACCCACCTACGCAGTCCTCACAACCCTGAGGGCTGATACAGGGGCGGACACTGAGGCTCAGGGAGTTTAAGTTATTCAGAAAAGCCCCTCACCCCGTTAAGAGGCCAAACCAGAATCAGCAGCCAGGTCTATTTGAAAACCAGAGCCCTTTCCACCACAGCACACTATCGTTAGATTAAACTGCTGTCACTTCAAACTCGGCAGGGCAAAAACTAAACTTATTATTTTTCCTAAAATCATCTCAAAAGTTCACATTCTCCAAAAGTTATCATCAATTCCCTCATCTCCCAAGTGTGAAAATTTAGCCTTTTCCTTCTTTCTTGCAGCCAACATTTTGTCTATCTCTTTCCTCTTCCCGTTCTTTCCCATATCCACAATCTCCACACTTGTTTGTGGGTTCATTACCTGACATCTGGATATGATCCTATCTGTTCCCTACTTCAGTCTATTGTATACATAGCCACATATTAAACTCCTTACAGTACAAGTGTTAAAAGAACTGGCCGGGTGCAGTGGCTCACTGCTGTAATCCCAGCACTTTGAGTGGCCAAGGCGGGTGGATCACTTGAGGTCAGGAATTCGAAACCAGCCTGGCCAACATGGCAAAACCCTGTCTCTACTAAAAATACCCATATTAGCTAGTTATGGTGGCGTGTGCTTGTAATCCCAGCAACTCGGGAGGCTGACGCTGGAGGATCGCTTGAACCTGGGAGGTGGAGGTTGCAGTGAGCTGAGATGGCACCGCTGCACTCCAGCCTGGGTGACAGAGTGAGACTCCATCTCAGAATAATAATAATAATTATTATTATTATTATTATTTTTTATTTTTACTTAAAAATATGTATTCATTTGTATTACTGTAACAATGCGGCAACGAGGAGCATTCCAAAACTCAGGGGCTTAACACAATAGATATTTATTACTGCTGATGCCTTTGTGAGTCTGCTGCAGTTTGGCTGACATGGGCTGGGCTGGGCTGCAGGCTCCGCAGCAGGCTGGGCAGCTGGGGCAGCTCTGTTTCACTGCAGGGCAACCTCCTCTCCATCATGGGCTGTGCTAGGACATGCTCTTCTCACAGCGATGGCTGCAGGACAAGAGGGCAAGGCTGTGGCTGGAGACAGCACCAAGTCACTGGCAGAGCTCAAAGTGGGACAAAGAGGCATATTCTTCCCACACTGAGCTCATGACAAGGATGTGGAGGCAGAGAAGAGGTAAGAATTGGAGGCTTCAATCCAATCCACCACAGGGAAATTCAAGGCTGACCTTCACCGCCTGGATTTCCAAGTCTTCCATTGTCTGGCCTTGCCCCATCCATCCAACTCAAACGCCTCCCTTGGGGCCTTCAGATTGTCACAGATCTTGGGAATCTTACAGAAGTCGGACAGGACTGGGCAGTTCCAGACAGTGAGCAATGTTCCAACAGTAGGCCCGGTTTTGCCCGGTCTCTGCTTTCCCACCACAGGAGGAAGAGGGAGGAATTTTCTGGGCCCACTTGTTGTTGGTAGTTTTTACAAAATAAACAAATGTTAAACAATTTCTCCTCTAGGAAATAAACTGAGCCAGGGATTCTCTTTGTGATTTTTTTTTTTTTTTCTTTTTTGGCTCTTTGGGGAAAAATATCTCTAGGAATTATTTTCTCTATAAACAATGGCAACAGTTTATTTTTGTTGGCTTGACTTGGATCCTCCCCCACTTCCTTTTTTTGGATTGAGAGGTTGGCTACAGAAATGAGAAAGAAATACTTTTTTATTCTTTTTTTGTGTGTGGTTTCTCTGGCTGGAAAATAAAAGCTCTGCATTCTTTCTGTATTCAGTGCACTTCAAAGTCATAAAAATTTGGATAAAGTACATCAGGGTTATGGGTGTTCTAGATTTCAGTCTTTTTATAACTTCCTCCTATTTCACATTCGTTTCACCTCAGGTTAAAGGAACGCTTTTGAAAAGTATGATTTGATCCTAGCAATGGATGCAGCAAAAATACTGGGGTCAATAAGTTAAATTAAAAGGCTTTTTATAAAGAAGAAGAAGAAAAAGAAGAAGCAAAAACTATATTTTGCAAACTTTAAGCTTAAGACTGCATGACAGTGGAAGAATTTCCCAGCTGTATTCTTATAAAGAATATATGCTGTGAAAATATTTTTCAAAGTTTACCAGAGCAAAAAAGTTTGAATTAAAGGAAACTAACTTCATAAACCTCTGAACTTATTTTCCCAGCTTACGTAGGCACTTCCTGTAGATTTGTTTTTAGTATCTTTCTATATATATTTGGTTTCTTTTCTTTCTCACAAACATCTGAATATTCTCATGTGTATGGGTTTTACAGTATTACCTAAATATATGTTTCAGTGATATATTGAGGGGAGAAAAGCAAGTTTCAAAACTGTATGTATATGTGATGTTACTTTTGCTAAGAACTATATATGTGTGTTTATCTGTCTACCCATCACCTATCTTTCTAGAGATATATAAATGCACTAGTATAAAAACGCGCAAGACGGCCAGGCGCGGTGGCTCACGCCTGTAATCCCAGCACTTTGGGAAGCCGAGGCAGGCGGATCATGAGGTCAGGAGATCGAGACCATCCTGGCTAACATGGTAAAACCCCGTCTCTACTAAAAATCAAAATAAGACAATTAGCCAGGCAGGGTGGCAGGCGCCTGTAGTGCCAGCTACTTGGGAGGCTGAGGCAGGAAAATGGCGTGAACCCGGGAGGCGGAGCTTGTAGTGAGCTGAGACTCACTACAGAGCAAGACTCAGTCTCAAAAAAAAAAAAAAAAAAAAAAAAATGAGCAAGACGTGACTATAAGGAAGACAGAATATGAAGTTACCTTCAGGTGTTGGTTTTGTTTGTTTGTTTGAGATGGAGTCTTGCTGTTGCCCAGGCTAGAGTGCAGTGGTATGATCTCCACTCACTGCAGCCTCTGCCTCCCAGGTTCAAGTGATTCTTCTCCTGCCTCTGCCTCCCAAGTAGCTAGGATTACAGACATCCACCACCCCACCCGGCTAATTTTTGTATTTTTAGTAGAGACAGGGTTTCACCATGTTGGCCAGGCTGGTCTTGAACTCTTGACCTTAGGTCATCCACCCGCCTCCGCCCCCCAAAATGCTGGGATTTCAGGTGTGAGCCACTGCACCCAGCCCCACATGTTGTTTTAGTTCATTTTCTGGTACTATACCAAAATACCACAAACAAATATTAATTTACAAAGAAAATAAATGCATTTCTCACAGTTCTGGAGGCTGAGAAGTCCAAGAACATGTTGCCAGCAACTGGTGGCAGACTTTGTGCTGCATCCTAACGTGGCAGAAGGGCAAGTGAGTGTGTGAGACTGAGAGGAAAGGGGGCTGAACTTCATCTTTTTTTTTTTTTTTTTGAGATGGTGTCTTACTCTGTCACCCAGTCCAGAGTCAGTGGTTCACTGCGTCTTGATCTCCCAGGCTCAGGTGATCCTCCCACCTCAGTCCCCCGATTAGCTGGGACTATTAAGCGTGTAGCATCCTGCCTGGCTAGTTTAAAAAAATTTTTTGTAGAGACGAGCTCTCACTATGTTGCCCAGGCTGGTCTCAAATTCCTGAGCTCAAATGATCCTCCTACTTTGGCCTCCCGAAATGCTACGATTACAGGTGTGAGCCACTGTGCCTAGCTGAACTCCATCCTTTCATCAGGGGCCTACTCCTGCAATAACAAACCCACTCCTGTGATAAGAGCATTAATCCATGCATGAAGGCAGAGACCTCATGACCTAATCATCTCCTAACGGTCCCACCCCTTAATACCATCACAATGGCAATGAAATTTAACTACGAGTTTTGAAGGGTGCATTCAAACCATAGCAGGTGTTAGCTTTCTCCCTACGTACTTACCTATTTTGCATGTTTCAATTTGTCTATGATAAACATGTTATTACTCATAATACTAAATGGGATTTCTTTTTAATAGAAGAAATAGATGTTTAACAGTTTGATCTTTTTTTTCCTGAGAAATTGTAAAACTTCTCTAAGTCTAAGGAAACTAATAACAAAATCTCCATGTGGGGCCTTGTTTGAATGCTGGAAATCATATGGCTAGCAATATCGTTTTCACTAGGCAGAAAATCAGAATGAAGACAGATGAGAAAGCATGAGTTTAGATGCCAGTAAATGCTTTCTTCCTGAGGCTGGCACTGATGAATCCCCAGAGTAGAAGGACAGTATAGACATCTAGAGGTATCTGAGTCTGGAGTTTGTGTAACAGATTTTATCTGCAACTTACATACGGAAGCAGTCAAAAGACCTTCAAGGTTCAGGCAGATCCTGCTAAAAGAGATAATAACTTATATGCTTAGAAGTTTTTTCTCGTGAAGATACTTTGAAAAATTCATTGTGATATGATGGATAAGATTAAATACTAGCAATATTATAAATCCCAGCACTTCGGGAGGCCAAAGTGGGAGGATCATTTGAGGCCGGGAGTTGAAGACCAGCCTGGGCAACATAGTGAGACCCCAATCTCTACAAAACAAACAAAATTTGGCCAGGTGCAGTGGCATGTGTCTGTAGTCCCAGCTACTCAAGAGGCTTAGATGGGAGGATTGCTTGAGCCAAGGAGTTCAAAGCTGCAGTGAGCTATGATCTCACCACTGCACCCTGGTCTGGGCAACAAAGAGACCCTGTCTCAAAAAAAAGTAAGAAATACTAGCAATATGCATAGGTTTAGATTTTGTCATATAGCTTTTTTTTTTGTCTTTTTTTTAAGAGATAAGGTACTGCAATGTTGCCCAGGCTGGACTTAAGTTCCTGGGCTCAAGTGATTCTCCCACCTCAGCCTCCTAAGTAGCTGGGAATACAGATGCATGCCACCATGCCTGGCTGGCATTTTATTTCTTATAAATCCAAGGGAATTACAGATCTAATTTAAATTAATCTCTATTTGGTTTTCCATATGTTGTCTACCAAAATTCATATATCTGAGAACATTTCACTGGAGCAGTTACGATAGTTTATGAATGAGACAATCCCACAAACATTTTCAAGAACTTACTATATATGAGCCCCTGTACCTGTTGCTGTGAATGCAGAGATGAATGAAGAAATGGACTTTGCCTTCCGAGGTTCACCTTATCACAGAGACAAGTTTAAGATTTGCTTTGTTCTTTTACTTAAATAAGTCTTAGAACAACAAATAAAAACAAGGAAGGGTGCACTAGAGAATCTCAGCCGCATCAACAATTATGAGGCTCCTTTGTTGGGTGGACCATTTTGCATTCCTGGATCAAGGTAGTTTATGCCATTGTGGGCTGCGATGCAAAGGTTTAGCGAATGGGGATTAAGCAACAGCTCAGAGCAATTAGATCACATGAAGTCGCAAATGTCTACTTTATCAGGATGAATCCAAGTTTGGCTCCCGTTGCTAAAAGAAAAAAATAAAAAGCAATGCACATATTACTTACAAGCAAACCTGGGGGCATGCCATCTATTATCAGCAATAAACAGATTCGATTCTTTTCTAAATGAGATTGTCAGGGCCCAGGGGATTTGTCAGCGTCCCGATAATCCTCAAATCATCTGCCTGCCCTACCATGGTCATAAGAAATTGTTGGTAATAAGGCTGGTTAACAA
Source organism: Chlorocebus sabaeus (assembly GCF_047675955.1). NCBI lineage: Eukaryota > Metazoa > Chordata > Mammalia > Primates > Cercopithecidae > Chlorocebus > Chlorocebus sabaeus. The sequence goes on from NC_132906.1 coordinate 81,575,011, forward strand.
TCTTCTTGTCTGGTGCATTAAAGATAATTCCACACAACCCGGAGGGTCTTAGCCAAACTGCCTTCTTTATATGGTTCAACATTACGTGTCTTACCAAGCATCACCTCTGCAGAGGCTGCCAGCTCTCTGGCAACTGTGCAAGTCATTGGGCCCACCACCGTGTGCAAAACACAGGCTGGACTTGGGGAGTTTTTAATCCAGTATGGGATATGGAACCAACATAAAAACTCAGGGGCCACAAAGATGCACCAGGGGCTCTGGGTCAGGTCCAGCTAATGACCCACAGCTTCAGGTAGGAAAGACTGAAGTTTCTTTTTTCTTCCTTTCACTGTATTCATCATGGTGTTCAAAATTTGGCATTTTGAATAAATAATATATGAAGTAGCTAAACAAATTTTAAATGACAAAAAAGGATATTTTAAAAACCTTCTTCCTCTCCCTTTCTTCTCTTGCTTTATTCCCACTTCCCTGACAGGTAATCTCTGTCATCAGCACTATTTTATCCTTTCAGAGTTTAAAAAAAAAAAAAAAAAAGATAAATACAGGCAAATATGAATGAGCCTTGAAGACATTATGCTAAGTAAAATAAACCAGTTACAAAAGAACAAATATAGCCCAGTTACATTAGGTTCCTAGAGCAGTGAAATTCACAGAGACAGAAAGTGGAATGGGGGTTACCAGGGCCTGCAGGGAGTGGGAATGGGGCGCTCATGGTTAATGGGGACAGAGTTTCAGTCTGAGATGATGAAAAAGTTCTGGAGATGGAGAATGATGATGTTGATGGCTCAACAATGTGAATGTACTCGGTGTCATAGAACTACACATCTAAAATGTTGAAAATGGTCAATTTTGTTATGTATGTTTACCACCATAAAAAAATAAAACAGGCCGGGCGCGGTGGCTCATGCCTGTAATCCCAGCACTTTGGGAGGCTGAGGCAGGCAGATCACCTGAGGTCAGGAGTTCAAGACCAGCCTGACCAATTTGTTGAAATCCCATCTCTACTAAAAATACAAAAAATTAGCTGGGCATGGTGGCAGGTGCCTGTAATCCCAGCTACTCAGGAGGCTGAGGCAGGAGAATTGTTTGAACCCAGGAGGTGGATGTTGCAGTGAGCCGAGATTGCGCCACTGTACTCCAGCCTGGGCGACAGAGTGAGACTCCATCTCAAAAAAAAAAAAAAAAAAAAGATGCCATGAATCACCTTGCACATAAATTCTTTCCTATGTTATGATTATTTCTTTTTCAAAGGGCTGCCTAGTAGTGGCTATTGTGGTTTGGCCCTGGGTCCCTACCCAAATCTCATCTCAAACTGTAATCTCCATGTGTCAAGGGAGGAACCTGGTGGGAAAAGTGCTGGTTTCCCCCATGTTGTTTTCATGACAGTGAGGGAGTTCTCACGAGATGTGATGGTTTTAAAAGTGGCACTTTCCCTTGTGCTCTCTCTCTCCTGCCGCCTTGTGAAGAAAGTGCCTGCTTCCCCTTCACCTTCCGCCACGATTATAAGTTTCCTGAGGCCTTCCCAGCCATATGAAACTGTGAGTCAATTAAATCTCTTTTGTTTGTAAATTACCCAGTCTCAGGTAGCATCTTTATGGCAGTGTGGAAACAGACTAATACAGTGGCCAAGACAGGAGCCTCTCCCATTGACCCGTAAGGCAAAAACCAAGATTTTTTTTTTTTTTTTTTGAGACAAAGTCTCACTCTGTTGCCCAGGCTGGAGTGCAGTGGTGCAATCTCGGTTGACTGCAAGCTCTGCCTGCCGGGTTCATGCCATTCTCCTGCCTCAGCCTCCCAAGTAGCTGGGATTACAGGCGCCCACCACCACATCTGGCTAATTTTTTTGTATTTTTAGTAGAGACGGGGTTTCACCTCGCCAAAACCCAAGATTCTTAATAGATTTTTATAATGGCCCTACATCCTCTTTTATTTCCCCAATACTTGAATTGCAAAGAGACAGCCAAGAGATAATTTCTAAACCTGGATAGAACTCCTGTGCCCACCCCCCATGCTTACATGTCTCCTTTTAATTTATTTTTCTTTTATTTATTTTTTTCAGTTCATCCTTCACATGTCAACAGGTTTCCTTTTTAATTGCCTCTTGACACTCACAACTAACACACCAAGATGGCTTGCTTTTGCTTTTCTAATCTCATCATTTAAAACTGCATATGGATTGCAATCATTGATTTCTTCTGAGAAGTAGCCCAAAGTGTTGCTGAATAATTTCTTGCATTTTCATCACTAGTCAACTTCTCAGTCATTCATTCAACCTATACTTATTTAGTACTTACTGAGTCTCAGGCCTCAATTGAGGCATTGAAATACAGTAGCAAACAAAATAAATTCAGTTCCCACCCTCATGGAAGTAACAGATCATAAGCAAATGAAATGACAGTAATGGCAAGCAATAAACATAAGTATGTATTAATAGTATAATTTCAGGCAGTGATAATGCTCTGCATCCCTGCTTAAACAATTCAGGGCAGAGAACCCTTTTACTTGTATATATTTTTTAAAAAATTATTTAACATTTATTTTAGGCTTCGGAGTTCAGGTGCAGGTTTGTTATATAGGCAAACACGTGTCATGGGAGTTTTCTGAACAGGTTATTTCGTCACCCAGGTATTAAAGCTAGTACACATTATTTTTCCTGACCCTCTCTCTCCTGCCACCCTCCACCCTCAAGTAGGCCTCAGCATCTGTTGTCCCACTCTGTGTGCCCATGAGTTCTCATCATTTAGTTCTCACTTATAAGTGAGAATATGCAGTGTTTGGTTTTCTGTTTGTGTGTTAGTTTGTTAAGGATAATGGCCTTCAGCTCCATCTATCTTCCTGCAAAGGACATGATCTCATGCCTTTTTTTTTTTTTTTTCCATCTCTTTTTTTTTTTTTTGAAACAGAGTTTCACTCTTGTTGCCCAAGCTGGAGTGCAATGGCGTGATCTCGGCTCACTGCAACCTCCGCCTCCTGGGTTCAAGTGATTCTCCTGCCTCAGCCTCCTGAGTAGCTGGGATTACAGGCACCTGCCACCACACCCAGCTAATGTTTTGTATTTTTAGTAGAGATGGGGTTTCACCATGTTAGCCAGGCTGGTCTCGAACTCCTGACCTCAAGTTATCCACCCGCCTCAGCCTCCCAGAATGCTGGGATTACAGGCATGAGCCACCATCCCGGCTGATCTCATTCTCTTTTATGGCTGCATAATATTCCATGGTGTATATGCACCACATTTTTGCTATCCAGTCTACCATTGATGGGCATTTCGGTTGATTCCGTATCTTTGGTATTGTGAATAGTGCTGCAGTGAACATACATGGGCATGTATCTTTATGATAGAATGATTTACATTCCTTTGGGTCTATACCCAGTCATGGGATTGCTAGGTTGAATGGTATTTCTGTTTTTAGGTCTCTGAGGAATCACCACACTGTCATCTACAATGGCTGAACTAATTTACACTCCCACCAACAATGTATAATCATTCCATTCTCTCCTCAACCTCGCCAGCATCTGCTATATTTTGACTTTTTAATAATAGCCATTTTTTGTGGGGCGGGGGACAGGGTCTCACTCTGTCACCTAGTCTGGAATGCAGTGGCACGATCTTGGCTCACTGAAACCTCTGCCTCCCAGGTTCAAGTGATTCTCCTGCCTCAGCCTCCCTAGTAGCTGGGATTACAGGTGTGCACCCCCACGCCCAGCTAATTTTTGTATTTCTAGTAGAGACAGGGTTTCACCATGTTGGCCGGGCTGGTCTGGAACTCCTGACTTCAAGTGATCCACCCACCTCGGCCTTCAGAAATGTTGGGATTACAGGCGTGAGCCACTGCGTCCAGCCAATAATAGGCATTCTCACTAGTATGAGATGATATCTCATTGTGGTTTTGTTTTGCATTTCTCTAATAATCTGTGACACTGAGCTTTTATTTCATATGATTGTTGGCTGCATATATGTCTTCTTTTGAAAAGCGTCTGTTCATGTTCTATGCCTACTTTTTAATGGGGTTGTTAATTTGTTCCTTGTAAATTTGTTTAATTTTCTTATAGATACTGGATATCAGGCCTTTGTCAATGCAGAGCTTCCAGAATTTTTCACCCATCTATAGATTGTCCGATCACTCTCTTAATAGTTTCCCTTGCTATGCAGAAGCTCTTTAGTTTAATTAAATCCCATTTGTCAATTTTTGCTTTTGCTGCAAATGCTTTTGGTGTCTTCTCCATGAAATCTTTGCCTGTTCCTATGTCCAGAATGGCACTGCCTAGGTCGTCTTCCAGGGTTTTTATAGTTTGGGGTTTTACATTTAAGTCTTTAGTGGAGAACCCTTTTAAAACAACATAAAGATAAGGGGTTCCAAGTCCATCTAGAAAAATTACTGAAGCTACTGTCTTTAGAAACTCTTGTACTCAAGAAAGCTCTGGTCAAAGCAAAAACCTGTTGGTTCTGCCATACATCAACAGAGGGATTTGTGGTCATTTAAACCATAGAGTGTCACTTTGAACTTACAAATAGCCTTAAAAGCAGTCTTAAAATTTTTCTTTTAATGTTTATAATTTAAAATAGAGACAGGGTTCTGCCATGTGGCCCAGGTTGGTCTTGAACTCCTGGGCTCAAGCAATCTGCCCACCTCAACATCCCAAAATGCTGGGATTATAGGTGTGAGCCACAGCACCCAGCCCTTTTCTATAATTTCTATCTCTTTATCACTATGAAGAACCTGTGATTACATTGGCCCTACCCAGATAATCCAGGATAATGTCCCCATCTCAAGATCCTTAACTTCATTACGCAGAGTAACATATTCACAGGTGCCGGGGATTAGGATGTGGACATTTTTATGGGGCCATCACTCAGTCGACCACACCAGGGAATTAAGAATCAGCACTGGGGAACAAGATAATGACCAACCCACAAAATAAGTGAAAAACAACTGGGGAAGGTATGAAAAAAATTAATTTGGCAGAAGATGGCTCAAGATTCAACACTTTGAATTCAACAAATACGTTTTAGGTCTCCGCCGGGTGCCAGGCACTCTTTCAAGTGCTCGGGATACATTGGTGAACAAAACAGGCCAAAACCCTTCCCCCAAAAGTCTTATGTTCAACAGAGACATCATATATGAAGTACATTCTCCAGTAATTAGAAGCAGATGTGCTATGAAAAAAGGAAGGGGGGATCAGGGAGGGAGGATCAGGGAGGGGGGATCAGGGAAGGGGGATCAGGGAAGGGGGCCCCAGAGAGTCCTGAGGCGTGTGGGGGTAACCATCCACCTGCTGACATTAGGGGGAGCTACAGTACAGCTTTGGGGGCTGAGATTAGAAAAGGATTTAGAGGTCATGAAGACGAACTCCCTTCGTTTAGACAGAGGAAGCTACGGCCTGGAAGGCCACAAGGTGGTCGTTAGTTATTCTGTATTTGGCCTAAATTTGAGAGACAGTCCCCTCCTCTCTCCCCAAGGAGGCCAGACAGAGTCATCAGTGTTATCAAAGGCGGCTCTGCCAGGAGGTGAGGCTAGGAGGGTTTTGTATTATAGCAGCAGGAGGGATGGATGATCTCAGAGTGGAGTTCTATCTGTGCCACTGTTTAAAAATCATTCCACAGAACTTCTAATGTGGCTCTTTCTAAGTGCAGTATTCTGATGTCTTAAATCAGTGACACGGGTCCTGCTCAGCCTTTGAGACTCAACTTTGGTGAAAATAACCTGTATCGGCCGGACACCAAAAGGAAGGAAAAACCGGCTTCTGAGAAAGAGCCTTTGGTGTTGATCACGAAAGAAGAATCCAGCTTCATTTTCCTAATCATTCCTGCTCCTTGCGACGTGAAAGTGATTTACATGTTACGGTAAACCATAGGTTGATTAGATATTTTCGTCCAATATCTCCTTGGATGTGCCTATTGGCCAAAAAATGAGCCAATACAAAATCCAAATATTTCTAAGACTAACAGTGAGAGTTATTTACTTACTCACCATCACAATTACAATTACAAGATCATCACAGTTACAAGACCACGCGGTGAAAATGTAACTCATTTCTTCAGGGGACCTGTATTTGTTGAGAGCCACATTGGCTAAAATGTGGGCATTCGGGTCATTTACAGTCTGGCCCCAGACAGTCCCTCGGATCCCTGCTGTGTTCTCTCTGCCCGCCCTACTCTTCCTCTAAAGACTTTCACTGATTCAGTCTCCACCACATTCCAGGTCTCCGTTCCCTGCTCTGCAAAGCCCCCAGTTCCCTGCCCTCTCACGCAGAAGTAATTGCAGGAGTTCTGTACCCCTTCCCCCATACCACCAGTGGACCACAGAACCCATCCTTTCCCCATTTATCTGTCTACCTCTTTCACTACACAGATGACTTCTTTGAAAAATCATTTGAGCAGGCATAGTGGCTCATGCCTGTAATTCCAGCCCTTCAGGAGGCTCAAGGCAGGAGGATCACCAGAACCCAGGAGTTCGAGGCTTCAGTGAGCTGTGATCATGCCACTGTACTCCAGCCTCAGTGACAGAGTGAAACTCCATCTCTAAAACATTTTTAAAAAATGTTTCTTAAATTGTGGTTGATGGGGTTCAAGACACACTTCCTCAAAATATGGCACCTTGGCATTTGAAAAACAGCAGAAGCAGGAAGGTCTGTTTGACTTTTCTCCTGCCCTCTCCCTTGAAGCAGGTTATAAGACTTTTTTTTTTTTTTTCAAAGATGGAGTCTGGCTCTGTTACTCAAGCTGCAGTGCAGTGGTGCGATCTCGGCTCACTGTAACCTCTGCCTCCTAGGTTCAAGCGATTCTCCTGGCTCAGCCTCCTGAGTAGCTGGAATTACAGGGGTGTACCACCATGCCCAGCTAATTTTTTTGTATTTTTAGTAGAGAGGGGGTTTCGCCATGTTGGCCAGGCTGGTCTTGAACTCCTGACCTCAGGTAATCTGCCTGCCTCAGCCTCCCAAAGTGCTGGGATTACAGGCGTGAGCCACTGTGCCTGTTCGTTATAAGATTTTCACTGGATAAGTGCCTCCCCCACCTTTAGGTGGAGGAAAAGAACACCCTTGTCTGTGAAGACACAGAGAAGAGCCTGAGCAAACATGCCTTGCTAAGTTTCTTCCAGGTTATCACCATTAGATCAGATTCTTTTGCCCTCCAATCACATTTCTCCACAACTGTCCATTCTTCATTAAACCTAAGCATGAAAAAATATACGTTTCACTTTTTCTTTGGGTCTTCATTTTCATAAGAAGGCTCCCATGTCACGTAAAATTTACATTAAATACATTCATATGTTTTTCTTTTGTTAGTTTGTATTTTATTACAGGGGTCTCACCCACAAACCTAGAATGGGTGGGCTAGAAACATCAAACCTCTAGAGCATAAGGGGCTGCTCCCTATCCCTACCTAGTATGCTGCCGCCCCATCCTTCTTTCCCACGTCTCTGCCAAGTGCCTATTCCTCCAGACTGCTCAACTCAACAGGATAGTGAATCTCGAAATTATTCACCCTACTAAATTTCATATGCTCTCTTAATGCACTTGGAAAATTGGTACTTTTCTTTTCTTTTCAGTTTTGGAGGCTGTGAGTAAAGACAGATTTGACTGCCCTGAAGGAGGAATTCTGGATCCCTTTCTCTATTATATTTGGAAATATGCTGATATGGTTTGGCTGTATCCCCATCCAAAATCTCATCTTGAAATGTAATCCCCATAATCCCCCAAATCCCCACGTGTCAAGGGAGAGACGAGGTGGAGGTCGCTGAGTCATGGGGGCAGTTTTCCCCATGCTGTTCTTGTGATAGTGAGTGAGTTCTCACGAGATCGGAGAACTCACTCAGTGAGTTTGGTAGTTCCTCCTGTGTTCATTCTCCTTCCTGCCACCTTGAGAAGAAGGTGCCTTGCGTCCCCTTCACCTTCCACCATGATTGTAAGTTTCCTGTGGCTTCCCCAGCTATGCTGAACTGTGAGTCAATTAAAGCTCTTCCCTTTTTAAATTACCCAGTCTTAGTTCTTTATAGCAGTGTGGAAACGGACTAATACATGTGTCCTCCAGACACCCACATGCTACGTAAAGTTAATAAAGCTTTATTTTAACATGTACTAGCATTAGGAAACAGTCATTAACCTACCTACAGATTAGCAAAATGCATGAGTCAGTAATCTTTTGAAGAAAGTCAATAACCCCATACCATTGTTAGTGAGAATGGGCACAGCTACAGTTCCTTCCAGCAGAATCTGAAATTGAACCAATTAGCAAATAAGTCATAGTAGGACCTACTTTGGATCCGAGGCCTTTTAAATAAGGATAATTAGTTATATAGCAATTTTCAACTGTAATGAGGCTGGTAGAACATTTTCATCATATATATATATTTTGTTTTGTTTTGTTTTGTTTTTTTTTTTGAGACGGAGTCTTGCTCTGTCACCTAGGCTGGAGTGCAGTGGCGCAATCTCAGCTCGCTGCAACCTCTGCCTCCCAGGTTCAAGCGATTCTCATGCCTCAGCCTCCTGAGTAGCTGGGAATACAGGTGCCCGCCATCACACCCGGCTAATTTTTATATTTTTAATAGAGACAAGGTTTCACCATGTTGGCCAGGCTGGTCTTGAACTCCTAACCTCAGGTGATCTGCCTGCCTTGCCTCCAAAAGTGCTGGGATTATAGGCGTGAGCCACCATCTTGTATGTATTGAATACCTGCCAGGTATGTGTCACTGAGCAGGTGCTGGGGGTACAGCAGCGACAAGAAATATAAGGTCCCTGCTCTCAAAGAAGCTATGGTCTCATCCTACAGAAGGTGTTTCTAAGTTAAGACAACAACAGCCTTTCTCCCAAGGGGGCTGCCCAGCACATCACTAGCCCTGCCCGCTAAATGATAACACTGCATCCCAAACCCCACCTGATAGATGGTTAGTCATCCCATCCCGCCCCAGCCTCTGAGAACTGCTGGGGAAAGACACAATAAAGAAGTATCAGGTTGTTGCAAAAGTAATTGTGGTTTTTGCCATTACTTTCAATTCTGTAAGTTTTTTGAGAGCAGGGACCTTGTACATCTTGTCACTGCTGTGCGCCCAGCACCTAGCTCAGTGACTCATACCTGGCAGGTATTCAATACATATAAGATGAAATTGTTCGGCCGGGCGCGGTGGCTCAAGCCTGTAATCCCAGCACTTTGGGAGGCCGAGACGGGCGGATCACGAGGTCAGGAGATCGAGACCATCCTGGCTAACACGGTGAAAACCCGTCTCTACTAAAAAATACAAAAAACTAGCCGGGCGAGGTGGCGGGCGCCTGTAGTCCCAGCTACTCGGGAGGCTGAGGCAGGAGAATGGCGTGAACCCGGGAGGCAGACCTTGCAGTGAGCTGAGATCCGGCCACTGCACTCCAGCCTGGGCAACAGAGCAAGACTCCGTCTCAAAAAAAAAAAAAAAAAAAAAAAAGATGAAATTGTTCTTGCCATTACTTTGAGTGGCAAAAACCACAATTATTTTCGCACAACCTAATAAATTCACAAACTTATATATCGATATTGTGGTGGAGATGACCAGGCACTGTGACAGCCATGGGGGATCTTTAGGTTATTAGCACAGGCCCCTGTGAGGAGGTGGCACATAGGCTGAAGGTCCTGGAGGATGAGCAGGTGCAGCCATGAGCATTCTGGGGATGAGGAACGGCATGTGTGAAGGCCCCACGGTGGGAGAGAGCCTCGTGGACTTAGAAAACACAGACAGAAGATGAGTGGGGCTGGAGATAAATTGGAGAGGCTGGCAGGGGCCAGACCATGTGAGGCTTTAAGGGTCATGGAGAAGAATTCAGATTTTATTCTAAAGCCACCAAAGGGTTTTAAGAAGGGAAGTGATGCAATAACAATAATAATGAGGAATAGTTAACACTACTGAGAACTTGTTTAGATTTTAAGTGTGCACTCTCTTTCTATGTATGTGTAAACTCAGTCTATCATGATAACAACCCTATGAGGTGATGAGGTATTTATACCCCCATTCTATAGATGAGGAAACAGAGAGCTTCAGAAACTTGACCAAAGTCACACAGCAAGTCAACTTTGAAACTAGGAGCTGTGTTATGCTTTTAAAAGGTCAGCTGGGTTGTATGGCAAAGGGGTGATTGTAGGAGGGAAGAATGGGAGCAAGGAGGCTTTGAAATAATCCAGGTAAAGGATGATGATGGCTAGAAGCAGACTTGAGTGAGGCGAGTGCAGCACCAGCCTGGGAGGCAAAATTTAAGGAGAAGTCTCGGTAATTAAGATAAGTAATATTGGCCTGGCGTGGTAGCTCATGCCTGTAAGCCCAGCACTTTGGGAGGCTGAGGTGGATGGATCACTTGAGGCCATGAGTTTGAGACCAGCCTGGCCAACATGGTGAAACCCTATCTCTACTAAAAATACAAAACAATGAGCTGGGCATGGTGGCACTTGCCTGTGGTCCCAGCTACTCGGGAGGCTGAGGGATGAGAATCGCTTGAACCTAGGAAGTGGAGGTTACAGTGTGTGAGCCGAGATCGTGCCACTGTGCTCCAGCCTGGGCGACAGAGCAAGACTCTGTCTCAAAAAAAAAAAAAAAAAGTAATATTCTAAACTAAAAACCAAGATAATGGAAAAATCCCATTATGAACAAAATATCAAAATTTTAATTAAAGACAGGATTGGTGTTCCTGAAATTGCCTTTGCCTCAGTCTTCAGTATGGCTGGGCTGGGCACTGGCTGGGACTAAGGTAGTGACAAGAAAGTGACCAAATCTGAGTAGACAGGAGAGGCCTGAGGTGGAGCAGGCGTGGGAGCTGGGGGAGGGCACCAAGGGGTTGAGCAGTCCCTCCTGTTGGTATCGAATATAACAATAATTCTTAGGCTCAGCAGAAGTTTAGCATCCACGTTCCCAGTCACATGGACTTTTCCAAATTTTGGAACCCACTCTGGCTGAACAGGCTTTTGTTTGCTGAAACAGCCACTTTTTGCATCCAAGAGCACAAGTCAGTTTCCACTGGAAGGTTCTGAGAAATGGTTTCAGGTGTAAGTTTAGCGTATTAAAGGAACGGAGTCACAGCTGAAAAAGAAACATGCTGAGCGCGAAGGAAAAGACATGGTTAAGGGGTAACACGGGCCGGGCAGATGAAGACCGGCAGGTGGAGGCCGACTGGATCAGGGAAGGTGAAAGAAGAGGCAGGTGCAGGGCCCAGCCTGTTTTAACGCCTCGGCGTTCTCACCGCTGCAGAACGACTGCAGGGGGCAGAATAAAGAGCTGCTGCCAGTTTCGCTGCCCAGAGAGTGCCAACAGCTGCTCTGACCTATTGCAGGCATGTGTGTTCCAGGATGCAGCCTTCCTGCATTCTCTTTGACCACTCTAGATTAATTGCTAACCAAGATATGAACATGGTGGGGCTCACAAAGTGTTAGGCGGTATTTTAACAACAAAAGCTGCAAAGAAATCCCTAGAAATGTTGGCTCTTCTGGCTGGGAAAACGCAGTCTGTCAACAGTTGCTTCAAAAACTCAGAAGCTCAGGGAGAGTTGGATTCGGTCACCAGAGAGGCCCCTCAAAGAGGAGCCATCCATTCAGATCCTCTGCTCTGTCCCCCATGACAGCGGGGACGAAGGGCCTGAGCCCTGGCCGGGAGGGGCAGGTGACCTCGGGACTGGCCACGGGGCGCAGCGGGTGCTGGGAGCAAGGAGAGCGTGGCTGGCGGGGAGGGGCGGGGCAAAGACAGAGCGAGGCGGGGACTGGGACCGGAGTGTAGCCGTGGGGAAGTGGAAAGTGGGGTGGGCGTGGCTAAATGCAAAGGGCGGGGCGCGCGCTTCGGGAAGATGGCGCTACGTCTACTGCGGAGGGCGGCGCGCGGAGCGGCGGCGGCGGCGCTGCTGAGGCTGTGAGTGCAGTTTCCCATTCCCCGCCTTCCCGGCCCAGCTTGCCGCGGGTCGGCTCCCGTTGCAACCCCGCGGGCCGGGCGCGGCTTCCCCAGTCCCTCATGGGAACCCAGCCGGACCGGAGCACTATGCGCCTCTCTCGCGCTGGCTCGACCTCGTCCAAGGTCGCTGCCGCCCGCGCCTCCCTGTGGGTGGGCCCTTGTTGCACCCGGAAAATGGGTACACACCTTAGTCGAGTTACCTGGACTCAGCCCCAAGGAACAAAACTGCCTGCCACAAATGGCAAATGTGAACGCGCCAATCTTTATCTCTGAGAGGCGGCCCTCCTGGTGAAGAACACCTGCGGTTCGTTTAACACAGCGGTTCCCAGACGGTTTGGTCTCAGGACCCGTTTACACGTCTAAAAATAATTTGAGGACCCCGAAAGCTTTTGCTTGTATTTATTGATTTTTGTGGTATGAGGAATTAAACCAGAAATTTAAAAGATATTCACTTAATAACAAACCCATTAACTTTTAATACAAATAACACTTTAATGAAAATATTCTCAAAAGTGAGAAGATTGGCTCATGGTTTTTATATTTTTGAAAATTTCTTTGGTTTAATAAAGGACAGCTGGAGTCTCATATCAGCTGTTTTGGAGGAAGTATTTGAAAGAAATGCTGGGCTCCTGCAGATGCAGATATTAGTTGGGAAAGGGAGGACCAAGCAGACCCTCTCAGCGGGTCTCAGGGACCCCCTCAGGCGTCTTTGGACCACACTCTGAGAACCGCTGGTCTAGCACTTGCCCATCGCCTAGGTACGTGCACATACATGGTCTCATTTGTTTCCCTTGACCACCATGTGAAGAAGTTGGGTGTCATGTTTATAAAGATGAAAAACAGGGTCAGAAAGGTTAAGGATTGTCAAAGCTCTATGACCAGTAATGAGAGTTTGGTCAAACACTGAGTCTATGGCGCCTGGTCTGAAACTTTTCTTTCTTTCTTTCCTTTCTTTCCTTTCTTTCCTTTCTTTCCTTTCTTTCCTTTCTTTCTTTCCTTTCTTTCCTTTCTTTCCTTCCCTCCCTCCCTCCCTCCCTCCCTCCCTCCCTGCCTTCCTTCCTTCCTTCCTTCCTTCCTTCCTTCCTTCCTTCCATTCATTTTTATTTTTATATTTTGAGACAGAGTCTTGCCGTGTCACCTAGGCTGTAGTGCAGTGGTGCAATCTCGGCTTACTGCAACCTCCACCTCCACGATTCTCATGCCTCAGCCTCCCGAGTGGCTGGCATTACAGGTGTGCACCACCACCCCCGGCTAATTTTTGTATTTTTAGTAGAGACAGGGGCCATGGTGACTAGGCTATTCCTGAACTCCTGACCTCAAAGGATCCACCCCGCTCAGCCTCCCAAAGACTGGGATTACAGGCATGAGCCACTACAGCCAGCCTGGTGGTCTGGAACTTCTTCTTCTTCTTTTTTTTTTTTGTTTTGAGACGGAGTTTAGCTTTTGTCGCCCGGGCTGGAGTGTGATGGTGCCATCTCAGCTGACTGCAACCTCCGCCTCCCGGATTCAAGCGATTCTCCTGCCGCAGCCTCCCAAGTAGCTGGAATTACAGGGCGTCCGCCACCACGCCTGGCCAATTTTTGTATTTTTAGTAGAGAGGAGGTTTCACCATGTTAGCCAGGCTGATCTCGAGCTCCTGACCTCAGGTGATCCGCCCGCCTCGGCCTCCCAGAGTGTTGGGATTACAGGCGTGAGCCACCGTGCCCGGCCAGGTCTGAACTTCTTACGTCTTCTTGCATTGTGCCTCTTCAGTCACCCGCCTATGGGAGGACCCACCTAATCGTATACATCCCACTTTCCCATTTCCTCCACTGCCCCTGGCACAGGGCCCTGGCTGTGGGAGTCACCTCTGGCCCCAGAGGAGCAGCTCAGGCAGTGTATCCAGGCTGGTCCAGAAGGGTCCTTTTCTGGCTCCTTTTGAGGGGGCCAGCCTCTGTGGACTGTTCAGTAGCGGGTCCAGTGAGCAAGCACAGTCCCCACGCCAGCCCTGGGGATTAATTCACAGTGCTCTTCACCCGCCTTAGCACACTAACTCCGTTCTCGACATGTCTACCCGCTGGATATAGGATTCTTGATTGGCATTTTTTTTTCTTTTGAGCATTTTAAAGTGTATTATCTCACTGTCTTCTTGCCTCCAGTATTCTAATGAGAATTCAGACTTTAATCTTATTAGGGTTCTATGTAAGTGATGAATCTCTCTCTCTCCCTTTTTTTTTTTTTTTTTTTTTTTTTTGCTTGCAAGATTTTCTCTTTGCCTTGGTCTTTTAGTGGTTTTATTGTGATGTGTGTGAATCTGTTTGAGTTTATCCTCTTGGGAGTTTGTTGAGTTTCTTGGATGTGTATACATCAAATTTGGGAAGTTTTTGGCTATTGTTCTCTCAAAAAAGTCTGCTCTCTTATCCCTCTCTTCTCTTTCTGAGGCTCCCATTGCATATATGTTGGTGTAGTTGATGGAACCCCATAGGTCTTTGAGACTGTTCAGTTTTCTTTCAGTTCCTCAGGCTGGACAATATCAATTGACCTGTCTCTATTTTTTTTGAGATGGAGTCTTGGTCTGTTGCCAGGCTGGAGTTCAGTGGCGCCATCTTAGCTCACTGTAACTTCTGACTCCCTGGTTCAAGCGATTCTCCTGCTCCAGCCTCCCGAGTAGCTGGGATTGCAGGCACGTGCCACCATGCCCAGCAATTTTTGTATTTTTAGTAGAGATGGGGTTTCACCATGTTGGCCAGGATGGTCTTGATCTTCTGACCTCGTGATCCGCCTGCCTCGGCCTCCCAAAGTGCTGGGATTACAGGTGTGAGCCACTGCACCCGGCCAACCTGTCTTTAGGTTTGCTGATTCCTCCCTTGTCCAGCTCAAATCATTTTCATTTTAATCCAGAACTTCTTTCTTTTTGGAGACTGAGTCTCATTCTGTCACCAAGGCTGGAGTGCAGTGGTGCTATCTCGGCTCACTACAACCTCTGCCTCCTGGGCTCAAGCCGTCCTCCCACCTCAGCCTCCCACATAGCTGGGACTACAGGTGTGCGCCCCTGCACCTGGCTAATTGTTTATTTTTTTTTTGTAGAGACAGGGTTTCGCCATGTTGCTCAGGGTGGTCTCGAGCTGGGCTCAAGCAATCTGCCTGCCTCTGTCGCTCATAGTATTGGGATTACAGGCATGAGCCACCGTGCCTGGCCCTTTTCTGTACTTTCTATCTCTTCATTGATACTCTCTGTGTACTGAAACATCATTCTCATACTTTCCTTTAGTTCTCTTTTTTCTTTCTTTCTCTTAGAGACAGAGTCTCCAGGCTGGAGTACAGTGGTGTGATCATAGCTCACTGCAGCCTGCAAGCTCCTGGGCTCAAGTGATCCTCCTGCCTCAGCCTCCCCAGTAGCTGGGACTACAGGCACGCACCACTATGCCCAGCTAATTTTTAAATTTTTTGAAGAGACAGAGTCTTGCAGTGTTGCCAGGGTGGTCTTGAACTCCTGAGTTCAAATGATTCTCTTACCTTGGCCTCCAAAGCAGTGGGGTTCTAGGCATGAACGACTGCACCTGGCCTCCTTCAGTTCTTTATGCATAGTTTCCTTTAGTTTTCTGAACATACTTTAAATAGATGATTTAACTAGTAAGTCCAGCATCTGGACTTCCTCAGGAACAGTTTGTACTGGCTACTTTTTTCCTCTGCGTATGGGTCGTACTTTCTTGTTTCTTTGCATGTCTTGTATATGTCTGTTGAAAACTGGACATTTTAAGTAGTATAATGGGGCAACTCTGGAAATCAGATTTCTCCCTTTTCCCATGGTTTTTTGTTGTTGTTTGCTTAGTGAGTTTAACAAACTAATTCTGCATTGTATTCTTTGTCATGTGTGACCACTGAGGTCTCTGCTTGGTTAGCTTAGTAGTCTAACAATTAGACAAAGATTTCCTTAAATTCCTGGCAATGGTAAGTCTCCTAGTCTTTGCTGAGGGACTCTGTGTGTGTTAGGACATGTCTTCAACATTCAGCCACAGTTTGCTACTCTGCCCCTGCTTCCACTTCCTTCTTACACAGAGACTGAAGGTTAGCTAGACGCGATCTCTTAAGGTCCTTCCTTAGCAGGTATACAGCCTTGCACATGTGTGTGGCCTCCTAGAATCTCAGGAACATGTCACAACTTTTTAGAGTTCTATATGGATATCGCGTTCTCCATTTTTAGCTTTTAAGTGTTTTGGTTAGCTGGTTGTTTACCCTGTTACCTACCTTCCATCTCAACTAGCTGTGATGTTAAATAAGTACTTCTGATTGTTTGGACAAATGCCCTCCGGGAAAATACTGTTCCCACTGTGCAAGCTCTGCGTCAGGTCAGATAAAGACAGTTTTGCAAGTAGGGTCTGTCAAGGAATCACAAGACAGGTCAAATAGTGACATTTTCCAGAAATGGGGCTTTCCCCCCTCTAGTGGCTGCCGTGCTGCTGGTTTTCACTGTGATGGGGGCTGTTGATTTTTAAGTCTACCACAGAGCTGGGTAAAACGGATAGTGTAAACTAACCCCCCACGACAATTGCTGTTCTTTCTGAGATTTATCCATTTTTCTTGAATAAATGATCCCTATATTGCTGCAAGTCTTTAATTTCTAGAATTCTGAAAAAGTTGATTCTGACCATTTTTGCCAATATTCTCATTGATTTTATGGAGGATGAAATTTTCAGAGGTCCTTTTTCTGTAGTTTTTTGCTGAAGTCAGCCTGCATGGAGTTTTGATCAAGAATGGATTTGAATTTATAAATAATTTTTTTTTTTATCTGTTGTGTTGATCATAAGGCTTTTCTTCTTCAGTGTGTTAATTTGGTGAATTACAGTGATTGACTTTTTAAACGTTAAGCTGACCATTGCATTCCTGGAATAAACCCCAGTGATCGTGATGTATTGTTTGGATTGCATGTGCTAAAATTTTGTTAACGTTATTTGTATCTATGTTCATAAGGAATATTAGCCTATAGTTTTCTGATATTGCCTTGGTCTGGGTTTGGTGTTAGGATGGTGACGGTCCCAGGATGTGTTGGAGAGTTCCCGCTTCTATTTCCTGAAACAGTTTGTGTAAATTTGGTAAGATTTTGCCTGTATACGTTTGCACCTGCAGTTTTCTTTGTGGAAAAAGTGTTAAACTACAAATTTAGTTTCTTTTTTTTTTCTTTTTTTTTTTTTTTGAGACGGAGTCTCGCTCTGTCACCCAGGCTGGAGTGCAGTGGCCGGATCTCAGCTCACTGCAAGCTCCGCCTCCCGGGTTTACGCCGTTCTCCTGCCTCAGCCTCCCGAGTAGCTGGGACTACAGGCGCCCGCCACCACGCCCGGCTAGTTTTTTTGTGTTTTTTAGTAGAGACGGGGTTTCACCATGTTAGCCAGGATGGTCTCTTTAATAGATATATTGTTATTCAGATTATCTAGTTCTTGAGTAAACTTTGATAGTTTGTATCTTTGAAGGACTATGTACATTTCATCTAAGTTGTCACATTCACGTGCCTAGAGTTGTTCATGCTGAGTCCTTATCCTTTTTCTTACAGCCCTACAATTCACCCTTTGTGAGTGTATGATTAAATAATTTCTAATAAGCTCATAGGCCCATCACTACAATCCAGTTTTAGGCCCCCATCCAAATTTCTATCACCCCCCCAAATTCTCTTGAGTCCATTTGCAATTAATTCTTACCCCTGCCTCTAGTCTGTCATCTCCTTACTGTTTGTGTCATCTGTAGTGATGTGTCCTCTTTCATCCCTGATATTTGTAATTCTTTTTTCTCTGTTTTTTATTTCATCAGTCTGGCTCAAGTTGTATTGCTTTTCTTAAAGAACCATCTTTTGATTTTATCGATTTTTCTCTATTTTTTTGTTTCTGTTTTCTATTTCATTGATTTCAGTCTCATCTTTATTATTTCCTACCTTCAGCTTACTTTGGGTTTAATTTGCCCTTTAGTTTTTTAAGGTGGAAATTTAAATTATTAATTTTAGACCTTTCTACTCTTCTTTTGAGACAAGGTCTTGCTGTGTCACTCAGGCTGGAGTGCAGTGATGCAATCTTGGCTCACTGCAACCTCCACATTCTAGGCTCAAACAGTCCTCCTGCCTCAGCCTCCCAAGTAGCTGAGACTACAGGCATTAGCCACCGTGTCTGGCTAATTTTTGTATTTTTGGAGAGATGAGATTTCCCCACGTTGCCCAGGCTGGTCTCAAACTCCTGGATTTAAGCAGTCCACCTACCTCGGCCTCCGAAAGTGCTGGGATTACAGATGTGAACCACTACACCCATCCGGGGTCTACTTTCTAAATATAAGCACTCAGTAATTACTTTTCAGCCATGCTTGGTGGCTTATGTCTATGATCCCAGCACTTTGGGAGGCTGAGGTAGAAGGATCACTTGTGGCCAGAAATTCAAGTCCAGCTTGGGCAACATAGTGAGATGCCGTCTCTACAAAAATTTTTTAAAAATTAGCTGGATGTGGTGGCTTGTGCCTGTGATCCTAGCCACTTGGGATACTGAGGTGGGAGGATTCCTTGAGCCTGGGGATTTGGGGTTACAGTGAGCTGTGATCATACTGCTGCAGTCCAGCCTGGGTGACAGAGCAAGGCTCTATTAAAAATAGTAATAATAATAATAATAATAATAATAATAAAAAAATTTCCTCTAAGGATTGTTTTAATTCCCTCTAGCAAATTTTGCAAGATTTCTGGTACCTATCATCTGTTTTAATGTCTTATGTTGATCCTCTGTTTTCTAAAGTATTCAGTAGTAAGACTCCAAAAGAAAAAGGGCTCCCTGGCCGTATGTGTCCAGTGGTAGCAGCCAAGGAATCTGCCAGGAAGGTACTTCACATTTTGCAGTGCCATGGTGGAGAGGAATCTGAGAAAAAAAAAAAAATGAAGACAGTTTAGAGAGGCGACAACTGCAAGCTAAGTACCTGAGACTCTGGGTCAACAGGAAGGGGACAGTGTGTGAGGAAACAGGGGCCATGGAAAGTGGCTGAGGGGCCTGGATGGGGTTACCTGTCAGGGTCCCAATAGGCCTTTTGTAGGGTTGGCTTCATCTTTGAAGCCTCCTGAGGTTACCGTGACAACCACTATTGTCCCTCTGTACTGCTGTGAGGCCACTAAGGGAAAAAGGGAGGGAAGGGACCCAAAGGGAGGACGGAGGTGGGAGAAGAGGGAGCGATGGGGAGAGAAAGGCAGAGAAGAATGGAAGCAGTGAGCGAGAAAGGGGAGAAACCTCAGTGGAAAGGAGGCAGGGTAAACATGACTGAGAAATGGAAAAATAATCACATTGCAAAGAACTAACTCAGAGTCAGGATGAATGTGTGTTCTTTGCTACTTGAACTGGCATTAAAAGGCCAATGTGGAGTGTTAGATATTTTAAAATGTTTATTGGTATTAGAGTTGACTTCAGTTGCCCACATGCATGGTGAGAAAGGGGATGTGTAAACAAAAATTATATTTTGGATTGTGAGGCAGGAAGTCATTTTAAATGGCCCTGGGAGGTAAAGAGACCAATCCTGTCAGTCACCTGGGACTGTCCTAGTTTTAGCATGGAATGTCCTATGTTCCCAGAAACACCTTAGGTCCCAGCAAACCAGGATGGCCATTCACCGTAGAGGTGGAGAAGTAAAGGGCTGTGGATGAAGACGGGTACTTATTAGGAACAGGGAGGAGGATGGAATTGGAGGGGATGAGTACAGGGCAGGATACAGAGCCCAGAAGAAAAGGAGTTGACAGAAGCTGGGAGAAAGAATAAAAAGACCAGTGGTCTAAGATGGTAGACCTCAGGTTCAAGAACTGGAGCAACAGTTTTCTGGAATGGCCTCCATTCTAGAATGGAGAGAGAGTGTTCAGAATGCTTTGATGGAGAAAGAACGGCCGCTGCTGAGAGTGGGGCGGATTCAGAATGCTTTAATGGAGAAAGAACAGCCGCTGCCGAGAGTGAGGCTAAGAGAAAAAGGAGACCCGGAGGGAGCAGGCAACACCAGGAAGGCAGTTGTAGCTGCCAGGGCAGGTGTAGCCGCGAGGGAGGTCTCTGCCAACGATTCAGCTGTGCCGTGCCTACTGAACGGCCTCACTCTGTTGCAGCTGTGTGGGGCTCATGCTCCTACATACTGTTATCCTGTGGTAGAGTTTTACCGTGAACCAGAGCCATCTAGAGGAAACTGGGTCACCCACATGCTTTCTGTGGGAGAGGCCAAAGAGTCGGGGGAGACTGGGACCTGAAGATCAACTCTTTACTGCAGAGATCCCCCCCTCCCTCTCTCTGTCTCATGGATCCAGAGGGAAGTTGAGGACAGTTTCATGCCACATACTTGACCCGACTCGACTGAGTAACTGTGGCTGCTGTGAAGACTCTGTCCTTGCAAGGAGCTCTCCTTAATGCCCGAATTCCGCAGAATGTTTGCGTGACACGAGTGCTTCATTCGTCTAGAAATACTTCATGGTAGTCAGTTGCTAATAACAGGATATCTGCAGGTGGCATGTTCTCAGGAGGCACACCTGAAGCCTCAAAGGTGAGGACACAGACATGACTGGGTGAGCCTGTCCCAAGACATGACCCATATCCATAGGGAGTACCCTCAGGGCAGCTGACACCACTCAGCCTCAGCAGTCTCCAGTGATAGCTTCACAACAGCCACGGTCTGACTGATACACTTTCTGAAAACAGCCTTCGGTCACACCGTTTCCTAACTAAATGTGGTGGTGGTCACTCTGTAGGAGTTGCCATTTTGTGCGTGACTCCCTGTGAGGAAGCCCATAGGTGCTGGTGGCTGAAATTTTAGGAATGCAGGTTTCTAAGAAGGCTGGGAAAAGCAAGCTGGGCTCCTTGGGGAGGAGCTATTAGTAGGTTTAATTAACTTTTTTAACATATAAAAAGTTGTTAATTATAGAAACAACATTTTTTCCTGCCCTGAGTGCAGCTGGAGCTGTGTTCTGCTGTTACACATTGCTCATTAATGCCACACATTGCTCGTGATCCTGTGAGGTTTAGAATTTTATTAGACAATAAAGAAGATATCAAGGAAATAATATTTGTGTTTTCATATAGGTCACTTGGGTATGAATTTAAATCCACTGTAATTCAAACAGGTTTAATTTATTTCATGTTACTACTTGAATGTGTTATAGCTTATCAATTAAATAACTCACCTGAATGATGCAGACTTGAGATTCATTCCCTCCTTCTTTCCTTCCTTCCTTCCTTTCTCACCCCATCCTCTCCACCATAAACCAGGTTTAGAATAGCTGTTAATTTCGCTGCTTTGATTTTTTGTTGTTGTTTATTTTGAAACGGAGTCTCGCTCTGTCGTTCAGGCTGGAGTGCAGTGGCACGGTTTCAGCTCACTGCAACCTCTGCCTCCTGGGTTCAAGTGCTCCTCCTGCCTCAGCCTCCTGAGTAGCTGGAATTACAGGCGGATACCACCATGCACGGCTAATTTTTTTATTTTTCTTATTTTTAGTAGAGATGGGGTTTCACCATGTTGGTCAGACTGGTCTTGAACTCCTGACCTCGTGATCTGCCTGCCTTAGTCTCCCAAAGTGCTAGGATTATAGGTGTGAGCCACTGTGCTGGCTTTTTTTTTTTTTTTTAAAGACTGGTGCAGCTATGTTGTCCAAACTGGAATGCAGTGGCTATTTGCAGGTGTTATTGTAGCTCACTTCAGCCTTAACATCCTGGGCGCCAGTAGCCCTTCTTCCTCAGTCTGTCTAGTAGCTGGGACTGTAGGCATGTGCTACCACACCCAGCTGTTTTTATGTTTTGTTTACATTTAAGGATGTCAATCTAGGAGCAGTGATGATGTTCACTATTTTTCCACATGACTCTAGCACATATATATTTGTATGTGTATAACCACAGTTGTTCATTAAGTCTGTTTCCAGGTTTTCTTGGGAAATGCAGGGAAAAATGTCCCTGTCCCCAAATCTCTGTGGATACCCTTACTTAAGTATTTGGAGGTAAATTTCTATATGTGAACTTGCTGAGTACAGACATTTGAAGCCTTTTGATGCTTGCTGACAAATCAACCTCCACAAGGGTGTGTCCATATATCCCTGGATGATGTATGCCTCTTGGAGGTTCATCTGTCCCATTTCCTTGCATTAGGAGACCCATGCACACTGAAGTAGGCACAGACTGTCATGCAGGTCACCTGACTGGCAGCACCAGACCTAAAAAGGCCTGTTGGCTACCACGACAGCCTTGGCTGTCACACTGGACCCGCCTGTGGGTGTTTCTGTACATGGCCATGAACCTCTTTTGAACTACACCACATGTTAACGTCTTTCTCTTAGTTAGGTCTTTGAGATTGGCAGAAGTGCCCTATTTAATAATAAAGGAATGGCCCGAGCATTGGTGGCTTACACCTGTAATTCCAGCACTTTGAGAGACCGAGGTAGACAGATCACTTGAGGTCAGAAGTTCAAGACCAGCCTGGCCAGCATGGTGAAACCCCATCTCTACTAAAAATATAAAAATTAGCATGATGTGGTTGTGCATGCCTGTAGTCCCAGCTACTCAGGAGGCTGAGGCAGGAGAATTGCTTGAACCCGGGAGGCAGAGGTTGCAGTGAGCCAAGATCACACCACTGCACTCCAGCCTGGGTGACAGAGCGAGACTCTGTCTCAATAGTAATAATAATGATAACAACAAGGGAATGAAAGTTTCCTTAGAAAGTAAGGATTCTATTTTAAGAGAATACTTGGGTGGGCAAGTCTGTCTTAACTGTTTCTCCTCACTGTGTCTAAATGAGAAGGAAGAAGGACCCTGGTGTCTGTATTTGCAGGACACTTTTCAGTATTGATATTCAGAACCCCAAATATTGAAAAGTGTAAAAGACAATGTTTGCTACTTCATTGTCCCGTTGCCCCCTACCCCAGTAAAATGAGGGTCTTAGTTTAGTGGAAGACTGTGTTCACTGTTTAACTCACAGTTCTACATTGCTAAAATTTGACACTTTTTTTCCCTAATAAGGGCCTCTCTGTGGACCTTTTGAAAGTTTATATGGTCATTAAAAACATCATTGCACACATATATTTCATACCACTTTGGAAGTAGTGCAGTCTTGTTTGAAAGCATACACTTGACTTGTCTTCTTACTCAGTCTCACAGTATTCTTCGTGAGAAGGTTGATATGCCCACATTCTGTGGCCAAAAACAAAAGTTTAGGAAATGAAAACAACAAACAGAAAACCCCATGCCAAGTGCTGTTTTCGTGGTGAGGCACTGGAGGGTGCTCTAGCAATGGGAGATGCACGCAGTCTCTGCAGTCTGCAGGCTGCCCTCACAAATGCCTCTTTCAGAAGATGTAAGAGTTGTTTTTTCTGTTCATTTTAAGGCAAATGAAAGACACATGGATGGTAGAGGAAATATTTCTATACTGACCTATAAACGGTCCCTTTAAAAGTTTATGAGAAACTGAAGAAGTAGCTCTGTGCTCCAGGCCTCTTTATGACCTCCTCTCTCCCTAGCCTGTTGCAGCCTCACTGGCCTCCTCTTCTGGGCTGTGTTGTCAGCCTGAAGCACTGTCCCTTTGTGTCTTAGCTCAGATGTCACAGATCAGAGAGGTCTTCCTTGACCACCCTGTACAACAGAGTCTCCAGCCCCTTACCAGCCTCTGCACTACCCCCTGTCCCTTTGCTGCTGTTTTCTTTTTTTCCTGTTGCCCCATTTCCACCAGACATATCACATGCTTATTTGTTTATTGTCTGCCTGTACCCTACCCCAGCCCCCAGATATTCATGAGAGCAGGGACTTGCTTTATTCCATTGCTATCATATATCCAGAACCTAAAACAATCCTTGGCAGTGCCTGATATAAATTTGCAGAAGGAAAAAAGAAGAGATTTAGGAAATGAAATACTTTGAGTGTTTCTAAAGATTTAGTGGATTTTTTTTCTTTATTATGGTAAATTATACATAACAAAATTACCAGTTTAACTTTTTCTTTTTGAGATGGAGTCTTGCCCTGTCCCCCAGGCTGGAGTGCAGTGGTGCAATCTCGGCTCACTGCAACCTCTGCCTCCTGGGTTCAAGCAATTCTCCTGCCTCAGCCTCCAGACTAGCTGGGATTACAGGTGCCTGCCACCACACCCAGCTAATTTGTTGTAGTTTTAGTAGAGATGGGGTTTCACCATGTTGGCCAGGCTGGTCTCGAACTCCTGACCTCAGGTGATCTACCCGTCTTGGCCTCCCAAAGTGCTGGGATTACAGGCGTGAGCCACCACACCCGGCCCATTTTAACCATCTTTAAGTGTACAGTTTAGTGGCATTAAGTACATTCACACTGTTGTACAGCCGTCACCACCACCCATCTTCAGAACTTTTTTATCTTCCCAAACTGAAACCCTGTGCACATTAAACACTAACTCCCTGTTCCCTTCCCCGCTACCCAGACCCTGGTAACCACTGTTTTCATTATTTTCACTGTGAACTTGACTACTCTAGTTACTTCACATACATAGAATCACATATTTATCCCTTTGTGTTTGGCTTATTTCACTCAGCATAATATCTTCCAAAGTGCATCCATGTTGTAGCAGGTATCTGATTTTCATTCATTTTTAAGGCTGAATAATCTATTGTGTGCATATTCCATATTTTATTTATCCATCCATCTCTTGATGGACATTTGGGTCACTGCCACCTTTTGGCTATTGTTAGTGCATGTTCTATGTGGAGCACAGAAATGTGATGTTTAAGTTGAAGCCTAAAGTGGATTTCTTTGAATTATACTAGCCAGTCACAGATCACTCCTGGGTAGTACTGTGGTTTGAATGTGGTATCCCCTCCAAAATTCATGTTGAAACTTAATTCCCATTGCGGTGGTATTAAGAAGTGGGGCCTTGTAGGAAGTGGTTAAGTCATGAGGGCTGGGCCTCATGAATGGGTTAGTACCATTGGAAACAGGCTTCAGAGAGAGTTTCCCAGTCTTGCCCTTCCGCCCTCCACCATGTGAGGACACAGCAACAGGGCGCCATATTGGAAGCAGAGAGCAGCCCTCCGTAGACACCAAGGCTGGCACCTTGATCTTGGATTCCCCAGTCTCCAGAACTGTGGGAAGCAAGTTTCTGTTGTTTATAAATTAGCCCAGTATGTGATACTTTTTAAAATAGCAGCATAAACAGACTGAAACAGGTGGTTTCTACTTTTAGGAAAATATTTTTAGTTCATATTAAGGTAGAAACTTATTCTAGCTCCTAAAAATCAGAATTGTTTTAATATCCTCAGGTGCTCTTTTAAGTTTTTCTTGCAGTTGTCAAAAACAAGTTTAAAATCAAGTTACTAACTCTCTGCTATAGGCAGGAAGCTCCTGGATAGATCCTCTGGGGTTCAAGTCCAATGCTGACCTGCAGTTGGCCCTTGTCTAGATTGTGCCTTATTTTTCTCACCCATCAAAAGGAGGATGGACAAGTTTCTTCCTGCCAGTTGACATTCCACAGTCTAGAAAGGAATTGTTGCCCTCAAGTAAGACGACCTTGGGGAATTCAGAAATATAAAATATATAGCTTTTTGAGCTCTAAGTTATTTTGGTCCATTTGAGCTCAATTTGACCAGAGATTGAAGATAAAAGCTCTGCCTCCCCCAAACTTATAGGTACAGCCTGCACTCAATAGGTTTTACCGCCTGCTCCTGCCATTAAGGGAGATTTTTTTGGTCGTGTGTTGTTGACCCTTTAGGTCCTCAGAAGGGGCGGCGCCCTCATCGTGTCTCTCCCTGTAGCAGGGAGTGTGCTACCAGGCACTTTGTTCCGGTGACTTATGATGGACACAGCACAGCGCCAAGGGGTTAGGATTCTAAAATAATTCAGGTGTACTGAGATGCAGAACCTAAAAGAACTCCGGGGTAAGAGAAGGTAGATATCCTCAATTTTAGTCGAATTTTGACTCAGAAGTGGGTACCTGATTTCTGCCTACATCTCACCTCTTTCAGTTTTTTTCCTGCTCCATTTGAGTTCCCTGCTCACTTGGTACCCTCAAGCTGGCTTGTAAATGCCCAGAGCCTGGACCACAGTGCTCTCATGGGGCCTGCCTGTTCTAGGGCCCATCAGCTGGCAGTCCACCCAGGGGTGACCAGTGAGCCCAAGAAAACAAGCAGTGCTCATGTCAGATGTGTAGCCCTTCCCAAGTGCTGCACCTTTTAAGAAATGCCTTCACTGGGCGTAGTGGCTCATGCCTGTAATCCCAGCACTTTGGGAGGCCGAGATGGGTGGATCACAAGGTCAGGAGTTCGAGACCAACCTGTCACAACATGGCGAAACCCCGTCTCTACTGAAAATACAACAATTAGCCGAGCGTGGTGGTCACGCGCCTCTAATCCCAGCTACTCAGGAGGCTGAGGCAGGAGAATCGCTTGAACCCGGAAGCAGAGGTTGCAGTGACTGAGATCCCACCATTGCACTCCAGCCTGGGCGATAGCGAGACTGTCTCAAAAAAAAGAAAGAAAGAAAGAAAGAGAAAGAAATGTCTTCTGCAGACACCTTAACTGCAAAGGAGTCAGCCAGGCAAGAGAATTTGTCCTCTACCAGGAAGAGAATATGGGTATGGGAGAGGCTTGGAGTGTCTCTGCCACCCCTCATGTCCTCTGGACAAAGGTCCAAGCTGTGCATTTGAATCATCAGTGTCTAGTTGTCCTGCAAAACGTCAGGGACTTACCAGGTAAGCTGGTGACATGCCTGCACCAGGGGATTGGGAGAATCCTTACCGTTAAACCTCTTCTCCCCATCTCTTAACACATAAATACACTTTTTAAGCTTCCTCACGCTGTACTCTGGTCATGGTGCCCACCCCCTCGGACAGCATAAATTTCCCAATGATCTCCGATTACCTGTCGCATAAAGTCCAGGCCCCTTAGCGTGGCACGTACACACCTCCTCACCCATCCTCCTCTCTTTCCATTTCCCCCAGGCCGCTTACCTGTGGCCCACATGCGCCACTCACCACGCCCCACACTCTTGAGTCATCAGCGCCACTTCCTCCTGGAAGCCTTCCTTCCCTGGACACCTCAGCCAGCCATCTGTCTCATCCCCGAGAGCTCTAACCTCTCTGCTGACTTTTGCCACCCTTCCCTGTGTTAAGGTGATCGAGGTGCAGGACTCCCAGTTGTCTTTGATGCCTCCTCTCCTCTCCCACCCATACCCCATCTGTTGCCAAGCCCGTTGATCTTCCCCTTCAGGTGCCAACTCTTTTTCATTGTATTAGTTTCCTATTGCTGTTGTAACAGATTATTGCAAACATCATGGTTTAAATTAAGCTTGTCCCTGCAGCCTGTGGGCCACATGTGACCCGGGATGGCTTTGAATATGACCTAACACAAATTTGTGAGCTTTCTTAAAACATTATGAGATTTTTTGACGATTTTTTTTTGCCTTAGCTTATCAGCTGTTGTTAGTGGATTTTATATGTGGCCCAAGACAATTGTTCCAGTGTGGGCCAGGGAAGCCAAAAAAATTGGACTCCCCTGGTTAAGTTAACACAGATTTGTTAGCTTATGCTTCTCCAGGTTGGAAGTCTGACCTAGGTTTTATGGGCTAAAACCAAGGTGTTTACAGGGATGGAGAGCCTTCTTTCTGGCAGTTCTAGGGGTGATTCGTTTGTTTGCCTGTTCCAGCTTCTGGAGGCTGCCCACATTCTCTGGCTCATGGCTCCTTATCCATCTTCAAAGTCAGCCCCAGTGGACTGAATTCTTCTCCCCACTGCTGCCATCTCGGGTTCTGTTGCTTCTACTGCCCTCTTCCACTTAGAAGAACCCTTGTGATTACATTGGCCCCACCTGGATAACCCAGGCCAATCGCCTCAACTCAGGGTCAGCTGATTAGCGACCTTCATTCCACTTTGCCATGTAACCTGACATATCAATAGATCCTGGGTATAAGGACATGGACATCTTTGGGGGCCATTATTCTGCATACCCATCCACTGTTCTAGATTCAGGTTTGAACTCTTGGAATGACCATCTAATGGGCTGAGTTCCCTCATTGCCTCTCATGTTACGTGCTGCCAGCATGTATTAAGATGTACATTCTATCATCTAGACCTGTTGGTTCCAAAAATATCTCTTGGATCTGTCCTTTTCTTTTTGTCTCCATTGCCCCTACCCTAGTGGTCATCTGTCATCTGGACCACTGTGAAAAAGGATTGTTTACATCTACAGGTACCCCTCCAAGCAATATTTAAGTGTACTATTCAAGAGTGTTTTAGTACATTCACAATGTTGTGCAACCGGCACCTCCATCTAGTTTCAAAACATTTTCATCACCCTAAAGGAAAACTCTGTATCCATTGAGCAGTCATTCCCCATTCCCTCCTCTCCTCAACCCCTGGCAACCACCGGTCTATCTTCTGTCTATGCATTTACCAGTTCCTTTGTATGGATATAGTACTACATTTTATTTTTTAAATTAGATCAAATTTTTCAGAGACAGGATGTAGCTCTGTCATCCAGTTTGGAGTATAGTGGCACTGTCACCCAGACTGGAGTGTAGTGGCATGATCATAGCTCACTGTAGCCTTGGACTCTTGGGCTTGAGTGATTCCTCCTGCCTCAGCCTTCCAAGTAGCTAGGACTGCAGGCACTCACCACCACACCTGACTCATTTTTAAAATGTATTTGTCAGTTGATGGACATTTGGGCTGTTTCCACTTTTTGGCGATTGTGACTAGTGCTGCTATGAACATTCATGTACAGGTGTTTGTTTTCAGTTCCTTTGGGTTTATACCTAGGAACTGCTGTGCCATATGGTAATTCTATGTTTAATTTTTTGAGGAACCACCAAACTGTTTTCCACAGTGGCTGCACCATTTTATATTCCACCAGAAATGCACAAGGGTTCTGATTTCTTCACATCCTCACCAACACTTGCTATTTTCCGTTGTTTTTATTGCAGCCATCCTAGTGGGTGTGAAGTTGTATCTCGCAGTTTCTTCCAAATCATTTTTAAATGCACAAATTGGCTAATTTCACTTCTCTGCTTCACATCCTTCCCATTGCATTTATGATAAACCCTGGCCCTCCCCTTGGTCTCCGAGGAGCGTGTGATCTTCCACTCCTACCTCTTTCTGTCACTGCCTTCTATTCTCCTCACACAGTCCACTTACCAAGCGTCACTGGCCTTCTTCTGTTCCCTCAGGCAGGGAAGGCAAACACCCATGGGCTTTTATTTATTATTTATTATTATTTTTTTTAACACTTCTCTTCTTAGTTCCAGAGACCGTGTGCTTTGAGGCTCAGGGGATTCAGTTCCAAGGTCCATCTAGAAGTAAATTATGAGATAAGCTGGGCACGGTGGCTCACACCTGTAATCCCAGCACTTTGGGAGGCTGACATGGACAGATCAAAAGGTCAGAAGATCAAGACCATCCTGGCTAACACGGTGAAACCCTGTCTCTACTAAAAATACAAAAAATTAGCCGGGTGTGGTGGTGTGCACCTGTAATCCCAGCTACTCAGGAGGCTGAGGCAGGATAATCGTTTTAAGCGGGGAGGTGGAGGTTGCAGTGAGCTGAGATCACGCCACTGCACTCCAGCCTGGGCAACAGAGCAAGACTCCGTCTCAAAAAAAAAAGAATTAAATGATGAGATGAGATGATGCATTGAATGCTAGGTATGGCGTGTATGTAGTTCATAAGAACACCAGTAAACAGTGGATTTAAAAAACATCATCAGTTAGATACCTAAAGGCCGTGTCTTTGGAGCAGGGGTGACCACCTGAAGCATGTCCTCCCATCCCTGCCTTTTCCCTCCCTCACAGCACCCTGTTCTTCATCACACTTACGGTTTGTCACCAGTCACGAATGTGTGCATCTCCCTATTATGTTTGGTCTCCCGCACTGGGCTGGAAACTCCACGTTCACCCTTTATGCCTGTGCCCAGCACAGTGCCTGACACAGTCGGCACTGATGAAATGATTCCTGAATGACTGCATCATCATATGGTCACAGTAAACAGAATCCATCACTAATTATCTATTTGACATGAGAGGGTGGAAAGGCAAAGTTTTTATGCGTGAGTGTGGGTGTATGTATGTTTTCCTAGATTATAGATTTGTCTAAACATTCCTGCTAATTTTAAGATGTCAAATCTGAAGTTTCCTTCTTGGCTTGAATTTTTGAACATAGGCCAATGCTGTTTTTAGATTCCTCAATATTCTCTCTTTTATAAAAGAGTTTTCAAGAGTATAAACGGGGCATCTTCCGTACAACTGGTTTACATTGTTGGTTTATGCATCTGAGTTGTGGGCAGAGGGGAAACCTCAATGTCTGAATGTGGCTTTACCCCAGCACTGAGGTATTCCCCGGAGAGCTTGGCCAGTCTGAGTGCATGTGGTCTAAAGGTGCTCCCTAGCCAGTTCCCTGTCCTAGCTACTTTCTGTTTATTTCAGAACTTCTCACCTGTTGAACACTCAGCCTTTCCTCAACACAGGACCAGCTCAGCATCAGGAAGCTGTATTTTAAGAAAATCATGGTCTTCCAGCTCAGTGGAGGCATCTTAGTGGGATCCAAAATAGCATTCACTTTTATCTTGAAATTCTTTCTGTGTTTGGTTTTTCCCCAACTCTCATCCTTCACCCCAGACACTCCAGGTTGTTACTGAAATGAGGCATGATAGAAAGTGTGAACTCATAGGCTCAGTTCTGTTGCCTCCTTATGGCCAGTGTGTGGAAGGGCTCCTCTGCTCTCATGCCTTCTCCCTTGGAGCTTGTTCATCACCTTGGCCTGTTTTGGGCTGAGTCCCTGACTTGGGAATTGCGCTGTTCGTTTGATGTCCATCGGGCTGTAAGCTCCTTGAGGACCAGGCACCCTGTTTACTCACTCCTGTCCCTTCTGGGAACCTGGGGGAAACTGCTAACTGGCGTGGCTCTGAGACCTTGTATGGTCCCACACATTTTTTTTCTGTGGGAACCACTAAGCATTAGCAGCTAGCCAGTGACCAGCAGGGATTATCAGCGTTTAGGCTCCGCAAACATTTAATGTGCTAATTGAGGAGCCCAGGGTTCGTCGGAGGAAGTGATTTACAAAGGTGGAAACAGGACTGTTGACACAGGTGCATTTTATTATTACTTGTTTGGGGGGATTAGTAAACATGTTAATAATTTGGGGGATTATTGTTAATGAAGGATAAGAAACTTCACGACCATATGGTTTACTACTTGATGTGATTTTCCCTTTTTTAAAAAACACTTTTAAATCTGGGTTTTATCTTAGTAAGGACAAGCCATTTATTGCAGAACTTACTGATTGTATTACATAGGTAAATGGAAAAATATTTCCTAGAACAATTTTTTTGTAACAAAAAATTCTAAAACATACCAGTGGTATGAAGAGGCACCTATGGTACATCTTTGTATTATTCAGTCCCTCCTTTATACGTTCTTCTGACAAGAACGGGAGTCATGCCTCCCAGGCTCCGAGTCCCAGGCTCCGAGCATTACTGAGGCAGCTCCTAAGAAAAGGGAAGAACATTTCCTGAGGATCTTTGCTGTGCCAGGTTCCAGAAGGTGCTTTGGCGCATCTCACGTGAGATACGGGCTCCTTTCGCCTGCTTTCTAAGAAGTGTGCGGTGTGAGGTGGCCGGCTGCGTGGAAGAGACCTGGGAGGAGTAATTCCACCACTATTGTGTGTTAGTCTGCAAGTGGCCAGCGCAGTACCTTGGCCTGTGGTAGATCCTGAGTAAATGTTGACTGAAACGAAGATGCCATGGCCTGTGGTGAAGCAGGGATCAGTGCAACATGCTGTGGGAATACAGAGGCGGGGTTGGCTTTTGGAGGGCACCTGGACCATTCCCAGGGAAACTGCCCTCTGGACAGAGTTTAAAGTATGGCAGAGGGAAGAGTGCTCTGGGCAGAGGGCACTGTGTGCACAAGGCCCCAGCAGGGGAGTTATGAGCAGGTAATTGTGGAGTATGGGATTCCCAGGGGCTGGGCATGACGTTGAGAGCGGGGGAAGTTGAGGCCAGACTGTGAAAGGATTCCCAGGCCAGCCCAGACTGACTTCAAATTTACATCCCGTTGGCAACAAGGAGCCAGTGGAGATGTTTAATCTCTTTCGGCCTCCATCAGGTTAGCCTTTCAGTCTGTAACCTGGCCTAAGTGTTAGTCCCATGTCATTTGAACCCCTTGCCTTTCTCTTTTACTTAAATTACATTCACAGTGCGCTGTGAAACCTAATTGGAATAGACAAAACGTGGTGGAACTCTGCAGCTTATGGTGCCAGTTCATGCTCACCTTAATGTACTTATAATATACATTTAAATACTGCCAGTTATTTGAAGCTTTCAGGTGACTTCACTTCTCTGTGTACCGTATACTTTGCTTCCTACATCTGCAGTTAATTTGTTAAGAGACCTTAATGAGAAACTTCAAATAGTTTAAATGTCAATTACCAAAAAAGTGAGGTTTTCAAGTTCCAGTAATCTATCCATATTGGTCATCAGAATGTAGTCCCAGGTGGATGTAATTTAAGACATGACATTCCAGAGCTTCAGTTACAAAGAATTTATGTATCTCGGGACTAATAAGCTGGCTCCAGTGGTGGCTACACTTGCGAGATTGTCTGCAGTTATGACTCATCTTGTACCGGCTCTGCTCAGAGTTTTCTGTCTGTGGAGTTCACACTGGTTTTGTGTTTCGGCGGGTGCTTTCGAATCTGAAAAAAGTGCATAAAAATATGCCAGAAATGTAATAAATATTGTGATCATTTCATTTTTTAATACGACACTTTTGAGAGGAAAAGAGTATTCATCAGTACTTTATCGTAGATTGAATTAATGGGATAATCTTTAATTTCTGACTCAGATATCTGGATTTGTTTCTTGCCACTCCCTCCTTTTTTTCTGTGTTCCTTTCTTGTCTCTATTTTTGATGAAGATAAAATACTTAAAGAAAGCGTTGAATATGATGAGTATTGTTTTAACAGAAAGTCAAATCAAAAGCATGCAGAGTAAGTTAACCTTGCATTTTCTTGGCAGGTCAGTTAGTGGGTGTTATATCCTTAGTTGTTTGTGCTACAAAGTAAATACTTTTTGACAGCTGGTTTAGTTTTCACCACTTCTAAGCCTATGACAAATGGTCTTCGAAGATCTTTGGTCTTAACATTTTTTCTGTGCGAGTTTTAAGTTTAGTTTTGTTGGGTTTCGAAGGCTTTTTTGTGTAAGCCAATTTATGTGGCATTTTGTTTTATTTGAATTCGAAATTTTTTTTTAAGTTTTGAAGCTAGAGTCTGCCACAAAGAACTGTTTTTCACACTTGGCATTTAAAAGTTAATTTGCTTTTTCTGTTTTTAAAAGACTAAAAAACTAAGGTTTCCCCTACTAAGCGTTTATTAGTCAACCGCTATTGAAAATTGAAAAATTAGTTTGTATGGTTTTAGATTGCTTTTCTCCCCAGGAGAAATAATGTTGCTACATAATCTCAGACCTGCATTCAACCTGCCGTAAGTCACCGTCAAAGTGAAGAAAATGCTCAAAGTTAGATAGACCTGCACATGTGAATTTCATGTATTTTCTGGTAATCAACTCTGTTTTAAAGGCTTTTGGGAGTTGTTTTCTTTCAGAAGCAGCCCACTGGTGCTGTATTTGGCATGTTGTGTGTTATTAAAACTTCGTATAAATGCAGAGGTACTAAAACGTGAAGTTTACAAAACCCATCGGAACATTTTTACTTGTGTAGCTAGCACGATCACGTCTCCAAGTACAATAATCTTTGTGTTGTGAGCCTGTAGACAAAACTGGTGTCTGGCATATCTGATTGGAATGTGAAATTTAATATTTTCCACTAGTTATTTCCCAACATGCAAAGTGAACTGATACCCATTCAATGTATATATTTAAGTAAAAATAGAGAGGATCAGTGGCTTAATCAGCTTTACAGCTGTGAACTTAGGAAGTGAATTCACATCACCCCTCTCTCCAGAGAGACGACTTGGTGACTTACTCTCGGTTTCTTTAAGTGACATAGTAGACCTTGTTTGGATTAATCAGCAGCCTTGGGAGCTGGAGCAGTCATTTGCAATATTGAGTGGAAAAGTTCCTTGTGCTTGGAAAAGTCAGAAGGCCAGGAGTGAGAGACATGGCCTCATCCTTTCCCTGGTGGCTCCTCACCTGTGAAGTCGCACCAGGGTGGTAATAAAATTGTAGGAGCTCATTTTATGTGAAACCATTAGCAGCCTGAGAATTCAGGACTAGCTGCCTTTCATACTTTAAGACACTGGAAGGTGTCATTTATAAGCATAGAGAGCCTGCAGGAAGGCAGAACAGGCTTGTAAACTGGAGCCTGAGGCTCTGGACAGCAGTCAGTGTGTAATAGAGTTTAAAGTCTTAGGTTATCAGAATCACAAATGGGCCTTTAAGTGTTGTGGGCAAATCCCAAGAAACATCTGTCTATAAAAGGCAGGTACAATGGCCAGTTATTTCCTCCTGGTTATTGTGATACTGTTATTTTCTGTTTCTGCCTTTGTAGATGGGAGTGGGGAGAGAAAGGGTGGGGCCCTTGCTACAAGTGTAAGAATAAAATTGTAAATATGTGTGTTAGTTGAAAAAAAATTGACTATGGTAAGTGTCGCAGCTAATGTGGGGTATTTTCACCTTGAAACAGCGACTGCCACCCAGTTCCTGCTGCCTTGTTCCACGGACTCTGAATTCCACTGCTGGGGCAGGCGTGTGTGACAGGCAGAGAGAGCCCTGGGGCTGGGGGAGCAAGGAAGTGTTTCCAGTTCCCATTGGCTTATGCATTGGAGGGTTCCCCAGTGTGGGGACAGTGTCCGGGTTCTTGGCCTGTGGGAATGACAAATGGCCCTGACAGTGGGCTATCCCAGCTTCAGTGTTTCTGTTCACCATCCTAAGAGTAGTTCTTTATCTGAAACCATGAAGAAAACCGGAAGATTAGATAAGCGTTCAAGACCCCATTCCGTAGACGTTGCCTGCCGACAAGTACGAGTGTGTCTGTTGAAATCTCAGTGCTCCAAGTCCCCGTCTGTCCACCTTCTGCCTCCTCCAGGTGTTAGATGGGTTACCTGATTGCCCCTGGTTGGCCCTCATCCCCTCCCCCATCTGGCCAGCGCTCTGCTCTCCCTGCTGTTGGGCGGGGGGTGGTCCTCCTGTTCCTGGGTCGCACAGCATCGAGAGATGCTGATTCCATCTGCAGCTCCTTCTCTGTACTGTGGACTTCACTGCTTGTCTCTTTCTCTGGCCACTCGGAAGCATATACTCTGATTCTCATGGGCTGCTCAAGAGGGCTCCCACAGAGGGAAGGGTAGGCCTTTAATATTTCTGTCCTTTTCTTTAAAGTCCATTTCTTTAAAGTAGACACCAATGGGATTGGGCTGGAGAGAGGTGGCCCCAGCCCAGGAGATCCGTGTTGTCTGGGTGAAACCATTGCACCCTCTGGTCCCTGGGCTCCTATTGCTCAGGGTTCCTTTTTGAAGCCCACTTGTTAAGACTTCTTCCTTTACAGAGGAGATGCTGTGCTTACCTTCTTATGAGGATCTCACAGTGTTCTAGCACCTCTCCTTGGAGATGGCATTTACTGGTTTGAAGGCGACCTCTGCTAATGGACCTGTTCAGTCAGCAGGTCCAGGGCTGCCTTCAGTTGTGTTGTGGAAGAGGCTGTGCTCACCCCTACCCCACCAGCTCTGAGAAGTGCCTGAGGTTAGTTGGATGTGGCTTCTCTGCTTAGGTAGTCTTGCACCCCTGGGAGGATGGGAGCCTAAGCTGGAGGTGGATTTTTCTCATCTAGCAGAAGCACGTTCGATACTGGATACAAAGCCCCATCTTCTGTTTCAGAAGCAGCTTGGAGCATTTCTTGTTTAACTGTCAGGTAAGCCCCTTAAGCAATGCTTTTTTCAGAGAGATATCATCCTGATAAATTGTCAGATGCCTCTTTCAAATCCATTCCTTTAAAAAAAAATCCTCTTTTCTGTTTATTCTAGAGTCACTTATCATGCACATATTAATATATTTGTGAGAAGTGGTGTTCCTGGAGTTGAAGAAGGCTCTTTGGTTGGGCTGCTGGTCAGTACAGTCCCTGAAAAACATGACTATTTATAACACAGGCACCAGAGGGTTCAGAGAAGTGCTAAAAGTGGAGAAGTTGGGGGCAGGGGAGTGCTGGCAAGGATGAACTTTGCCTATTTCACAAGTTTTGACTAAAGTAGTTCTGAATAAGAAAAGCGTTTGATGAAATCTTACCTAGTATAAAGACATATTATTTTTGGCCTCTCTTTTTTCTTTCTTCTTTTTGTTCTTTCACCTTTCCCCTGTGACCTCCCATTCCAGCTGAGCCCTCTTGTTCCCATTTGCCCTGTACTGTTGATCTTAACCCCAGCTCTGCCCTCCCTTAAATCCTGTTCTTATTCTTGGGGAAGACTACAGTCTCCCGAGCTCTTTCTATGTGCCAAGCACTGTCCTTTATATACATTAATATTATCATGAGGAAATATTCTTTTGACTATTTTACAGATGAGGCAAGTGAGATTCAGGGAAGTTAAGTAATTTATCCAAATTTACATGCCTACTAAGGGATGGAGCAGGAGCCAGACCCCCATTTCTGAAGCATGTTTGCTGAACCACTACACTTCAGCCACCTACTTTGGACACCTTTGGAAAGCAGGATTCTTTTAACGTTACCAAAAAGATATTAATAAAAATAATGCCAGGTGCGGTGTCTCATGCCTGTAATCCCAGCACTATGGGAGGCAGAGGCAGGTGGATTGCTTGAGCTCAGGAGTTCGAGACCAGCCTGGGCAACATGATGAAACCCTGTCTCTACAAATAATAGAAAAATTAGCCAGGCATGGTGGTGCGTGCCTGTAGTCCCAGCTACACCAGAGGTTGAGGTGGGAGGATTGCGTGAGCCTGGGAGGCAGAAGTTGCAGTGAGCTGATATAGTGCCACTGCACTCCAGCCTAGGTGACAGAGCCAGATCCTGCCTCCAAATACGTATATATGTGTGTGTGTATATACACATATATTATATATATGCAAGTATATAATATATACATATATTACATATGTAATATATATGTGTGTATATATAATAAAATGCCCATAAATTGAAGATTCATTAAATACAGGGATAGTCATACCATAGTAATGATGTAGCTGTTAAAAGGAATAAGGTAGTTCCCATAAATGGTAGCATAGCTTGATTGTACTAATCCTCCTGTATTTTATCCAGATTTGTAAGATTCACACAAATTTTTATTTATTTTTATTTATTTTTTATTTTTGAGATGGAGTCTTGCTCAGTCGCCTAGGCTGGAGTGAAGTGGCATGATCTTGGCTCACTGCAACCTCCGCCTCCCGGGTTCAAGTGGTTCTCCTGCTTCAGCCTCCCAAGTAGCTGAGACTACAGGCGCCCACCACCATGCCCGGCTAATTTTTATATTTTTAATAGAGATGGGGTTTCACCATGTTGGCCAGGATGGTCTCGATCTCTTGACCTTGTGATCCTCCTGCCTCGGCCTCCCGAAGTGCTGGGATTACAGTTGTGAGCCACCGCACCCAGCCCCACACAAAATATTTTTAAAAATTATTGTAAGGCACCAGAAAGCAAGCAAAATCAGGCAGAAACTGGAGGGGAATCTACCTCAAAAGACAAACTGCAGTGGATAAGGTTTGCAGGTTTGTAGCTTTAACCTGAAGGTACTCCCAAAACTACTTAAGTGGCCAAAAGCTGCAGCCTTACTGTATTGTGATGTTAGAGGGCAGAGGTAGAAACTGGCAGAGCAGTCAGAAAGTTAGGAGGAGCTACAGAGGGGACAAAACACCCAAATCTGCATATGAAATGGCACAAATCCTTGGTTGGCTACTAAACTATGTGTCTGCAAGCCTGGTGAAAAAGTAGCAGCTTTAAGCCTGAAAAAAACTGAGCAATGATCTTGGCCACTGCCTACCATGAGGAAGACAGAACTTGGTATTTGTGTTCAGCCAAGTTAACTGTCTGCTAGAACAAAAATTACTCTTCAGAGAAATGTGCAGAATCTAGAATCTCTATAACATATCAATCATAATGTCCAGTGTCCTATCAGAAACCACTAGAGGCCGGGCACGGTGGCTCATGCCTGTAATCCCAGCACTTTGGGAGACCAAGGTGGGAGGATCGCCAGAGGTCAGGAGTTTGAGACCAGCCTGGCCAACATAGGGAAACCCTATCTCTACTAAATATACAAAAAAAAATTAGCCAGGTTTGGTGGCAGGCACCTGTAGTCCCAGCTATTCAGGAGGCTGAGGCAAGAGAAGCCCTTGAACCTGGGAGGTGGAGGTTGCAGTGAGCCAAGATCATGCCACTGTACTCCAGCCTGGTGACAGAGTGAGACTCCATCGCAAAAAAAAAAAAAAAAAGACAAAAACAAAAATACCCCACTAGATAGAGGTAGAAATGGGAAAAAAGTAGATAACAGAAGCAAACTCAAGATGATAGAGATGTTACAATTAATAGACAAGGACTTTAAAGCATCTACTATAAATATGTTCAAAGACTTAATAAAAATATATACACAATGAATGAACAGATAGGGAGTATCAGCTTAGAAATAGTAGCTATGGGCCAGTTGCAGTGGCTCATGCCTGTAATCCCAGCACTTTGAGAGGCTGAAGCAGGTGGATCACTTGAGGTCAGGAGTTTGATACTAGTCTGGGCAACATGACAAAACCCCATCTCTACTAAAAATACAAAAATTAACTGGACATGGTGGCACATGCCTGTAATCCCAGCTACTTGGGAGGCTGAGGCACAAAAATCGCTTGAGCCTGGGAGGTGGAGGTTGCAGTGAGCCAAGATGGCACCACTCTACTCCAGCCTGGGCAAAATGCAGGACTCTGTCTCAAAAAAAAAAAAAAAAAAGTGCTATGAAAAAGAGCTGAAAGGGTAGTGGTTGCCAGAGGTTGCGGGGAGGAGGGAATGGGCAGTGATTGTTTGATGCATGTAGGGTTTCCTTTTGTGTTGATGAAAGTGTTCTTGGGCTAGTGGTGATGCTCGTACAGCATTGCGAAATATACTATGCGCTGCTGAATTGTTCACTTTAAAATGGTGAAAATTGTGAATTTTATGAAAAGAAAGTGCTGAAAATACATGAACTAAATAGAAATTTTTACCAGTAAGCTCAATAGCAGACAAAGTTAACTGAAAAATAAATCGTATATACTCCGTTTGTGGAAAAGAAAAAGATTGAAGAAAAGCAAATAGAGCCTCAGAGACCTGTGGGACAG
This sequence comes from Chlorocebus sabaeus, assembly GCF_047675955.1. NCBI lineage: Eukaryota > Metazoa > Chordata > Mammalia > Primates > Cercopithecidae > Chlorocebus > Chlorocebus sabaeus. The sequence goes on from NC_132906.1 coordinate 81,614,092, forward strand.
TATCAGGGAGTCTGACATGTATAGCTGGAGTTCCAGAAGCATAAAAGAGATTAGGGCAGAAAAAATATTTGAAGGGATAATGACCAGAAATGTTCCAAATTTGGTGAAATCCATTAACTTGCTGATCCCTCAACAAACACGCAGCAAGATAAATTAAAACACACACATGCACATGAGAGCCACACTGCTGAAATCCACACATAAGAAAGTCTTGAAAGCTGCCTGAGAAAAAAGAAGGTGCACAGAAGGAACACTAATGTAACTAACAGCAGACTTCTTACCAGAAACAGTGGAGAGTAGAAGGTAAACGTATTGAAAGAAAAAATATCAACCCAGAATTCTACGTCCAGCAAAACTACCCTTCAAAATTGAAGCCCAAATAAAGACCTCTACAATTAAACAAAAACTGAGAGAATTTGTTGCAAAGAATCTGACTATGAGAAATGCTAAAGGAATTTCTTTAGGCTTAGGGGAAATAACTCCAGATGATAACTTCGATCTGTAAAAAGAAATGAACCAGAAATGATGAAGAAAATAATCATATCTATCTGTGTTGATGTAAACATTAATTTAATAATAAATATTTATATAGCAATTGGTATTCTGAATGCTTTATATACATTAACTCATAACCCTTACAACAATCCTGTGAAATGGGTACATTATTATTAGCATCATTTTACAGAGGTGGAAACTGAGCCATAGAGTAACTTCCTCATTTTCAGACACCTTGTCAGTGACAGGGGTAGGATTCAGACCCAGCATTCTGACTCCAGAGGGTGTTCTCTCAACCACTATGCCGGATTGCCTCTCAGCATAGATTATTACATGAACAAATAAGTGATATTAGTATGTGAACAAATAAGACATATCATTACATGTTCAAAATAGTGTGCATATATAGAATATGACTCTGTGTATAATTGAAAGTACATATAAAAATTTTCAGTTTTTTTTCGGGAAGGATACGTAAGAAACCTTTAACAGTGATAACTTGCTGGGCGCGGTGGCTCAAGCCTGTAATCCCAGCACTTTGGGAGGCCGAGGTGGGCAGATCACGAGGTCGGGAGTTTGAGACCAGCCTGACCAACATAGTGAAACCCCGTCTCTACTAAAAATACAAAAATTAGCCAGGCATGGTGGTGTGTGCCTGTAACCCCAGCTACTCAGGAGGCTGAGGCAGGAGAATCGCTTGAACCTGGGAAGTGGAGGTTGCAGTGAGCCGAGATTGTGCCACGGCACTCCAGCCTAGGCGACAGAGTAAGACTCCATCTCAAAAAAAAACCAAAAAAACAAAAAAACAAAAAAAACCCAATAATAACCTTCCCCATGGGAAAGGGGAAGACATTGAGATCTTGGGTATGGAAAAGGAAACTAAATTATTATTTTGTGCTTCTCTCAATCATTTGAATATTTTTTAATGTGGATATATTACTTATTTTTTAAAATAAATTTTTAAATGTCATGAAATAGCTAGGAAAAATAGAGATACTTGATATCAGATGAGAAAATAGTGTCCTGTTTCTCCCTTGTAAGGAATATGACAGAAATAGAGACATTGTAGACTGGGAGTCAGAATTGGGTTTCTTTTCTACTCTGTCGGCAGGACACTGTGTCACATGACAAAAGCTGTGAAGGAGGTATCAGATCGTGCTTTCTGGCCTTGGACACCTTCCTTCCACGCTGAGTCTTCTTCCCCATCCCCAGACGTCCCCACTCATTCAGGCGGCAGCTCTGGGAAGGCACATCTTGCTCTAAAATGGCCTCCTGAATACTCCTGTTCCCACACACTGTCTGGCTTAATCTTACTCCAAGGCAGGCAGCTGCAGAGGGCGCTAGGGCTGGTTCTGCTCCTGGGTTCCCTATCTCGGGTGATCAGGACACCATCATATGCTCTCTCACCCAAACCAGCAGCCCAAGAGTCCGCCTTTTAACTCACCTTGTTAATAACCCCCAGGTACGTTTCGTTAGGTCTTGCTAATGAAATGTACCTGGGGTCATTAACAAGGTCAGTTGACCCAAATCCTTCTCAAATCTGCCTTCTTTCTCTGTCATCATTTTAAATTTCCCCTTCCCCCCCTCCCCCCACCCCCCAACCTTTTCCAGGATCAAATTGAGACTTCTCCAGTGTTTGCAGAGTGGTGAGGTCCTGTCTTTAACCTGGCCCCTACCCAGGTCCAGCCTTGTTTTCCACATGCGAGGGTCCAGCCTCATCTCCCGGTGAGGTCAGTTCTGGCCATTCAGCCTCCCCTTCCACATGTTCAGCCCTCCTGACTTTGTGCAGCTTATTGCTTTTTTCTGTGTTCCTTCCATGTCTTCTTCACACAGCAAATCATTCTCACCTCCAGAGATGCTGTGTCCTCGAAGCCTTACCTATTCCCCAGCACGCTGGACTGAGTGGTCCCGTCACAGACTCCCATAACTCTTGTTAATGCTCTGTCCTGCTCTTGGAGAGACCATGAAGATTGGGGGAAGAAGACAGGGTTTGGAGTTGGACAGATTTGGTCTCAATTCTGGTCTTTCTATTTACTGGCTCAGGCAAGTTATTCAACCTCCCCACTCCCAGTTTCCTCATCTTTCTGGTGACAATACTGCTTACTTTGCTGAGACAGATGGACTAAAGATAATATATATATATAAAGTCCTTGGCGTGGTTCCTATTATAGCTTTATTCTTAGAACACTTTTTTAAACATTGTGTTGATTAAACATTTACTTGATTAAATGTTTTTCTCTCCCACTAGACTATACATTATTTGAGACCAGCAGTGCTTCATGTTTGTAGAATTCAACTTTTAATGAGTTTGAATTTTAAGAGAGTACATTTGCTAAGTTAAAGAGTGATTAAATTAACTCGAATTGTGGAATTTCACGTAATGTGAAATTCAAAGCTTTATATATATTTTCAGCAGAGACTCTTCAAATTATGTTTTTGAAGTAACAATTTTATCTCCCCAAGCAAAATGCCACCTGCACCTTTACAAACACTGCAGTTATCTTTACTGCAGTTATCTTAACCTGTTCTTCATTGCTCACCCTTGCTGCAGATCGTTAAATGTACGCATAAATTATTAATATTTACCAAGGTCTTAAAGTTCTGATAAGAAAATTTTGAGTGGTCTCTATAGAAAGGTCACCTGTTAGCTCCTGATGCTTGAAAACAGAGGTGGGACCTGGTGGGCCTGTCTTCAGCTGATGCGATGCCAGCACATCTGGTCTGGGCAGGGCCTCCAGTGCCTTCTGCACAGGTTCATGTGGCCAACTCTGCTTGGACAGTGGGAGCTGCTCCCTGGCACCTGGGACACCTGCTCCCCACTGTTGAGCCATTCCTTTGGCCAGGGCTGTTTGAGTATCAATCAGTCACTACCTTCCTGGCCCCCTCATTTTAGAGAGAGATCTCTGATTTTAAGAGGCAAGGTTTAAAATAAGACATTTCATGTGTAGTGGCAAATATTATTAACTTTGTTGTGCACACTATGCCTTGGATCTTCTTTTCTTGGCTAGGGCACAGATAAAATGATGGTTCTATGAGGGGTAAATAGGAAAAATTAGTGGTTCTGGATTCTCTCCATGCCCTAGCTCACTCCATTATAGTCACAGTGGCAAGATGGAGTATTAGCAAGACAGGTCCTGAGTGTGGTTGCAGTCTAATTTAAACTTTTTTTTTTTAGACTTACTCTCTCGCCCAGGTCGGAGTGCAATGGTGCGATCTTGGCTCACTGCATCACTGCATCCCCAACCCGGGCTCAAGCAATTCTCGTTTCTCAGCTTCCCGAGTAGCTGGGACTACAGTCATGTGTAACCATGCCTGACTAATTTTTTAATTTTTAGTAGAGACGGGATTTTGCCATGTTGGCCAGGCTGGTCTCGAACCCCTGGTCTCAAGTGATCTGTCTGCCTCCCAAAGTGCTGGGGTTACAGGCATGAGCCACCGCATTCAACCTAATTTAAACTTTGTCTTTGTAAGTGCTGGAGTAATAGAGGCTGCCCAGTTTGCCAATGTGCTCACCCAAAGATGAAAGTGCTAACGTTGAGAGGAAGAATTCCCAATTATTAAGCTCCTCCTCTCTCTGTGTTGAAAATACTCCATGAAAACCCATCTCTGGAGGTGGATCAAGCAGTGTTATCACTACCTAAGCCATATCTGCCAAACCTGGTCTTTCCAGCATGTAGCATATTCCCTGTCTTGCCAGTGAAATGTGGTAAAGAAAAAAATTGCCACAGAATGTAATTTTTAAAACCATAGCTGGGCACGGTGGCTCACACCTGTAATTACCTGAAGTCAGGAGTTCAAGAGCAGCCTGGGCAATATGGTGAAACCCTGTCTTTACTAAAAATACAAAAAATTAGCCAGGTGCAGTGGCACGCACCTGTAACCCCAGCTACTTGGGAGGCTGAGGTAGGAGAATTGCTTGAACCCGGGAAGTGGAGGTTGCGGTGAGCCAAGATCGAGCCACTGTACTCCAGCCTGGGCTACGGAGTGTGACTTCATCTCAAAACAATAATAATAATAAAACCATAAAATTCCTACAAAGTGTGAATATATATTTATGAATGATGTCTGTGTGTATCCATATATATACATCGATTCATATTTCTGAGAAGCTTTCAAGGAGAATTTTTAAACATAGCAGATGCATTAATTTGCATACAAAGAGCCAATTACAGATCGTTCTTATCTGGTTATCTAAGTCAGCTCAACAGTGCTTTGGCCGGGCGCGGTGGCTCAAGCCTGTAATCCCGGCACTTTGGGAGGCCGAGATGGGCGGATAACGAGGTCAGGAGATCGAGACCATCCTGGCTAACACGGTGAAACCCCGTCTCTACTAAAAACACAAAAAACTAGCCGGGCGAAGTGGCGGGCGCCTGTAGTCCCAGCTACTCGGGAGGCTGAGGCAGGAGAATGGCGTAAACCCGGGAGGCGGAGCTTGCAGTGAGCTGAGATCCGGCCACTGCACTCCAGCCCGGGCGACAGAGCAAGACTCCGTCTCCAAAAAAAAAAAAAACAAAACAAAACAAAACAAAAAAAACAGTGCTTTGTTTTTTTTTTTTGGGAGACAAGGTCTTGCTGTGTGGCTGGAGTGCTGGAGTGCAATAGCACAATCACAATTGCGGTTCACTGCATTCTTGACCACCCAGGCTCCAGTGAGTCTCCTACCTTAGCCTCCTGAGTAGCTGAGACCACAGGTGTGCACCAGCTACACCTGGCTAATTTTTATTTTTTAATTTTTTGTAGAGATGTGGTCTCCCCATGTTGCCCTGGCTGGTCTTAAATGCCTGGGCTCAGCCTTCTGAAGTGCTGGGATTACAGGCATGAGCCACTGTGCCCGGCTTAATGATGCTGTTAAACTACACCTGTTAACCTTCTACTTGCTTTCTGTGGTTGACAAATAATTCTCTTTGCATTTCTTTTTACTCATTCAGATGGGCTTCTCTTTTCTTACTCTGAATTATTGAAAGTTATTTATTTGTGTAAAATGTTACGTAGACATAGACACACACGATATATGTGTGCCTTATGCATTTCACAGCATCATCTGAACAAATATTTATTAACTACCTATTGTGTTCCAGACTCTGTGCTAGACATCAGGGATTTCAGTGATGAGAACAGTGTCTGCCCAACAGTCCCACAAAGAAATATTAAGCAAGAATAAAATCTGTAGCCAAGTATGTGTCTACATTTTTTGAGAGCTTACTATGCTCTGGGCCACTGTGTTAACATTTTCAACATTATTTCATGTAGCACTCTCAACAACTGTGTGAGATAAGTTTTATTTATTGTTACCATTTTTCCAAGGAGGAAACCGAAACACAGAAAGGTTAAGTTACTTGCCTGAGGAAACTTAGCATTGATAGAGTCAGGATCTGAACCTGGGTAGTATGACTCCTAGGTCCCCATGAGATGGCACACAGGTTGCCATTCCATCAGTTAACCCTCCCATTGCTGGATCAGAGAGCCAAGGAGCAGAAGGGGGATAGAACTTCCCAGTACCAAACTAAGGGGCAGAGCTGGGATCGCAACCACAGGTCCTGTTTCAAAGCTGGGGCTCTTTGGACAAGGCCATGCCCGCCTTGTCTCTTGTGTATGCTTTTTCACCTGAGGCTAAATTTTAGGTCTGAGTCAACTGCATTTTGAAAAAATCATCTGCTTGAAGCCCCTGATGATGTAACGATAAAGACCATTGGAAAACCAGCAATCTGTGAATCTTCATATAGATGAACAGGGTGGCGTTAGAGTTTATCATCCTAATCTGGATATTTTTGAGAGTGAAAGAGTACTGTTATAGATGCTGGGGCAGCAGGAGTCAGCCAGGATGTCCAGGCAAGCCGGGGCTTGTGGTCACTCTGTGGACATGCAGCGTGGTCATTAATGCCCACACAGTGTGTGTATTGTTATTTGTAGATTCCTTTACTCTTTGGAATATAAGCCTCTAAGCAAGCTAAAATAACTCTACTATGCTTTAATTATGCATTGTTGGTAACCATAACAATAAATCCTTGGCCAATTCCAATCCAAGGACATAAGCATTTAGAGTCATTTTTAAAGCAGTGCTCCCATGGTTTAGCAGTCATTTAAATGCATTTATATGTAACAGAAGACAAAAACAATAATTAAGATAAACATAAAACTCATCCCTTTTGCCTACAGAAGTGACTATTTTTAGAACCACAAATTTGGGCTGGGTGTGGTGCCTCTTACCTGTAATACCAGCACTTTGGGAGACCGAGGTAGGAGGATTGCTTGAGCCAGGAGTTTGAAACCAGCCTGGCCAATGTAGTGAGACCATATCTATACAAAAGAAAAGTTAAAAACTTAGCTGGGTGTGGTGACATGTGCCTGTAGTCCCAGCTACTGAAGAGGCTGAGGCAGAAGGATCACTTGAGCCCAGGAGTTCAAGGCTGCAGTGAGCCATGATTGTACCACTGTACTCTAGCCTGGGCAACATAGCAAGACCTTATCTTAAAAAAAAAATTGTATGCATAGTCTGAGTATATGATTTGAATATATTTAGGAAATAGATAATGGGATAAAATATTCAAAAGTGAAATTATGCAGGAAAATTCCAGGCATGTGATTGCCATATACATAGTTGAAAACTTCTATTCTCTATGTAGTTTAGACTTTAATTAAACAGAATAATCTGACTTTAATCTCTCTTGATATTATAAAAGTAACTTGAATTTGTTCATTTTTTGGTTATTTTTTAATCATGAAAACTAATGCCCAAAGTACCTATCCAACTCAAAATAATTGCTTCTTTTTTTACATAAAGCCAGTTGAATAGATTGGATACTTCTAGATTGCATACTTAACTATTTAATATTTTTGCTTATCACATTATAGGTTTTAAAAAATCATTTATCTTAGAGCTAAGTACATTTCACTATGGTTTTTGTATGTTCATTGTCGTAAAATATTATCGTTAATGTTTCACTAGGTTCACTAATGTTAGGCTGAGGGTATTTATTGTTGTATCAAATATCCTTTTGTGTTTTATTTAAATCTATATTTACTTGTTTTAAATAGTTTGCCTTATTGCTAAGGCTAGTGGAAAATATTTAAAGTGTGAAAATGTGGTTTTTTTTTTCTCCATGGTTCTTTTGAGTAGTTGATAACTGTGAAAACATTTAGCAAGTTTCCCTCCTTTTCACCCTTGGTTAAGCTTTGCTTCTAAAGAAATATTCCTAGCAGAACATGCCACAGTGTGTCCGAAACATTGCTGTGTTACAGATGCAACATGGTCTAAAAGGAAAAATTGAGTGTGGGTTTCGAGTTGATACATGATAAAAGTAGCCCTGAAGTGGTCAATTAGAAAGTGAAGGCCTGGAACTGATAACTTCATGGGCAGTGGCCCTGCTCTTTTGTCTTATGACCAGTAGGATTTTGACTGCTCAGGAAATTTGTATGCATGTACCCAGATATAGACCTAGGCATCTAAATGCACACGTGGATATATACGAATATATGGTGGACGGTGCAGATCCAAGCTACTCCCTGCTAACACATTTCTGGAAAACATTCCCTTTATGGGGGGACTTAACAAAAAAAATTAGTGGCTAGTTTTACTTCGGTTCACATATATTGTTTTTCTAACACAGAATTCTCATTAGTTGGTTTTATGAATCATATCACCAAATGAAAATTTGAAAAGTATGTATCAGTTTTCTATTGAGTATTCTCTGAAAATTCTTGCCTTCAGTCCTGCTGGGAGCCTTTTCTCAGATCACCAATGCAAGCCTACAGTTATACGTTGTAGTTGATACAACCTCAATGATATAAGTTTTTTGATGATTTTAAAATATGAGTAGTTGTTTATAGCCTATAGGTTAAAATGAATTATAAGTGGATGAAGGTGGGAACCCAAATGAATCAAAGCTATTTAAGTTTGGTATTGACATTGTGCATCTTCCCATTATTTATTATACCAAAAAAATCACTTTATTTCTTAAAAATAGTCCAACACAGCCCGGTGCAGGGGCTCACGCCTGTAATCCCAGCACTTTGGGAGGCCGAGGCAGGTGGATCACGAGGTCAGGAGATCAAGACCATCCTGGCTAACACAGTGAAACCCCTTCTGTACTAAAAACACAGAAAATTAGCTGGGCATGATGGCGGGCGTCTGTAGTCCCAGCTACTCAGGAGGCTGAGGCAGGAGAATGGCGTGAACCCGGGAGGTGGAGCTTGCAGTAAGCCAAGATCACGCCACTGCACACCAGCCTGGGTGAAGAGCAAGACTCCATCTTAAAAAAAAAAAAAAAAATAGTCCAACACAAGACGGAAAGAAAGTACAGAAATGGAAAGTCAAAAGATCTCAGTGGAGTAAAATATTTCTGAGATTGGTGTGTTTTCCTTTTGGAAATGTCATTCAAACCATTTAAAATTAAATTTGGAAATAATGTTCTGCAGTGTCTTGAATGGGATTTAAAATATGACGATGCAGAAAACACATATGGGAATGAAAACCCATAGGACATGTCTCAAGGAGGACAGACGCCCTGGGGAAGAATACTTGTGAGGGTCCCAGACTCAGACACAAGGAAAGAGGAATCTGAGGGATTGCTGTTTCTTAATGCTGGGAAGGATTCTCATCTTAAGACCCCAGCCGTGGGTAGATTTGGTTGGGGAGCCCATTCTCATTCCAGAGGGCAGTGGCCTTAACCCTGTGCACGCTGACTCTTCAGCGCTGTGCTCTGGCTGAGGTGTGCCTCGAGTGAGGGTGACCCTGGGCACCGAGCATATTCAGTCACCATCAGCCCATTCAGTTGCAGAAGGGCTGGCGGTGGTCTTGGGAATGTTGCTTGAATCCATCTTGGGTGAAAATCAGAATATTGGCTCATTTCTGTTTATTATTATTATTATTATTATTATCATCATTATCATAGACAGGATCTTGCCCTGTTGCCCAGGCTGGAGTGCAGTGGCACGATCACAGCTCACTGCAGATCACAGCTCCGAGGCTCAAGCCATTCTCCCGCCTCGGCCTCCTGAGTAGCTAAGACTTCAGGTGTGTGCCACCTGGCCTGGCTCATTTTTTTAATTTATTTTTTGTAGAGATGAGGTCTCCCTATGTTGCCTGGGCTGGTCTTAAACTCCTGGGTTCAAGTGATCCTTCTGCCTCAGCCTTCCCAAGTGCTAGGATTACAGGCATGAGCCACCATGCCCAGCCTCTCCTTCCTGTCTGCCTCCCTCCCTTCCTCCGTTCTTCCCTCCCTTCCTCCCTCTTTTATTTTCTTTCCTTTTTTTTTTTTTTTCCTGTTGCTCAGGCTGGAGTACAGTAGTGCAATCTCGGCTCACTGCAGCTTTAACCTCCCAGACTCAAGCCATCCTCCCACCTCAGCCTCCCAAGTAGCTATAGCTACAGGCATACACCACCACGTCTGGCTAATTTTTTATTTTTTGTAGAGACAAGGTCTTACTGTGTTGCACAGGCTGCTCTCATTTCTCATACACTGAGCTCAACTGCTTGCTGGGTGAGGCCTGCCTGAGGACTTTACTCATGGGCTCGTAGAAGCCCTTTCGAGCTGTTTAGTGTTCTCAGTCTCCAGAGGCGTCCCTTAACCCAGAATCTTTTGACTGTCCTCTAGAGAGAAGGGCAGTAGGTCTGTGCCAAGACCAAGAGGCCCGAAGGCTTTGGACGCTCTGTTTCCACCTGCCTCTGGAGCGACCAGAAGTAATGCCTGCTTCTCATGACCAGCTAGTTTGCCTCACTGCTCTGGTGCCAAAGGCCAAGTTTTGATTGGAATGATGGCTGTGTATTCTGAATAACCAGGAATTTTGTTTTTCTGATTTACAGATCTTCAGGCTTTTGATCAGCATGATTTGCCATCTCTGTCTTTGTCATGTAGGGTCTATAATTATCCTCAGGTTTTCTGCCAACACCTGCATTTCAACCAGATAGAAAAGGAGGAGCTAAAACAGGTAGAAGCCTGAAACCAAGGAGCATATGCGTTTCTGAAACATTTTCAAGAAATTGTCTCAATTTTATATTTCTGTTCATAATTACATTTATAATTTCAGTGTCGGGTTGAGGAAGTTGTGGGACTCAATGTCAGTAGCCATCACTTACTACTCTGTATACCTCAGTTCAGATTATTTGGGGCAATGGTGTTTTACGTTGTGGGTCCAAACCTATGAGTCAACTGGGAAGTTAATTTTTTGGGTCACAATGAGCGTTTTAAAAAGTGAACTATAAGCCGGGCGTGGTGGCTCACGCCTGTAATCCCAGCACTTTGGGAGGCCGAGGCGGGCGGATCACGAGGTCAGGAGATTGAGACCATCCTGGCTAACATGGTGAAACCCCGTCTCTATTAAAATTACAAAAATTAGCTGGGCATAATGGCAGGCGCCTGTAGTCCCAGCTACTCAGGAGGATGAGGCAGGAGAATCGCTAGAACACAGGCAGCAGAGGTTGCAGTGAGCTGAGATAGTGCCACTGCACTCCAGCCTGGGTGACAGAGCGAGACTCCGTCTCAAAAAAAAAATTAAAAAAAAAAATGAACTATAGGCCGGGTGTGATGGCTCACGCCTGTAATCCCAGTGCTTCGGGAGGCCGAGGCAGGTGGATCACGAGGTCAAGAGTTCCAGACCAGCCTGACCAACATGGTGAAACCCCGTCTCTACTAAAAATATAAAAATTAGCTGGGCGTGGTGGCAGGCACCTGTAATCCCAACTACTAGGGAGGCTAAGGCAGGAGAATCACTTGAACCCAGACGGTGGAGGTTGCAGTGAGCCGAGACCATGCCCTGGCACTCCAGCTTGGGCAACAGAGCAACACTCTGTCTCAAAAAAAAAAGAAAAAAGAAGAACTATAACAGAATAGGAACTATTCAATTCAGAGCCCATCACACATTTTGTCTCATGAAACTTTTTGTTTTTTATATGTGGTGTGTGTATATGTGGTGTATGTATGTGGTGTATGTATGTATATGTGGTTATGTATGTATGTATAGACTTTCACTATAAATACACTTCTTCCTGTGGGTTATAGTAAAAAATATTTGAAAACTGTTACCTCAAGATAATTTCTTTTTAATTTTAAAACTTTTAATAGGTACATAGCGTATATATGTATGGGGTACATGAGATATTTTGATACAGGTGCACAATGTGTAATAATCACATCAAGGTAGATAGGGTATCTCTGACCTCAAGCATTTGTCATTTCTTTGTGTTTCAGACATTCCAGTTATACTCTTGTGGTTATTTTTAAATGTATGATAAATTATTGTTGACTGTAGTTACCCTGTTGTACTATCAAATACTAGAACTTCTTTCTATCTCACTAGATTTTCATACTCATTAACCATCCCCAGTTTCCTTCTCCCACCCCACTATCCTTTCCAGCCTTTGGTAACCAATATTCTAGTCTCTGTCTCCATGAGTTCAATTGTTTTAACTTTCAGCTCTCACAAATGAGTGAGAACAAGTGAAGTCTGTCTTTCTATGCTTGACTTATTTCACTTGACATAATGTCCTCCAGTTCCATCCATATTGTTGCAAATGACAGGATCTCATTCTCTTTTATGGCTGAATATACCTCATTGTGTATATATACCACAATTTCTTTATCCATTTAGCTACTGATGGACCCTTAGGTTGCTCCCAAATCTTTGCTATTGTGAATACTGCTGCAATAAACATGGGAGTGCAGATATCACTTCAATATACTGCCTTCCTTTCTTTTGGGTATATACCTAGCATTGGGATTGCCGGGTCATATGGTAGTTCTAGTTTTCGTTTTTTGAGGAACCTCCATACTATTCTCCATAGTGGTTGTACTAAATTGCATTCCCATTAACAGTGTACGATGGTTTCCTTTTTTCCATATCCTCGCCAGCATTTGTTACTGTCTTTTAGATAAAAGTCATTTTAATGGGTGTGATATCTTATTGTAGTTTTGATTTGCATTTCTCTGGTGATCAGTGATGTTGAGCACCTTTTCATATGCCCATTTGCCATTTGTATGTCTTCTGAGAAATATCTGTTCAGATCTTTTGCCTAGTTTTGAAATTGGATTATTAGATTTTTTTTTTCCTATTGAGTTGTTTGAGCTCCTTATATATCCTGGTTATTAATCCTTTGTCAAGTGGATGGTTTGCAAATATTTTTCCCCATTCTGCGGGCTGTCTCTTCACAGTTGATTGTTTTCCTTTGCTGTGCCGAAGGTTTTTAACTTGACATGATTCCATTTGTCTATTTTTGCTTTGGTTTCCTGTGTTTTTGGGGCCTTAGGGCAATTTTTGATCCAGGGAGATGGCTTTCTTTAAGGGGTGTGGGGCACGAATAAGCCACCAGCAATGTCCAGGGTATCTACTTTCCTGTGACTGAGAAATTCCCTAATTTAAACTTAGGATTCTATTTCCCATGAACATGTTATTAAAATAGTGGCACCCTGGGACATTGTGGGGTTCAGTGGCTATCCACTTTTTTTTTTGTGAGCTATCCTGAGGTCCTAACCGTCATTTGTGACATTTTTTCTATGGAGAAAAATTCATTTTCAGTTCCAAAGAAGCAACTTATTAGTGAATTATTATTATTATTACTTTGAGATAGGGTCTTGCTCTGTTGCCCAGGCTGGAGTGCAGTGGCACTATCTCGGCTCACTGCAAGCTCCACCTCCCGGGTTCACGCCATTCTCCTGCCTCATCCTCCCGAGTAGCTGGGACTACAGGCACCCGCCACCATGCCCAGCTAATTTTCTGTAATTTTAGTAGAGACAGGGTTTCACTGTGTTAGCCAGGATGGTCTCGATCTCCTGACCTCGTGATCCACCTGCCTCGGCCTCCCAAAGTGTTAGGATTACAGGCATGAGCCACCGCGCCTGGCCTATTGGTGAATTATTTTGAGCAGGATCCTGTCATAATCAGGCACTGCTTTTATGTTTTTTCTGTATTCAGTAGTAAACCTACTTGTACTTTAAGCAGTCATTGCACTCCTGTAGCCCCTTTTAATTTCTAATGAAGAGTGGTGTGTTGCAGGAGTTTGGGGTGGCCTGGGGGAAGAAGGGTTGCTGGAGGATGGAGCTCCTGAAAGGGAGGCTTAATGAGGATGCGTATCTGAAGGGTGAATGTCTGTGCTTCTCACCAGGGAGAAGGGCATCTTCTTGCATTTATGATGATTTATAATTCACCTGGGTCAGGTTCCTCTGACCACGGGAGCCAACTGGTTACAGAAATCTTAATAGAAGGAACTCGTTACAAAGGCAAGCTTACCCTAGATCTGCCTGCTAGCCCTGCGATAGCCACTTCTCAGCACCTTCTGTGCCACTCTTCTAGGCCCAGGGATACAGCAGGGAGCGAGGTGGGCAGGGCCCCTTCCGTCTGGAGAGGCTGCTGCTGGGCCCTCCGCACACTGTGGCCTCCTGTGCTTTGGGAATGCTTGTCACTGGCAAGCTGTGCAGTGCATCACCGTCCATGGTGTACATGGGCCTGAGGACCACTCTGCCCACACCTGAGGGGTGCCGGGTGGCCAGTGTTTGAAAGGCTTATAAGAAAGATCACAAGAAGTTTCTTCTTGACAAATGCTACAGAGTCTTTAAAAACAAAACAAACAAAAAACTGCTTAGAATTTTGAGAGCCCCAGCTCAACAAAACAATAGGTAGGATACAAGCTTGTTCATAGGCAGCAGAGAGGTCCAAAGCAATGTGCCTCAAATCAAGACGTGTGACTCTGAAAAACCTTCTTAGGGAAGCCTCCTGCACCACCTAGAACTTTCCAATTCTATAGTATCTAAGGCCTTGCAAAATCTACATCTGTCACACGCCCCCCACCCCAGCCCCCCATCACAACTCCATAGTGGGAAGAACTTATTTCAGTGCCTATTTTTCTTGAGGTTTATAAAAACAAAATGTGTGAAGGGAATGTATGCTGATTCTCTTGGGACTAATTAAACAAACAGATTCAGAGAAAGAAAGCAGAGAAGATTTAGGACAGTTAAAATGTAAAAAAAAAAAAAAAAAAATGTAGTTTTGGGGGATAACAGCCGTCAATTTTTCCACTCGAGTGTTTTTCCAAGGGGCAGAGGGCAAGAAGCATCTTAAGTCCTCTCGAAGCCGAGACACATTTCAACATGGAGATATTAGAAGCAAATTTGGTGCCCAAGACAGGTGCCAGATTTTAATTACAGTTGGCATTTCTGAGTATGCTTTTGGCAGAGGTGGCCATCTTGTTGGAAAAGCCATAGATTTTGACACTAGCAGTATGGGTGCCCAGTTGAGAACGATTGCAAATAATTTCCCTCCTATTTTCATCTTGTTGGTTGTGAGAGAAAACTTCAGTGGCTAATATTTAAACAAGAGATTCTCTGTTCAGAGGAAGCAGTTGTTTATTGGAATTGTCTTGGTGGCTTGGTGTGTTGGCTCTGGGGGTAATAATTTCTATCTTAGAATCTTTAAAACCAGTTAAAACAGTAAAATAGGATGTTTCATTACAAGAAATGAAGTAGGCATGCACCAGGTTTTCCATTAAGTTCCAGGTCACAGACAAATAAAGAAAGTATGTTAGGGGGAAAAAATCCTTTTTAAAAATAATTAGGGAGCTGTCTGTTTTGTTCACCAGATGGAAAATCCGTAGTTGTGGGTGGTCTGTGTTGGAGAGGGCATCTCACAATTGGCAGGACTATGCCTTTAACTTTTCAAGTCCTCGGACAGAAATCTCAACGCCATGGACTATTCAGAAGGCTCCGAATGTTCGTCAGTCCTTCCAGGCTCTGCTTCTCTGAATTTTACCAGTTTTCTAACAAGAGCGTGTAGGCAAAATGATTATGGAATGCCAAAATAAATAGTCCATTGTTCACTGAATTCTGAAACAACATTCCTGCTAGCCCTGGTTTTTTGTGACTTTTCTTGCTGTCAGTACCTTATGATGATAATCTGATTAGTGGAGCTGCCTGTGTTACTATTTGAAGGCCTCTTTTTCTTACATTTCTGTATTCCAGAGTAGATAGGGCGGCCAGATGTGCTAAAAGCATAAGAAATCATCATAAGCTTATTATTTATCGAAGATGGGTATTGCACTGTCATCAACGTTTAGGGTCTTTTCTATACTTGCTTTGATTCTGGTCAAATTAATTCAATAAGAAAATATACTTTTCTTACTCCTTTCTTGAACTGATAATAGAATGTTAGCTACCTAGTGTCACTAGTGTTTTTTTATATACATATCAAAGTATCATTTTTTTTCCAGCTCAGTCTTATGTGTTACATGACTTTACATCTGCAAGTTGGACTTTGAAATGAATATTTTATGTTTGAACATGAGGAGATATATATATTTACATATACTTTTATATTTCATTCATACATTTAACCCATCCCCCAAATTTTTTTTAAAAACTGTTAATAATTACAGGAGACTTAAATTAGTAGAATCATCTAGGATGCTAAATGCATAAACTTTCAATTGAGTGAAAAAAAGCCCTGGAACGTAAATCATTTTTCTCGGACAGCCAATGTGTTTGGCTTTGGATGCACATCAGATTCTGCCTGCGCGTAGTAAAAATGGCAATGATTTATTAGTTCCATCTCCCCCCAGCACAGATGCTGCACAGTCTGTCCCTTTTCTGGGCACTAAACAGTGGGTTTTAAAAAACATAATTTCACTCAAGTTTTCCGCTTGCGTTCTGTGTTGTACTATTAATAGCAACCCTTTGTTATTCATGCCAGCTCGCTTCTAGCATAAGACAATGATGTGGGGAAACGGTTTTAACTAAAATACTACTAATCGGCACCCATTTTTCATATGATGGTGCAGGTGCAGTTCTGTGAAGAATAGAAGTACCTCTGAAAATTATGTCATCGGGGGGAGGGAGGAGGGATGGATGGCATTGGGAGTCATACCTGAAGTAAATGATGAGTTGATGGGTGCAGCACACCAATATGACACAAGTATGCATATGTAACAAACCTGCACATTGTACACATGTACCCTAGAACTTAAAGTATAATAAAAAATAATAATAAAATAAAAATTATGTCATGAAGATAGAAAAGCTAAACAGGTGTACCTGTTTAGTAGGTGTACCTTTGCGATGTCATTGTTTCTTTGAAAAATCTTACTTATTTGCCGATAAGATGGAGGGTGGCGAAAATTGGAACGCTGATGGAGGACTTACGTGTTAAATGTTCTATGAGTCCGCCAGGCGCTGTGGCTCAGACCTGTAATCCCAGCACTTTGGGAGGCCAAGGCGGGTGGACTGCTTGAGCCAGGAGCACGAGACCAACCTGGGCAACGTGGCGAAACCCCATCTCTACAAACGATACAAAAATTAGGCAGGTGTAGTGGTGTGTGCTGTAGTCCCAGCTACTCAGGAGGCTGAGATGGGAGGATGACTTGAGGCCAGAAGTTGGAGTCTGCAGTGAGCAGTGATCATGTGCCACTGCACTCCAGCCTGGGCCACAGAGCAACACTGTCTCAAAAGGAAAAAAAAAAGTTATATGATGCTTCATGAAAAAAAAGGTTTCAGCCTGAGCAGTATAGCAAGACCTCATCCCTACAAAAAATATTTTAAAAAATCAGACTGGTGTGGTGGTGCACACCTGTAGTCCCAGCTACTGGGAAGGCTAAGGCAGGAGGATTGCTTGAGCCCAGGAGTTTAAGGCTATGGTGAACCATGATTGTCCCACTGTACTCCAGCCTGGGTAGCAGAATGAGACCCTGTCTCAAAAAAAGAAGTTTTCAAGAGGGGAAGAAATAAGAAGAGTGTTAGAAACCTCAGGTGCCCATCTACTCTCCACTCCTTGCCCAGGGTGACAGAAACTGTTGCCAAATTCTCATTGGCAGCAACATGAGTTTTGATTTGGCCAAGGTGTATGTGCTCTTCTGGAGAGTAAAGTCAGCACAGAGGCTGCTGGAGAGTGCTGGAGGCTGCTGGAGAGTGCTGGAGAGTGCTGGAGGCTGCTGGAGAGTGCTGGAGGCTGCTGGAGAGTGCTGGAGAGTGCTGGAGAGTGCTGGAGGCTGCTGGAGGCTGCTGGAGAGTGCTGGAGGCTGCTGGAGAGTGCTGGAGGCTGCTGGAGAGTGCTGGAGGCTGCTGGAGAGTGCTGGAGGCTGCTGGAGAGTGCTGGAGAGTGCTGGAGGCTGCTGGAGAGTGCTGGAGGCTGCTGGAGAGTGCTGGAGGCTGCTGGAGAGTGCTGGAGGCTGCTGGAGGCTGCTGGAGAGTGCTGGAGGCTGCTGGAGAGTGCTGGAGGCTGCTGGAGAGTGCTGGACGCTGCTGGAGAGTGCTGGAGGCTGCTGGAGAGTGCTGGAGGCTGCTGGAGAGTGCTGGAGGCTGCTGGAGAGTGCTGGAGAATGCTGGAGAGTGCTGGAGGCTGCTTCCATGGACTCTAGCACCACCTTTCTTCGTCTTGTAGCTGAAATCCTTGGCGTCATTCTTGACTCCACTGGACCCTTGGATTCTGTGCATCTCAGCATGACTCCTGGCCATTGTGAGTCTTTTCCCGGATCTCTCTTCTCTCCTGTCTGTCTTCCAGAAGTAGGTTTCTGAACACAGACCTCATTGCTCTCGTCTCCACAAACAGCAGTCAACACTGAGCAATGAAGACCTTACAGTGTTCTTTACACCCTAACCCAAGATTACCTTCCCAGAATCATCTTCCCACCCCGTGTCTCTGACCTTCCAATCATGTTAAAATTCTCAGCGTGATGAGACATTCCAGCTCCTTTGTCTCTGCCATGGCTCATGCTGCTGCTTCTCCCTACAGAGCCCTCCTCTGATCTTCCTTGAGATCTTGCTGACCAAATATCCCCTCCTCTTCTGATGATTTAGCAGTCACCCACACTGCCGAGGGCCAGCAGACACCTTCCTCTGCCTTCCAGTAGCTTTGCCCAATGTGATCTCTGCTCTCTGTACCCTGTGCTGTCTCCTATGTTAGATCCAACCACCTGGGTCATAGTGCTACTGCTGGAACCTGATTGCAGGCCCATCATCTGTCTTGGTGCCAAGCACATGACAAGAATTGAATAAATAGGCCAGGTGCGGTGGCTCACGCCTATAATCCCAGCACTTGGGGAAGCCAAGGCGAGTGGCCTGACGTCAGGAGTTC
Source organism: Chlorocebus sabaeus (assembly GCF_047675955.1). Lineage (NCBI taxonomy): Eukaryota > Metazoa > Chordata > Mammalia > Primates > Cercopithecidae > Chlorocebus > Chlorocebus sabaeus. The sequence continues at coordinate 81,632,635 of NC_132906.1, forward strand.
TAGACTAGACTGGCCAACGTGGTGAAACCTCGTCTCTGCTAAAAATACAAAAATTAGCTGGGTGTGGTGGCGCACACCTGTAATCCCAGCTACTTGGGAGAATCGCTTGAACCCAGGAGACCCAGGTTGTACTGAGCCAAGATCGTGCCACTGCACTCCAGCCTGAGTGACAGAGTGAGACTCCGTCTCAAAAAAAACAAAAAGAATTGAATAAATATTTTTTGAGTGAAATGGAATTCTGGGTTGTGGCTTTCCATCAGTTAAAATTCTTGGTTGTGGCCAGGCGCAGTGGCTCATGCCTGTAATCCGAGCCCTTTAGGAGGCACAAGTGGGTGGATCACGAGGTCAGGAGTTTGAGACCAGCCTGGCCAACATGGTGAAACCCTGTCTCTACTAAAAATACAAAAAAAATTAGCCAGGCCTGGTGGCGCATGCCTGTAATCCAAGCTACTTGGGAGGCTGAGGCAGGAGAATTGCTTGAACTCGGGAGGCAGAGGTTGCAGTGAGCTGAAATCATGCCATTGCACTCCAGCCTGGGCGACAAAGCAAGACTCCGTCTCGGGGGGGAAAAAAAGACTCTTGATTGTAAGCAACAGATGCCACATCTGGCTTTGGCAAGAGGGGGGTTTCCTAGAAGGATATGGACGCATTCACACAGTTGGTGGAAGGCAACTGTAGGCATGCTGGCATGAGTCTTTCTCCATTGTGTCCCTGCTCAGCCACAAGAACAATGTGCTGCCAGGGTGTTCAGTCTGTAACTCTGCTCAGGATGCAGGCTCCAGGGAGGGAGTGTCCAGCTGGGCTAACAGGGCCCACACTTTGGCTCTGGAGGAGCTGGGCTCCTTGATGATAATCCCAGAACACTGTAAGCTGTGGGTAGGATGAGGCAAGTTCCTCAGGAGGTGAAGTGTGTCTTGGGATAGTCAACAGCCAGTGACTGTTCACCACAGGACTAAACCTTCCATTTCTAGTGCTCCAATGTCCCAACTGGCCTGTCTGGTGTGATTTGCCAGGTGTTCTGAGCAAGAAGGGAAATTGTCCATTAAAATACAGATATTGGCCAGGCACGGCTCATGCCTGTAATCCCAGCACTTTGGGAGGCTGATGCGGGTGGATCACTTGCACTCAGGAGTTTGAGACCAGCCTGGGCAATATAGTGAGACCTTGTCTCAATTAAAACAAATAATAATAATAAGCAGATATCCTGGGAAGGGATAATACTATAGCCCCTGCTAGCCACCATTGATTTGCCAAAAGTAGGACCTGTGGGTGTAGGATCCAGAGTAGCCATGGGTGGATGAGGTGCGAAAGAGTCCCGAGTGTTCCAGCAATGCTACCCAAATCGCGAGTGGTGTCATGGCCTCTTTCACCTCCATATTCGGAGAGAAGCCACTCAGAGGCCTCCACATAACAGGCAGGCTCTCGTCTGGGTGTCAGAGGTGAGGAGGCTACCGAAGCTTATTGCTTCTTAAGAATCAATCAAATCAAAATAACAAATACCCTTCTCGCAAGTGGAAGGGCTGTGCTGGCCACCTTGTACGACTGACACAAAGGTGGGAAGAGTTGCAGTCATGAGCTGGGGAGACACACCCTAGAAGCAGAGAAGCTGGTGGCAGTAAATAACACTCCTATGACGACAAATGGGCTTTGCACGTGTGTGGTAGCAGGGCATGGCCCTGGGGGAGGCGGGGCTATCTGAGCAAAATCATGGGAGGCAGGAATGTGTACCGTGTGTTGGGAAAAGACAAGCCAATCTGAAGGGCAAGGGTTTGTAGAGGGGAGTGGTGGAGAGTGAGGTTGGAAGGGTGTTTGGGTCCAGTTGTAGACAGTCTTGAATTCTAGGGTAAGACTTCAGATGTTGTTTTGTAGGCACTAGGAACACCTGTGGATGTTTCAGAATGGTAGTATCATGATGGATGTGCTATTTTTTAAAGAGCAGGAATAAGTAGCAGGCCACTGCTGAGGAATCTCTGTCATGAGGCTGTTAACCTGGGGACAAAGAGGACCGGCCAGAAAAAAAAAAAATCCTGAGTGTAAGGGGGAGCACCCAGGACACTTAGGTTCCAGACCTCCATTCCTAGCAACTCACCTGTCACTCCTGGCAGGGGTCTCTGCCTCCCTCCACTCATCCAAAGATCATGGTGCTTATTCATCAGCCTTATTATGATCCAAAGAAATAATGATCTTTCATGGTTAAATAAACCTACTTAATGACATGCATCTGTTTGGAAATTCAGAAATACCACATGAGAAGCTGCTGGGATTTTTTCCCCCTTTTCTTGGCTTCCCATTTGTTCTCTAGCTTTTTCTTTTTCTTTTTTTTTTTTCCATCCTTGCCAGTTATTAACCTTCTCCTCCGCTTTGGAGTCTCACAATGGTCCAGATCTCCCAGGACGCTGACAGCGTGGTTTTGGTTCACTTGTTCCTTCTCCTGCTCAAATTTCGATTGATTGAAAGGTGATATGCTGGGTATGATGGGCTGGACGTGCCCATTTCATTCAACTCATCTATAACTAGGATATAAGTGAGGATACAGGTTAGGGTGTTATGGCCAAAATATCTCCAAATACGATGACTTTATCGAGGATAATTTCTTCCCCCCTCACTTGAAACACAGGTAGGTGGTGCAGGGCTGATAACGATGGCTCAGTGGGGTCTCAGGCTCAGGCTCCTTTAGCTATGGTTCTGCCAACCTCACCACATGGCACACATCTTCCCCAAGGTGGCTGCTTGGTCTGCCCCCACTACATCGGGTAGGGGGACACATGCCTTCCTTTATGGGGACACTGTATTTCTGCTCACCCTGACCACATCTCATCAACCAGAACTTTGGCCCATGAATACACTCAGATTCAGGAGAGGCTGGAAAATGTTTTCCTTAGCTGGGCATCCATGGACCTCTCCCTGGGTCCATCCTAGAGAGTGGAGTGGCAGCATTTATACCCCAGACCTGAGGGGTAGCTGAGGCGGGCTGGCGGTGGGGAGTGAGGCCAGGAGCCTGGATGTGCAGGCTGGCATGTCACACACGTATGATGCAAAGGGGAGGGGCTGGCTGGGACGTGTGGCCTCCTCTGTACCCTCGTCCCAAGCCCCAGTGTGGTAGGGTGGGCTGATCCGACCCAAATCTTCTTCTCCCAAGTCTTCTCTTTCCCACCATATTATGCTGCTTCCATTTCATCGTAAGTTTCACTCATTATCAAGGTCTCCAAAGCAATCACATCATCTATATATTACTTGATTGTTGTGTACAGGGTATTGGGTGAAAATGAAGGTGGGCAGAGCACATAGCCTCCAACCTGAAAGCCAGTAATGTGCCAGATGAAAGGTAAGTCAGTGTCTTTAGATTAAGTAGCATTTTAACAAAACTAAAATGTCAGGCCAGGCGCCGTGGCTCATGCCTGTAATCCCAGTACTCTGGGAGGCTGAGGTGGGCTGATCACGAGGTCAGGAGATCTAGACCATCCTGATTAACACGGTGAAACCCCATCTCTACTAAAAATACAAAAAATTAGCTGGGCATGGTGGTGGGCGCCTGTAGTCCCAGCTGCTAGGGAGGCTGAGGCGGGAGAATTGCTTGAACCCGGGAGGTGGAGGTTGCAGTGAGCCAAGATTGCGCCACTGCACTCGAGCCTGGGCGACAGAGCGAGACTCCGTCTCACAAAAGTATGTATATCCAAGGGTCCTCCTTGCCAGGGCCCACCAGGTAAGACTGGAATATAGGAAGCTTGTCATACTAGTAACAATGTGAAATCCTAGTGCTGATATCAATCCTACCGGGACAGATGCAGTGGCTAATATCTCAAAACTCACATCACCACTTGTGCTCCAGACTTCATTTGGGGCTTCACCTACTTTTTTGCCTCAAAACAGTCTTATTAGCATGGTCCTGTTTTCAACCCATTTTGCAGATGAGGAAATAGATTGGCCACAGTCATGGGGTAAACAGGTAAGAAGTTAGTCCTGTGTGCCTGGATCTGCCTCCCTTGAGAACATAGGTTCTTAAGCACACACTGTGCCCACATGCTCGTTTAGCATGGGCAGGGGGAAGTGTGAGCAGTGGTTACAGAGTCATCGTGGTGCAGTTGCCATGGCTGGGCATACCACCATCATCCTTTGGCCAGCTCCGTTTTCCTGTCAGTCAGTGAATATGTGTTGAGCCCCACGCCTTGGTTAGCTCTGAGCTGGGCGCTTGGTGAGTACATTTAAATCTGATGCCAACCCTGTGAGATAGGCATTAGGATTCTTTGTTCACATTGGACAAGCACGAGGCCCGGAGAGTTAAGTCCCTTTCTAGGATCATATGCCGACGCTTGGAAGCACCAGGATTCTGGGCCAGACCTGCTCCAAAGTCCATTCTTCCTATGCAGTGACTGATCTATCAGAAGAATCCCCTTCCCCGCCAGGCCTAAGAACCCATGGGAGTGATGGCCCAGCACTAGGGTGTTGCATTTCTTTTTTCTTTCTTTCTTTCTTTTCTTTTTTTTTTTTTTTTTAAAGACAGAGTCTTGCTCTGTCATCCAGGCTGGAGTGCAGTGGCATGATCTCGGCTCACTGCAACCTCTGCCTCCTAAGTTCAAGTGATTCTCCTGCCTCAGCCTCCCAAGTAGCTGGGACTACGGGCACCCGCCATCATGCCCGACTAATTTTTGTATTTTTAGTAGAGATGGGGTTTTACCATGTTGGCCAGGCTGGTCTTGAACTCTTGATCTCAGGTGATCCGCCTGCCTCGGCCTCCCAAAGTGCTGGGATTACAGGCGTGAGCCACCGCACCAGGCCTGGTATTGCATTTCGTTACTGGCAAGATGATGTATGCTCTTCCACGTGCCCACATGCAAAGGTGTGACTCATGGAATGAAGACAGCTCAGCAGCCTTTAGTTGCTGGGACAGAAATGCAAGTCAGTGGGCTCTGGCCTTTCTCCCAGGCTGTGTTGCCACCTTGGTGGCTGGAGGGGTGCTGCTAGGGGGTGTGCTTGGCAGAGCCTGGGGTGGCGTCCTCTTTCATCCCACTCAATAAAACATACACTGGTGGCTTGATCTGCCATGAAGCTGACAATCAGAGCAAGTATTTGAAGCCTGGGAAGCTGTGTGGGCCTTGCCTGTGGGACCTGTTGTCAGCCGACGATGTAGCCCTGTCTGGGTGCCCGTGAGTCAGATGGCAGGGATGGCCTGACATCACGAACACTAGCTCCACCTACATCACATTGGACTTGACTCTTTACAGAGCACCTCGGAAGAGGTATTGATGAATGAACTATTCCCCAGTTATCCCGAGCTAATTATTTCCCCCAAGAAAGGTTAACATACTGAGGGCAGAGAGGGCATGTGTAGGCGGCAGGGTGCTCTATTCATTTACTCTGGTCTGCAGGTGCAGTCAAGACAATTCCTTATTGTCTTGGAACCAGCCCCTTTAAGCCTCCCTGTGCAGCTCTGTGCCAGTCTCACGGGGAGACCTGTCAGGCCACTTTCCTTTTGCCAGACTCACCCCCACCTTTGGGATTATCACTCTTCCTGCTTTGTTTTCTGAGGCTTTTTGGTTTTTTAGTTTATTTTGTAATTAGAGCACAAAAGGTACAGTAATTAGATAGGAGGGTTGGGAGTGCTAGAGTGAGCCAGGATGCAGTGGAGAAATGGGGTGGTTTACCTGCACCTTAGGGTGGCATGTTCGTCAGGGAGTAACCAGGGTGCAGTTCTAGGCAGACCACTAGATGGCACTCACACATTGGTGTTCAGACGGGTCCATGGCACTTTCCACTTTGGGCTTCTGTAAAATCTCCCCAAGAACTAGCCAAAGCTTTGTATCTGTCATCCCACCATTCATCCCTCTAACCTCTCTTGATCTTCTACAGATAGGTATATATATGTTCCTCTCTAGTTCATTTTTCTCTCGACATTTAGTGACCTTAAAAACCTGGCAGAAATACCTTCAAAGCCTCCCACCTTGTTAGCTACATTGCCGCATTTTTACTGTTCTCTTAAGCCAATGTTTACATGACAGTAAATCCATGTTTAGAGTAGGTAATAGAGAAACCTGTTTCTGTCTTCAGTCACTGTGAGGGTATGTTTGATAAAGAAATGGAAATTGAGAGGATGAGTTATTAAAAGGATAATAGGTAAATGTGTTTTTTAAAATTTCCATTCAAAATTATGGGTTGGTAAATTGTAAGATATTTAAAATTAATGAGTTGTTTTATCAAATCATTTTCTATTGTTAGAGAATTTTCAGCAAAATGAAATTCAAATGCATACTGTCTTATTGCATACTGCTGGCTCTAGGAAGGAGGAGGGACAGACAGGAAATCATGGTTGATGTTGTTATCTTTACCAAGGTGCATGTGGTATAAAAGCAAAACCCCATCTGAAATTCACCATCCGTTCTGATGTTGCACAGAAATGAAAATTAATTTCTGTTTGTCAACTAAAATGGATTCTGCTCCTGCCTGGTTCAATTCTGTCTTAGCTGCGTGGACATCTTGGGGAGCTGCTCTGATGGTACATGCAGACGTGCTTCATCTGTGCACTTCTTAGCTGAGATAACAGTGCTCCGAGTCCCACTGTTAAGGTTAACCTGTATACTGCAGAAGGACAACAGATGGAAATTCTGGTTTGCAGCCACTGCAGAAAAATAAAAACATGTTCCAAAGGGAAAAGGATCTTGTATTTCTGCGTTTGAACCTTTGATCCGCATTCACATCTGAAGGGAGGGCTAAACCTTTTGGTGGAGACACATGGCTTTGCATCTGTGAAAACACAGCTGTATAGAGCAAAACAAAACTAGTGGAAAATACAATGGTTTTGCTGTGTCAGGCTCACCACTAATGCTTGAATTCTATATAAATATTGTCTTTTGATAGTTCTTTCAAAAATCTTTCTGGACTTTCCATATAATTGTCCAGTAATGTTATTCTTTTAAATTCAGATTTGGGGCTTTTTAGGATTAAGGCACAAATGTCTCTTTTCTTTTAAAAAGGCAGTAAAATAAACAGATTGTAGTTAGATCGTAATAGCATCTAAATTTTGACCTAATTGGAGGGAGAGATGGGGAAAAAATTAAACTCTAAAAGAAGATTAAGGTAAAGTTCTAACTTTATCCTTGATTCTGAATTTTTTTCTTTTTAGGAAATATTGCATACATTTTATACTGCAAGTTACAATGTGAAGGGCCTTTGAAGCACTCTAAAGAGACTTAGCTGCTTTGTTTTGAGCAATTAAGATTTGTTATTGAGTGAATTAAGCAGCTCTGCTTTGGCTCATCTGTAAATAGTGGTCTTCAGCGAGTTTCTTGATCCGCTTTTCCCAGGAACCGAAGCCAAGTCGGCTTCCTTAGGAGCTGCTCGTCCTGAGTCTCCATGTTTCCTCGCAGTACCGGGCAGAACCCAAGCCCGTGCCCTCCTCGCCCTGCCTTTGGGGTTTTCTGCTATTGCCCTGGCGGGGCGCCCCAGCCCTCGCTGCCCGCTGGTGCCCCAGTCCCTCTCGGCTGCAGGAGTGGGGCGCAGGGACGTCGTGGACAAAAGACGAGGATGCCAGTTCGATGTGCAAGCAGAAGGCCGCTTGCGTGCGCTCTGCAGAGCAACCAGCCCGGTTTCAGAAGGGGCCGCCGGCAGGGGACGGCCACGGCGCCCCTCCTACCCTTTTTGGCACCAGCAGCTTCATCCGCAGGCCCACTCGGGGTGAAAAGTGTGGGAGCTCTCAAGAGAAAGAATTTTAGGTTTATCGATAGTAATCACCACTTTCAGCCCTCCTCCCGCTGCTGCAGAGAGCGCGGACCGGGTGACAAGTCTTCCAGGCTCCCGGAAAGTTTCCGCTGCGAAGCGCGGGGTCTGCCTCCCGCTTCAGGAGGGACCAGGAGGGAACCAGCGCGAAACCCCGAGGCCGCCGGGGACTCTGTCTGAGGCCTTTCCTCCGGTGTCCCTCTCCCCCACGCCGGCCTCCCCTCCTTTCAACTCTCTGCGCTTTGAAACGGGGGAGTTGGGGTGGCCGGGCCCTCCAGCCCGGCGACAGGCCTTGGCGACAGGCAGTAGGGCGGGGTGTGGACAGGAACAAGGGGGTGGGGTGGGGAGGAAGCCTCGGGCAGAGCAGGTCCTCTGCGGAGTTTCGGCAGCCGGGTTTATCCATTTTGATTAAAGAAAAGTAAAAAATCCCCCAAAACCAAACAACAAAAACCCTCTCCCAACCCCCAACCTGCCTCCACAGCTGCATTTTGTTCCTGGGACTGTTGGTGTCACCAGAGCCTCTTTTTTTTTTTTTTTTTTTTTTTTTTTTTTTCAATTCTAGACTCCAGTGCAAGGGACTTGTAAAGCCTATTAATTTTTCAGGCAAAACAGATCAAGCCTGCCTTTGATGCTGCTGTTTCCTAATTTAGTATTCAAAGGTAAAGAACCCTACTACCTTCTCTTCACTTTTTACATAATTAAAAGAGATTTTTCCCCCAGTGGCAAAGAATGAGTTGCTTAGTATTTTTTGAAGTGAAAGGTCTAACTTTATATCACATCTGTTTTTATGCTGTTTCCTAAACATAACCAATATTTACTCTTTGCTGGTACTTAGTTGCATGCTATTCACCTTTGCATTTTAATTTCTAACAGAGAGGGATTAGTATTGCTCTTCAATAACTCATCCTCTAAGCTTAAAATATAAATATGTGTGTGTGTACTATATATATATCCTCTAACAAACTGAGAGTGCAATTCAGAAAGCAAAACTGTAGCATCAGTGATTGCCCTAACTTGTGTGTGACTCTTGATTTTACACAGGAGCTTTCAAAAGTTCAGTTAAGTGGACTTTCACAGGTTTCCATCTGCTGTGTTTAATAGCAAATTGTGACCCTTCAAACCACTTCAAGGCCTTTTGTGTTCTTATCTGTGCATTTCAATACTTGCTGAGGAAGTGCCTTCAATTTCACTACATATGCAAAAAGCCAGGCTTGAATTTTTTGACACCCCCTTTTCATTTGTTGGTGGAGTCCTGTTTTCTATTGTTTGCTTGTTGATGTTGGCAAAAGTCATTTATTTAATGATGCCAGGAATACTAGGCCCTATTCTTTATTGGCATGGAATCCTAAAACATCCGGGAGTAGTTTAAAAATTAATGCATGCTGTTGAAACTTACATATTGGCATAGTTTTATTTTCCCATCATAAGGTAGATGATATTTTAAAGGTATTATATAGTAATAGTCACCAGAAGCCAATTAAAACCACTAGGATTCTATCATAAACCTGTTTGGCGGCATAAATAATTGATATGTGGAAATAAAGCAGCATTCTCTGGGCAGGGACCTGCTGTACAGACCTTGGTAGCATTAGCAGTCTCTCTTCTGTGAACCAAGGGGCGATTTCTGGGCATCATATCACCTGGATTTTAAAAACTTAATAATAAGGCCACACACGCATTTTTAAAAAAACTTCCCTTGCCTATGGAGACAGAGAGGAGATAGTGATGTTATTTTCAGGTGTTTGAGCTTCTTAGAGAAAAAGAAACAAATGACAGACTCCTCAGGAGCTAGGTGCGAATGGAATAAATTGAGGCACTCCAGCGACACATCCAGCTTGTTTTAAATGATGTGATTAAAAAGGACATCTGAGAACAAATTTATGAAGTTGTTATGGCAACTGAAATACTTGGATTGAAATGTGTGTATCTAAAACATGAAAGATTGCAGGAAGCCGGAGAAACAAGCACAGCATTGTGTTTGGGAAAGGCGATTGAACAGTGGTAGCCAAATATTATTCCTCCGTCGGTCATCCTTCAGGGTAACTGCCTCGGTTTCCACTTTTAAAAACGTGTGGTGATTGATGCTTTCATGGACTGTGCTTTGCCCCAAGTCCCCAAGCCTTGTACCAGCGTTTGCTCATTGGTCGTTTGACCTGTTGAGAACACAATCTCTGTATTGTGTTCAATGTAGGGATGCATTTAGAGTTGCCTCCGCATCTACCCATTAAGTTTATACTCCTGTGTTCTCATATTAACGTCCATGTTTGTGAATAGTGTCTCTAGTCTTTTCATTCACTAACTCCCCCAATTCTAACCCACCAATGGCCACCAACAAACAGCCACACTCGAAGGAGTCAAAATATTTAAATATTCCCTAGATAGAATTCTTTGCTCTGTTCTAAAAGCTATATATCCCGTCTACATAATTTGATTCTATTTTAATTTATCATGGTTTTAAAATTTTCCTTACCAGTACTTGTAAGAGTATTGAATAATTGTTTCTTTAAATCATAGGCAAGGATATTTAAAATTAACATGTACAAATGTGTATTGCAGTGTGTTAAAAAATCAGTATTTTAAGTCACATCTAGAATGCTTCCGATTTTTTCCATCATTAGATTTCAGATACATACAGTGTCCAAAAAATTGTTTTTAAAAAATGTTACTACAAATTTCTTGCAATATATTTTGGGTTTTTCACTTTCAGTGAAAAAATAGGTTGTGTCAATTATAATGATTTTAGTAGACCATCCCATTAAAAAAATGCTATTTTAATTGAAAAAATTTTTTGACAAAATATACATTTGCACCGAAAAATTTAAACGAAATAATTTCTTCTTTAACAGTATTGATTGTTGAATATTGATTACCAAGTTATTTGGTCTCCTTAATTTGAAGCATACTACTCTTTACTTTGAATAGCCTTAATCCCTAAAGCAAAGCAAAAAGAGAAAAAAATGTAGAAGAATTTCCAGAAAATTGTAGTTCCCTTAAACCATGAATTAGAACTTTTTACTGTTACTGCAGTTACTGTAGTTTTTTTAGTTAAACATGAGCGTACAATGAAACAGCTTCTTTTTTGTAATAGATTGTTTTCCTTATTCTTGAAAGAGTGAGATCAAAACATTTTTCTATTCTGTTGCAAAATTAACTGTTGTTACTCTCTCAGACCAGTTATTCACTCTAAGTGTCTTTTTAAACCTGTGTATTTGTTTTTCCATCCCTTTGTGCATATCCACATGGAAGTGATTCCATTTTAATATAACTTGTTTATTTTGAAAACCCATAGATTGAAGATGATATAATCGTAGTAATAATAAGGATGCTCCAAGTATGTTAAACATAAGAATTTGGGGTCTTCATTATGGAAATAGATTTCCTTTTTCCTTTCTTCAGTCTTTATGTTTTAAGGACTTTTTTTTTAAAGGTATGATTTTGATGCTTCCAAAGTGGTTGCTACTTTATTTCAGGTGGGTCATTTGATAGTTTGTTGATGTTTTCAAGGTCTCTAAACAAAGTCTGATGTGTTAACAGTCTTATTAACGATGTTAAAATAGAATTAACAGCTTGTGGATGCCTCCAGAGCACAATAGCCTGTCAACCTCCCCTGCCCCCTTATAAATTGTGCCCCTGCTGTCATCCCTTTGTTTCAGGCCCAATCAGCAAACTAAACTTTTGTAGAGAGAGAAGGCAGTTCAAGTGTTTCTGCCGCAGCTGAAGGGAGGAGCTAATGTGGAATTTATTGGGAGACCAATCAGTGCTGGAGGGAAGAATGACCCCAAATTGGAAGAAGGACTTTGTTGACCCCCTTGGCTCCCTGACCTTTCCTCGCTATTTTGTCCCTTTAAAGAGGTTTACTTTGGTTGTCGTTTACTTTGTGATGCTTTTAGTAAAAGCCCCAGAAGTTTTAAAAGTTTTGGATTTAAGATCCCTCTCAGCACAGATTTAATTGTGCTATGTGATTTTGAGTAACTTGAGTAGATGTTAACATTCAGAATTATTTTTTAAAAATCTGACGCAAGCTATTAATAATTTTTTAAGGGGTAGAATTTCATTTATTCTCTTGAGCCAAAATAGATTCTAAATCTCTTCTAGTATCTCTTTCCTATAGTTACTTTCATAGAGAATCAGATTAGTTATCGATATTAGACCGTTGGTTCTATTTCGTTGAATTATGCTTTAAAAAATAGATTTGTGTATTCTAAGTCTTTAAAACTTTTCTTTTGGGGGGGGTCAGGCAATAATTATAGTGAGTCAGAAACAAATATTTTTAGAGGAACCCTTATTTTTTTCATTAGTATTACTAGCAACAAATTTGACAGATTGTCACATTTTAAAGTACCTGACAAATGGATGCCACTTTTCCTTTGCTACTGTCCAATTTAATAATTTATAAAGTGTAGCATATTTGTAATATAGTTGCCCATTCTCACTGAGCATTACACCAATTTTGGTAAGGGATAATGAGACATTATTAAGAATTAAGTATTTTTCAGATTTTCTGAGAACTTTCCTTGTTCCCTTATCAGCATTCTTCTCACTTGTAATGTGGTTTGTTGCTTATATTTACTCCCCAACCAGCCACTGTTCAAGGACTTCAAACAGTGCTGAGGTCCGAGATGGTCACTGCTGGTACAAAAAAAAAAAAAAAAAAAATCAGGCTAGATGCAGGACACTAAATATGTTCTTCAAACCAAGGTTAAATAAAATTACTCAAATGTATCCAAATACAGGGAATGAGATGCAGTTAATGAATTATGGCTTTGAAATATGATCATTTGCCAAAGAATATGCTGTGATGAAAATGGAGCAGTGTAAAGTCAGCACTTTTAGCTTATAGTGAGCTGCTCAGGTAAACCCCGAGGGGAATACTTCCTTCTACTTAATAAACCCTAAAGATAGGCATCCATTGATTGAACAGTGTCTGAAACTGGAGCAAACGGGGTCGTCTGATACTAGCCCCGTGTATGGGTATAAATAATGTTTTCCAGTTGACATCCTTGAGTTGTGCTGCTTGATTAGGGCCCCTTTACCTGGCTGAGGAAGAATGTCTCCGCAGTAGTTCTCCCTGAACAGAACTGCTTGGTACCTTTACCCACAGTGTCCATTGCTGCCCATCCCCATCCCATGTCTAGTGTGCCCTCACATTCCACTGCTGGTCAGCAGAACCGTCTTGTCAGAAAGTGTCACCAAGCCCTCTTTTGGTGTGCCCACTGAATGAGCACTCCAGGCCGTGGAGTTGGGGACATGCCTCAGTTTGTGGGCACCATGCTGCCTGCCTGTTGAGACCAAGCATCGATACTGTGTGTCTACCTGATGAAAGCATCCAGTATGTGTCTTCATGACTTGGGGACACTAAGAAAACCAAAGGGATTAGAAACAAACAAAAAGAGCTAGTCACCTTTGTGCGGAAGCCAGCTGGCATCTCACAAGGACAACCTACAACCTGAGCCGCTGCATCCTCACTGAATCTGGGCCCCTAGAGACCCCGTTTTACTCCTGCTCTCCCGGAGCTTATTACAGGCCTGGCTACCAAAGGGAAAGAGGGGAAAATAGACCAGGAGTCTTATGCTAGAACCGTTTCTTTTGTTTCAGGTGATGCAGACAGAGATAAAACTGCAAATTTAATGAAACTTTAATAATCAGTACAATGTTTCTCCTTAAGAACTTTGTAAATAGCATTTATCTTTCAAGAGTTCTTTCTCTCTTTTTGTGATTGTTTTATAAACTTAAAGGAAAAAGAGAAAAAGTCAGTGGTTCCAGCATTTGCTTTAGTCACTGACTTAAATGAATTATAACTCTTGACCACTGACTAGTTTACCAAGATAAATCAGTGGTCATAGATGTCGAGCTTGATGTCTCTTCAGCTCTGGGACCAATCGCCTTGGACAAAAGTTTTCCTGTGTTTTTAGTATTCCGAACTGGCTACAGCAACTTTTAGGAAAATAAAGGTTACAAAAAATTTTTCCGACAATTTGTTTGCTTTTGCATTTTCAAATTCGTGAAATGTAGAGATGATTTTTCTTTAGAATCTTTGTAATTCCCTGAAGCAGATACTTTAAAGCCAATTGCAAAATGCTGCTTTAGAAATAATCCATATAAACATGCTTCTCTATTTAATCACAAGGGAGATTTGGAGAATGGATGTTTTATTTTTTCAGTAGTTTTTCTTCTATAAAAATGTTAAATTGCTATTATGATTACTAACGATACCTTTGCATAATACTTCATAATTTCCATGTACTTTTATAAACACTATTACATATAATCTTTGAATGAGTTCTGCAGGAAGATATTATTATCCTGGTTTTGTAGATGAAGAAACAATAAATGCACACATTCATAACATGCCACATAGTGCCAGCTTTGTACTGCCAGAAAATCGTGTTAAGAAATAGATTTGGTATGTAAAATGGCTAGAAAACACAACACAAATTTGGAACAAAGAAGTTAGTTTGATTCCATATGATCTCTGTAAAATATGACCAAAAAAAACCAGGAGAATAAAATCATCTGATAATGTGCAATTCCTTTTTTAGTACTTAATTAGATGAATCTTTTTTTTATGATCGCTTAGTTTTCATGTTTATAAAATACCATACTATGCCCCATAATTATAGCATAATAATAAAACATTAAAATAGCACTTAATTTTTAAGACAAATTATAATCACAATATTATAGCAGAAGAATGTTTTTCAATTAAAAAGTGGTTTGGTTAAAATATGATTTTTTTCTTCTAAAAATCCCAAAATGGCCAAAATATATTTAAAAATATATTTGTTATATATATTTTTATTTAAATTTTTCTCCCACTTGTTAAAGATTAAGCAGCGTAAGTATTTGTTTTGGGGCAATTCACCGCCGACATTCAGAAACAGAACTGCGTTATTGGGCACAGGAAAATCTGATTAGTGTTTCTAAGAATTAGTATAGCACAGCAAGACAGGGAAGCAGTCCAAAGTGCTAAAGGTTAAAAAGCAATTTATAAAAACTAGGAAAAGACCTTATTTGCTAAAAAAAAAAAAAAAGAAAAAGAAAAGGAAAGAAATACATATTTCTTAATAATTAAAATTGTCTAAGTGATATTCTTGAATATTTTTCATAATGGTTTCATATTATTTTCATAAAAATACTTTGGTTGAGGGCAGCAACAGAGGAGGAAGAATTAATATAAGAAAGACAATGAAAAATTTTCCTATTTTATAAGATCCAAAATCCTATGAATATAGTTTTTATTGAAAAAAATTATTAAACTTTTACACAGTAACCCTAAGAAAAGTCTCCACATATGGTCCCAAAGGTTAAAAAAAAAAACAAAAACTCAGAACTCCTCTGGGGAAATAATCATTTCATGAAAAGCAGTCTATTTGGAATTTCACTGAAGACACTCTGAGAATCGAATCGAGCTTAATTTCTGTCTTTGTGATAATCAAATATACATTTTGCATTCTAGAAGTTTAGAGGAGGTATTATATGTCCATGGTTTTCTTTAAACAACTCTTAACATCAAAATGGTCAAACTGTTGGACTGATTCATGTTAGATAAAACAGATGGGATTCTCAGATCGTGCACCGTTCAGCCGTTTGATGGAATTCGCGCCACCCTGACCAGCGAGCCCAGATGGCGCTTAAATCTGTCACTCTTTAACGACCCTACTGTTTTTTAAAAATATTTTTATATTTGAGCTCATTCAGTTAATCTGAGAGATTAATCTTTTCCAAGATATGTCTGGGGAGGGCTTTACTGAGGGTTTCACTTGGAGGAGCTGAGGGAGAGTAAGAAGAATGATGAGGCCTCTTGGACACAGGACCACTTGCTAGAAGGAACCTGGGGAAGAAGGACTGGTGGTCCTTGGGCTTTGGGATATTTTTGAGGCAACAAGGCTGAGAAGTGACGGGTTAAGGGAAGAGGGGATGGATGGGGAGAGCCTGGTGCAGGAAGGTGGAGGTGAACACTGACATCGCCCAGGCACGGTACAGCCCTTGCCAAGCTTAGATCTCAGTAAGGGGCCAAGTGCTGACTGTGAACACACCTGAGTGGCTTTAGGCAGCCTGACCCTCACTGCATGGGGATGACTTGGTGGGTGTGCCCCCGGTGCAGAGCCCAAGATGGGCTCCAGTGTGATAAGCCTCTGGGATGGCTCTGGAAAGAACCTGTTCTGCACCACAACTCTCACAAATCTCATGGGGTTTTTTCCCTGTAGGTTTTTTTCCCCCTTTCTTAAATTGTTATTTCAAGCCAGTCAGCCTACTGAAATGCTTCAGTCATTTGGGGTGTAAGATCTTGGCTAGCCCCTCCCTCCCGAATCTCTAACCTTGGATACATTTGCAGAGTGGCTTGGAATTGCTTTCTGTTCCTGCTGGGATAAGAAAGGGAAAAATGAATGGTTTTTCATTATGCACACATGGTATTTTTTCCCGCATATGAATCAGATGTAGCAGGTGTCAAAATATGGTACAGAATTTACAGTATTAATGTGAAAATTTCTACTGTCCCAAAAAGCCACCAGACATGGACAAACCCACCTATGTTAACAAAAGTAAAAATGCCCTGCTGTGTTTAAAGATGTTCCTGGTGGTATCTGGGCTGCTCTGTGCTAGTTTGTCTGGGGATCATGTGATGCTGGCTATACTTGGGGGTCTTGTGGAAGGCAGTGGATGCCTCTCACCCTGCATATAACACGGGTCCAAATGTCTTGTGCCCACCTGAGTGTCTACACACTGAAGACACGTTAGAGGTCTGCTTTAGAGAGGTTTTCCTCCTAAATTAAGGTTCTGTGACCTTCACATAGACCCAAAAGTGAGCCGAGAAGCAAATCGTGTTGGGAGGTTCTTTTGGAAGATGTGGGGCTTTGGGGGTCTTGGCGACTGGGGGACTGTCAGAAGTCACTGCTCTAGTAGAACATGGTGGGAGCTTATAACAGCTTCTCCACAGCAACGCCACATGTAACCGTCCCTTGAGGATGGAGCCACGTATGCTGTAAACAGAGTGGAAGAACATCAAACTCATAACTTGTCATTTTCATCGTAAATCTGCTGTAAGTGTGCAACAGTCATGGTTTCCCCCTCCCCACCCACATACACATAGGGACATTATGGAAAGGACTGCAGTATAGTCCTACTTAAAGAATCTTGCGCCTTTTTTTTTTTTTAAGAAAATAAACAATTGCTAGAAGAGTGGAGAGACCACCTGCATCTAGCTCTGTGGCAGGGTTAGGATTCTGTGTAATCAGTAAGACAGAGAGAAAGGGTGTCTGCTGGCCTCAATTTCCTAGTAGTTTTGGGTGTTTACAGAGTACAATTGAACATTTTAAGGGAAGCAACTTGTGGTGCCTGCATTGAAAATTATTTTGATGAAGTTATGGAATACATTTGATATTATCTAAAAAACAAATTTACTACTTTTTTGGATTCAGTTAGATATTTCTAATAGTCAAAATAAACATTCTTTCTTAAATTTTACTAGTCAACTCATTTCACACTCACCTGATTCCCTCTAAAAACACAAATCTTTCTAATATTCCAGTTGGCAAATGTTCTGTTTTAGAACAAAAGGATAGATGCATTTGAAGAATTTTCTGGTCACCTGAGAAATGTTTGCCCATCATTTTTTATTAGGGCTTGCCAGGTAATTAGGTATGAAAAGATGAGGAGCAAAAATGAATCTTCATCTTCAACAGAACATTGGAGGCTGCGCATAGTGGCTCACACCTGTAATTCCAGCACTTTAGGAGGCCGAGGTGGGAGGATTGATTGAGGTCAGGAGTTGGAGAACAGTCTGGGCAACATGGTGAAACCCTGTCTCTACATAAAATAAAAAAAGCCATGTGTGGTGGCAGGTGCCTGTAGTCCCAGCTACTTGGGAGGCTGAGGTGGGAGGACCGTTTGAGCCCAGGAGGCAGAGGTTGCAGTGATCCAAGATCATGCCACTGCACTCCAGCCTGGGCAACCCTTGCCTTAAAAAATTTTTTTAAAAAATCTTTAATAGAACACCGGTGGCTGGGCATGGTGGCTCACGCCTGTAATCCCAGCACTCAGAGGCTGAGGGGAGTGTATCACCTGAGGCCAGGAGTTCAAGACCAGCCTGACCAACATGGCGAAACCCCATCTCTACTAAAAATATAAAAATTAGCTGGGTGAGATGGCAGTTGCCTGTGAATCTCAGCTACTCAGGAGGCTGAGGCAAGAGAATCACCTGAACCTGGGAGGCGGAGGTTGCAGTGAGCTGAGATTATGCTACTGCACTCCAGCCTGGGTGACAGAGTGAAATTCCATCTCAAAAAAAAAAAAAAAAAAGATACTGGCTATTTGAACAAGATGAATGTATTTTGGTAGATAGAAGAAAAAAGAACTATCACTCATCACTGCTGATGTCTAAATCCCCTCCCTGGGCATGAGGATGGCACAACAGCACAGCAACCCCAGCCTGCCCAGCTTCTGGGATGCCAAGCTGGGGGTGGCCTGGCCAGGTCCAAGGTGCTGGAGCCAATCCAGAAAATAGGATGAAGGGATGAAACCACACTCCAAGGCCATGATATGGTTGAATCAAGGTGTTAATCTAGGTGAAGAGCGCAGAAGCCAGATTCACTAGGGACTCCAGGGCAGGACAAGCTGGTTCTGGGAGGGGGGAAGGCAGGAGGCAGATCCCCAAGAAGTGTGGGCAGATCTAGGGGTGCCTTTATAGGTCTTCAGCTTTTTTTTTTTTTTTTTTTTTGAGACGGGGTTTCGCTCTGTCACCAGGCTGGAGTGCAGTGGCGCGATCTCGGCTCACGGCAACCTCCACCTCCTGGGTTCAAGCAATTCTCCTGCCTCAGCCTCCCAAGTAGCTGGGACTACAGGCATGTGCCACCATGCCCCGCTAATTTTTTTTTGTATTTTTAGTAGAGATGGGATTTTACCATGTTGACCAGGATGCTCTCGATCTCTCAACCTCATGATCCGCCCCCCTTGGCCTCCTAAAGTGCTGGGATTACAGGTGTGAGCTGCCACGCCTGGCCAGGTCCTCAGCTTTGAATGGGGAGTGAGGCATTAGGGGCATGGGGACATGTGAAGAATTCTCACTTGTCCTTTCTTCCTTCCAGAGCCTTCTCTAGCCATTTGCAAAAATTCCACAAGCACATTATGCGGTCATTTTTTTAAGAATTGGAGAAAGGGGAGAGGTGGGATGTGGGGGAGGGTGTCATAAGCCTTGAAAAAGTTAGATATTCCAAAGAACCTTAGCTTTCCAAATAGGAAATGTAGAGTTGGGTGGTAGTTTCAAATCATTATTTCATTTTCTTTACCTCTGAGAAGATTTCTTAATTTACTGAGAGCCTACCTTCAATTGCATGGATATTGTAAATTTTCTTTTTCATTCCCCATGAAGATTGCTATTTTTAGCTTTTAAGAGCTGTTACTCACGACTGAGATACAGTGTTCTGCACCCCACACAGCATATATCTCATGATTAGTGACAGGGTTCCTAGAACTGCAAGACGAGTTTTGCAGTTGGGCTTACTCAATCTGTTAAGTTTCCTTATAGGCATATTTTTTCATTCTATTGTTTTAGCGAGGGGCCTGTTAGAAATTTCAATGTCTATAAATGATACTTTAAGAGCTGGGTACAGGCTGGGTGCCATGGCTTACACCTATAATCCCAGCACTTTGGAAGGCCGAGGCAGGCAGATCACTTGAAGTCAGGTGTTTGAGACCAGCCTGGCCAACATAGTGAAACCCCATCTCTACTAAAAAATATATGAAAATTAGCTGGGTGTGGTGGCGTGCACCTGTAGTCCCAGCTACTCAAGAGGCTGAGGTGTGAGAATTGCTTGAACCCGGGAGGCAGAGGTTGCAGTGAGCTGAGATTGTGCCACTGCACTGCAGCCTGGGCGACAGAGCAAAACTCCATCTTAAAAAAAAAAGAGCGGGGCGCAGTGGTCCATACCTATAGTCCCAGCTACTTGGGAGGCTGAGGTGGGAGGATCACCTGAGCCCAGGAGTTTGAGGCTATAGTGAGCTATGATTGCATCTATGAATAGTCACTGCAGTCCAGCCTGAGCAAAATAGCGAGACCCTGTCTCTAAAAAAACTAAAAATTAAATTTAAGAAGTTCTTCGCCATCCAAGTTGCCTTACACGGAATTTCCCACGGCAGTTTCCTGAGACAAAACTTGTTTATGTTGCCTGAAACAAAACTTACCTGCGGTTTCTCGACACATGCTCTAAAAACAGGCATCTACTGGCCTGTTTTAGGATTAAGGAATCTCTGCTCTGCCCTTCTTTCAACTATCCAAATGAAAAACAAGAATGTTGTAACATTTCATATTTGTGAACATTTCCTCTATTACTGACTTTTTTGAATTTTACAATTTATTTTTGGCCAAAACAACAGCAACAACAAAAATACGATTGAATTGTAAAATTGACCCCCTGATCTTAGCTAGACCTTCCGTGGTCCTTTTCTACCATTCAGCTCGACCTTCTGCCCATGGAAGGTCTCTGCTCCTTGGGAGTACTGGGCCATGAAACATGTCAGTATTTTCCATGGTCTTTACTTTATGCTTGCTCCTCTTCTATTCTTCAAACAGCAAGCCAGAGAATCAGATCATGGTCACCTTCCTACATATCTTTCAAAAGATCCCATTGAACTTGGAATATGATCCCTCCTCCTTACTGTGGCCACCAAAGCCCTGCATTGCTGGCTCCTGCTGACCTCTCCAGCAACATCTTATGCCACTCTCTCCCTTGTCCTCTGCCCTTGTGACACTCTGGTCTCCTTTCAGTGCCTGCGGTATGCAGCGAGCTAGTTCCTGCCCCAGGATTGTTGCACTAGCCGGTTCTGCTGCTGGATTCTTTCTGTAGCTGGCTCCTTCTCCTCTTGAGGCCCTAAAGCCTTCCCTACCATCCTATTAGAGGACTCTTATCCTCAGCCCCCTGCCGTGATTCTCTCTCACTGCATCCTGTTTATTTCCTTAATGGCATTTATCACAGTCTGTCCATTTTTGTTTTTTGTTTTCTCGTATCATGTTTGTCTTCCCTACTGCAGGCCAAAGAGTTTGAACTGAGCAAGGAGTTGCTAGTGAAAGTGTTTGATCAGGGTAGGGTATGATTGCACTTTAAGGAGATTGATCTATAGCCGTGGACAAAATATATTTAAGGGCTTGGTGAAGGCAAGGGAGAGACTGAAACAGAAAAGCTAAGAATAGAAAACTACTGTAGGCTGGGCACGGTGGCTCACACCTGTAACCCCAGCACTTTGGAGGCCGAGGTAGGCAGATCACTTGAGGTCAGGAGTTCAAGACCAGCCTGGCCAACGTGGTGAAACCCCATCTCTACTAAAAATACAAAAATTAGCCAGGTGTGATGGTGCGTGCCTGTAATCCCAGCTACTTGGGAGACTGAGGCAGGAGAATCGCTTGAACCTAAGAGGCAGAGGTTGCAGTGAGCCGAGATCACGCCACTGCACTCCAGCCTGGGTGACAGAGCAAGACTCTCTCAAAAAAAAAAGAAAGAAAGGAAAAAAAAAAAGGTACTGCAAAAGTCCTCCTAGTAGGTGACAGGGACTCAAACTGGTAGGTTAGAAGGGATGTGTGAGAGACTGCCCTTGTGCCTGGACTCATGTCCCCGACTTGGCGCACCTCCCTCCCAAACACACAGTCCCCTTCTCACGTCCTCGCGCTCACTCCACCCTTCACCATCTCCTTTAGGGTGTCACCTCTGAGGCAGGCACTACAGGCCTCCTGGGTGATTCTTGAGTGATGGGTATGTCTCACGTCTTTTTGACGATGGTACAGTTCCTTTATACAGAGCTGTATTGTTATTAGCTGTCATCCCTCTTGTTGGAGCCCTTCTCAAGGAAGAATAAATACACTGTAGGTGACTCCTGGAATCTTTTTCTTTGGGAATTTCTTTTTCTTTCTTTCTGTTTTGCTTTTTTTTTTTTTTTTTTTGAGACAGGATCCCACTCTGTGCCAGAGTGCAATGTTGCAGTCATAGCTCACTGCAACCACAAACTCCTGGGCTCAAGTGATCCTCCCACTTCAGCATCCAGAGTAGCTGAGACAACAGGCATGCACCACTATGCCTAGCTGCCTGTCAGTTTTTCTTTACTGGGTGAGTATAAGTATCTAAACATCCACAAGACATGGAATTGAGAGTCTCTCTTCTCTGTCACCTAGTGTATTTCAGGGCTATAATAAATATTATACAGGGCTGGGCAGGGTGGCTCACACCGATAATTCCAGCACTTTGGGAGGCTTCGGCAAGTGGATCGCTTGAGCCCAAGAATTGGAGACCAGCCTGGGCAATATGGTGAAACCCCATCTCTACAAAAAAACAAAAAACAAAAAAAATTAGCCAGGCATGGTGGTGTGCGCCTGTAGTCCCAGTTTCTCGGGATGTGTGAGGATCGCTTGAGCCCAGGAGGTTGAGGCTGCAGTGAGCTTTGATCATGCTACCACACTCCAGCCTGGGGAACAGAGCAAGACCCTATCTCAAAAAAATATGTATTAAGTAGCAACAATAACATTTTACCTCATTTTTCTCCACTGTTCATTTTGTTTGGAAATCTGTGTGGCAAAAATGTATGCCCTTAACCCTTAAAGTTATTGGCAGGGGAAGGGCGCATGGGATCTTTAGCGGTCCTTCATCCATGTGCCCAATGGGTATGGAGGAGTGCCCATGTTCAGGGCACTGGGGAGATCCATCCATCAACACAACCAAAATCTGCCCCCCGAGAGCTTACAGTTTAGCGGGCTGATGGTAACAACAGAGATAAATAAGTTGGTCATGGAGAATTTTAGAAAGTGTCCAGTGTCATGGTGCAACAGAAGAGGTGCAACGGGGGCCAGGCATGGTAACACGCCTCTAATCCCAGCACTCTGAGAGGCTGAGGTAGGCAGATCACCTGAGGTCAGGAGTTCGAGACCAGCCTGGCCAGCATGGTGAAACCCTGTCTCTACTAAAAATACAGAAATTAGCCAGGCATGATGGTGCACACCTGTAATCCCAGCTACTCAGAAAGCTGAAGCAGGAGAATCACTTGAACCCGGGAGGCAGAGGTTGCAGAGAGCCGAGATCGCACCACTGCACTCCAGCCTGGGCAACAGAGCGAGACTCTGTCTCAAAAAAAAAAAAAAGAAAAGAAAAGAAATGGTGCAGCAGGGGCAAAGGAAATGAGGGGAGGCAAGATGCTATTTTAAATAGGGGGTAAGGATAAGCCCCACTGAGAAGGTAATATCTGAGCAAAAGTTTGAAGGAGAGGAAGGACTTGGCCTTGAATACTTTTGGGGAAGAATGGTCTAGGCAGAGCAGCCCCGTGTGTCCATGGTTAGCAAGGAGGGCTGTGGGTTAGTGTGGAGTGACGGGTCCACAGCAGTGGAGGTGAGACCAGAGGGGGAACCAGAGGCCAGATCGCTGGAAGGAGGTTGGCTTTACTCCAGGTGGAATGGGGAGCCATTGCAGAGTTTTTAAACAGATCCCTCCAGAAGTTGTGTTAAGAATACCATGTAGGAGACGAAGGTTGAAGTGGGGAGACCCATCAGGAGATAGTTGCTGTGAGCCAGGTGAGAGCTGATGGTGTCTCAAACTGAGTGAGATGTACCTGGGATATGTTTTGAAGCAGAATCAATGAGATTTCCTGGTGGGTTGAGTGTTTCTCAGTTGGAAATAAAAGAGGAATCAAGGATGACTGTCAAGTTTTTTGGTTTGTGTGACTGGAGGGAAATAGCGGCTTTCAAGATGGGTTTGGCAATAAATGGAGCATGCTTTTGTTGGGGGTAGGGGTGGAGGTCAAGAGTTCAGCTTTGGACATGTTGAATTTAAGATAACTACTAGAATTATTTTTTTGTTTTGTTTTTGAGATGGAGTCTTGCTCTGTCACCCAGGATGGAGGGCAATGGTGTGATCTTGGCTCACTGCAACCTCCGCCTCGCAGGTTAAAGTGATTCTCCTGACTCAGTCTCCTGAGTAGCTGGGATCACAGGCACATGCCACCATGCCCGGCTAATTTTTGTATTTTTAGTAGAGACGGTTTCACCATGTTGGCCAGGCTGGTCTCGAACTCGTGACCTCGTGATCCGCCCATCTCGGCCTCCCAAAGTGCTGGGATTACAGGCATGAGCCACTGCACCCAGCTGATAGCTACTAAAATTCTAAGTGGAGGTATGAAGTAGGCAGTTTGGGGGAGAGAGGCTGGGTCTGGAGATGTACATGTGGAGCTGTTGGCAGATAAATGGTATTTAAAATCTGGGTGGGGTCACCTAGGAACGGACCCAGAGTTGACTGAGCAGTCACACCCCATTTCCCCATGAAGACTTCAGCCCAAGGCAACCACTAATCTATTTTCTGCCTTAATGTTGGACACTCCAATATTAAGGGATGAGTAAGAAGTAGTGGAGGGGGGACCCAGCAAAGGAGATGGGGAAGTCGCGAGCAGTAGGATAGGATGACTACCAAGGAGTGTGTGTCCTGGAAACCAAGTGAAAACAGTACAGCAAGTTGGGAGGGGGTGATTGCACCAGATGCTGCTGACACTGGGTCAGATAATTAGGAAACCAAGAATTGGCTATTGAAAGCTGGATGCAGGGGCGCTTGTCTACAATTCCAGCCACTCAGGAGACCGAGATGCAAGGATGGCATGAGCCCAGGAGTTCGAGGCTGCAGAGCACAATGATTGCTCCTGTGAATAGCTGCTGCACTCCAGTCTGGGCAACATAGCCAGACCAGACTCTGTCTCTTAAAGAAACAAAAATTGGCTATTGTATTTAGCCACGTGGGGGTCATGGGTGACCTTGACAAGAGCAGATTTGGTAGAAGCATGGAATGGATTTTTCCTAATATTCCTCCTTTTCAGAGGCAGACAATATTTAAATAAAACTGTATTTGGAGCACTCATCAGGCTTTAATATTGACGCTGCATCTTCTACTGTCACATACATGAAGAGGACCAGGACCACTGCATTACAGATGTGACTGTTTCTACCTTATATATGTGTATATACTTTATGTGTCTATATCAGCTTCTTTGAGATGTAATTTACATCTCATACAGTTCACCTATTTGAAGTATACAGTTCAGTGAATTAAATGGTTTTTAGTCTATTCAGTGTTGTGCAGCCATCACCATGATTAATTTTATTTCTATCACTGTTTCTTCAGCCCCAAAAGAAACCCTGTTCCCATTAGCAGTCACTCTTCCTTTTCCCCCAAAACCCTCAGTCCTAGGCAACCACTAGTCTACTTTCTGTCTCTCTATATTTGCCGATTCTGGACTCTTCATATACATGGAATCATACAATATGTGGTTTTTTTGTGACTAGCTTCTTTCACTTAATATAATGTTTTCAAGCTTCATCCAAGTTGTAGCATGTGGCAGTACTTCATTCCTTTTTAGGGCCAAATAATATTCCACTGTATGCACTAATATATACCATATTTTATTTACTCATTGATTAGTTGTTGGAAATTTAGGTTATTTCTACTTTTTAGCTATTAGGAATAATGCTGCTATGAACATTACATATTGTTGTATGGGTATATTTCTTCTGGGGTTATACTTAGGAATGGAATTAGATTGCAATAGCAGGATCTCAGCTCACTGCAACCTCCACCTCCAAGGTTCAAGTGATTCTCATGCCCCAGCCCCCCGAGTAGCTGGGATCACAGGCACTGTGCCTCCACACCTGGCTAATTTTTTTGTATTTTTAGTAGAGATGGAGTTTCATTATGTTGGCCATGCTAGGCCCGAACTCCTACCCTGAGGTGATCTGCCTGCCTTGGCCTCCCATGGTGCTGGGATTACAGGCGTGAGCCACCACCCCTGGCCTCCTTCCTCCCTCCCTCCCTCCCTTCCTTCCTTCCTTCCTTCCTTCCTTCCCTCCCTCCCTCCCTCCCTCCCTCCCTGCCTCCCTGCCTCCCTTTCTTTTTCTTTTTCTTTTTCTTTTTCCTTTTCTTTCTCTCTTTCTTCCCTCCTCTCCCATCCCCTCCTGTCTTCTCCTCTCTCTCCTACAGAGTTTCACTCTTGTCACCCAGGCTGGAGTGCAGTGGCACAATCTCGGCTCACTGCAACCTCCACCTCACTTGTTCTCATGCCTTAGCCTCTCAAGTAGCTGGGATTACAGGCACCTGTCACCAGGCCTGGATTTTTTTTTTTTTTTTTTTAAGTAGAGACAGGATTTCACCATTTTGGCCAGGCTGGTCTCAAACTCCTGACCTCAAGTCGCTTCAGCCTCCCAAAGTGCTGGGATTACAGGCATGAACCACCACACCTGGCCTTCTCCATTCTTTTTTTTTTTTTTTTTTTTTGAGATGGAGTTTTGCTCTTGTTGCCCAGGCTGGAGTGCAATGGCACAATCTCGACTTACTGCAACCTCCACCTCCTGAGTTCAAGCGATTCTCCTGCCTCAGCTTCCCGAGTGGCTGGGATTACAGGCATGCCCCACCACGCCCAGCTGCTTTTGTATTTTTAGTAGAGACGGGGTTTTTCCATGTTGGTCAGGCTGGTCTCGAACTTCTGACGTTGGGTTATCCACCTACCTTAGCCTCCCAGAGTGCTGGGATTACAGGCATGAGCCACCACGCCCAGCCCTTCATTCTTTTTTTTTTTTTTTTTTTTTAGACGGAGTCTCACTGTATCGCCCAGGCTGGAGTGCAGTGGCCGGATCTCAGCTCACTGCAAGCTCCGCCTCCCAGGTTTTTACGCCATTCTCCTGCCTCAGCCTCCCGAGTAGCCGGGACTACAGGCGCCCGCCACCTCGCCCGGCTAGTTTTTTGTACTTTTTTTAGTAGAGACGGGGTTTCACCGTGTTAGCCAGGATGGTCTCGAACTCCTGACCTCGTGATCCGCCCGTCTCGGCCTCCCAAAGTGCTGGGATTACAGGCTTGAGCCACCGCGCCCGGCCAGCCCTTCATTCTTAATAACATTCCCAAATGTTGTATAGATAAATACTGCCACAATTTCAGGACTAGAGGTTAAAAAACAAAACAAAACAAAACAAACAAACAAAAAACGGACAAAAGTTGAAAAGTAGAGTTGAGAGCACAAATTGTCCCCTTTTCTTTCCTAGGTCCTTAGGTTCTTAGACCTGTGTCAGCCATAATTACTGTTGAATGTGACTCCTGTGTATATGGCCATTTTTATTTTTTCTGTTCCTGGAGGTAATGCAGTAAGTCACCTCAAAAAGGGCAGAGAATGAGAGAGAGCATCTACCTGCATTGGCTCATTGAAAAGATTGGATTATTTCAGAATCCAGATCATTGTTTACTTTTAGCTGCATAAAAACATCCAAGTAGATTTTCTTGTAGCCTCTCCAAGATAAAGATGCCAGAAACGGCAGCCAAATACATTGACTTTGAGATTAAAAAAAAAAAAAAAAAAAAAAAAAGCTTGTAATTGCCTATCACTCCTTGGATTTACTTCTGGGGAGCACCAATTAAAAATCTCAAAACACGTGGCTTTTTCAGTAAAATTATATTAATATAGAGGAAGAGTTTTTATTAAATATGAGTGCACGTGTGTCTGTGTCTGTGTGTGTTTTAAACGTTTCCATAATGAGTTCCCAAGTGCTTTTTTGGCAGTGGTTATTAAAGCTTGTGTGTTTGCAATTTATTTGGCAAAATGCCTTTAGTGAAGAAAGGATATAGTGTTCTCTTGGTTCTTTGCCCAAAGTAATTTTGGAGAAGTCTGTGACTGTATTTAGTTCATGTCATTCACTGGAGACAAGTCATTGTAATTACATTTGATCACAATCAGTTTACAGTTGTTTTATCATGTTTTCATGCTGAATATCTACTCAGACATCATAGCAAAATTTAATGGCTACTGTTTTATTTGTACATAAAAAGATTTATAGCCCTTTTTTGCAGTACACATCGGGTTTCAATCATCACTGCTACAGAGTGAGAGGAAAGCTATGGATAAAGAACTATCAGAAATCCTTGACTACATAAAATTTTATTTCGGGTCACCTTGCCATAAAAGATATTGAATGTATTTTGTGGCTTTTCCTCCTGACATGCTAACCGTTGTAGAAGAGTTGCAATATTTGGAGGAAACCATATGAACTGTGGAACTTAATTCACTTAAGATGGTTTACATTGCACGTGTTTTCCACTGGAAATAGCCATGCCAGCATTATGAATGGCCCCTGGGTGATGCAGAGTAAAAGGCAACGGCGTTATCAATATTGTTGAGATTTAAAAGCAAGTTGTCTTCTTAACCATACGGCTGAACATTTTGTCATTGTTGTTTCAGAAGGTCTGCTCTAACATCTGCACTGTGGCAGAATTGTGTTACAGGGTGTTATTTACAGCTACCAAATGCTGGAGGCTCTCATGTATCAGACAGTCCCTGATTTGCTAATTGTGGAAGCCTTGATTCACCAGTGAATTTGGGTAAATTCACTAGTTATCTCCTACGTGTCACTTCTCACCATGCCTTATTTTTCCCAAAAGGTTGATTCCAAGCTCTGCTGAAATCTGCTCTTGGTCTATATGTTTGAGTCTACATTGTTGAAGAAGCTCCCTTTAGAAAAGTGTAATTAATGGGAAACTTTGACATCCAGCTGAGAAAATTAGTTTGCATCAAAAAAGGCAAGATAGAGGATTAAAGAAATTTTAGTCCTAATCTAATTAACACCAATTAAAAGATGCAGATGAATTTACACCAACAAATTGTTAATTATGCACCAATTTGCCTTTTTTCCTGCAACCAAACTGAAATCAGGAAAGTATTATCATCTCTTTTGTTTGAGGAGACTTACATTGTGGGTTTGTTACAATCATCTTTTATATAATTAAAGAAAAGGTAGGCAGAAAGAGCGTGAAATATTTCAGTCTCCTGATATTTTAATTTAGGTTAACTCTTTAAAAATGGAAAGTACAGGGGGAAAAAAGCAAACAAAAGAATTCCAGAAAGTACAGGATAATTCTGTTAGCATTTATTCACTGACTACATATTTATTGAGGACCTAGTATGTGCTGGACACTTATGCAACCATTGTTTTTCTCATGCAAAATATTTTAACTTGTTTGTATTTCTAATATATTGCTCATTAGAAAAATTGTATAGGCTGGGCGCGGTGGCTCACGCCTGTAATCCCAGCACTTTGGAAGGCTGAGGCGGGCGGATCATGTCAGGAGATGAGACCATCCTGGCTAACACAGTGAAACCCCGTCTCTACTAAAAATACAAAAAATTAGCTGGGCGCGGTGGCGGGCACCTGTAGTCCCAGCTACTCAGTAGGCTGAGGCAGGAGAATGGCGTGAACCCGGGAGGCGGAGCTTGCAGTGAGCCGAGATAGTGCCACTGCACTCCAGCCTGGGCAACAGAGCGAGACTCTGTCCAAAAAAAAAAAAAGAAAGAAAAAGAAAAATTGTATAAGCTAATTGTACCACAATTGTATAAGCTAATTAAATTCTGCCCTAGATACATATTTAAAAAGGAGAATCGAACTTTTGGGCCTCAAGAAATGCTCTTAATGTCCCAGAACTCCTCTTTAACGTGACCTTTTAGGGTATTCAGCATCCATGTTCCTCACTTGGGGAATCTGTGTTTCTGTTTCCCAGTGTAACTCAGATCTCCACTGTGCTGGGACTTTCTTTTTCCTTGTGAATCACCCTTACAGCTCCTCAGATGGTGATCTGAGTAATTATGTAGGGGGTGGTGAAGCACAGACCTGTTATAGCTGCAAATGACACATCTGTCCAAATGTCATGTAATGAGTAACCACATTCCACTTTATATAAGCCATATTTCTTCCCTTTCCAAAATGGGAAGGAGAGGGTGGGAGGGAAATGTCTGGTAGAAATGGGAAGAAAAGCATTTCTATGGATTCCTCTAGCCATTAATTACATAGAAAATACCACAGCTGCCCTCAGATTTCCAGGTGCACGTTATTAAACATCATTCAAAGAAAACGTTTGGCCAACTAGGTCCTGATGTGAGAAACAGCATCCTAAAGAGCCATGTATGTTACTGTCTAATGCATGTGCTTAGGCATTAAATAATATTAAATGACCATGTTATCTTCTTGGGGCAATAGTTAATATAAACATTTAGGATGCTCAGTTTGTACTTTTCAGTATTTGTGCTGGAAGCTTTTGCATTCACAACTTTGAAAACTGGCTAGTGTTTTCATGGGAAGTGTCGGTTTAAAGTTGGCCTACTAATTAATGGGGGAATTTCAATATGGCAGTGCCTATGACAGCAAATGAAAAGCATTCTTTATAAAACATCGTCTTCCTTCACACATTCATAGGATAATATCTGACACCCATTTTTAATTTCTAGAGCACCATTTGTACTTCTCTGTGGTCCTGCCTGCAGGTCTTCAATGATACGGTCCACCCTTCCATAAAAACTTACTCCAATTTTCCTAGATTCTACTTTCATTGTTTTGTGAATCAAGTTAGAAGGTGCATAACTTAGCCTGACAAAGTGACATTCATAAGGTTAGGATGGCAGAGTTGCCTAACTAATCTTCCCGTTGCAATGAAATAAAAGAATGATATCTAAGTTGACCAACCTTATAAAAGGTAATTTTACATGAGGCCTCCAAAAATAATGGACTAGGACTGGTCAGAGAAGAAAACAAACCTCTCATCCTCAATCCAAAACCCAGAGTTTGTCATCACCAGTCGAAAAGCTTGTTTGTTTTATACCTAAGTGAGACCTTGAGTTATCCAGTGTGCTTCCATCACAGAATGGCCCACCAGGGTACAAGGATTCTGAGTGTGTTCCCTGGTGGTGTTGCCCAATGTGCCTATGGAATACCTGTGCTCCATATTTAGCCCTCTTTCTGTGCGGTAGCAAAGACGTGGATGGCAGCTGAAACTAAGGGCCCAGTCTTTGGCCTTAGGACAGACCACTGGGTTTCTCCCACTGCCTGAAACCTTAGTAGCATTAGCATCAGACATGGACCCAATAAACAAACTGCCTAGTTGATAAGTGCCACATTTTTCATGATGTTTTACTGTGGCCTATCCATACACTCTTTCCTATCCCATGAAAGGAAGAAAAACATAATTTGAGTTGTCCTATAAATTGAAATATTTCCTTTGTGATTATTTTGGACCAGCACCATAATATCAGATGATTATGGGTGGAGTCTTTAGTCTATGAACAAGTCCTTAAAAGGAAGTAGTGCTGTAACTTACTGCATCTAAAGAAGCATCATCACTGACTGTAATGAGTGATTCTGGATTGGATCTTGAGCTAGAAAAAAAAAAATGGAGGTAAAGCACATTATTGGAATAATTTGTGATATTTAAACAAGGCCTGTAGAATAGATACTGGTATCATACCCATGTTACATTTTCTGATTGGGATAATTGCAATACAGTTGTGTAGGAGAGTGTCCTTGGTTTGGGGAACCATTTAAGAGTATAGGGGCACAATGAATATAACTTACAGATGGTTCAAGGAAAAAAATACAGGTGCATAATATATAAAAATAAATACATATCTGTATATATTATTATGCATATCTACCTATCTATATCTGTATCTATGCATATGGAGAGAGAGAGACCAAGATAGAGCAGTAATGATAAACAAATGTGGCAGAACGTTAACAGTGCTAACAGTTGGTGAGACTGGGTAAGGGGAATTCAGGAATTGGTTATTAGCTATCCTTGCTTTTTTTTTTTTTTTTGAGATGGAGTCTCCCCCTGTCGCCCAGGCTGGAGTTCTGTGGCACAATTTCGGCTCATTGCAATCTCCGCCTTCTGGGTTCAAGCGATTCTCCTGCCTCAGCCTCTCAAGTAGCTGGGATTACAGGTATGTGCCACAACGCCTGGCTACTTGTTGTATTTTTAGTAGAGACGGGGTTTCACCAGTTGGCCAGGCTGGTCTTAAATTCCTGACCTCGGAGATCGAGACCATCCTGGCTAACACGGTGAAACCCCGTCTCTACTAAAAAATACAAAAAACTAGCCGGGCGAGGTGGCGGGCGCCTGTAGTCCCAGCTACTCGGGAGGCTGAGGCAGGAGAAAGGCCGTGAACCCGGGAGGCGGAGCTTGCAGTGAGCTGAGATCCGGCCACTGCACTCCAGCCTGGGCGACAGAGCGAGACTCCGTCTCAAAAAAAAAAAAAAAAAAAAAAAAAAAAAAAAAAAAAAAAAAAATTCCTGACCTCAAGTGATCCACCTGTCTTGGCCCCACAAAGTGCCAGGATTACAAGCATGAGCCCCTATTCCCTGCCTTCTTGCATCTTTTCTGTCAGTTTCGGATTACAGTCATTCGTCACTTAACAATGAGAATACGTCTTGAGAAATGTATTCTTAGGCAATTTTATCATTGTGCTACCATCACAGAATGTATTTCCACAAACCTAGATGTTACAACCTACCGCACACCTAGGCTGTATGGTATGGCTTGTTGCCCCTTGGACATAAACCTGCACAACATGTAGCTACTGAATACTGTAGGCAATTGTAACACAGTGGTAAGAATTTCTTTTTTCTTTTTTTTGAGACAGAGTCTTGCTCTGTCGCCCAGGCTGGAGTGCTGTGGCCGGATCTCAGCTCACTGCAAGCTCCGCCTCCCGGGTTTACGCCATTCTCCTGCCTCAGCCTCCCGAGTAGCTGGGACTACAGGCGCCCGCCACCTCGCCCGGCTAGTTTTTTTTTGTATTTTTAGTAGAGACGGGGTTTCACCGTGTTAGCCAGGATGGTCTCGATCTCCTGACCTCGTGATCCGCGCGTCTCGGCCTCCCAAAGTGCTGGGATTACAGGCTTGAGCCACCGCGCCCGGCCCTAACTTTTTTTTTTTTTCTTTTGAGGCGGAGTCTCACTCTGTCACCCAGGCTGGAGTACCATGGCATGATCTCGGCTCACTGCAGTCTCAGCCTCCCGAGTTCAAGTGATTCTCCTGCCTCAGCCTCCTGAGTAGCCAGGACTACAGACACCTGCTACCACACCTGGCTAATTTTTTATTTTTAGTAGAGACAGGGTTTCGCCATGTTGGCCCGGCTGGTCTCAAACTCCTGACCTCAGGTGATTCACCCACCTCACCCTCCCAAAGTGCTGGGATTATAGGTGTGAGCCACCACACCTGGCCCAACTTTTTACTTTATAAACTATATATATAGTTTCACCATGTTGACCAGGCTGGTCTTGAACTCCTGACCTCATGATCTGCCCACCTCAGCCTCCCAAAGTGCTAGGATTACAGGCTTGAGCCATCGTGTCTGGCCTATAAATTTTATATATATTTTTAACGATGACTCTTGTAATAGCAGTAAGCTTAAAACACAAACACATTGTACAAAAATATTCCTTTATCTCTTATTCTATACGCGTTTTTATATTTTTAAATTTTATTTTTTATACTTTTTGAACTTTTTGTTAAAAACAAAAACACAAACACATATTAGCCTAGGCCTACACAGGATCAGGATCATCAATATTACTGTCTTCCACCTCTGCAGCTTGTCCCAGTGGAAGGTCTTTAGGGGCAGTAACACGCACAGAGCTGTCATCTCCTATGATAACAATGCCTTCTTCTGGAATGCCTCCCCAAGGACCCACCTGAGGCTGTTTTACAGTTAACTTTTTTTTAATAAGGAGGCATATAGTCTAAAATAAAGATAAAATGTAAAGCATAATACATATATAAACCAGTAACATTTATTATTATCAACTATTATGTAGTGTATGTGATTGTATGTGCTATATATATATTTATTTATTATATATACACATATATTTGTATGTAAATATGTGTGTGTGTGTGTGTGTGTGTATATATATATATTTTTTTTTTTTTTTGAGATGGAGTCTTGCTGTGTCGCCCAGGCTGGAGTGCAGTGGTGTGATCTCGGCTCACAGCAAGCTCCACCTCCCAGGTTCACGCCATTCTCCTGCCTCAGCCTCCTGAGTAGCTGGGACTACAGGCGCAGGCCACCGTGCCCAGCTAATTTTTTTTTTTTTTTTTTTTTTTTTTTTGTATTTTTAGTAGAGACGAGATTTTACCGTGTTGACCAGGCTGGTCTTGAACTCCTGACCTTATGCTCTGCCCGCCTCAGCCTCCCAAAGTGCTGGGATTACAGACGCGAGCCACCGGTCCCAGCATGATTTTGTTTTGTTTTGTTTTGTTTTGAGACAGAGTCTCTTTCTGTTGCCTAGGCTGGAGGGCAGTGTTGCGATCTGCAACCTCTCTCTCCCAGGTTTGAGCAATTCTCGAGCCTCAGCCTCCCAAATAGCTGGGATTACAGGTGCATGCCACCACACCCAGCTTATTTTTGTATTTTTAGCTGCTGTGCCCGGCCCAGTATAATCTTATGGGAGCACTGTGGTATATTTGGTCTGTTGTTGACCTCAAAGTTATGTGGCACATGACTGTATCTAAAAACAAAACAAAACAAAAATTAAAATAGAAAAGCTGGATTCCCACCAAATGAATGAACCTTCTTACTCATGATTCTGGAAGGAAGGCAGGTTCTACTAAGGCAAAGTTCTTAGGCTACTACCACTTCCTCACCCCTAGAGGATCAGCCTTCTTAACCCAGCCAGTCACAAGGGATTCCGAGGATGAATGTTCACCAGGGCAGGTTGGTTATGTTCAACAGCTTCATGTATTTCTGCAAAATCTACCAGTCTGATGATGTAGTGAACGTAATGATTCCCCTGTGAAATAATAAATAACAAGATGAAATGTCCCAGACCCATTTATTTCCCACTCCTACCACCCCCTAAGACTGAGCCATAGGTTGAAGTGAACACTTGAACCGAAGGTCACTGTATTGTATGTTCCTGTTCAGACAGGACTTCACAAAGACTTTCTTTTATAAAGAAAACAACCAGCCAATAAAACAGCATTAGAGTACATTATATATGTGACCAATCATTTTATAAAATCTGATGTAAGCCTTCAGGCGTAATTGGAGTTCTTAGCAAAATACTTTGGTTTTTAGTATTTCTATGACCCTCTAAGGGGGGCTTAGCAATTACTCTTAAATTTTCAAAGTGGTGCATGGAGTTTTAGCTGTGTGACTTCCATTAAAGTCCATAGGAGTCTTGTTGCTAAAACATCACACAACTCACGAAAATGTGGTCCTTCTTGTGAAATTGTTAGAAGTAATGGGTATGGAAGTATAGCGCAGCATTTCTGGTACATTTACAAGCTTTCCGTACTTGTTTCAAACTTTACACTTTTATGAAAACTCAACAATTCTACAAAAATTGAAGGAGGGGAAAAGCCTATTGTGTGTATTCCAAAAGTGAAGGGTGGAAAAAAATACAGTAGAACTAATAAAAAATTAAAATAATTTTTCAAGAAAATACAATGTTTAAACATATTTATAATCTTTATTTCAGAAGTAATATATCCGCTCCCGGATTTTTAAAGTAAGCTTAAAATCTAAGTTAAAACAAACTTGAATGACAAAGTTTCACTATAATCACATACAATGATTTTGGGTTTCAGCAACCTCCTCTACTGAAACCGATATAATTTAAGCATCATCTGAGCAAAACTTCACTCCTTTAGATGGTGGTGGTGTGAGGGGTTTATTCCCAGTGGATAAGAGGATGGCCTTAGGGTTTGCTGACTCCTTCTCTGTCAAGAACCTCTTAGAGGCCAGGCATGGTGGCTCACGCCTGTAATCCTAGCACTTTGGGAGGCCGAGGTGGGCGGATCACTTGAGGTCAGGAGTTCGAGACCAGCCTGGCCAACAGGGTGAAACCCCACTTCTACTAAAAATACAAAAATTAGCTGGGTTTGGTGGTGTGCGCCTGTAATCCCTGTTACTTGGGTGGCTGAGGAACCAGAATCGCTTGAACCTGGGAGGCGGAGGTTGAAGTGAGCGGAGATGGAGCCATTGCACTCCAGCCTGGGTGACAGAACAAGACCCTGTTTCAAAAAAAGATAAAGACTCTTGTAGACGTTTTTCTCCTGCATCCCTGTGACAAGAGTGCTGTGATTCCTGCTATACAGTCAAACAGATTCAGAGCCCACCTTTGACTCCAGGACCAAATTTCCCCCTTTATTCTCTTTTGTGCTATGCTGGAAAAGACAGTGTGGCAGTTCTCAGGAATTTGTGTGGAGCTGTTTCAGGGACACTCTGAGCTAAGAAAAGGGTGAGAGCCCTGGGAGGAGACCTTCTTTCAATCCAGGCTACCTGCTCTGAGTTCTTCCAGAGCATATATAGCTGCTCCATTCCAAACTGTGCTCCCAGATTACATAGGCCTGACTCGCTGGAGCCGGCAGCTCCTAGTGCTCAGCTCACGGGCTCAGCCCAGCATCAGCACCACCTCCCCTCTGAGCATCTGGTGGCCTTGCTGGTAACACAGTGACGTAGCCATTTCCTCCTAGAGGAGAAACATCTTTGGAGTTCTGTTTCCACAGTCCTTTGGGGGACACTCTAGGCCAGGAGCTGGCCTCAGACATAGAAGTATTTGTTGAGAGAGAGAGAGAGAGAGAGAGAGACTGACTCTGTGACTGCTTTTTGAGTTAATTGTTGTTGGCTCAGTTTCAGTGGTGCAATGTTTTGCTGTGGATTCATTTACTAAGCAGTACTAAAGTGTCATTTATATGCATTATTGAATCTTGGGATGATTCTGTAAGCATTACTTTCTCCTGAAATCTCCACTTCTGTCTGGATAGTGGATTTTAGGATAGGTTTTTAAAATGGAAAACTTGACGACAATCAAATTTTCAACATAGCATTGAACGAATAGCATCAGTTGGGGATGAGCTATGCCACCAATTTAAAGTGTCCCAGCTGGGGTCAGAATTAGGAACTGTCTAAATAGGGAATTTCAGAAGGTCAGGGAAGGATATCAAGGCAAATGGGAGGAAATAAGCCATTGTTCCTTTAGAAAGCTTAGTAACCTCGATAATGAGAGGCTATGAAATAGTTCTTTTTATAACTGTAACTTCTTAACTTCCCAGCCCTAATAGCTCCAAGGGTCACTTGCAGAGAGCCCTGGGGCTACACCTGCCTTGCATAGATTAGGGCCCGCTGCAGCTGTCTTCATTTGCAAGACTAAGGTGTAGCTCCAAGAGGCTGTGGGTCTCAGCATGGAGCACTCCTTCCTCCTCAATCTCAATAGGCTGGTGTTGCGGATTAAGATGGCCTTTGCAAGCCAGGCTCAGAAATTGCAAGATGAGGCAGGTAACGATTTCCTGGGTTTTATGTATCAGACCTTATGAGGTATGAAGCGGGAAACCTTTTATATGCCTGTCTTGAATTAGCCATACCTTTTACAGTCAACTCTGCTGAAGAGCAGCTGCCTGAACTATCTAGCGTACCCATGGGCCAGGCATGCCTTTGGCACACACAC
The DNA here is from genome assembly GCF_047675955.1 of Chlorocebus sabaeus. Taxonomy (NCBI): domain Eukaryota; kingdom Metazoa; phylum Chordata; class Mammalia; order Primates; family Cercopithecidae; genus Chlorocebus; species Chlorocebus sabaeus. Next base: position 81,669,608 of record NC_132906.1, read on the forward strand.
ACAGGTTTGTAAAGAGCTTGTGAATCTATAGGATGATCTCTTGGTGAGGACAGAAGGGACCCATAGCTAGTCAGCATCGGACTGAGGGCTGGATCCGCTTTTTCCTGTAATGTGCATTTGTTTCACAGAAAATACAATTAAGATAATTCTTGTGTGTTCTCTACAGGAAGGAAGTAGTATACTGCTTGTGAATGGTAGGCTAAATGAGGGAACCATTAAGGGTTTTTAATAGACTTTTGAACCAAAAGACATAAGGGACTATACTTACGTTGCCTTAATTGAGAAATGTTTTGCCGTGTGAGAAGACTTAATCAAATCTTCATTACATACCTGGTCAGGGACCAGGCTGAATGTTTCTTTAAGCAATTGGATAAAATGCACATTGAAGACTTGTTAGTTATGTGAGAATATGTCTGACATGCTTATCATCTCTCCTGCGGGTGCCTGAGTATCAGATACTTGGTTTACTGTGTTGGGTTGAGTGCTTCTGTTCTCATTTCTAATGAACTTTACCACCAGACTACTTGATCATGACTAAGCCCAGGAACAATGCAAATGGAATTGCCCCCTGATGGGGAGGAATGGGCCCAGATGGCCCTTAAAAGGTGATAATTAGGAAATATAGCATATCTGAGTAGCTAGAAAGAGAGAAACTTGTTAAAGACAGTCAATCTGTTTGAAGCAATGGTCTTTCCCTTAATTATATGCATTTTCATTTAGAGTTGCTTTAAAGTAAAATTTTCCCAGGAAAAATTTTTATTAGTAGTGAAAACCTAGAAACCACACACATTTTTTTGCTACTCTGTTTCAGATTATTGAAAATTCCTTCCTTCATACATTTTTTTGGTTTCCAGATCTGTGTAACAGACTTGCTGTGTGTGTTTTAGGGGGCCGTTTTAGGTTATTTTAGCTCTTATGCTAAAACAGTGGGGGAGTGATTAAATGTGAGAAAAATATTAGTATATATTTGTAAACTGAGCTTTTAAAATTAAAATAGTTGCAGGATATTACAGTCTGTGATTTCATATACTTTGTAAGATTGCCTTAAATGTATTGCCTTCTTGGCCAGCGTAATGCCAGATTTTTCTCCAATATGTCATTAAAATAATTTTACATATAACAAGTTGAACTTTTTAAAGATTTATATTTTAATCTGAATTAGCATATTTACTAATTATATTACTTATTTGGCTTTTCTTTAGTCCAATTCTTTTTTTTTTTTAGTGTACAAACTTGGCATTACTCTTTAAGAATAGCAAGTGAACTGGAAATGAGAAGGTGGTGACATGAAGAAAGAGAGAAGAAATACGTTCCTTCCATCTCTTCCAGCTCCTGCGTGGAACGGAGGATCTGACAGTGGCTGTTCCTGGGAATTAAAGCCAGCGCAAAAGCTAAAGTGGCCAAAAGACAACTTCTTCCTTATTTGTGAAGTCAGAAAGTAAAATTACATTGAAGGAAGTGCTAAGCTACATTATTCTGAATATTTTGGCAGTCATATCATATTTGGGCAGATGAGTTGCTTTCCTGAAATTACTCAGCACCATCATTCATCCTGACAAAAGTCAGTGGTACAGATGCACCTTTGGGACTGAGGCCAAGGTGAAACCTGCATTTTCCAGGTCTGCCCCCTCAGGTTTCGAAGGACTTTCCATAAAATTGTCCTCACACCCCAAGCATCACCCCTCCTGTCCTTAGTAAGTACACTCTGACTGGAATCTGGGGTCCCAGCACCTTCATATAAATTCATCAAGTATCTTATCCACTCAAAAATCTCTTATAGAATCTTTGACATTTTAAGCCTCATTACTGCAAAGCGGATATAGTTCCTTCTCAGCTTCAGGATTCCAGAAGCATACATACCAGGTCAGAATGGAGAGGTGTCACACTTTCCTTCAGCAAGCTTCAGGGCAGACAGGATTTAGGGTGGGCTGCATAGATACCAGTTGCAGGATGTTTTGAACTATATTCTTGCAATCACTGACAGGTCGTCCCAAAGAAAATAATCTGGCTTTAACTTCTCGTTATCGGTGAAAAGCAAAAATTACTTAGCGCAGGCATGCTTAAAGGAAGAAAAAGGCAAGAGAAAAGTGAGAGGTAAAAATTACTACCATTTTAATTTCATGATTCTCAGCAATGAAGGAGCATGATTGAAATCCCATGTGCCCAATCGTCTCTGTAAATGAGAGTATGGTTTTTGAAGACTGTATTCAATTGTTTCAACTTGAGCAATTGCAAGTAAGACCTCGGACTGTGTTTTACCAGTTACTGTCATTTACTATTACTTTCTAAATGTGACCTGACTTGAAACCTTTATAGATGCAATTTTTATCCATCACAGAACATGCTCTAAAGAGAAGAGCAGCTTCAACTTTTTCAAGTTTTTTTTTTTTTAAATAAAGGATTTAACTTTGACCAACGCCAACTTGCATCTTGTTAAGGTAACTAATAACTGATTGCTATGACAGTATTTAGAATTTTGTTTAACAGCAGCTGTAAAAAACCAAGTTGAAATAGCCCAGGAGATGGATGGCGATTAACTCTGCATTCTTTTTAGACTTTTATTAATTAGCTCTCTAGACTCAAATAGGTTACATCCTCTGAGCAGTAAATTGCATGCCATTTGCAAGCTCTGTGGATGAAATTTGCATGTGGCCTAAATGCTATCCACATTGTTGTGTTAAGTAGCATTTTATCTCTCTGGACTGGTCCCCTGCCTCCTCCCCCAGCCCCAGTGGAAAGTTTTATCCACTCTTCTTGCGGGAAGGGAAGGTTGCGTGCAGTTTGGTCATTTGGCGCCATCTTCTTTTTTATTGTTAAATCCACTAAAGCCAGTCATGCCTGGCAGTACTGGGCCGGCTCCTTCCGGGGTTCTGGTCGGCGAAGCTTTCAGAGTTCTTTGCTGATTATTTACTATAAATGTTTTCAGCTTCTGTCTTTAAGATCTGATTAAAAGAAACCTTAAAAAAAGAAGGTAGATTTTGGTTATGTTTTTCTCTCTTCCCTGTGTCCCCCAACCCCAGTCACCAACTTCCCCCATCCCCAGCAACATGGGCATTTTGTGTATTTGTTTAAAAGTATTTTAGGAAGCACCGTAATACTGCACAGCTTGGAGGTTAAGATAGAATTGGATGCTTCCCTCACCATCAGTTGATGGAATCATCAGTGTTCCGGTTCTATTTATCTTCACGATTTGAGAATGTTTCTGAACAGCTGCCCTTCCGAGGATGCTGGTATTTAGACAGACCTTCCTGTCATTTATCTGACTCACAGGCACAACTCTTTTGAAAGAATTAATATCAAACTTACATATGAAAATCTACCATGTAGAAATGGATTCTTTTCAATACCTACTTTTCAATTCAACCAGGAGATCCCATCTATTTTTAAAAATCATTAATCACATACTTCTGACATTTTCCCTTTCAGTTTCCTCAGGGGGAAAGAGTTATTTGAATAACAAACAAACAAACAAAAACCCCTCATCGCAAATAGCTGTCAGCCTCCTATGTGAACAAAAGCGCTCTCTCACACGGAGACCTACCGTGTTTTGTTTAGTTAGAGGCAGCAGGGTGGTAGGGACACTATGCAGAAAGGCTTGGGTTAATGAGCACTTTCTGGATTGAGTGTCTCTCCTGATTAACTCTTGGATTACTTGCTTTGAGTTGCTAACCCTCTGTCACTGCCCACTCAAGAATTTCCCACATGGTAGCCTCCTCCATAGATGCCCCTCCCTAGATGCACTGATGGTAGACAGCATAAAAATGTGTAAGCACTGTGGCTTTCCAATGAACTGAAAGCAAAAAGCTTAAGCATTACTTTTTATTTCCTTGATCTAAAGAACATGTTTTGGGCATATTTTCTTAATGAAGATCTAAGTTGATCTAGAGTTATAAATAAATTCTATAAATAAATTAGTTACGAACTAATTTTTAGACACAAGTCTTTTGTTCAAACTGACTCTTACATAGAGACTCTAAAAATCTGGGGGGGGGGAAGGGACAGTTGGGGATCAAATTCACTCCCCCTTACCTCTCTCTTGGTGCTCCCCAAAGGATCTTCAGGGACCGAAGTTTAAAAACCATTTTGTATAACGAAATGGGACCCAAAAGATATTCTTTTTAGTGACTTTGTGTTAGATTGAGCCATATGAAATTGCCGCTATATGACCCATTTTAACCTAAAAAACAAAAAAAAAAAAACAGAACCAGAATATTTTTAGTGTAATCACTGTACCTGATAAGAAAATGGAGAAATGAGAAAGCTAGAAATTTAGACTATATGCTCCCCATAAGCAAATAGTGACTTCCTCCCTTCTTCCACAGTCACCTGGCAAGTCCCTTCTGTGTACTGCTGGTTCTAGAGATACAGAGAAAAAAGGCATAGTCACTGCCTCCAAATCGTTCACAGTGCAAAGGACAAATAAATACAGAGGGACCCATGGCATGATGGAACAGCCCAGGGTGGTAGGAACACAGAGCGAGGGTTTCTAGGATCCTGAAAGCCATGTTGCACGAAGCTCTGAGTCCCTGAGTTTTCAGACTGCTCTTTCTGTGGATTGTGCCTAAGTAATAACAGTTTCAGAACATAGAAACTCAGTGTCCATCCTTCATAGCCAGGATGGATATGATAGTCTGGAAGTCAACAGTAAACCCAGTGACTTGCTTTCTTCGCTTATTCTTTCATTTTAAGAAAGTGCTTAGAATCCACAAGTTGTGCTTAATGCCAGCAGCGGCATTATGTGTGCCAGCCCTGCCCTTAGGCACAGTTACTCTCCACACTAACCTCCCGTTGCATTTAAAAATCATCACTTTATTGAGACATAGTCCAACTCTCATGAAGTTCACATTTTTAAAGGACACACCTCAGTGGTTTTCAGTCTGTTCACAAAGTTGTACAATGATCATCACTATCTAATTCCAGAACATTTTCCTTACCCTAAAAGCAACCCCATACCCACTGGGATTCACTCCCTATGCACCCCTCTTCCTTTCTCCTGACAACCACTAATCTACTTTTTGAATCTATAGATTTGTCTGTTTGGGACATTTCCTATAAATGGTACTATATAAATATGCCCTTTTATCTCTGGCTTCCTTCACTCTGCATAATGTTTTCAAGGTTTGTCCATGTTGTACCGTGTATTAGTACTTCATTCGTTTTTCTGGCCCAGTAGTGTTCAATTGTAGGAATATACCCCATTATCCATTCCAATGATGGATATTTTTGGGGGGATATCCACTTTTTGGCCATTATAATTCCACTATGAACATTTGTGTACAAGTTTTTGGTTGGACACACATTTTCATTTTTGTTGGGTATATATCTAGGAATGGAATTGCTGGGTCTTATGGCAACTCTATGTTTAACATTTTGAGGAACTGGGATGTATAGTGTTTTGTGCCTATGTTATGGAACTAATTATGAAGCATCTTATATTCATTATCATTAGATCTGTCTCCTCTATTAGGTTTTAAGTTTCTTGAGATAGGGATTATCCTTCTTCATCTTTGTATCCACCACAGTCCAGCACTCACAAAAGCACGAAGTAGGTTCTTAGGAAACTGTTGAGAATAAAACTGACCAGTGCAGCATCCTCCTGCCCTTAAAGTCACCAGCACACCTGGGAACACAGGCTTTCTCTTTCTCTCTTCCCTATAGCAAGTGACAGCTTATCAGGAATGGAGGCAGCTCGGTATTATCCATCAAGCCTTCCAACTGGGTGCACACCCTCCTTATCTGCTGTGGGGCCTTCACCAGCATCCTGGGATTTCCTCAGGCTGCCTCATCCCCACAGCAGCAGTGATGTGACCCACTCTGGTTTATGCAGATACATTAAGAGAGATTATTTTAAGTACCACTGAAAGCCAAGCACAGGCAGGGCTAGTGGAAACCCCAGTATTTGGGGGCACACTCCCTGTTTGACATGGTTCAGTAATGACTCATACATCTACTTTAAGGGGGATTTGGACACGGAGGCACTAAGATACCTATCCAGGCTTTGACTTGGGAGCATTGTGCAGGAGGTTTAAGAAAGATTATTTTAAGACTATCTCAGAAGGCTGGAGCAGCATCTTTCTGATTTATTCTGCTACCTTTCTCTCGGAGCCTGTGATTTCTAACATGTATTTCAGGTTGGATGTAAGAGACAGAGCTGGCCCCTACTGAATTGGCCACCTTTGAAGTTACAGTACTGAGGAGGGGAGGGACAGATGGAACAAAAGTCTTAATTGCCCAAATTTGCAATAGGTTCCCAGCAGCAGCCGGCACAAAAGAAATGTTAATGCAATAAACTGTAAATGGAAGGAAGCGAAGCAGGATTTATGGCTGGCGCAAACCTCCATCAAGGCACTAGAACCTCTTTCCTTCATCTATGAGGCATTTCAGTGGTCACAGTAGAATTGGGCTCATTTGAAAATCAGTGGCTGCTCTGCGTCCTCCCTCCGTTGTGTGTCCTGCACCCGCTACACAAACCAATTCCTGTAAAAACCTGGGGAATCTGATGGAACAATTGGAGGAAAACGTCAGTCATTGAGGGTCGAGCCTGTAAACCTGGCAGAACCCAGAGCGCGCACACATTGGCTGTGCACATGTGTGTGCTACAGCTGTAACCAAAGCACGCATTTTCCTTCCCCAAGTCTGTGTTGGGGACCTCCGCAGACACAGCAGATGGCCAGAGTGTTTCCGTGTTTCAGCCTCGAAGTGAGAGGGCAGCATGTCATTCACCAGTCAGGCACTTACCCATCCATCAGGGCCACCGCTATAAATGGCTGTTTTTTACATTTGGTTCCAGCAGGTTCCATCTCCATTCCAGCTCACACATACCTTTACCTGTGTTGTAACATGTGGGGTGCTCCTTGTCTCCTTGTCCAGACTGCTGGCCCGCTTGCTTCGTTAATTAGCCGAGGAGCACGTCTAAATGGAAAATTGCTTTCTGAGAGCTGTGTGTCCTGGCTCCATGCTGTGAGGGGCTCCCTGTAATTAAACACGTTTTAAGAGTTGCTCTCTTGCGCATGTGCCCTGGACATCAGTGCTTTCCCCACTGGCTGGGTAGTTCTGTTTCAGACCTTAGACCTAAATAATAACAACAGTTACAAGGAAACTTGCATATCAGTTGATTAAGTGGGGGGAATTTTTTTTTCCTTTTGGAAGTTGGGGGAAAGAACTCCTCAGTGGGAAAGTGATTTTTCTGCCCTGTAGGGATAGGAAAGTGGTTAACCATCGTGGGGGCCTCAACAGACCTCAGCATGTTCGCGAAGTCCTTGGCCTCAGGTTCCTCATCCATCCCACCGCGAGAGCGGTATGGCTTGGGTAGGCCATGAATCCCCTCATTGGGCTCCATTCCAGAATTCTAACTTTAAAAATAAAGTATCTATATTTAAAAGTTCCTGCTACCATTTCAAAGAAGCTTCCCAAGAAGCTCTTCAGAGCTGGGTCCTGGAGGAACCTGTCACTGGGTCCCTTTCTGCTGGGGGATTGGTTCCTTTTATAAGTAGGAAAATATTTCTCCATACCCCTTACAGAGTTCATGGCTGACACCCCTATAACAAAAGACAGGTTAACAAGAGCAAAGCACACAAATGTATTTAATACAAGTTTTATGTAACACAGGAGCCTTCTGAAATGAAGCCTCAAAGACCCAGGGAAAACCGTGTTTTTATGGACAGTCATGCAGAAATATGATGAAAGACCAAAAGGGTTTGATCTAATGTAATAAACTTAGCAAGGCCTGTTTTTTCAGATTCTTCTTGGTGTTCCTGTGTGACGTTTTTTTTTTTTTTTGACACGGAGTCTCCCTCTGTCACTCAGGCTGGAGTGCAGTGGTGTGATCTAGGCTCACTGCAATCTCTGCCTCCCGAGTTCAAGAGATTCTCTTGCCTCAGCCTCCCAAGTAGCTGGGATTACAAGCACATGCCACCACGCCCGGCTAATTTTTGTATTTTCAGTAGAGAGGGGGTTTCACCATGTTGGCCAGGCTGGTCTCGAACTCTTGACCTCAGATGATCCCCCGCCTTGGCCTCCCAAAGTGCTGGGATTACAGGAATGAGCTACCGTCCCTGGCGTGACATTTCTTTTCTCTGGGTACGGGGCAGGACACCTGTTACATGAGGGTCTTCAGGAGAGGAGGGAGAAGGTCCGAGGGTGACCTTCCTGCTTCTGCAGTTTTCTGGATTTCTTTCAGTTTATAGTACTCAGTAGGACAAGGTGTGTATTTGGGGATATCGTGTTCTGAGCCCCAACAGTAACAAAGAACAAAGAAAGCCTTTACACAGTTTTTGCTGAGACTCACACATTGGAATTTATAGTGATGGACCTTAAGTCGGAGTGGCCACTAAAGAAAGTTTGACTTTCCATGTAGAATAGCAGGCTCTCCTTTGGCAAGTCTTTTCCAGACAAGGTTCTATAATTTTTTGCTAATAAATGTGTGGACAAAGTTATGGGATGTATAGAAGTCTGACGCCAAAACCATGTCAGAGTTTTTTTTTTTTTTTTTTTCCAACCAAGTCTTACTCTGTTGCCTAGGCTGGAGTGCAGTGGCACGATCATGGCTCACTACAGCCTCAACCTTCCAGGCCCAAGAGATCCTCCCACCTCAGCCTCCTGAATAGCTGGGACCATAGGCATGTGCCACCACACCCAGCTAATTTTTAGGGTTTTTTTTTGTAGAGACAGGGTCTCCCTGTGTTACCTAGGCTGGTCTCAAACTCCTGGGCTCCAGCAATTCTTCCAAAGTGCAGGGGTTATAGACATGAGCCACTGCACATGGTCCTGAAACAAAGATTGTTAGTAAAAGTTATTGAAATTTAAATCTACGATTCAAGTCTCAACACATAAGACACATGGCACATGGTAAAAAGTTGATTTGATTACATCCTAGGAGGCCTAGACTTGGGAAAGAAGGGAAAAAAAGTATGAGGCTGGGCATGGTAGCTTGTGCCTATAATCTCAGCACTTTGGGAGGCTAAGGCAGGCGGATTGCTTGAGGCCAGGAGTTAAAGACCAGCCTGGGCAACATAGCAAGACCCCATCTCTACCAAAACAAAACAACAGCAACAACAAAAAAACCCACACAAATTAAATTTAAAAAGAAAAAGATGAAAGATGAGAAGATAAGGAAGTATCTGTAGACAGCTTAAGTCTATTTTTTTCTACAAATGTACAGTTGTATATTGTAACATACTGCCTCTTTTGACCTTGTCTTCTCTGTTTCAACAAAGCTTATCTTTTTCTATGTATTTCTGCTGCTACTACTTTTCCAAACCACAGCCATTGTCCTGTAATGCCCTTATGCATTTGGCCAAGCCCTCTTAGCTTCTGTATTATTTTGGGGTCTTAGTTGATGTTTGGGGTGTGCGACATTACAAAACACATGGGATGTAGATTTGGATTGGGAGAGCCCCTGAATTGCAGCACTCTGCTTTCCTCATCTGTAAAATGGGTATAATCTTGGAAGGGTCATTGTAAAGTGGTTTGCAGAAAGTGGGGTAACTGTTATTTGCGACAATCCTCCTGTAGTTTTATCTGCAAATGTCACTAGCTTTTGATTTACTCACTCTCACTTGTGTCTTCTTTCGTGCTGATGTTGGCTCTGCTTTATCCCACAGGCTTTTATTTTTTTATTTTACTTTTTTTGAGACAGGGTCTTTCTCTCTCTGTCACCCAGGCTGGAGTGCAGTGGCGTGATCTTGGCTCACTGTAACCTCTGCACCTCTGCCTCCCAGGTTCAAGCGATTCTCCCCACTCGGCCTACTGAGTAGCTGGCCAGGCTGAGTGATCCTCCCGCCTTGGCTTCCAAAGTGCTGGGATTACAGGCATGAGCCCCCGTGGCCAGCCTTTTTTTTTTTTTTTTTTTTTTTTTTTGAGACAGGGTCTCACTCTGTTGTGCAGTGGCTTGATCTTGGTGCACTGCAACCTCTGCCTCCTGGGTTCAAGCAGACCTTGTGTCCCAGCCTCTCAAGTAGCTGGGAGTACAGGCCCCTGCCACCATACCCAGCTAATTTTTGTATTTTTTGGTAGAGATGGGGTTTCACCATGTTGGCCAGGCTGGTCTCAAGCTCCTGACCTCAAGTGATTCACCTACCTCAGCCTCCTAAAGTGCTGGGATTACAGGCGTGAACCACCCCACCCGGCCTGTCCACAGGCTTTTAAAGCACCAGGGCAGCAGGGCACTGGGTCAACAGGTATATTTGGGAGTGTGCATTTGGTTTCATGTGTAATAGGAAAGAGATTAATTAAGGTCGTTACTGTGGCCTAATACTAAATCTCAGGAAGCCTCACAGGACACATGAAACAAATCTTTACAACACATATATGTTTTCATGCTTCTGAACGTTTTGAAGACGTTTTGCCACGCTGGGATTTTTTTTTTTGTTTGTTTATTTGTTTTGTTTTTGCTTTTGTTTGAGATGCCGTCTTATTCTGTCTCTCAGGCTGGAGTGCAGAGTGCAGTGGCGCGATCTTGACTCACTGCAACCTCCACCTCCCAGGTTCAAGCAGTTCTCCTACCTCAGCCTCCCGAATAGTGCCCGGCTCCTGTTTTTTTTGTTATTTTTTTTTTAATTGTTAAATCAGAAGGGCTCAGTATTGCTGTGCCTTGATGGAGTTTCTAGTTGAGGGATCAGTGTCATTTCTGGGTCCCCATCAGAATTACGTTCAAGCTATAAGTAGTTTTGCAAAGTCATAGGTTAAATGCTTTGGGAATAAAATGTCATTTGACGTGACAGAAATGAACCCTTAGAGGCCCACATTTCCACTGGGACTTGCTCTCACTTCCAGTTCTCGTGTTAAGTAATTTTATTAACTGAGGCAAGGAGGGGCATGCGGTGACAAGCGAAATATTTTTTGCTAACATTTTAATCCCAATCACAAAATTTATTGTGTGTGGCTTTATACGCATTTGTAGCTATAAAGCCCTGGAAGACGATGAAAGTAAAAATTAGAATGTGTTGTTTTTCTGCCCAGGTGTTATTTAAAGCATTGTATGAATTGTCAAAAAGATTAATTGTTGTTGCTTGCAGCTAAACAGATGATAAATTTTAAAATTATATTATTACTGTGTGTCAGCATAAAAGCTCTGTGTCCCAAGTGTGTCACCTTTTTCTGTTGCTGTTGACAAGGTTCACATTTTATAGCACACCGCCAGAAGGTGTTGACATATATTCAGATTACTGATTAAATGTTTTTAAAACGTGCCACTCAGAAACTAACCCTGATGTTCTATCAAAGAGTCATTTTTCAGAGTAAGATTTTTTTTTTCCTTCATCATTAACATGGAGGAAATGTTAAACACTGACATTTTTAAAAATGAACCTAGGACTGGCGCAGTGGCTCATGCCTGTAATCCCAGCATCTTGGGAGGTTGAGGTGGATGGATCACCTGAGGTCGGGAGTTCAAGACCAGCCTGACCAACATGGAGAAACCCTGTCTCTACAAAAAAATACAAAATTAGCTGGGTGTGGTGGCGCCTGTAATCCCAGCTACTCCAGAGGCTGAGGTAGGAGAATCACTTGAAGCTGGGAGGTGGAGGTTGTGGTAAACTGAGATCGTGCCATTGCACTCCAGCCTGGGCAACAAGAGTGAAACTCCAGTCTCTAGATAGATAGATAGATACATACATACATACATATATACATACATACATACCTGGCTGGGCATGGTGACTCACGCCTGTAATCCCAGCACTTTGGGAGGCCAAGGCCAAGGCAGGCAGATCACGAGGTCAGGAGTTTGAAACCAGTCTGGCCAATATGGCGAAACCCCGCCTTTATGAAAAATACAAAAAATTAGGCAGGTGTGGTGGCACATGCCTGTAATCCCAGCTACTCAGAAGGCTGAGGCAGGAAAATTGCTTGAACCTGGGAGGCGGGGGTTGCAGTGAGCCAAGATCGTGCCACTGTACTACAGCCTAGGTGACAGACCGAGACTCCGTCTCAAAAAAATAATAAAAAATAAATAAACCTAATGTTATTGCGCCTTCCCATTTCAAATTGCAGCCAGCAAAGAAAACAGGCATTAGAATTCCCATTTCTTCTCTTCTCCTTCATGGGAAGAGCAGCAACAAACATACCCAGGGTGGAAAAAGAGCACCAAGGCTGGACGCGGTGGCTCATGCCTATAATCCCAGCTCTTTGGGAGGCCAAGGCATGTGGATCACCTGAGGTCGGGAGTTCGAGACTAGCCTGACCAACATGGAGAAACCCCGTCTCTACTTAAAATTAGAAACCCCTGTCTCTACTAAAAAATACAAAAATTAGCCAGGCATGGTGGTGCATGCCTGTAATCCCAGCTACTCAGGAGGCTGAGGCAGGAGAGTCACTTGAACCTGGGAGGCACACTTTTAATCCCAGCTACTTAGGAGGCTGAGGCAGGAGAATCACTTGAACCTGGAGGCGGAGGTTGTGGTGAGCCGAGATTGCGCCATTGCACTCTAACCTGGGCAGCAAGAGCAAAACTCCATCTCAAAAAGGAAAAAAAAAAAAAAAAAAACAGCACCAAGGAAGGCGCTAAATGGCTACTTGTAAACACTCCAGGTGGGACACTGGACCCATGACGAGGAGGCGAGGCCCGTCCTGTGGTGGTGTTTGCAATGGGAAGTCTGGGGCTTTGACTCCCTCAAGTTTCCAGGCTAGCACACACAACTCTTCCCAGCAGCTGAGGGGCCCTCAAGCCTTGATGTCCCTTTCACAATGTAACCTTGAAGGACCCCACTGGTCTTGGCTCTTAGCGTTTTGTGGATGGAGTGAACCAGTCTTCAGAGAACTCAAATGTATATTTGCTGCAGGGAGTGATAAGTAAACATAATGCCTCAAGAATCAACATTGGAATGCTTTTCTTTTTGGCGTTAAGGTATAATGGGACACTGGCAATACGCCCTGTCTGTCTGAACACAGCATGAAATAACTTGAAAACAAATGATTTAGTATTCATTATGGAAAAGTTGGATTTTTTTTCCCTCTCTGATTGTCAAGATTTCTTTGTTGATGTCAAGTTTTGGAGTGTGAATTTTTCTTCTCCACTCAGAGGAAGTTGACATTGGTTCAGTGATGTTACAGAGGATGCTCTAAGACAGCCAGGAGCCCATGCCAATTGTCACTTCATCCCAGCATGGTGCAAGGTTAGAGATGTTGCAGTGACAGCCTTGGGTGCCCTCAGGGGCAACCAAGTCTCTAAATAATCTCTGTGACCAAAAGCACATAGGAGGTTGCAAATGGCCCACAACAAAAATAAAGATAGCTGCCATTTCCCAGAACTTAATGCATGTCAGGAAATGTAACCTCTTTACATATATTGTCTCATTTAAGTCCAGTAAGATAGCAGCAGCTGTGGGAGGATGTGGTTTTTGTTTTTGTTTTGAGACAGAGTCTTGCTCTGTCACCCAGGCTGGAGTGCAGTGGTGCGATCTCAGCTCACTGCAAGTTCTGCCTCCCGGGCTCACACCAAGTGTGAGCCTCAGCCTCCCAAGTAACTAGGACTGCAGGCGCTCACCACCACGCCGGGCTAATTTTTTTGTGTACTTAGTAGAGACGGGGTTTCACTGTGTTAGCCAGGATGGTCTCGATCTCCTGACTGTGATCTGCCCACCTTGGCCTCCCAAAGTGCTGGGGTTACAGGCGTGAGCCATGCGCCTGGCCTGAGGATGTGGTTTTATTCCCATTTAACAAAGGCTTGAGTATCACTTTTTATTTATTTATTTATTTTATCATTATTATTATTATTTTTTGAGATAAAGTCTCACTCTGTTACCGACTCTGGAGAGCAGTGGTGTGATCTTGGCTCACTGCAACCTCTGCCTCCCGGGTTCAAGTGATTCTCCTGCTTCAGCCTCCTGAATAGCTGGGATTACAGGTATGCACCACCTCGCCCGGCTAATTTTTGTATTAGTAGAGATGGAGTTTCACTGTGTAGGCCAGGCTGGTCTCAAACCCCTGACCTCAGGTAATCTGCCCATCTTGGCCTCCCAAAGTGTTGAGATTACATAATTTATTTATTTAACAAAGGAGTGAAGTGATACCCCCTCTCCCGTGTAAGTAGCAGCCAACATTCAAACCCAGGTGTGTCAGACTGTAGAGCCACACTGACATTCAGCAGCTACTTATTTATTGTCTACTATGTGTTAGGCATTGTTTTTATCACACCTTTTATTTTTTGTTTTGTTTTTTAGAGACAGAGTTTTGCTTTGTTGCCCAGGTGGAGTGCAGTGGCATGATCTTAGCTCACTGCAGCCTCGAACTCCTGGCCTTAAGTGATTCTCCTATCTTGGCCTCCCAAAGTGCTAAAGTGCTGGGATCACTAGGTGTGCACCACCCTGCTCAGCCCACATCTTTTTAAGTCTGCTTTTTAACCTAATTTACTTATTTTGGAGGTCTTAAAAAATTGGCTCACAGCCGGGCGTGGTGGCTCATGCCTGTAATCCCAGCACTTTGGGAGGCCAAGGCGGGTGATCACCTAAGGTCAGGAGTTCAAGACCAGCCTGACCAACATGGTGAAACCCTGTCTCTACTAAAAAATACAAAAATTAGCCAGGCATGGTGGTGCATGCCTGTAATCCCAGCTACTCAGGAGGCTGAGGCAAGAGAGTCACTTGAACCTGGAAGGCAGAGGTTGCAGTGAGCTGAGATTGCACCACTGCACTCCAGCTTGGGCAACAACAGTGAAACTCTGTCTCAAAAAAAGAAAAAAAAAAAGAAAAAAGAAAAAATGGCTCACTATTGAAAAATGAAGGCTCATGCAGAATGCTCTGCAAGTTCAAGATAAAACAGAGCTCTGAGAGCCTGGAGGCTTTTTGCCTTAAGGGACGAGGAGGAAAAGGATTAAGATGCTCCTTGGAAAATAGCCCTTTCTGGCTCCATCTCCTTTACTGTGGTCACCTGCACATGCCTTTAGTTCTTTTGGATTTATATCTAAGCACATTGCTCTGCTTCATAAGAAGCTGACAATATCAGTTACCTTCCTGGAGGTGAAGTAGAGACAAAGGGGCTGGGTGAGTGAGAGGAATACTTTCCGTCATGAACTCTTTGGTACCTGTCGGAACCACTTGAATATCGTATCTTTTCAGAAGAAAGGGGTGCTATATTCATTGTCCTAGACTATCAAGTACTTTAAAAGGCACTTCAGGTAATCTAGTTGAAGTGCACATTTCACTGAATCCAGACTATTATGCAAACATGACTAGCTCTATATTTATTCTTTTATGTTGTGGCTTGCCATCCAATGTGTGTTTCTGGGGCTGGGCACGAGGTGGCTCTAGCCTATAATCCCCGTAATTTGGGAGGCCAAAGCAGGAGATCTCCATTGTCCTTTTTTAAATTTAAGTGACCATAGCTTCTTAGTATGATGTCAGGTTTTTGTTTTCTTCCCACCTTGTCTTTGTTTTTTAGTGTGTGGACGCCTTTGAAATTTGTTTTTTTGTTTGCTTTTTTTTTTTTTTTTTTTTTTTTAAGACGGAGTCTCACTGTTGCCATGCTGGAGTGCAGTGGCACGATCTTGGCTCACTGCAACCTCCGCCTCCTGGGTTCAAGCAATTCTCCTGCTTCAGCCTCCCAGGTGGCTGGGACTATAGGCACATGTAACCATGCCCAGCTAATTTTTTGTATTTTTAGTAGAGACAGGATTTCACCATGTTAGCCAGAATAGTCTCGATCTCCTGACCTCGTGATCCACCTGCCTTGGCCTCCCAAAGCACTGGGATTACATGCGTGAGCCACTGTGCCTGGCCGAAATTAGTTCATTTTTTATACATGTCCTTTACACAGGAGATGTATTCAGAAAGATTGTCTATATTTTTTCCTTTAAACAATGCATTTGTTTGTTTGCTTTATTTGTAAGCTCATCTCCTGGGTTTAGAGCAGAATGAAAAGTTTGACCTTAATCTTATCCACTGGTTGGAAACTCCTACTTTTATGTCAGCAAGCATAAAAAAGCTTGTACACATAAGATAATGTGTAGCGTGCATAAAGATTTATAGAATACTTATGTCTCATAAATTTCACAGTTATAGAACAAAACCTAAGCTTATGCATGTAGATATATTGCTGTGTTTGCAGTTGTCAGTGACTTCTAGAGAATGTGGTTGCTGTAAAGGAAAAAGGCACCTGTGGAAGTTATTTATGTAAAAGTTACGTATGTAAAGACTCAAGCCATTAACAAGAGAGGGAGACTTCTTTATATTGTTAATGACTTTCAGATCTTTCTTCTGAATGAGGGTTGTCACTCTGAATGAGTGCTGTCATTCATTTCCTCCAAGCCGTCAGATATCTTTTTCCTTTATCTGACACATTTCAGGAAAGAGTAAGGGAAAGATTTATTTATATTACTTTGATGGTTTCATTTTCTTTGTGGAAGTCCAGTGACCCAGTTATAGAGATGTTCTTGGAATATATTACTTTGATGGTTACTTTCTCTTTTTGGAAGTCCAGTGACCCAGTTATACGGATGTCCTCAGAACATTTAAAGTCTAGTTCTGAATTATAAAATAGCCCAGTTGCCATAGGTTGATTTCCTGTAAGCCTAAATCATGATTGCAAACAAATTTGGATGCTAATTAGGACTCATATAATGATTATATTGATTTATAACTTATCTAACAACAATGCATTTCTTTCTTTGCTAGGTTAGGTATTTACACTATGACCTGTGAACAGGGAAACTGGCCTGTGTTGAGTACTTTCTATGAGCCAGGTGCTCAACTGCGTACAAACTTAGAAGAACCAGGTGCACACACCAGGGTTGGGGGCCGTTTGACAGTCAGCATTCGATCGTGTGTTGTTTAAGTTGATGTAATTAATTTAAAAGGAAGTAGCTCATGACGGTAGCACATTTCATTGTCCTAGAATATTAAATACTTTGTTGTCAACAGACAGGCTTCTTTCATATGCAGAGGTCATCTTGAGCACGGATCTTAAGCATAGTCTTTAATCCTTCCTAGCATCCTACATGAGCCAAACTTAGACAAAAAAACAAGACAGCTCTTGGTTATCTAGGGCAGTTTGAAACCTCAGCTACCTCCAGTGTGTCCAGCACACTGCAGTTATGCATCTAGTTACAACATTAGGTTTGCAAAATTATGTTTAAGCAAACCACAATGAAAGCATTAAACATAGAATAACTGTGATCCAGCAACTTCACTTCCAAGCATATACCCAAAAGTGTTGAAAGCAGGGTCTCAGATACTGATACACCCATGTTTATAGCAGCATTATTCATGATAGCCAAAAGATGGAAGCAAGCTAGGTGTCCATCAACAGGTGAATGGGTAACTACAATGTGATGTACACATACACACACACAAGAATATTATTCAACCTTAAGAAAGAATGAAATTCTGCCAGGCGCGGTGGCTCACGCCTGTAATCCCAGCACTTTGGGAGGCTGCAGTGGGCAAATCACCTGAGGTCAGGAGTTCGAGACCATCCTGACCAACATGGTGAAACCCCGTCTCTACAAAAAGTACAAAATTAACTGGGTGTGGTGTCACATGCCTGTTATCCCAGCTACTTGGGAGGCTGAGGCAGGAGAATTGCTTGAACCCGGAAGGTGAAGGTTGCAGTGAGCCAAGATTGTGACATTGCACTCCAGCCTGGGCAACAAGAGCAAAACTCCATCTCAAAAAAAAAAAAAAAAGAAAGAAAGAAAGAAAGCATGAAATTCTGATAACTGCTATAACACAGATGAACCTTGAAGATATGCTGAGTGAATTAAGTCATTCACAAAAGGACACATATGTGATTGTACTTATATGAGGTATCTAGAGTAGTCAAATTCACAGCACGGAAATTAGAATGGTGGTTACCAGGGGCTGGGGGAAAGGAGGGAATGGGAAATTGATGTTAGTGGGCTTACAGTTTTGGTGGGGGATGATGGAAGAGTTCTAGAGATAGATAGTGGTAGTGGATGCACAACATTGAAAAGACAAAACTGTACACCTAAAAATGGTTTAAATGCTAAATTTTATGTTATGTATATTATGCCCCAATTTTTTTTTTAATTTTTTTTTTTTTTTTATTAAGACAGAGTTTTGCTCTTGTTGCCCAGGCTGGAGTGCAATAGTATGATCTCAGCTCACTGCAACCTCTGCCTCCCGGGTTCAAGCAATTCTCCTACCTCAACCTCACAAGTAGTTGGGATTACAGGCTCGTGCCACCATGCCCAGCTAATTTTTGTATTTTTAGTAGAGACGGGGTTTCACCATCTTGGCCAGGTTGGTCTTGAACTCCTGACCTCGTGATCCACCCACCTTGGCCTCCCAAAGTGCTGGGATTACAGGCATGAGTCACAACGTGCCCGGCATATTTTGCCCCAATTTCTAAAAACAACATAATAAAAACAAAGCCACTGGGAAGGATATAAAATGCCCCTGAGCCAAACACTGTATGCCAAAAGAGCAAAAATACAAAAACTGCGCCGAGCTTCTTTGTAAATTCATTCTTCCTTCCTCCCTCCGGGACACTCTTGCCTGGTTTGCATCCTGAGAGTCTCCTGGGTTTCCAGTTATTTCGAGGTCATAGTCAGGTAGACACGGTGGCTGTGCTATGGTGGAGATGGCTTTTGGATTCCTCATAATTTTGAATTATTGGTGCTATGTTTTTCTGAGACCAAAACTTACCAGTAGAGTATTATCATGTGGAAGGTGATATGGAGTAAGTGCATCTTTCTTAGGCATTCAGTCTAAAGTCAGTAGTAAAGGGAAAATCACATATAGTCAAGTCCAAATCGCTTATGATGTTACAGTAGATCCACATGTCCCTAACTTGATTACCTGTTTTCCCTCCAGCACTAGAGCACATCTCTGCTTCTTCAGCTGAGCTCCAGGAGAAGATGGCTACATTTAGAGTCAGACTGGAGGAAGAGAAGGATTTTGATATTGTATTTTATTTTTATGTATTTATTTTTTAGAGACAGGTTCTTGTGCTGTCATCCAGACTGGAATGTAGCGGTCGCAGCTCACTACAGCCTTGACCTCCTGGGCTCAAGCCATCCTCAAGCCTCAGCCTCCCGAGTAGCCAGGACTACAGGTGCTATGCCACCAAGCCCAGCTAATTTTTGTATTTTTTTGTAGAGATGGATCCTGCTGTGTTGTCCAGGCTTGAAATTTGATTTTAAACATAGGCATCACACTAAGCCCCCAAGACAAGATAGAAGCTCACAGAACCTTGACTATCTGGAATGACTTTCACAGAGTGACTTCATCTTTTTTCTCACCCTCAATGAGTAACGTACAGGCTGAGCAGGTCATACTGTTCAAATTATTTCTCTTCTTTCGGCTTTTTTCTTCCAAACACCAGTAGTTGAATTTGAATACTTTAAGTGCTAGTATTATGCAATTTTATTTTATTTACTTATTTATTTTTGAGACAGAGTCTTACTCTTTTTCCCAGGCTAGAGTGTAGTGGCACGATCTTGGCTCACTACAATCTCCACCTCCCGGGTTCAAGCGATTCTGCTGCTTCAGCCTCCCAGGTAGCTGGATTACAGGCACGCACCACCACGCCCGGCTAATTTTTTTTTGTATCTTTAGTAGAGACAGGATTTCACCATGTTGGCCAGGCTGGTCTCAAACTCCTGACCTCATGATCCACGCCCTCCTCGGCTCCTAAAGTGCTGGCATTACAGGCGTAAGCCACTGCACCCAGACTGGATTAATGATTTTGAATGAACATTTACAATGATATGTTTTATAATAAAACACATTAAAAAGTTTGATACACTAGTTACTAGAAACAGTTCTCTCTGTAATGACAGTCATGTTGCTGCTGCAGTGACAGTTGTCTTGCTGTGAGGGTATTGATAAAGCCTGGGGATTTGTACACTTGCCCATAGTATGCTTTTCCCAGGCTAGCTATGCAAATCTCATTTCCCTTACATTTGAAAGTCATTTCAGAATTGTTTCATTAGGGTTGAGGCAAGCACAAATCATGAAAGCCTGTGTCTTCTACCATCGAACACAAGATTCTGTTGGACCCACAACTGATATGCTTTCAGCTAGGTTCCGTTTAGTATTCACCCTGGACTTAGGGACTCTACAAGAGTGCTGGGTGTTTTTTTTGTTTTGTTTTGTTTTGTTTTGTTTTTTGAGACAGAGTCTTGCTGTGTCACTCAGGCTGGAATGAAGTGGCGCAATCTCGGCTCACTGCAACCTCCACTCTCCGGGTTCATTCTCCTGCCTCAGCCTCCCAAGTAGCGGGGATTACAGGTGCCTGCCACCACACCTGGCTAATTTTTTTGTATTTTAGTAGAGGTGGGGTTTCACCATGTTGGCCAGGCTGGTCTTGAATTCCTGGCCTCAGGCGATCCACCCACCTCGGCCTCCCCAAGTGCTAGGATTACAGGCGTGAGCCACCACGCCTGGCCTGAGTGCTGGGTGTTTTGGACAGTGGTCCCACCTTACTGTGTAGAAATTCTCAGTCATCCACCTAATTTGTTTATTTCCCATTCATATACTTCATTTATTCACTCACTTGGCCATTTATGCATATTTATTGAGTTTGTTAAAAAGATATCTGAATGAATGGAACATTGAGATGATATACAGAGTAATGGACAGATAGTGGTTAGCCCCTTGGACCCATAAGAACCAGGTTCTGAAATTCCAGCTCTGAAATTCTACCAGCTGGTTGACCTTGGGCAAATTACTTAGCTTCTCTGTGCCTCATTTCTTCATTTATAAAATGAAGATCATAGGTTACGAGGGTTAGATGAGACATTCATTCATAGTACCTGGCACACAGTAAGAGCCCAGTAAATACTAGCTGCTGTTATGGATTGAATTGTGCTGCCTACCCACAAATTCATATGTTGAAGTCCTAACCACAAGTACTCAGAACGTGACTGTATTTGGAAACAGGGCCACTGTAGATGTAATTAGTTAAGAAGAGTGATTAGGCTGGGCATGTTGGTTCACGCCTGTAATCCCAACACTTTGGGAGCCCGAGACAGGCAGATCATGAGGTCAGGAGTTCAAGATCAGCCTGGCCAATATGGCGAAACCCCATCTGTACTAAAAATACAAAAATTAGCCGGGCATGGTGGTGGGCGCCTGTAGTCCCAGCTACTCGGGAGGCTGAGGCAGGAGAATTGCTTGAACCCGGGGGGTGGAGGTTCCAGTGAACTGAGATCATGCCACTGCCCTCTAGCCTGGGTGGCAGAGCGAGACTCTGTCTCGAAAATAAAAAAAAGGAGTAATTAGGTTGGGCACTAATCCAATATGATTAGTGTCTTTATAAAAAGAGAAAATTTGAGCACAGAGATAGACATGCATAGAGGGACAATGGCCATCCACAAGCCAAGGAGAGGGGCCTGGAACAGATCCTTTCTTCCCAGCCCTCAGAAGGAGCCAGCCCTGCTGACATCTCAGTTTCAGACTTCCAGCCTTCACAGCTGTGAGACAATCAATGTCTGTCAGTGAAGCCACTCAGTCTGTGGTTCTCTGTCACAGCAGCCCTGGCTGACGACATAGCGGGCAGCACTGTCCTCCGCTACTGTGTTTCTCATTGACCCGAGAATCTGCCTTTGTCCATGTCCTGGCCATTGGGAGATACATTTGCTCCTTCTCAGCTTGCATCCCTGTCCATTTCTTTCTTTTTCACAAAACAGCATGCAAAAAAGTTCCTAGCAAGAACGGGTGCTCCAGAAGTTCCCTGGCCATTTCATTCCTGTGTCTCTTCCTAAAAAGCTTCAGTTGAAAAATAGAATTTGGTTTCTCTTACTTAGCACATTCTTCTCACTTTCTAAGCTTGATTTTTCTTTCTTTGAAGGAGTGTAACTCCTTCAAAATTAACTCCTAGAGATTGCTCACCCCTCTCCGAAGCTTTCGATGAGGAGCGTTTATTTTGTAGACTCTTATGTGTGAATTCTTTCAATAAATAGGGGATGCAGAGAAGCAGCTTTGTGGAGTGAAGCAGTAGGAAAGAGCCTGTTGGGGACAGAGCCTCACCACCACATTTCAGTAGCTGGTTTTACTCTTACCTATTTTTAAATGGTGACTTGTGTTTTTTATTTGTTTGTTTTTAAAGAAACTTGAGATTGGATAGTGTTCCTCCTTCCTCTCCAGAGGCCCAGAGCAATGTCGCAAGGATACATTCTGGACGAGGCAGTCACGGGGCCGCACATGGCATTTGTTCTTCCCAGGGACCGTCTGCTGTGTTTCTCTGCCCCAGTGGAGCTGGGGGAGTAATAAAGCTGTTATTATTTATACTGCACAGCATTTTTTTCAGTGGTCCTTGTCATTGAGACTTATGAAGACAAGGTAGGACGAGAGGGAACTTGTGAGTTTTTATGCAGGCAGGGAAAAAAAGTAAAAGAGGGCCTATATTTCCAGGGATATTGCTTTTTCCCAAACCCCTGCACTTCCCCAGTCCTTTTCTTTATCTTCCTTTCCCAAATGAGAGGTATCCTCCTTCTTCTCCAATGGCAGTCCCCCTAGTTTCTTCCCTGTCCTCGAGGAATCTTGGTACACCATTTAGCCACTCTCTCTCTTGGTTTTTGACTCTGTCCCATTGTGGAATTCTTACCCACAGCTTACAGTGATGTTTTACATACATCTCTGCCAAAGATGAAGTGGAAAATAACCTTTGCTTTGTCAACACATCTCCTTCAAGCTATCGACAAGTCTCCCAGCTTCTCTTAGCGTCTGACTTTTTGTTGTTGTTGTTTTGAGACATAGTGTTGCTGTTGTTGCCCAGGATAGAGTGCAGTGGTGTGATCTCGGCTCACTGCAACCTCCGCCTCCTGGGTTCAGGTGATTCTCATGCCTCAGCCTCCTGAGTAGCTGGGATTACAGGTGTCCACCACCACACCCAGCTGTGTGCCACTGCGCCTGGCCTGGCCTAATTTTAGACATTATCTATTTGTCTTAGTCCATTTGGGCTGCTATAACAAAATACCATAAGCTGGGTGTCTTATAAACAACAGAAATGTATTTCCCACACTGCTGGAGACTTGGAAGTACAAGATCAGGCACTGGCAGGTTCAGTGTCTGGTGCTAAGAAAACACCTGCACTTCCCGGTCCACAGATGCACACCTTCTCTTTTTTTAAATTTTTTTTCCAGTACCACAATTGGGGATCATTTTATTTATTTATTTAATTTTTAAATTATACTTTAAGTTCTAGGGTACATGTGCACAACGTGCAGGTTTGTTACATATGTATACATGTGCCATGTTGGTGTGCTGTACCCATTAACTCGTCATTTACATTAGGTATATCTCCTAATGCTATCCCTCTTCCTTCCCCTCCCGCCACAATAGGCCCCGATGTGTGATGTTCCCCTTCCTATGTCCAAGTGATTTCATTGTTCAATTCCCACCTATGAGTGAGAACATGCAGTGTTTGGTTTTCTGTTCTTGCGATAGTTTGCTGAGAATGGTGGTTTCCAGCTGCATCCATGTCCCTACAAAGGACACGAACTCATCCTTTTTTATGGCTGCATAGTATCCCATGGTTTATATGTGCCACATTTTCTTAATCCGGTCTGTCACTGATGGACATTTGGGTTGATTCCAAGTCTTTGCTATTGTAAATAGTGCCGCAATAAACATATGTGTGCATGTGTCTTTATAGCAGCATGATTTATAATCCTTTGGGTATATCCCCAGTAATGGGATGGCTGGGTCAAATGGTATTTCTAGTTCTAGATCCTTGAGGAATCGCCACACTGTCTTCCACAATGATTGAACTAGTTTACAATCCCACCAACAGTGTAAAAGTGTTCCTATTTCTCCACATCCTCTCCAGCACCTGTTGTTTCCTGACTTTTTAATGATTGCCATTCTAACTGGTGTGAGATGGTATCTCATTGTGGTTTTGATTTGCGTTTCTCTGATGGCGACTAATGATGAGCATTTTTTCATGTGTCTGTTAGCTGTCTAAATGTCTTCTTTTGAGAAGTGTCTGTTCATATCCTTTGCCCACTTTTTGATGGGGTTGTTTGTTTTTATCTTGTACATTTGTTTGAGTTCTTTGTAGGTTCTGGATATTAGCCCTTTGTCAGATGAGTAGATTGCAAAAGTTTTCTCCCATTCTGTAAGTTGCCTGTTCACTCTGATGGTTGTTTCTTTTGCTGTGCAGAAGCTCTTTAGTTTAATTAGATCCCATTTGTCAATTTTGGCTTTTTTGCCATTGCTTTTGGTGTTCTAGACATGAAGTCCTTGCCCATGCCTATGTCCTGAATGGTATTACCTAGGTTTTCTTCTAGGGTTTTTATGGTTTTAGGTCTAACATTTAAGTCTCTAATCCATCTTGAATTAATTTTCATATAAGGAGTAAGGAAAGGATCCAGTTTCAGCTTTCTACTTATGGCTAGCCAATTTTCCCAGCACCATTTATTAAATAGGGAATCCTTTCCCCATTTCTTGTTTTTGTCAGGTTTATCAAACATCAGATGGCTTTAGATGTGTGGTATTATTTCTGAGGGTTCTATTCTGTTCCATTGGTCTATATCTCTGTTTTGGTACCAGTACCATGCTGTTTTGGTTACTGTAGCCTTGTAGTATAGTTTGAAGTCAGGTAGCATGATGCCTCCAGCTTTGTTCTTTTGGCTTAGGATTGTCTTGGCAATGCGGGCTCTTTTTTGGTTCCATATGAACTTTAAAGCAGTTTTTTCCAATTCTGTGAAAAAAGTCATTGGTAGCTTAATGGGGATGGCATTGAATCTATAAATTACCTTGGGCAGTATGGCCATTTTCACGATATGGGTTCTTCCTATCCATGAGCATGGTATGTTTTTCCATTTGTTTGTGTCCTCTTTTATTTCACTGAGCAGTGGTTTGTAGTTCTCCTTGAAGAGGTCCTTCACATCCCTCGTAAGTTGGATTCCTAGGTATTTTATTCTCTTTGAAGCAGTTGTGAATGCGAGTTCATTCATGATTTGGCTGTTTGTCTGTTATTGGTGTAGACGAATGCTTGTGAGTTTTGCACATTGATTTTGTATCCTGAGACTTCACTGAAGTTGCTTATCAGCTTAAGGAGATTTTGGGTTGAGACGATGGGGTTTTCTAAATATACAATCACGTCATCTGCAAACAGGGACAATTTGACTTCTTCTTTCCCTAATTGAATACCCTTTATTTCTTTCTCTTGCCTGATTGCCCTAGCCAGAAATTCCAACACTATGTTGAATAGGAGTGGTGAGAGAGGGCATCCCTGTCTTGTGCCAGTTTTCAAAGGGAATGCTTCCAGTTTTTGCCCATTCAGTATGATATTGGCTACGAGTTTGTCATAAATAGCTCTCATTATTTTGAGATACATCCCATCAATACCCAATTTATTGAGAGTTTTTAGTATGAAGGGCTGTTAAATTTTGTCAAAGGACTTTTCTGCACCTATTGAGATAATCATGTGGTTTTTGTCTTTGGTTCTGTTTATATGCTGCATTATGTTTATTGATTTGATGCACACCTTCTCACTGTGTCCTCACATAGCAGAAGGGGTGAGGGAGTCCATATTTTTTTTTTTTTTTTTTTTTTTGAGATAGAGTCTTGCTCTGTCGCCCAGGCTGGAGTCCAGTGGTGCGGTCTTGGCTCACTGCAACTTCCGCCTCCCAGGTTCAAGCGATTCTCCTGTCTCAGCCTCTGGAGTAGCAGGGATTACAGGCACATGACACCACGCCCAGCTAATTTTTTGTATTTTTAGTAGAGGCAGGGTTTCACCACATTGGCCAGGCTGGTCTAGAACTCCTGACCTCGTGATCCACCCGCCTTGGCCTCCCAAAGTGCTGGGATTACAGGCGTGAGGGAGTCTGTCTTTTATAAGGGTGCTGATTTCATTTATGAGAGCTCAGTCCTCATGACTAATCACCTACCAAAGGCCTCACCTCTACATCTGATCACACTGGGGATGAAGACTTCAACATCTTTTGCAGAGGACAGAAGCATTCTGTCTATAGTACCATTGACTTTCTGCTATGGAAGATGAAGACAGTTCTCTTTTGTCATATTATACCCCTGATACACACTTCAGTGTTTATACTGTGCCAAGGAAAACAGTGTTCACAGCTGAGCTATACGGTACATTACAGTTTTCCTTTCTCATATAACCTTTTGTTCCCCTGGAGTTAGCAATTGACTTTTTTTTTTTTTTTTTTTTTTTGGTAGAGACAGAGTTTTGCCACATTGCCCAGGTCAGTCTCCAAGACTGGAGCTCAAGAATCTCCCTGGCTTGGCCTCCAAAAGTGCTGGGATTACAGGCGTGAGCTACCACGCCTGGCCAGTAATTGACTCTTCTGCTAAAACTCATTTTTTCTTCAAACTCTTTGACAAAGTCATCAGTATTAAGCAATATACCTTTACGACTTTTGATTTTGTTTTTAAAGGAATTCCTCCTGGAGTCTTCTATCCTGAACTTGTTGCTTTCTAGGCCAGCTGCATTTCTGTGTTTCTAAAACTTCCATTGTTTATAAAACACCATAATCCTGGTGTTTGCTCCTTTTGTACTCTGTATTTCCAGTATCTGGAAACCATGTCTTCTTCTTGGCTTACTTCCTCATTCAGGGCTGTATATCTTCTAGTAGTTATGTGAAAAGAGGGTTTGTGAAAGTTAAATGTTTTTGAGACTGTATGTCTGAAAAGGTCTTTAGTGTTCTTCAGACTTCATGGAAAACATTTTCCCTAAGAATATTAAAGGTATTGCTCCCTTATCTTTTTGCTTCTAATGCTGCCATTACTTTAAAATGGTGCCATTTTGATTCTTGATCCTTTTTCTGTAAATTTTGTTCTGTCTTGAAAATCTCTTTCTTGAAGATCTCTTTCTCCCTAGTCCTCTCAAACTTTGCATTAATGTACTTTGATGGGATCATTTTTGTTAATTATGTAGGTGTTCCATAGGCCTTTCAGTCTGAAAATTCATGTGTTTTAGTTATCAGAGCTTCCTTTGTATTTCTTTTCTTTTTTTTTCTTTTTTTTTTAAGACAGAGTCTTGGTCTGTCGTCAAGGCTGGAGTGCAGTGGTCTGATCTCGGCTCACTGCAACCTCTGCCTCGCAGGTCCAGGTGATTCTCCAGCCTCAGCTTCCTGAGTAGCTGGAATTACAGGCATCTGTCACCATGCCCGGCTAATTTTTGTATTTTTAGTAGAGATGGGGTTTTATCATGTTAGCCAGGCTGATCTTGAACTCCTTCCTGGCCTCAGGTGATGTGCCCTCCTCAGCCTCCCAAAGTGCTGGGATTACAGGCATGAGCCACCGTGCCTGGCCTCAAATTTTTATTTCTGATAGCTTTTTCATGTTCTCTAATGTTTCTTATTGATTGATTGATTGACTGAGACAGGGTCTTGCTCTGTTGCCCAG
This sequence comes from Chlorocebus sabaeus, assembly GCF_047675955.1. Lineage (NCBI taxonomy): Eukaryota > Metazoa > Chordata > Mammalia > Primates > Cercopithecidae > Chlorocebus > Chlorocebus sabaeus. The sequence goes on from NC_132906.1 coordinate 81,696,880, forward strand.
GCTGGAGTGCAGTGGGTGCAATCACGGCTCATTGCAGCCTTAACCTCCTGGGGTCAAATGATCCTCCTGCCTCAACCTCCCGAGTAGCTGGGATTACAGGCACAAGACGGTGTGCCTGGCTAATTTTTATATATACTTTTTTGTACAGACAGGGTTTTGCTACGTGCCCATGTTGGTCTCAAACTCCTGGGCTCAAGTGATTTGCTTTCAGCTTCCTAAAATGCTAGGATTACACGTGTGAGTACATGGCACCTGGCCGTGTTTGTTTGTTTCTGAGACAGGGTCTTGCCCTGTCACTCAGGCTGGAGTGCAGTGGTACGATCTCGGCTCACTGTAGCCTTGACCTCCTGGGCTCAAGTGATCCTCCACCTCAGACCGCCATGTTTCCTTTATAAATGATATTTTATTTCTGTTTTTATATGTATTATAATACCTTATTTCTCTTAGATTATTAATAGTGTTTTGTTCTGATGTTTGCTCTCTTCTGCTCTCTGCATTTTTTTTTTTTTTTCTTGAATGCTCGTCCTGGTTGTTTGTTTTGATTTTTATCTTTCATGTTGGGAACTTTTGTCCAAGTTTTGGTGTTTGACTATCAGTCCATACTTAAAAATGAGGAACTGGCCTGGTGCAGTGGCTCATGCCTGTAATCCCAGCACTTTGGAAGGCCGAGGTGCGTGGATCACCTGAGTTCAGGTGTTCGAGACCAGCCTGGCCAACATGGTGAAACCCCATCTCTACTAAAAATACAAAAATTAGCTTGGCATGGTGGTACACACCTGTAATCCCAGCTACTCAGGAGGCTGAGGCAGGAGGACTGCTTGAACTGGGGAGGTAGAGGTTGCAGTGAGTGGAGATTGCACGACTGCACTTCTAGGCGACAGAGTGAGACTCCGTCTCAAAAATAAATAAAAAATAAAAATATAAACGAGGAACTTAGGGATCAGGAACAGTGGCTCATGCCTCTAATCCCAGCACTTTGGGAGGCCGAGGTGGGCGGATCACTTGAGGTCAGGAGGTCGAGACCAGCTTGGCCAACATGGTGAAACCCCGTCCCTATTAAAAACACAAAAAAAATAGCCAGGCGTGTTGGCACACGCCTATAATCTCAGCTACTTGGGAGGCACAAGAATCACTTGAGCCCAGGAGGCAGAGGTTGCAGTGAGCTGAGATCATACTGCTACACTCCAGCCTGGGCAACAGATCGAGACTCTGTTTCTAAATAAATAAAAATGAGGAACTTAACAATCAATAGGGAGTGTGTGGAATTGATGGGCCTCACTGTAAGGTTATCAGATGGGGGCCCACCAGCTTCACCAGAGGACCACCACGTATCACTGTCTGTAGGCTTGTTCTCCTGGGCTCTTCTGTTTTTCAGAGAGGTATCCTGTGCTCTCCAGCTTCCGGGGATTAGACCTGGCTTCCAGCGTTCTAGAAGCCAAGGCTAGGAGGAACTGGGGAAATCTCATTATTCCATACCTGGACTTTCACTCAGCCCCTTTTTCAGCTTTTGACTAACTACTCGCCTTCACTGTGTTTTGCCTCCACAAAGTGAAAGCTTTTTTGGTTCCATTTCTTCAGGGAGTTTCTTCCTTTGCCCTTTTGGAATGGGGCAGGTTAAGGTCTAAGTGCTCTTTATAGAGATTTTTTTCTTTCTTTCTTTTTTTTTTTTTTGAGACAGAGTCTCACTGTTGCTTAGGCTGGAGTGCAGTGGTGTGATCGCAACTCACTGCAGCCTCGACCTCTAGGGCTCAGGTGATTCTCCTGCCTCAGCCTCCCAAGTAGCTGGGACTATAGGCGCATGCCACCATGCCCGGATAATTTTTTGTATTTTTTATAGAGCTCAAGGAATCCACCCGCCTTGATCTCTCAAAGTGCTGGGATTGCAGGTGTGAATCACCACACCTGGCCTATACAGATTTTCAAACAATAATTTTGTGCCTGGAATCGGTGGGTTCATGGTCTCACTGATTTCAGGAGTGAAGCTGGAGACCTTCGCTGTGAGTGTTAAAGCTCTATAAAGGCAGCGCGTCTGGAGTTGTTTGTTCCTTCTGGTGGGTTCATGGTCTTGCTGGCCTCAGGAGTGAAGCTACAGACCCTCGCGGTGAGTGTTACAGTTCATAAAAGTGGCGTGTCCAGAATTGTTTGTTCCTTTCATCGGGAGTTGTTCATCCCTCCTGGTGGGTTTGTGGTCTCGCTGGCTTCAGGAGTGAAGCTGCAGACCTTCGTGGTAAGTGTTACAGCTCATAAAGGCGGCGTGGCCCCGAAGAGTGAGCAGCAGCATGAGTCATTGTAAAGAGCTAAAGAACAAAGCTTCCACGGTCCGGAAGGGGAACCCAGCGGGTTGCCACTGCTGACTCAGGCAACCTGCTTTCATTCCCTTATCTGACCCTGCCCACATCCTGCTGATTGGTCCATTTTACAGAGAGCTAGCCAATTGGTCTGTTTTGACAGGCTGCTGATTGGTGCGTTTACAAACCTTGAGCTAGACACAGAGTGCTAATTGGTGTGTTTACAATCCTTTAGCTAGACACAAAAGTTCTCCAAGTCCCCCCTAGATTAGCTAGACACAGAGCACTGATTGGTGCGGTTATAATCCTTTAGCTAGACACAGAATGCTGATTGGTGCGTTTACAATCCTCTAGCTAGACATAAAAGTTCTCCAAGTCCTCACCCAACTCAGGAGCCCAGCTAGCTTCCCCCAGTGGATCCAGCGCAGGGGCGTCAGCAGAGCTGCCCGCCAGTCACTGCATGCCCTCACTCCTCAGCCCTTGGGTGGTCAGTGAGACCTGGTGCCTGTGGAGCAGGGGGCGGTGCCCATCGGGGAGGCTCAGGCTTTGTGGGAGCCCACGGTGGGGGCGGGGGCTTGGGCATGGCAGGCTGTAGGTCCCGAGCCCTGCCCCGTGGGGAGGCGGCTGAGGCCTGGCGAGAATTCCAGCCGGGCTCAGGCGGGTCGGCAGTGCTGGGGGATCCGGTGGACCCTCCTCAGCTGCTGGCTGAGTGTCAAACCCCTCACTGCCTGGGTGGGCAGCGCCGGCCCAGCCTGCGCCCACCTGGAACTCATGCTGGCATTCGGGTCGTGCTGGCGCCCGAATGCCACGTGCAGCCCCGGTTCCCACTGGTGCCTCTCCCTCCACACCTTCCTGCCAGCAGAGGGAGCCGGCTCCGTCCTCAGCCAGCCCAGAGAGGGGCTCCCACAGTGCAGCGGCGGTCTGAAGGGCTTCTCAAGTGCAGCCAGAGGTGCCCAGGCTGAGGTGGCGCCGAGAGTGAGCCAGGGCTGCTAGAATGTTGTTACCATTCACTTTTGTTCCAGCCCACTGCCCTGCGTTCGTAGGTACAAGGAACCTCTAGTTCCTCAGCTTTTCCAGAGTTCTGTGGTAGAATTAAGTTTGATGCTTTTGGCCTGTCATGTTTCCCAGGTCCCGGGGCTACAGGAAGTTAGTAGCCAATGTTTTCACCTATTGATCCACTCTCCATTTTCCAGTGGTTTGTTAACATATCTTATAAGGGATTGCTTCTTCTGTTATATCTGTTTCTGTGGATCTGTATTCCTCCCCTCTTCATTGTGGGTTTTAGAAAGGAAGCAGAGACAAATACTAATAATCTGCCATGTTATTTAGCAAACTTTATAAACTCTTTTTTAAATTATGAATGAGTATTGAATTTTATCAAATGCTTTCTCTGCATCTCTTGAGATGTTCAAAAGGCTTTTCTTTTCTCATCTGTTAATGAAGTGAACAATAATAACATGTTTTGTAATGTTAAATTGTCCTTGCTTTATTGTTGTTTTTTTTTTTTTTTTCTTCAGAGACAAGGTCTAACTATGTTGCTCAGGCTGGTCTGAAACTCCTGGGCTCAAGTGATTCTTCTGCCTCAGCCTCCCCAGTAGCTGAAAGACTGGTGTGCACCACCATGCCCGGCAGACATCATTTTTCAGTTTGCTGAAATTCAGAATTTTATGGAAATGTAAAATTGAGACTGGCCTATACTTTTCTTTCTTTTGTTTTTTTGAGATGGAGTCTCGCTCTGTCACCCAGGCTGGAGTGCAGTGGCACAGTCTTGGCTTACTGCAAGCTCCGCCTCCCGGGTTCACGCCATTCTCCTGCCTCAGCCTCCCAAGTAGCTGGGACTACAGGTGCCCGCCACCAAACCTGGCTAATTTTTTGTATTTTTAGTAGAGATGGGTTTTCACCGTGTTAACCAGGATGGTCTCTATCTCCTGACCTCATCATCCACCAGCCTCGGCCTCCCAAAGTGCTGGGGTTACAGGCATGAGCCACCGTGCCTGGCCTTTTTTTTTTTTTTTTTAATGGAGTCTTGCTCTGTTGCCCAGACTGCAATGCAATGGCGCAATCTTGGCTCACTGCAACCTCCGCCTTCCTGGCCCAAGCGATTCTCCTGCCTCTGTCTCCCAAATAGCTGGGATAACAGGTGTCTGCCACCATGCCTGAGTGATTTTTATATTTTTAGTAGAGACAGGGTTTGACCATATTATTGGTCAGGCTGGTCTCAAACTCCCAACCTCAGGTGATCCACCCACCTCGGCCTCCCAAAGTGCTGGGATTACAGGCGTGATCCACCACACCCAGCCTATACTTTTCTTGTTTTTGCCTCCTTCGGTTTTTATGCTTTTTTCAGAAATGAATTGGGAAAAAATTATGTGGGAAACTTTCCCTCTTAATTTCTTGAACTGCTTGTGTAAGATATGAATTATCTGTTTCTTCGGTTGGCATGGTGGCTCACGCCTGTAATCCCAGCACTTTGGGAAGCTGAAGCAGGTGGATCACCTGAGGTCAGGAGTTCAAAACCAGCCTGGACAACATGGTGAAACCCCGTCTCTACTAAAAATGCAAAAAGTAGCTGGGCGTGATGTTGCGCACCTGCAATTCCAGAACCCAGGAGGCAGAGGTTGCAGTGAGTTGAGATTGTGCCGTTGCACTCCAGCCTGGGTGACAGAGCAAGACTCCATCTGAAAAAAATAAGAAAAAAAAAGAATTATTCTTTATTTTTTTTGAGGCAGGGTCTTGCTCTGTTGCCCAGGCTGGAGTGCAGTGGCATGATCTCAGCTCACTGCATCCTTTGCCTCCCAGGCTCCCAGGATCCTCCTGCCTCAGCCTTCCATGTAGCTGGGACTACAGGTACATGCCACCATGCCTGGCTAATTTTTGTATTTTTTGTAGTGATGGGGCTTTGGCATGTTGCCCAGGCTGGTCTCAGACTCCTGGGCTCAAGTGATCCTCCTGCCTCAGCCTCCCAAAATGCTGGGATTCCATGGGTGAGCCACTGTGAATTCACTGCCTTGAATAATCTGTTTCTTAAAGGTTTTTGTTAAAACTTGTTAGAAATTATCTGTACAACTTGGGTGTGTATGTGTGTGTGTGTATCTGTCTTGATGACTAATGCAGTATATTTAATAACATAGGATCTCTTCAGATTTCCTAGCTTTCATTTATTGAATTACAGTACTTTTGATTACTTATGTTTATCTGGAATATTGTTCACATTATCTGTTTTCAAATTTATTGCCATAAAGTTGATTTTAACCTTCTCTCTCTCTCTCTTTTTTTTTTTTTTTTTGTAGAGACAGGGTCTCCCAAAGTTGCCCAGACTGGTCTACAACTCCTGGGCTCAAGTGATCCTCCCACCTGGGCCTCCCAAAGTACTAACACTATAGGCATGAGCCAACTCTCCCAGCCTCAGAAGCTTTTCTAAACCCTTCCTAGGGGAATGGGGAGATAAATAGGGGCCACTTAGGGAGTAAATGATTATGAAAAGGGACATAGGCTTTTGCAAAAATAGGCAGTAGCCTGTCCGGACCAGGTACCAAGTTCCAGCCTCTTCTAGGTTTCACTCCTGTTGCCTGTTAACCTCCCCTGATAGATTTAAAAAAAAAAAAAAAACAGGCCAGGTGTGGTGGCTCACGCCTGTAATCCCAACACTTTGGTAGGCTGAGGTGGGCGGATCACAAGGTCAGGAGATTGAGACCATCCTGGCTAACACAGTGAAACCCCATCTCTACTAAAAATACAAAAAATTTGCTGGGCATGGTGGCGGGTGCCTGTAGTCCCAGCTGCTAGGGAGACTGAGGCAGAAGAATGGCGTGAACCCGGGAGGCGGAGCTTGCAGTGAGCCGAAATTGCGCCACTGCACTCCAGCCTGGAAGACAGCGAGACTGTCTCAAAAAAAAAAACAAAAACCTAGAGAGGGTTTTCATGACAATTGACTTCCCTTCTGGAGAATCTGCATTTCATTGGATAAGGGAGATTCAGGAAAAGCCCCTCTGAAGTAACCAGCAAACCAATTCAGCGTATTTGGGCTGGTATTTCCTGGACTCGTGTCTATGAGGCAGTGCTTCTTCACATGCTGTTCAAGTCTTACTAAATTTTTGTCCATTAGATCTATCCATTTCTGCTTCTGGTTGTGAATTTATCAATTACTTCTGTAATTCTAATAATTTTATTGTTTATTTCAGATGTCTGCAATTTGAGAAATATTATTTCTTTCTGATAAAATGTTCTTTTTTATCATTAGATAATGATCTTCTTTATCCTAAGAATGTTTTTGTCCTACTCTCTATCTTGTTTGATATTAATTAATTCAGTCACTCACTGAGCAATACCTGTTGAGAACTTTTTTTTTTTTCCGAGTGGGAGTTTCGCTCTTGTTGTCCAGGCTGGAGTGCAACGGCACGATCTCAGCTCACTGAAACCTCCGCCTCCCAGGTTCGAGCGATTCTCCTGCCTCAGCCTCCCCAGTAGCTGGGATTACAGGCATGCACTACCACGCCTGGCTTATTTTGTATTTTTAGTAGAGATGGGGTTTCTCCATGTTGGCCAGGCTGGTCTTGAGTTCCCGACCTCAGGTAACCTGCCTGTTTGGGCACCCAAAGTGCTGGGATTACAGGCATGAGCCACCGTGCCTGGCCTATTCTTTTTTTTTTTTTTTTTTTTAAAGATACGGTCACCCTGTGTTATCCAGGCTAGAGTACACTGGTGAGATCACGGCTCACTGCAGCCTTCAACTCTTGGGCTCAGGTGACCTCCCTGCCTCAGCCTTCTGAGTAGCTGAGACTACAGGCAGGCACCACTGAGCCTGGCTGATTTATTTATTTATTTGTTTGTTTGTTTGTTTTTTATGACATGGAGTCTTGCTGTGTTACTCAGGCTGGTCTCAAACTCCTGACCTCATGTGATCTACTGCCTTGGCCTCCCAAAGTGCTGTGATTAGGTGTGAGCCACCATGTCCAGCCAAGAACCTATTTTATGCCAGTCACATCAAGAAACAAAACAGGCATCACCTGACTCACTCTCTCTCTCTCTCTATATATATATGTATATATATATATCTTTTGGAGATGGAGTTTTGCTCTTGTTGCCCAGGCTGGAGTGCAATGGTGCTATCTCTGCTCACTGCAACCTCCGCCTCCTGGGTTCAAGCGAGTCTCCTGCCTCACCCTCCCTAATAGCTGGGATTACAGGTGCTCGCCACCACACCCAACTAATTCTTTGTATTTTTAGTAGCGATGGGGTTTCACTATGTTGGCCAGGCTGGTCTTGAACTCCTGACCTCAGGCAATCCACCCACCTCAGCCCCGCAAAGTGCTGGGATTACAGGCATGAGCCACTACACCCAGCTTGACAATATCTTTTTATTTTGATCACCTTTTTATGTTTTACTTTCAACCATTCTATGTCCTTCTGTTTTAGGTGTATCTTTTATAAACAGTATTTAATTGAAACTTCTTTTTTCTTTCAATTTAATCTTGGTCTTTTAGCAGGGATATTTAATCTGTTCACATTTGTTATGATTGCTAATGTAATCAAATTTGGTTTTACTACCATATTTTACTAATTTTATATACTGTGCTGTTTACTTATTTGTATTTCCTCTCTTTTTTTGCTCTTCATTGTACTTAGTTCTCTTTATTTTATTTTATTTATTTATTTTTTATTTATTTATTTTTTTAAGACGGAGTCTCGCTCTGTCGCCCAGGCTGGAGTGCAGTGGCGCGATCTCGGCTCACTGCAACCTCCGCCTCCTGGGTTCACGCCATTCTCCTGCCTCAGCCTCCCGAGTAGCTGGGACTACAGGTGCCCGCCACCATGCCCGGCTAATTTTTTTTTGTATTTTTAGTAGAGACGGGGTTTCACCGTGTTAGCCAGGATGGTCTCAATCTCCTGACCTCGTGATACACCTGCCTCAGCCTCCCAAAGTGCTGGGATTACAGGCTTAAGCCACCACGCCCGGCCTATTTTATTTTTTTAGTTTTATTATTTTATTTTATTATAGTTTTCTTATTCTACTTTGTTTATTTCTTCCTATTGATTTGGAAAGTATACATTCTTTTTTTTCGTGATTACATTTATAATTTAATGTGCATATTTTATTTGAGTCTAAAGCTAATGGATATATCTCTGCTCTCCTTCTGATCAAAATGTCTCGGAATATTTTGGCTCTGATATTCACTCCCAGTCTTTCGTGTTACCTGTGTAGCATGTTATCAGAGTCTAGTACTTAACTTTTTGGTTGTTTTTTTTTTTAATACTTTGTTTTAAATGAGACAACATTATGATTGATATTGCTGGCTTATTTAGATTTACTTACATGTTTACAGCCTCTCTGCTCACCATTGCTCCTTTGGATCCCACCGTTTTCTTTTGGATTGAGTCTTTTATCCTGAAATATAGCATTGGTCACTTCTCTCAGTAAAGGTCTAACAATAGTAACTTTCTTCAGCCTTTTTCTGGAGAACGTGCGTTCAAGGCTAAAAGCTATATTCTCTCAATACTTAGTTGCGTTCAAGGCTAAAAGCTATATTCTCTCAATAGCCGCAGGCTCTTGTTTTACTCAATACTTTAAAATACTATTCCATTAATTTTGGGTTGATTTTGCTGCTTAGTAACATTCTACTGTGCAGAAAAATTGTTCTTTTTTTCACGGGTAATCTGTCTTTTCTCTCTATGTGTTCTAAAGCTTCGCTATTATGTGTTAGGTGTTGATTTGTGATTGTTTATCTGGCTCCTGACTATGCTGTTCAGTCTGATAACTTAAATACTGCTTTCCATTCTGAAAACATCTCAGTCATAAGTCCTCATTCTTTCTATTCTCTCTTTAGCATTTGTTGTAAGGTCTCATGTTCCCTGGTTTCTTAACGTCTTCCATCTCCTACCTCTCTGTGCCATGTTCTGTATGATTTCCCTGCATCCATTCTGTAGTTCCCTAATTCTTTTTTTTTTTTGAGATGGAGTTTCACTCTTGTCGCCCAGGCTGGAGTGCAATGATGCGATATCTGCCCACTGCAACCTCCGCCTCCTGGGTTCAAGCGATTCTCCTGCCTCAGCCTCCTGAGTAGCTGGGATTACAGGAACCCACTACCACGCCTTGCTAATTTTCTGTATTTTTAGTAGAGGCGGGGTTTCACCATGTTGGCTAGGCTGATCTTGAACTCCTGACCGCAAGTGATCCGCCTGCCTCGGCTTCCCAAAGTGCTGGGATTACAGGTGTGAGCCATGACTCCCGGCCCCTAAATCTTTTATTGGCCATATATAATCTACTAATTTACTTATTATTTCAGTGACTCTGTTTTTGTCCTTCTAAATCTGCTATTTGGTTCTCTTTCAAATTAATTTTTATTTTCTATCATGTCCTTTTCTTTCAATGGTTACTGTTCCTTCTTGTATCACTTTAATAGCCCTAAAAATATATATCAGATTCTTTTTTAGGTTTTCACTTATTTCCAGTTCCCAGGTACCCATTGGCCCTCATGTTGTACTTGCAGACCCTTGGCATGGTAGGTTCGTTCCTGGCCTGGTTAGAATTTTTTATTGTGAGCTCATCTTCAGCAGGGGTTGTTTTTGCCTCTGGGAGTCCATGTGCCCTGGATTGTGGATACATTTCTGGAGCACTGCTTTGCCTTTTTCTTCTGCAAACCAAGGCTCAGTTATTTTAAGGTCTTGAACAAGTTTTAATTTTTAATTTCTCTGTTTGTGATTTCCAACCCAACTGGGTGGTGTCAACTTAATCCCCGCATTTGCTCTTAGCACAGGCTTCTGATTCTGATGATTCACACAAAAGCTTTTGGTTACTTTTTAGAGCTCAAGCCAGACCTCAGGCCTCCTTGCTATTTCTTTGGTGAGCATGGTTCTTCCAGTTCCCTTTTCATGGACTGGGTAGCTTCTTAAGGGGTCCGGTTTGGTCCAGTTTCCCCCTCATCTTACACAGGCCTGGCTGGTGTCTTCTGTCCCCAGGGGTGTTGACACTCTGACCCCTACTTATTGTTTCAAGGGCTGACAGCCCTCGGTGGATACATCAGCTGGAGGTTTCCTCCCAGCCTGGAGATTCTGCTTTGTTTCTGGCACTTGGGAATCTCTCTTTCCTCTTTCTATCAAGCTGAGCTACACATTAACCCCCCCTTTTTTTTTTTCAAAGTTGCTTTAGATTTTCCAATAGCTGTGTGTAATTTCAGCAGGAGTGGGTCTGCATCAACTCAGCCTGCCGCCAACCTTATTCATCTTTGTACTCTCCAACCCAGAAGAGTCACTGGTTCATACCAGATGCTGGATGAATGAATGAATGAGTGAATGAATGAATGCATTTTTCACTTCCAGTAGCAGTTAGAAGCAATATTCCGGTGAGCTGTGCCTCCTACCTCTCCAGGAGCACTGAATCAGGCAGAATTCACTTTTCTTTGAGGTTATACGTGGAGAGTTCCCAGTGAAAAAATGAAGAGAGACTAGGACTTCTTCTATGCTTTTGTTTTAAGTCCCAGAACAATAGAAATGTTTAACTGCTTTGCACCGCTTGATATATGAAGCTGGACTGACGACTGAGTTCCCATGCCGTTTGCTGGTGGCTTCACACAGCATCATTACCAAGAGGACAGGACACTAGGCCTGTTTACTTCCCCCTTTCTCCCCTGTTTTAAGAAAAGTGTGCCTTTGATGAGATATAGCCGCAGGCTCTTGTTTTACATTTTACGTCAACTGCTGTTGTCAGAGGCTGGTTATTGATGCCATGCCTTGTTTTAATTCACACTTCTCTGCTAATCAATTACAGCGTTTATCCATTAATCAGGCGTTCTGACAGGGTCAATAACTGCTTTTTGGCTGTTGTGCAGGGCTGCACGTTATCAAGCCAGGAATAAGGCCCAGGAGCTGGCTTTAAAACACCGTGTGACTTTCCCAGGCTGGTGGACTTCCGGAGCAATAAACATCTAGTGGGGATTTCATATGGTGGGTTTTTCATATATTTGGTAGATGGGATTTTCTCAGTGAACACTTCATTAGCAGGGCTCAATGTTAGTGAAGTGTGGACAGGTGTGCTCTGTTTAAGAAAAACAGAAACATCAAAAGGTAATTATTGCCATCACATACCAATGACTGCATTTACCTAAAAGTAGCATTAAATCATGAGCTTTCTTCATTCTTATTAAATGTTTACAAACAATATCTTCTTGGCAGTAGGGTTTGAGAGCAACGACTCTTAAAGCCAAAATGTTGGAGCTGCTGCTGGATGGAAAACCAATCTGAAATTCAGATTAAATAGGGCTGTAATCGTAATGTGAGTCAAGAGGAAAATCTGTAGTTTCTCTCCGGAAATTTCTTGAGGCCCATGTTTTCCGTGGAGTGTGTTAAACCTTCGTATCCATGTTCCCATCCATGGGTACACGGGCATCTTCAGTGCCTCTTAGTCTCTGTGTAAGAATTTGTTACAGCATATTCAGATGTGGTAAATTGTCACAGAAATGAAAACTTTTCATTTTAGTAAGGGTAGGTAAGAAACAGGTGACAGGGTTTAACTGGAGAGTTCCAGTTTGGGTAGGTAAGTTACCATTCATCATGATGGTTACAGGTTTCAGTGATCTTTTCTGTGACAGATGTACCAACATTTAATTGTTTTTCATCAAGGGCGGAGAGAAAAGACACTTGTGTAGATTTTTCAATTCTCCTCCGTGTCACTTGGCTGTCCTCACCATTGTCTGAGCTCCTTTCTCTTATCCTTTGCGCTGCAATGAGTTGTGTCATTCCCTCATGGTCAGCACTTTTGTTGTCTTTGTTTTTTGCTGTACCTCAGAAGTCCATCTTTTCTTTCATCTCCTTCCCATTCATGCATGAGGGAACAGTTGTGCCGTGGTGCGGGGATGTTCCGCTGGGTTTCAAACAGTAGGGTTTCTTTTTATTCTCTTCTAAGTAGTACAATGGGGCTGAATGTCTGTTGCAGAATGCACACACTAATATGCCAGGTTATTTGGTTTCTAAGAAGTCAATAAAAATACTGCATTTAGGCTCAGTCTTTCGCTTGATTTTCCCCTGTTTGCCTTTCAAGTCTTCGGTTATAAATCTGTTTGTTTGTTTCTGATTGTAAAATATAATCCTCCATATTAAACCAAAGCGTGGAATCAACAAACACTTTGAGGAAAATGTTCCTGGCGGTGGAGTATTTTCACACCAGGCAGGGTTGGCAGCCGGCACCCTCCCTTGATAAGAGCCTGGAAACAGCCCCCAGAGCTAATTAATGGCAGCTCCGACTTGGAGAAGATGAAAAAAAAAAAAGAATGGATCCCAAGTTGGTCTTGGCAAAACTTTCTGGTGTAAGAAACCAGCTCATCTCTGCGTTTAGAGGGTACAGCTGTGATTGTTTTCGTGCAGACTTCTCTCTCAGTTCTTGTTTGGGTGGGGAGGTGAGCGCGAGCAGAACGCACCGAGTTACAGACGCAAAGGCCATTGCAGCAGCAAAAGGCTAAAGACATAAAAAGTTAGAGATGTCTTAGGACACTTTGTTCTTATATTCAGGGACAATCTTCAAAATCCTCCTTAATGAGGTTATAAAAGAAAAAAATGGAACAAGTGTTCCTTGTGTACCTCTCTAGGGCGTGTCGTTGGGGTCACTTGCCACCAGTGTCCTATTTAAAAAGGGATTGGGGTAGTTCAATCAAGCATTGCATTAAGAGAGAGACTTTGATTAATTCCTTCTCTTTTCTTTTGTGCTATAGATAATTTCAGTCAATTTGTGATACTTTCTTCTTAGCCATTGCTGAGGCTGAAAGTTCTTGATGCGTCCTGCTGAGTATTAGCATTTCTCGGGCCTACTTGGCTATGGGGAAGAGGCACGCACTGCAGACAGCTCTCTAAGACTTGACAAGCAAGGCTGGCCTCTACACATGACCGTGATCTGGGATCTCGGCTTAGGAAAGAGCCCGCTCTCAGGTTGCTGGCAGAAAACAAATCTTAATGTAAAAGAAGAGAAGACCGAACAGTAAGATGGTGATTTACTATGGTAATACCATGGGTTTTTTTTAAGGTTCTGGACCTGCCTCTTACTCAGAAGCTCACAGCTTGGGTAAGTTTCAGGAACTGCTCTCAAGGAGAACAAAAGAAAAGGAAAAATGAGGGCTGACGATGTAAGCTTTCACTGGGGCCGTTGTGGGAAAGTTGAAGATTGGCCCCAGGATGGTCAGGATCAGGTAGAAAACTGGATTCTATTGTTGTCTGTTTTCTTTTATTGACCAACTTTCTTATTTGTGGAGAGGACATCAGAGAGATGAAGGGACATTCTAGTACTATGCTGTAGAAACTCAGTGGGAAATGTTAGCCGATTTGGTGTTAGGATATATCTAAAGTGCTTAGTTAAACTGAGTCCCATACCTGTTGTATTTTATAAGCTCATTTTGGAGAATGTATGTAATGTTTATTTATTGTAAATGCAAGGTCTATTCAGTATCCATACATTTCCATGCCGCTGAAAGGGTGGATTTCGTTCTGATGGACTGGAACGGCTCCCAGGGAGGCATTGTGGTGTTTGCGTAAATCCCCTTTCCTTTTTGGTTTACTCATTTGATGCAGGAGGGTCGGTTCTTGGGCTGTTGCTTTCTGTCCTGTTAATCCAGCTACTGCACATGCGCACGAGGGCAACAGGTTAAAAGTCCTAATTTAAGATAGCTTTGGGTATGGATAGATAAAATCCCTTTTTCTCCAGTTGAAGCATCTGTTTTTCAATTGAATGTAAATGGGTCTATTTTCATGAATGTATACATCTAATATGTTTATGTAAACACATTAAGGCAAGATTTCAGAATTAATTTTAGAGTATGTTTTATGATAATTACTACTGTTCTGCTAAAAGTTTAATAGCCAATTATAAGAATTTTCTTAAATTATTATTTTCAAATTAATAAGATGTTAGACTTCTCATTTATTCTTTTTGGTAATGTTTCGAGATTAAGAACCCAAAGATGAACTCTTTCATTCGTCAAATATTACTTATTAAACTCTTCCTCCATGCCAGGCTCATTGTCATAATTATCAATGTAATTAGTCTGTTACTTATATTTACAATGATTATGTAAATAGCAGAAACACCTAAGTATCCTGCTTCTTGATAATCAGCTTTAACTCTCTGTGGGGGTGGTGTGTTCTTTCTGAAGCATGTCTTTGAATAGATTACTCGGGCCTTCCCCTAGTTCTTGGAATGCTAACTGAAGTTGTGTGATTGATAGATTTCCCGAGACTTAAAACTGGAGAGATCCATGGAGGCAGAGTGGTGTCATGGAGAGGACACAGGCTGTCATTTACTTTTCCTCCCCTGAAAAGGGAAGAGCCAGCAGCTCAGGGGTCGGTGTGAGAATTAAACTCTGAATAAGGTAAAGCCGCTGGCACAGGCCTGGCCCTCAGTGCATCCCCCATGAGCGCCCCTCCCGCTCCCATTAATCCCTAAGGCAGTGGTGTCTATAGGGCCTCAGGCACCTACATTCTCATTTCCTTCATGCATGCTGAGGGCCAGGGAAGTTACCTGGTTACTACTTGCTTTTTCCCCCAAAAAAGGAGTGTAGGGATGTACATTCAGAACCTGGTTTTGGCTGGGCATCGTGACTCACGCCTGTAATCCCAGCATTTTGGGAGGCTGAGACGGGCAGATCACCTGAGGTCAGGAGTTCGAGACCAGCCTGGACAACTTGGTGAAACCCCATTTCTACTAAAAGTTCAAAAATTAGACAGGAGTGGTGTCACGCGCCTGTAATCCCAGCTACTCGGGAGGCTGAGGCAGGAGAATCACTTGAACCCAGGAGGCAGAGGTTGTAATGGGCCAAGATGATGCCACTGCACTCCAGCCTGGGCAACAAAGTGAGACTTCATCTCAAAAAAATAAATAAATAAATAAAAGGGCCGGGCGCTGTGGCTCATGCCTGTGATACCAGCACTTTGGGAAGTCGAGGCGGGCAGATCACCAGGTCAGGAGATCGAGACCATCCTGGCTAACAGGGTGAAACCCTGTCTCTACTAAAAATACAAAAAATTAGCCAGGCATAGTGGCGGGTACCTGTAGTCCCAGCTACTCGGAAGGCTGAGGCAGGAGAATGGTGTGAACCCTGGAAGGTGGAGGTTGCAGTGAGCGGAGATCACACCACTGCACGTCAGCCTAGGCGACAGAGCAAAACTGTCTCAAAAAATAAATAAAAATAAAGACAATATTAGTATTAATATTACAGATCCCATTATATTTCTTTTAATGAGTTTTGTGAGGGTATTCCCCAAAGCTCTGTTTCGGTGGGGGAATTACAGGTGTGAGCCACCATACTGGCCTCCTCCCCCAATAAATACCAACTGGGTACTTATTAATACTTAACACACATATGTTTTCTTTTCTTTTCTTTTCTTTTTTTTGAGGTGCGGTCTTGCTCTGTCACCTAGGCTGGAGTGCAGTGGCACGATCTCAGCTCACTGCAACCTCTGCCTCCTGGGTTCAAGCGATTCTCCTGCCTCAGCTCCTGAGTAGCAGAGACTACAGGCACGTACCACCACATCTGGCTAATTTTTTGTATTTTTAGTAGAGACAGGATTTCACTGTGTTAGCCAGGATGGTCTCGATCTCCTGACCTTGTGATCTGCCTCCCTTGGCCTCCCAAAGTACTGGGATTACAGGCGTGAGCCAACTTCTTTTCTTTTTTTCTTTTTTTTCTTTTTTTTAATAGAGACAGGGTCTCATTGTGTTACCCAGGCTGAAGTGCAGTGGTGCAATCACGCCTCACTGCAGCCTCAGCCTCCGGGGCTCAAGCAGTCCTCACAGGTAGCTGGGACCACAGTTTTGCACCACCATGCCCGGCTGTTGTGTGTTTTTGTTTTGTTTTGTTTTGTTTTTGTAGAGATGGAGTCTCATTATGTTGCCCAGGCTGGTCTCAAACTCCTGGGCTCAAATGAGCCTCCCACCTCAGCCTCCCAAACTTCTGGGATTAGAGGCATGAGCCACCACGCCCAGCCCCACCGTAGTATATATAAACTGGGTCCTTAATACCTTAAAGACAGCAATTTTTGGCATATTCAAGATAGTTGTTCCTTCTGCTTTGGAATGCTGAGAGCTTCTTTCCTCATAATTGTGTTCTAGAATTTCTGCAGGCCCTTGCTGTGAGAACCAGAGAAAACAGAATGGCCAGAGCCATCCAGTTGTCTCCTTCCTGGAGATCAGGATGAAGGGCTGCATTAAAAGATCTCATCTTCAGCTGGAAACAAGTAGTACTGAAAAGATGATCTGGACTGTTTCTCTTGTCTTTTAAAAGTGTGAGGCCTAAAGAGGGGAGAGAGTGTCTTTGTGCTGTCGTATGCCTGACACATTGCTGGTGACCAACAAATGTACTTGGCCATTTATATGGAGATAATGTACATGTGATTTGAGCCAAAGGCCCTCCAAACCTTCCTTCAGCAGCCCTTTCGATCGGGCTCCTTTGTCACTCATCTGCTTGAGTGTCAGTTATGCTGAAGGAAAAGACATAGGGAATAGTGGTTGGAGGTGGTGACAGCCAGAGGTAAATGTATCTCTGAGGCGTGGTTTCATCTGATCAATAAGATGTATGCCTTTGGATCTGCTTCGGGCTAAATATCTTAGGGATTTGGTGGGCTTTAGAAATGTGTATAAATGGGAGGCAGGAAAGAGAGGCCAGAGATTCATCGTCACTGCTCTCCACCCTCCAGAGGGGACTGCGGAAAGTGCAGCCAGCCATCAGCCTGTTGACAAGGCACTTGGCAGTCACTGAAAACATTTTCCTTTCTCTGTCAATTAGCAAATGATGGTCTTCTACTGATAAAATTTAGGAATAAAGGAGAAAGAGGAAGACGGAATCCTGGACCACTTTCAGCCTGCACTTGAGTATTCCGCATGTCTTCTTCTCCTGACTCCCCGCTGCCACTACCCCCGGCCACCGTTGGCCCTGTGGCACTGTAGCCCATGCCCCCGCCAACCTTGGCACCGCATCAGCATGGCCAGTGCCTCTGCCACCATTGGTACTGTGTTGGTGTGGCTGGTGCACCCACCACCGTCGGTCCTTCATCAGCGTTGCCTGTGTCCCCACGTCTGTCGGTCCCTCATTAGCGTTGCCTGTGTCCCCACCTCCGTCGATCCCTCATCAGCATTGCTCCTACCCCTGTTGGTCCCACATCAGCATGGCTGGTGCCTCCACCACCCTTGGCTCTGCATCAGCGTGGCCAGTCCTGTGACCCAGTTGCCGGCTGGAGGATAGCTGGCCACTGTTGGAGCTGCTCATCTTTCCAAGGCCTTGTCACAGTGGCCATGGATCTCAAGGTATACCCAGGACACTCTGGAAACCAGCCTCTTGGTTAGGCAGCTGAGGCCTCACTTTTCTGCATCCATGTACTCCTTTGGTATCTGGATCTTCCTTTTAAACTTCACTAGCATGTGTGGCAGAACCAATCACCACCGCAGCCTGCAAATGCACTGAGGACCTGTCACCCCAGGGGAGGCGCAGCACGCTGGTGGGGGGCAGCCCAGCACTGCCCAGGAGGCTGGAGCATGTTGTAGGGAGAGCAGAAAGCTTTGGGTGTCCTGGTTGACTGGCCTCTTAGTGAGAACCCAGGACGGCTCCTGGCAGCATTTACCCTTCCAGCTTTCCTCAAGACGGGCCATGCCAGGGCAAGAGGAGGGGCAAGGTGGCTCCCTCCGGGTATGGAGATGGGATGAGCCTGGGGACAGTGGAGTCTCTGAGCAAAGGACTCCAGAGGCTCAGAGAGCAGCAGAGCAACCCAAGATGATAGGAGCTGAAGGCCAGAGGACCACTCCTGGGGCCTTGGCGGGAGGAGCATGGACACAGGACCGGGGAGGGAGCCCCAGAGGCAGTGCCGACCATCCTGCTAAACACACAGAGCAGCCTCCCCATTCTTTCCCCTAAAGAGTGGGGACTTGGGCCGGGCGCAGTGGCTAAGCCTGTAATCCTAGCACTTTGGGAGCCCGAGGCAGGTGAATCACCTGAGGTCAGGAGTTCAAGACCAGCCTGGCAACATGGTGAAACCCCATCTCTACTAAAAATACAAAAATTAGCCAGGCACGGTGGCAGATGTCTGTAGTCCAAGCAACTCATGAGGCTGAGGCAGGAGAATCACTTGAACCCCGGGGGCGGAGGTTGCAGTGAGCCGAGATTCTCCACTGCGCTCCAGCCTGGGTGAGAGAGCGAGATTCTGTTTCAAAAAAACGAATGGGGGCTTGGCAAGGAGAGGGGGGGTCCTGGTTTTGTTGTACTTTGTTAATATAGGCCAGATATTGGCAGATGGCTCTGTATAAAGAAAAATAAACATGGACAGAAAAGTTGTATAGTCAAAATTGAAGTAGCAAAGCCTTCTTTAAAAGTTGAAATGACTTTTGTTTCTTTACTAAAGCACAAAGCCTAGTTGCAGATTATATGTCTATCTAGCCTGCTTAAAAAAAAAAAAAAAAACTGGCTGAGCCCAGGGGCTCATACCTGTAATCCCAGCACTTTGGGAGGCCAAGGCGGGAGGATTACTTGAGACCAGGAGTTTGAGACCAGCCTAAGTAACATAGCAAGACTCGTGTCTCTACAAAAATAAAAAAAATAAGACTGTAGCTGCTTATATTTTTTTAAAAAAAGGCCAAAGAATACCTCAAAGCACTGAGATAAAACTTACTGATGATTTCACCAGCAGAACAGAGACATTGGCCACCATTTACGCTGTGCTAGGTGATAAGGAAGCCATACATCAGTTTCAAAGTCTGAGCAGACAGAGGCCGAGGGTAGATAGGTGTTAGCAGGATGACTCTCGTGGACGTGCTGTGGCCACATGGACAGTGGAACCCTGGATGGGGAGGGAGGAAGGAAGGGCCTCAGACATCTCCTGATGTGAAGAATCCTGTGTTCTCAATTTTAACCTCTGTTTCTAGCTAAGAAGTAAACTGAATAACACACTTCACACCAGAATGGTTTCACTTAGCTTTCGTACCTCAGGAACTGGGCTTCAGTTCTGCAGTGAGAGCTGTCCTTTAATTGCTTCTCCCCTGGAGGCTGATGTGGTGACACACTTTGGAGCACAGGGCATGCAGGCATCCCTGCACGAATAGTACCAGGGGCTTGGGATGGCTGCAGCACATTCTGCTGGGGCTTCGTTTTCCTTGGGGCTATGTTTGTTTTTTCTTTTTCCTTTCTTTCTTACTGTTTCCTTTTTTTCTGGATGCATTATGTTCTATAAAGACTACTGATTTTCCACACCAAAGTATTTTAGACATTTCAGCATTATATGGCAGAATTTTTGTTTTGTTTTGTTTTGTTTGTTTGTTTGTTTTGAGACAGGGTCTTACCTTGTCACCTATGCTGGAGTGCAGTGGCATAAACATGATTCACCGCAGCCTCAACCTCCCCAGGCCCAAAGCCATCAATCCTCCACCTCAGCCCTCCCGTCACCAGCCAAGTAGCTGGGACCACAGGCACATCCCACCACACCCGGCTAAGTTTTGTATTTTTTGTAGAGATGGGGTCTCACTATGATGCCCAGGCTGGTCTCAAACTCCTAGGCTCAGGCGTTCCTCCCTCCTTAGCCTCTTAAAGTGCTGGGATTACAGGTGTGAGCCACTGTGCCTGGCCTATTTTATTTTTTATTATTTATTTATTTATTTTTGAGACAGAGTCTTGCTCTGTTGCCCAGGCTGAAGTGCAGTGGCGCAATCTCGGCTCCACCTCCCAGGTTCACACCGTTCTCCTGCCTCAGCCTCCCGAGTAGCTGGGACTACAGGCTGCCACCGCGCCCGGCTAATTTTTGTATTTTAGTGGAGACGGGGTTTCACTTTGTTAGCCAGGATAGTCTCGATCTCCTGACCTCGTGATCCATCCACCTTGGCCTCCCAAAGTGCTGGGATTACAGGCGTGAGCCACCGCGTCCAACCTGCCTGGCCTATTTTAAAGGTGTTTTTCTTTCTTTGATTTCAGAGAGAAATCAGTTTCCTGTGTGTCTTAAGCTATGTGGATAGGGAGATTATGATAATGGGTCATTATTTTATAATTTTGCTATTTTAAATGAGTTTTAAAACCTGTAGCATTTCTGATCTCAGGGAACATACCGATTAACTCAAGGTGTTATAAATATCTTGACAGCTTAAAAATCGAGTGAAGATATGAAAATAAGATATGAAAATACTGTGCTGTAATATAAGAGGCATTCATTACCTTTTCCCTGCCCATCAGTCTCGACAGGATAACTTTATACTTAACCCAAAGATATTTAAAAATACATAAGCTTTCAACCGGGCGCAGTGGCTCAAGCCTGTAATCCCAGCACTTTGGGAGGCCGAGACGGGTGGATCACAAGGTCAGGAGATCGAGACCATCCTGGCGAACACAGTGAAACCCCGTCTCTACTAAAACTACAAAAAAAACTAGCCAGGCGAGGTGGCAGGCACCTGTAGTCCCAGCTACTCGGGAGGCTGAGGCAGGAGAACGGCGTGAACCCGGGAGGCGGAGCTGCAGTGAGCTGAGATCCGGCCACTGCACTCCAGCCTGGGCGACAGAGCGAGACTCTGTCTCAAAAAAAAAAAAAAAAAAAAAAAAAAAAATCAGCTTTCTTTGAAACTTATGTGTCAGTGTTTTTCATTTGAATGATTAACAGAAGCACATTGGTTTGTACTTGCTTTTCTAATTTTTAAAATGCTTTACAAATCATTATTGATGATACTGTATGATTAAGGAAAGGGAATTTGTGTGAAGCTAATTTGAAGACAATTGGCTTTTGCATTTATTTATTTATTCATGTATATATTTAATTAGCATCTGTTATGTGTGGAGTATAGTGCTGGAGTCAGCGGGAAGAGTACTTCCTAAAATCATGGCTCTCGAAATCAGTTATTTGTCTTTGTTTTTCTTCCTCAAAGATTACTCCCCGTTCAGCCTTGTTATTGTGATCAGAGATTTATATTAACTTTTAAGATCTCATACTCCCAGTAATATAATATATAGTAGAGATGGGTAGAGAACAGAACTTAAAAAAAAACAAAAAACAAAAAACTGTAATTACTAGGAAATTGACTCTACCAAGAAAATTAACAGACTTGTCCAAAATTGTCCCTGTAGACAGAGAGGGCTGCTAAGGCTGGAATGAACCCGCCGTAATTTGAATGCTTAAAACGTTTTCCACTTTATTGTCAAAATTATTGCCTGAACTTCCTCTTTCTCCTCATTTGCCTATTTCCCTTGCTTTTTATCTTGTACACCACCAGTATACAACATAGTGGTGTTTAACTACTTCCTGAAGGCATTATTAGTCATCAGGAACACCAGGTCATTATCGAAGTAGATAAATGGGCATTCCGCCCATCAACTACCCCTTGGACTAATTTGGAAAATATGGTTCCTTCCCTCAAAAGAAACAGCCCATGCTCCTCTGAACACTTATAAAATAGCCATGCACACGTCTCCGTTCCTTCTGAACAACTGGAATTAGTGTGTCCTGCTTGATGCTAAACTCAATTTTAATTCGCAATTGCAAGGACGCTTCACGTAGAATATCTGTCTGTATGAAAGATGGGGAGCAGTGCAGCTTCCGTCTCCCTGTCTGTTTTTTGGTGGGCTTTCAGCTTTTCTGTCCCGTGACTATTAGTGACTGCAGCGTAACCGCGAATCTTTCACCAGATGTTGTCTCACCATCTTAAGGACAGAGGAAAGTTCTAATGGATGTTTTGAATGTGCTCGACTTTTATTTTGTTCAGACCCAAACTGAATGAGGCAGAGGTTAAAATCTTTTCTTGTTCCATCTGAGTAAGCACGAAAACCTATGATCCTTAATCTTTTAGAAGAAAAATAACCTTTCTCTGTTAGTGGGATTTCTGATTCATTTCTTCTGCCCTGCTCCCCTGCTCTGCATTTTTTTAGTCAAATACTGTCTGGACTTTTGTGAGCCAATAACCTCCCTCCTCACCTCATTCCTCTCTCTTCCCCTCCCCTGTGATCACACAAAGAGCAGAGAGCCCTCAAAAGCCTGGGTTTCTGGGTTTTGTATTTTAAAGAGAGGATGAAATACTTGCTGTACTTCAAAACATAAAACCGATCTGTTAAAACTTTCCCGAAAGAAATTGATTGGCATCAGCATAGGGGGAATAAGAAAAGTAAGAGAAATTGAGATTTAGGGAAAAAAAAAAAAAGGAGGAGAATGGAACGCTGGCCATTGTAATTCACACCAAACTGACTTTCCTTTAGTGCAAACTAGTAGGTGTGGCAACGACTTCAAACCTCCCAAGTTAGGGAGCCCTGAAAGCTTTCTACCTACTGATGTCTCTGAATAATAACCGGGGCCCATACACGGGACTGGGATTTGATAGCTGAGGCCTTCAGTCCTAACCATTTTGCCCTGTAACTTAGATCAGGACCTACACATTTATTTGTCCAGGCTACACTCATAGACATACATTCTAAAGCAGAGGCCATGAATTAAATCGCATGTACTACCCATTTTTGTACAGCCCTCTACCTAAGAATGAGTTTTCCAGATGAATGATTTGATGATAGGGAACATTACCTTTGAACCCCAGTTAAGCAAAATGCTATTCACCCCAAAAGATTTCCATTCTTCTCACAAGCAGAACTATATTACTATAGAAGTCTACTATAAAATATAGTAGAACTATATTACTATAAAATCTACACAATTTTATTTTGAATTTTATCAATAAAATATTTGTGCAAATTTGTGTTCTCACTTGCTATACCAGCACATATATAACATCTTCCCATCTGTCTCTCAGCCCACAAAGTCTGCAGTGTTTACTATCTGGCCTTTTCAGTCAAAAGTTTGCTGAGTGCTGCTCTAAGCTGTCACAAATAGAGATGATTTTGAAGGGAAAAAAAGTATTCTCACTCTCATTCTTTGTCTTTGCCTGAATCTGTTTTGTTGTTGTTGTTGTTGTTTGTTTGTGTGTTTGTTTTTAGTGGCAGAATCTCGCTCTGTCACCCAAACTGAAGTGCAGTGGTGTGATCATAGCTCACTGCAGCCTCAAACTCCTGGGCTCAAGCCATCCTCCCGCCTCAGCCTCCTGAGTAGTTAGGACCACAGGCGGGCACCACTGCACCCAGCTAATTTTTAAATTTTTTTGTAGAGATGGGGTCTTTGCTCTATTACTTAGGCTGGTCTCAAACTCCTGGACTCAAGTAATCCTCCCACTTCAGCCTTCCAAAGTGCTGGGATTAGAGGTGTGAGCCACCACACCCAGGCTTTTTTTTTTTTTTTCTCTTTAAAGAGTGGAGTTTCTCTGGTTAATATAAATGTGAGTTAATAGGCTCTGGCTTGTGCAGTGCCCTGAGAAAACTGATATTAATTGTACAATTGTGAAATGTGGTATAATATTGTCAATAGCTGCCTGTTTAAAAATTTTAAATTACAGATTAAAATAAACCTGTGTTTCCATATATAAAACAGGCAGCAATAATAGTACCCACTTCAAAGGACTGTCTAAAGGATTAAGTGAGATAATGTAAATAAGGGATTTAATAAATGTTAAAAAGAAAAAAAATCTACCATTGAGAATATAGGTTTGTTTGTACAAGACTTGGTGCCTTTTATCTTAGCATACTATATCTTAGACAGACACAGTATGCCTGGTACATTATAGATCCCTAAATCATGCTTCTCATCAATTTCAGTTAATATAAAATATAGTCCTATATCTCTTTTCAACACAATTCTGAATTTAAAGGAAGGATCTTTTTTTTTTTTTTCTTTTTTTTGAGACAGAGTCTCGCTCTGTCGCCAGGCTGGAGTGCAGTGGCCGGATCTCAGCTCACTGCAAACTCCGCCTCCCCGGTTCACGCCATTCTCCTGCCTCAGCCTCCCAAGTAGCTGGGACTACAGGCGCCCGCCACCTCGCCCGGCTAGTTTTTTGTATTTTTTAGTAGAGACAGGGTTTCACTGTGTTAGCCAGGATGGTCTTGATCTCCTGACCTCGTGATCCGCCTGTCTCGGCCTCCCAAAGTGCTGGGATTACAGGCTTGAGCCACTGCGCCCGGCCAGGAAGGATCTTCTTAAAGGAAGACTATTGTCTATTTGAAACAGCATTACTACATCCTATACATTTCTTTTTTTTTTTTTCTTTTTTTTGAGATGGAACCTCACTCTGTCATCCAGGCTGGAGTACAGTAGCGCGATCTCAGCTCATTGCAACCTCTGCCTCCTGAGTTCAAGCGATTCTCCTGCCTCAGCCTCCTGAGCAGCTGGGATTACAGGCACCCACCACCATGCCCAGCTAATTTTTGTATTTTTAGTAGAGATGGGGTTTCGCCATGTTGGCCAGGGTGGTCTCAAACTCCTGACCTCAGGTGATCCGCCCACCTCAGCCTCCCAAAGTCCAGGGATTACAGATATGAGCCACCGTACCCTGCCATCCTATACATTTCTAAGATAAATTTTTATAGCATATGTAAATCTCATTGGAGAGCAAAAGAGGAGGTTTTTTTGGTTCAGAAAATTTTAGGATAATGAGGGTCATTGTTTTGCTAACCATCTGTGACAGACTACAGCATGGCAAAGGAACACTGTCTTGGTATTTTGAATAGCTAATATTTATGCCTGGGAATCCTCTACCTTCATGAAATCGACAGATGAGACTTAGAAATATGCATGACATTTTCAAGGAAAAAAAAACCTGTAGTGCTGCTCGAGGAGATGAAATTTATGGTCCTGCCTGTTTTCCTCGCTCTGTGGCTCCCATAATGCATCTTTGACTCTGGAGTTTGTCCTTCTCCCTCCAAGGCCGGATTTCATTGTCATTCCTCTGAGAACCCTCTCCACTGCCCTCTTAGGCTGAATGAGCCTCTCCCCACTAAGCTTCAGGCCACTGGTTTCTACCCAGTTTTCACATTTTTTGTCTGTTGCCTTCGCTGGACCTCACCTTCCCCCAAGGCTGAATTCTGTCCTCATTTTCATATTCCCAGACCCTGGCTTAGGTGCCCAGTATCTATTTGTTGAATCAATGAAATACTGACTAAAAATTGTCTAACACCAAAATAAAATGAAAGCCAAAAAAAGCCCTTTAGATTAGATTTTTGTCTCTTTTTTAGATATAGACTAATATACATAGATAATCATAACATTATTTTAGTGCTGATTAAAAATTCACAGATAAGCCCAAATTTATATATAACTTGTCTGAGGGTTAAGTTCTGAGGAATATGGAGGGCATCAGAGAGTTGATACAAATCCATCTTTATTTTCTGCAGGGCCAGCTCCCCACACAGCAGCAGCTACCCGGTCCCCCTGCAAGTGTGTTTCCTAGATGTGGCAAAATACCTGCCACAGTGTTCCAGGCCCAAGTGTCTAGCTCATGGCGGTCAGAGGGGAAGGGGCAAGTGCCTTCTCAGTCATAGTCGCCGTTATCAGTTGGGCTTCCTGTGCACGAGGTGCTTCATCAAGGGTATTTTGTTTTGTTTTGTTTTGTTTTTTTGAGATGGAATCTCGCCCTGTCGCCCAGGCTGGAGTGCAGTGGCCGGATCTCAGCTCACTGCAAGCTCCACCTCCCGGGTTCACGCCGTTCTCCTACCTCAGCCTCCCGAATAGCTGGTACTACAGGCGCCCGCCACAACACCCGGCTAGTTTTTGTATTTTTTAGTAGAGACAGGGTTTCACCGTATTAGCCAGGATGGTCTCTATCTCCTGACCTCGTGATTCGCCCGTCTCGGCCTCCCAAAGTGCTGGGATTACAGGCTTGAGCCACCGCGCCCGGTCTCATCAAGGGTTTTACATGTATCTTTTCATTGACTTCTCACAACAATCCTATTATTATATCCAATGGCTAATATGAATCTGGGATTTAAAGAGGTTAAGTAACATGCTTAGGGTGTCACCAGCTCCAGGTGTGCCGGGTTCCAAAGCCCATGCTCTTCACTGTTAGGCTTTCCTTACCTCTCACCTCCTTTCCAGGGAAGTGGCAAGATTTTTGGAGCCGGCGAGTCTGGGGGCTCATGACCTGTTGTTTCTCCTTGAAGCACAGACCAGAGGAGTCATGTGCGCAAGAGTGTTATTAATCACTATGCTTTCCCCTCGTGAGCTCAAGAAAAACAGAACTGTCAAGAGTTAGGAATTGTGTCCTGGTCACCAGGTTCCTTGTTTGTCCCATGACCCAGAGTGGAGTCATCCCAACACAGATGTGCTAGGCTGTAAGCTGAAGGTGACAAGGGAGGCAAACTGCACCACAGTGAGGTCCTCCAACTTTTAGAAGAGGCTAGCTACTGTGCACGTCAATTTTTTCTAACCTTATTTTGGTGGCTTACATGCAATTACATGCGAGTTACATTTATTGAGTACCACGTGCAGGAAGTCCTAGGCAATGAGAAATGAGCTTCATGGTAATTGAGAATGAAGTTAAGGAAGAAAATTTTATTGTTAATCTAGGGCTTAATTGCCTCCGGGACATTTTAAATAAATGCCATGCAGTACTTAAGGAGCGATGTTCTGTAAGTGAGATGCAAAAATTCTTTAATTAAACCATGGTGGGTATTCCCTGATTGAAATATCTGCCTTTATCTTAATATTTAAACCTTTGTGATTCATATAACAACTTAATTAGGGATGGAGTAAATTAAAGGCTTCTTAAAAGAACAAATCAGTTGTATAAAATTGATTAAAAGTATTTCTGGGATAGGCTTCTGTGTATTTGTATTGATCAGAACATATCTTTGGTTCATTTTATGTTTAGCTGTCTTCTCGAGTAAGCTGTGTTTCAGCCTGTAGGGGACAGATGGTGGTTATGGCATTGTATAGGGCAGATAGTTATTAGAATTTGTCTGAGAAATGGATCAAATGGAAGGGTTTTTGGCCACTGACAAAGGAGACATTTCCCCAGATGATGACTTGGATGGTCCCTGCAATTAACCAGGTAGGAGGCTGCCAAGTCAGTCCGTTGGTCAGTCAGTCAACACACCTGAGTGCAGCCACGGAAAAGGCCTTCTGCTCAGTGCTGATAAGCTTGTGTCAGTGTCAAACTAAACAGACCCAGAGATTCAAGGGGACTTGAACCGGATTGTACATGGTAAAAAACAAAACGGAAACCCGGAAAACTTAGGTATTCAAAGTTTAGACTTTACTGGATCACTCAGTTTATGAGTGGCAGAGATGCCTGGTGTGGAGCTCGATAAATTCTTGTGAAAAGAAGAAAGGAAATGAGAGTGGGAGCAGTCACCTGGAAGGAGGGAGGGGGACAAGTGCTGCATCTGTCACTGTACTACACGGCGTTCCCTGACTAGTTGGACACTCAGCTGTGACTCTCATGCTATTAACAGACATCGTCATGAGGATTCAAAAAGTGCAGGGAATACACATCAGTGGCATTTAAAAAATTCAGGGTTGGTGTGTTTTGCCAAGCTAACATTGTGATTTCATTTAATTCTTAAAAAGAGTAAAATTGCTCTTAGAAGTTACCAAAATCTTAAAACACAGGATCACGTCTCTTTTTAAAAATGTATTTGGGTCAAATAAGCAGCCAATAACAAGCTGAAATAGTCCTCCAATAATGGTGTTTTATAAATGGGTTTATATGGAAATTTTTATCTCCTAATTTCAATGTTCATAATGTGAAACAGTCAAGCCCTTTAAAAGGGGTTGCATTTTCAAATAAACACACTTAGACACACCGTGTGAACGTAGTACTTGAGGAAAGGAAATGAGGGGAGGAAAGGAAAGTATTTTAAGTCATATTTTCATGAGTACTCTGTGGTATTCAGCACGTGTTGGCAGACTCTGGCCAGGCTCAGAAACGATGGGTCGGGTTCTGCCTACTGTTTTAAGACCACACTGGCCAAGGTGGCCCCCAAGGTGCCTTTCTGCCTCCAGAATCCCTGTTATGGGCCCATGGAAAGCCTGTGGACGCCCACCAACTGCTGACGGGTCCCTGTGATGGTTTAGATCTGAAATCATACTCGGTTCTTTGGCCATGTTCTGGAAGCCTCGAATTGTTATGTCACTATGAGTATGGAAATCTCTTTAGGGTTCTACGTGATAATTCAGAGCAATTCATTCCATTCTAACTTTCATGCCCTTGAAGAACTGTACTTGTGGCCGGGCATGGCGGCTCACGCCGGTAATCCCAGCACTTTAGGAGGCCGAGGTGGGTGGATCACCTGAGGTCAGGAGTTCCAAGACCAGCCAAACCAACATGGTGAAACCCCATCTCTATTAAAAATACAAAATTAGCTGGGCATGGTGGTGCACGCCTGTCATCCCAGCGACTTGGGAGGCTGAGGCAGGAGAATTGCTTGAACCCAGGGGGCGGAGGTTGCAGTGAGCCAAGATTGTACCATTGGCCTCCGGCCTGGGCAACAAAAGCAAAACTCCATCTTGAGAAAAAACAAAACAAAACAAAAAACTGTATTTGTAAAAACCTGAACAAAGACCATCATGTCTGCACAAAGTCGGTGAAGAAAGGAAAATGAGCCATGTGTACTCCAGAGCAACTAGCTGCTTCCCAATAGCCATAAATACGTCTTGTTTCTTCATTTCCAAATAATTCAAACTTAAAGAAATTTGTACATGCCCGGGAAAGCTCTATCTTCGCATTCTCTAGCATTAGTTCTTTCTATGATTCTTTCATGTTGTAGGAGATATTTATGAAATCATTTCCTCTGACTCTAGTGAATCTGCCTTTGAGAGCTCAATGATAAATACACAATCAGCATGTGTGCTAAAAGGCTGGAGAGTCTCATGACACATGCTGTCCTGTGCCTTGCAGAGCAATGATGCCTGTAAGCATCTTTCCTTGAGCGCCCACTCACTCGCTGGCTTGGATACAGTGAGTCTCAAGACATCGTAAGAAAATTGCCATCTGAGCATCACGCTGCAGGATCTGGTGTTGGATATTTTTGTGGCTATGTGGATTCTTACTCATTTCCCCTCTCCGTCTGTCTTGTATTTTCTCTGTGCCAGTCTTGCCTTAGTTCATATGCATTCAGGAGAAGGTATCATTAGCGACTTGATGCCCATATTATGACTTAACGAGCTGGAAAATCGACACGTATAGATTCTGCATCTCTCAAACTGAGATTTTTGATTCGTAGACAGGTCGCCCGTAGACTCTTCCCGGAGGCTTTGGCTGCTTGGGACACAGATCGTAATCACAGTAATTAGCACTGAATTTTCAAGTCCTGCTCTCCAGCTTGACCTGGCAGCATTTAATGGTGTGCACACAGCTGGATCAATGGCAGGAATTGAAGGACCCAGTTGTGAGGCTGCTCCTGGCAGCCTGCGATGGGCACCGTCCCTGGAGAATTCCAGGAAAGCATCAGGGACAAGGGATGGTGCAGGGACCTGGGTGCGAAAGTAAAGAAATGTGGTATTTATAAAGCACGTGTTGACGAGAATCCTGTTCAACATTGTTACTGGAGACAAATTGAAGTACAAACTTCTGCCTGAAATTCATTATCAATAAATTCATTTTTCTCCTCCTTGCTTAGTTAAGTTTTGGATATTCCTAAAATGTCCTTTGTTAAAGTTTACACTTCCTTTCCCTAAAAGAAGTACTTACAGATAGGAATCTTAAAGCTAGTGGGAAAAAACCGTAGGACACAAAACAGATACTTCAGTGGCACAAATGGGGCAAAGAAGCACCCATGCTGTTATGAAATAAATTCTCTAGGAAGTTTGGTGGTGTTGGAGAGACAGGGACTCAAGCTCAGATAAGCCAGAAGACACTCCTCTGTCACCCACTTCTTCATATTCCCAGGGAGTGTGTCACCTTAGCAGGCCACTAGAAGGAAAGAGTGATAAGAACATGGCAGTTCGGCATGGCAGACCCTAACCTCCGTCCATCGAGGGCTAGTGATTTTGTGGGGATACTTGAAGGCTGACTGCTAAATAATAGGTTTAAACTTTCAGGAAATACCTCTCAACACAAAACCATTGGCGCATATGTAGCCTCTCTTTTTTTGGGGGGGAGGCGGGGAAGAAAGTCCCTCTTTGCCACCTGGACTGGAGTGCAGTGACATGATCTCAGCTCACTGCAACCTCCGCCTCCCGGGTTCAAGTATTTGTAGTAGAGACAGGGTTTTGCCATGTTGCTCAGACTGGTCTCGAACTCCTGACCTCAGGTGATCCACCTGCTTCGGCCTCCCAAAGTGCTGGGATTATAGGCATGAGCCACCGTGCCAGGCCCAGCGTATGTAGTATCTCTAACCCTATGATCAATCTAGTTGAAAAAGCATGGTAGGCAGAGTTTTACAATGAGAGGTTTTTTTTAAAGTTTAGTTTTCTTAGAGACAGAAACATAATTGTTCTATTCTACCGTTTTGCATCCGTAGCTCATATGAGGTTGTACGTTTGCCTTTGTCACTTGTCAGCATTTGCACTGACTTAAGTTGCTAGAATATTTATGTGGAAAATGAGGGCAATTCTGTGTGTAAATATCTCACTTGACAATCATTGTATGATTTGAATGTTCACTTGGAATGGGACCTTGACATGTTCACACGTACTAGTTTTCAGCTGCAGTTACATTTGCCACTAATTTGTACCTTGGAACGTGTTTATCGAAGCTGCTGTGGGGCACTTGGTTCCGGGAGCCCTTTCACTCATCATCTGCCTCCAGATCGCACCTTGCACTGGGAGAAACCTGGTGTCTTTCTGGAAAATTCCTTACCATTTCATAGCTTACCCAGTCGTGCGTTTAGCACTTTTTCCTGAAATTCTTTTGTAAATAAGCAGGAAGCCTTCTTTGCTATTTTCATTATAAAACGGGAAATGAGGATAAAAGTTACACATATTGTTATTTTAACATCTAGTCTTGTATTTGTTGAAGAGTTACACTTTTACTTAAAAACAAAACCAGAGAATTATGCCTGTTGCCAACCTCTGTCAATGATGGCTCTTCATTCTTTTAAAGTTCACAGCAGAAAACATCGTGTTAAGTTCTTCTTGGCTTTAAAAGCCAAATTAGACACCCAAAAGTCTTAGCACTTTAAAATCTTTTAAAAGATGATTTAAGTAAATCGCTTTAGAAATCTATGCCCAACTTTTAAAAAGCACTTTTCACATCTTGCCTTTACAAGTAACTGTGGAATTAGACACACCGTAAATTTACTCTATTTTCTTAGTAAGTTTGAATTTTCAGAAAGCTTTTATTTTTATATTATAGAGCCAACACGGCTGTTGGATGTTGAAGAGACCCAGCCAATATTATTATACATTTCTTTCTTAAGTGCAGAACTTGGATTGGGACAGGGACTGTTTGATTTGGAAAACATCATCTGTTTTCCTTCTCCTCCTCCTTTCCTTCTGTGTTTATTTCATTTGGTGGCTGCAAGTTGCAGGTTTTTTCCACTTCACACTTTTGCTAGCCCTCTTCTTTTCTTCTCCTTTACAATTTGCACTAGAAGAAGGTAGTGGGCTTTTTGTTTGGGTTCGGTTTTTTTCTTTTTCTTTCTTTCTTTTTTTTTTTTCTTTGCATCTTCCTTCCTTTCCACGGAGAGATTGTTGCTGACCAAATTTAAAACACTACAGTGTTTAGGATCCCTGCAGGGCCATTTTAAGTATTTGGAGCCATAAAGGGCCCCAAGCAATAACTACCTGAATTGCTTTTAATTACACAATATAGCTGCATCATTTTACTTCAGATTCTTTTTGATTGATGCTGCAAGGCAATTGTAACCGCGGATGATGGGATTAAGTGCCTCTTGAAGTGACTTTAGCTTCTTGTGGGAACAAAGGGAAAGAGGAGAACACTTAGTCCCTTTTTTGCCTGAGCTGCCTTTTTCTTCACTTGCGTATAAAGAAATACAATTAACAAACATTATCCCCAGAGGTAAATTGAAATGTACATGCAGACAAGAACCGCTCTTGACTGCAATTAGACATATATGATCCAAGGTATTCTGGCCATTCATTAGCGCTAATTGTTTGAGAAACAAGCCCAGAACAAATGATTAAAATGTAGGCACCATAACTGGGATTATTAGCATGTGTGATAAAATGTACACTCTGTGGCTATACCGAGGAATCGCTTTGGAAAGCAGCTGTGATTTGAAGAATGGTTGGTTCGGCTCTGTGGTGAGCTCTTGGTGTTTGCTCAAGACCTGGTGGTGTTTATAACAAACAACTTATATCTTTCTTTCTTAATTAGTGGGAATTACAATGCAAATGTTGGTATTTTGTAATTTAATATCCTGTTGCTTTCCCGCGCCTTTGGGTTGTTCCTGCAGTCTAGCGGTATTGCGGGGACTTGGGATAACCTGAATTCTTAGGTTTTGCTTCTACACTCCACTTTCTTTAAAATGTTAGAGGCCAGGAAGAACCACTTGAGTGTGCGCTCTTATTTGACTTTTGAATAGTCACTCATCACACCTACACTGTAGTGACAGGGAAAAGTTCTGAGAGATCCTCTGACATTTGGAACTTCCCTTACAGTACAGAGATCTGGCAGGGCTGACCTAGTCAGACATAAACCAGCTGGGAGCTGGTTGGTCCATCTAAGCGGCCAGCAGTCTGCAGGGTTCTTATGACTGAAGGGACTGGTTTTGGGATGTGCCAGCTCCAGACCTAACGTCGCTAAGCCCTCTAGGACCTGTACAAGTGGAGAACGCCTAATCCAAGTTAAGTGACCAAAGGAGTAAGCACCAATTCAGAGAGACAGGTGGCGATTAAATACCCTATGGAAATGTATTTAGGAGCTGGGGCCTAGCACTCAGTGAGACAGATGGGAGATACCCAGGGCAAGGGAAAGAGAACATATGAGATGAAAGAGGACCAAAGGAGCAATCGAGGGGTCAATGGGGAGTGTGCTGAGCAGGCAGAAGCTGCATCCCACGTAGTAGGTCTGTCTACTACTGGATGCTTCAGGGCTCCCTATCTGGAGCTCAGTGCTTGTCTGTCCTCCACTTGCAGTGCTGCATCTGGAGTCACAGGCAGGACCATTTGGAGATTGTCCATTTGGTGCCATGAAAACCTGCAACTACCTTTCAATCTCAAGTGGTCTGTCCTTGTCACCCAACATACTTCCCAGCCACCTATCCCTTAGCATGTCATTAGCACATTCCAAGGGAAGACAAACATCAGGGTTAGAGAGGATGTAAGATTAAATTTGCTTTTAAAGTCAGCTACCAAATTCAAAAGACAAACACAAAAGATTTTCTGGTTCTCTCGGTCTCTGACTGACCTATTCTCTCTTTCTTGCCACTGTCACAGAAAATGGAATTAAGTCACAAATAAACCATAACATAGATTATTGTAGACATACAGCTTGTAAAAGATTCACCTCTTAATTTTTAGTTTTATTCTCTTTGTATTTACAATAAGTGTTACTGTCTGAATTTGACCACTTAGTTCCACTGCAAACTAAGTAACTGTGTATATTCAATCAGAGTGGGTTTGGCAGGGAGCTGAAAATAAAGAGGAAAGAAACTGTTTTGCACTTTAAACTGGTGCATTGCTGTGTGGTACTGAATTAAGAAAAAAATAATAAACTCCCTTAAAATTAGAGGAAGTTCTAGCAAGTCTTGCCTTAAATAGATATTTGAAGGAATTAGTGCTTATAGCACATTAAACATACTTCAAAAAAAAAAAAAACCCATCTATGTTAGAAAAGCCTTCATGATCATATCCATATGTTTAGTTTTAATTTTCATCACACTTAGCTCTGAATAATTAAGAAGGAAAAAACAATCTTAATCTTATTGTGGGTCCCATACAATCAAAGCCACATACACGTGATTGGTGATCACAGCTTGTATTCACAGCTTTCGTGTGTGTGGTATGGGTCTGGCAATTAGACTCAGACTGTGTTTTTTTCTAAAAATTATTCAGTGCTAGAGAGTGATCAATATTAAACTCTTCCAAAAATCTACAAATCAGAATAATTAAGGGACTGTGGTTAAATAGAAAAAAAAAATGGCACAATTCTAAGCTATGTAACATTTTGGCCTCGTTTCATTGAGATTGACACTTGAAAGGAATTTTTGAGAGAATCTAGGAAGAAAACGGAGATTCCATTAACCCGGGTCATTTTCATGACAGTTACCAAAAAAAAAAAAAAAAAAAATTCAGATGTGGGAAGAACTATTTTCTCAAAATTGCAGAGCCATTTTCTAGAAGGAAAAAAAATACTCTTCCATGATTACTTTCATATCAAAGTACCCAGTCATGGAGGAGATGCATTAATTTGACACATTTAGCAGCCTTTGAGCTTTTGAAAAACTCTGTAAAAGAATCCATGGTTACATCTGTCAGGTTGACAGTCTTCTTTTGTGACCTTTAAAAAAAAAGTTAAGGAGAAACCGATCTTTTTAGTTCACGTTTACTCAGTTACCTCTAACTGAACAAGCCAGGAAATAGTCATTTCAGCTTTAATACTATTAAATACTATTTTTTGACATAGAATCACCAGTACTAATGGAATCTCTAAATGGAAGAGTTTAGTGGGTATTTCTGGTGGTCTCATGGTAATGATACGTCCTGTGCTCTTCACTGGCTGTTTCAATACATTAGTTACTAAATATTGTCTTTTCTGCACCTGTTTTTAGAATCAGATCTCCTTAGGAAGATCAACAGTGGGCATTCTAACTATCGGCCTCTGCTTTGAATGTTCCACGTTGGCCAGTGAGGGAACAGGTTTCCTCTTTGTTCCTTACACACAGAGTTCCAGGATCCAAAATTATTAATGATCTCTACAGAGGCAAAGAGAACTCAGGCTGGCATGTCCTTTCTGTTGTAATTACAGTTTACCAAATCCTCCCATGCCATGCACTTGACAGGTGCTATACCTCATGGTTCCCGATGCTGGGGTTACACTTGGAAATCCATCTATCAAATCTCTTTGGGTAGAGTCCTGAGCAGTCATTCTTGGACCAAGTTCTCAGCGACATTAACAGTTAACTATTAATGAACAACATCCCTTGACTCCTTTGTGTTTCCAGGAGCCCCTGCTAGAAGCAGCCCAGAAACAGAAGAGATGCTAATCGCATTGTGTGCCTGAACATGTTCAGTGAAGGAGCGCAGGTTTCCCTCTTGACCTCGGAGTCACGGCAGGAAAAAAAAATCCCTCCAGTTTTCCGTGAGATAAAACCTCTGCTCCTCCTTCTCTCACCGAAAGTAGAGCCAGAAAGTGGGATTAAGGCAAATACCCACTAACAGGCACATGTGCCATTGTCATTCTCTCTTCAACACAAAACAAGGAGCTTTGCAGAAAAACAAAAAGCTCCCCTCCTCTCACCCCTGCCCTGCCCCCATGCTCCCTTTCTTTCCCTCCTCCCCTCCTTCTTCGTTCCTACCCTCCCACTTTCTTATCTACCCCGGCTTTCCCTCAGCTGCCCTCCTTCTCCTTTTTCTGGTTTTCTCTCTCACCTGCTCTCAAATGGCCCCTCCCCCGCCTTCCTCTTCCTCCTCGCCTCCTGCTGCTCTGATTTAGGCCAACTCTTTCCTCATCCTCATCCTCCTTTCAGAAAAGAGTCAGTATTTACCCTCAAAGGAGCTACCAGGTGCCCACGTGCTGTGAGGTAGAGCCACTCTGGGAGCTGCCACGGCCACATTTATAGAAAGATGAACCTGCACGGGAGACACACAGGGCTCTCTGTTTTCATGGAAAACTTGCCCTCTTATTTGGGATTCATGAATGGTCACCACAGTGGTATGGGTCTTTCCTGTTCCTGGGATTTCCCTGACATAAGCCATGCACCTGCCTGGACAACTAGGGCTCTGTGGCCTCACCAGGCGGATTCAGTGAGTGCCAACGAGGTGCTAACAGACAGTAGCTTCTGGTCCGTGTTTGTACAGCCTACCTTAGGAGGCCTTCCGCAGTGAGGGCCAGCGTGTGGTGGATTCAGTATTTGTTGAATGCGTGTTTTATCCTGAATCTGATCAATACATTTTTGTTTCTGAAATGATAGCATGGATGTGATAAGGCCAATAGATTGGGTAATGTTATTTTTTTAATTGTGGTAAAATATACATAACGTAAAATGTTAACCATTTTCAAGCGTACTGCAGTGGCATTAAATAGTACATTCTGATTATTGTGCAACCGTCACCACCACCCATCTCCAGAACTTTTTCATCTTCCCAAACTGAAACTATACCCATTAGACAAAAACTCCAGTTCTCGGCTGTGCACAGTGGCTCATGCCTGTAATCCCAGCACTTTGGGAGGCCGAGGTGGTCAGATCACTTGAAGTCGGAAGTTTGAGACCAGCCTGGCCAACATGGCAAAACCCCAACTCTACTAAAAATACAAAAATTAGCCAGGCATGGTGGCAGGACCCTGTAGTCCCAGCTACTTGGGAGGCTGAGGTGGGAGAATCTCTTGAACCTGAGAGGCAGAGGTTGCAGTGAGCCAAGATTGCGCCACTGCACTCCAGCCTGGGTGACAGAGCAAGACTCTGTCTCAAAAAAAAAAAAAAAAAAAACTCCAATTCTCCCCTGACAACCATCACTCTAGTTTCGTGGGGTTTTTTTTCTTTTTTTTCTTTTTTTTTGTGAGACAGAGTCTCACTCTGTTGCCTGGGCTGGAGTGCTGTGACCCAATCTCGGCTCACTGTAACCTCCGCCTCCCCAGTTCAAGTCATTTTCCTGCCTCAGCCTCCTGAGTAGCTGGGATTACAGGCACCTGCCACTACACCCAGCTAACTTTTTGTATTTTTAGTAGAGACGGGGTTTCACCGTGTTGGCCACGCTGATGTCAAACTCCTGACCTCATGATTCACCAGGCTCGGCCTCCCAAAGCGCTGGGAATACAGGCATGAGCCACCACGCCCAGCCTCTAGTTTCTATCTGTATGAATTTGATGACTCTAGGTACCTCATGGAAGTGAGAATTGTAGAATGTCTGTCCTATTGTGTCTGGCTTATTTCATTCAGCATAATGGGGAACTTTAATTTTGACATGGATGTTTGTTTGCTCTCTCATTCTGTGTGAAAAAAGACTTCCAGGCAGGTGCAGTGGCTCATGCCTATAATCCCAACACTTTGGGAGGCCAAGGTGTGCGGATCACCTGAGGTCAGGAGTTCGAGACCAGCCTGGACAACATGGTGAAACCCTGTCTCTACTAAAAATACAAAAATTAGCCAGTGTGGTATCTGGTGCACCGGTAGTCCTAGCTACTTGAGAGGCTAAGGGATGAGAATTACTTGAACCCTGGAAGTGGAGGTTGCACTGAGCAAAGATCACACCACCGCACTGCAGCCTGGGCAACAAAGCGTGACTCTGTCTCAAAAAAAAACGAGAAAAGACTTCCGTCATTGGGACACTTGTAGGAACGTCCCTTACCCCTGATGTCCCAATGGTCTGAGGAGGCAGTGCTTTGCAGTGAGACAGTATAACACAAACTTGACTAAACTGGACAGGAATAAGGATTCTGCTTTTTTCTTGACTCTTGCCAAGCCTACCCTTTATCTGATGTCCAACCCTTTTCATGGGTTTCCATGACAAAAAGAGTGGCCAGGGTAGACCAGGAGGGCTGTTCCTCCCCGGTGCCCCTGCTTTGTACCAGGAACCCCACAATAGCCAGAAGGCTGGCCTAGGAGTCGCCCCCATCTTGTACCCTGGGTCCTTCCTTAGACGCAAACCCACGGTGGACCGCAAACTGGCTTCCCGTGTGTATCTGCTTTGGGCACAAAAGACCATGTCTTCACTTCAGCACAAAACGGTGCACTTGATTGAGGTGTGATATAATTGCTTCAGGAGAGAGTTTGCCCTGAAAACATCTTCTCGGTCTTCCTGAAGCAGGCTGCACGCTTATTTGTATTGGCACCACATGCTAATCTCACGAATGGCCCTGTTCCGCCAGTGGGAGGACAAATAGCTCTTCTTTTGCTCCCGTGTCCATGGAAAGCTCCCCTTTCTCCTTGCATGGTTGCCATAGTAACCAAAAAAATAGTTCTTCAAAATAGGGAAGGAATCTCTCAGGGTACTTGGGAACTTAGCAAAGTGAGAACATAAGTAGGCCTCAATGATCATAGATGCTGGTGTAAATACCTAGTTATTAATAGTCAAAGCGGGTTGAAATTGGTAGGTGAATTTTGCTGTCAGTTAGAATAGGGAAAGATGGGTCAATAGGCTCTTACCTTCACTCAGTACTACAGATTCTTCTGTAACCCTTGGAATTGCCAGACGAGGTCAGACCCACAGGCCATACAACACAGAATTTAGTTTTTCTCAGCACAGAACAGAGAAAGAGGCAGTGACAGAGCTCATTTATGCTCCTGCAACCGCCTTAGCCCCCTCAAAGGATTGGAGATACAGTGCTAAGTAGAGGAATCCATTATGAATCTGTCATACTGCTGTGGGTATGTGCACACTTTTCTTAAGAAATTTTTATTTTCAACCTTTTTCAGCCCTTAGAGTCAATCTCTTTAAAGGAGCCTAAAGGGCCACAGCATTTTTGTGTGCTATTCTCCATAGAAATTTACTGATGGCCAGGTGCGGTGGCTCACTCCTGTAATCCCAACCTTTAGACAGGCAGATCACATGAGGTCGGGAGTTCGAGATCAGCCTGGCCAAAATGGTGAGACCCTGTCTCTACCAAAAATAAAAAAAATAGCCGGGCATGGTAGCAGGTACCTGTAATCCCAGCTCCTCGGGAGGCTGAGGCAGGAGAATCGCTAGAATTTGAGAGGCAGAGGTTGTGGTGAGCCAAGATTGTGCCTCTGCACTCCAGCCTGGGTGAAAGAAGGAGACCCTGCCTCAAAAAAAAAAGAAAAAAGAAAGAAATTTATTGATGTATTATTTTTAAATAATGCCCTCTTTTTTAAAAAAAAATTCTTATGTTTAAGAACAAATAAGAACTTACCTAAATTTATTAGAAATTGTGGAGGCAAATTTCCACATGACGCATCTTTTTTTCTGGTTGTAAAACAGCTCTTCAGTGGTAAGGGGACAGGGGTACAGCTTAATTATTTTAAAAACATTTGAATGGAAATGGACAATGATATAGCCACTGTGGAAAGAAATATGGCAATTCCTCAAAAAATTGAACATAGAATTCCCAGATGATTCAGCAGTCCCACTTCTGGGTATAGACTTAAGGGAACTCAAGCACGGACTCCAACACGTATTTGTACAGCCATGTTCATAGCAGCATTATTCACATTAGCAAAGAGGTGGCAGCAACCTCAGTGTCCATTGACAGATTTATGGATAAGCAGGATGTGGCATATCCATACAATGGAATATTATTCAGCCTTAAAAAGGAAGAACATTCTGACATACACTATAACATGGTTGAAGCTTGAAGATTTTTTTTTTTTTTTTTTTTTTTGAGACGGAGTGTTACTCTGTCACCCAGGCTGTAGTGCAATGGCGTGATCTTGGCTCACTGCCATCTCTTCCTCGGGTTCAAGCGATTCTCCTGCCTCAGCCTCCCGAAAAGCTGGGATTACAGTCGTCCGCCACCATGCCTGGCTAATGTTTGCATTTTTAGTAGTAGAGATGGTGTTTCGCCATGTTGACCAGGCTGATCTCGAACTCCTGACCTCAGGTGGCCCTCCTGCCTGAGCCTCCTAAAGTGCTGGGATTATAGGTGTGAGCCACCATGCCCAGAGAACCTTGAAGATATTATGCTGAGTGAAATAAGTCAGTCACAAAAGGACAAATACAGTGTGATTCCATCGATATGAAGTACTTAGAGCAGTCAAATTCATAGAGATGGAAAGTCAAATGGCGGTTGCCAAGGACGGGGGGAGGAAGGAATGGGGAGTTAGTGTTTAATGGGGCCAGAGATTCAGTTTTGCAGGATGAAGAGTTCTGGAGATAGGTGGTGGTGGCGATTGCATAACAGCGAGAATGTACTCAATGCCTCTGAACTGTACGCTTGACAGTGGTTCAGATCGTAAATTTTGCATTATACATATTTTACCACAATAAAAAAATAGTAGTATTTCACATGGTGGGGGTATACAATGATAGCCTATAGATCAGCTCAAGGTAGGAAACAACGGTCTTAAAATGATTCATGGATTATTGCTTTATTGCTGCTCAAATCAGGAAGTTATAAAACTTTCCCCAGGGTTCAGAATGCCAGTCCCTTTCCACAGCTACCTTTGCTCACTACACACGTTCCAACTCACAACACACACAACATACAAATCCCTAGGCATAGACAGTGCAGAGGGCCACGGATGTGAGAGCAAGCCCGGCACTCTCATATGCCTCTAGTGGGAGTGTAAGTTAGCACAACCCCATTGGGAAGACAGTTTGGTGAAGCCGATGGAGAGCATTAAATGATGGCACCGATAACCTTTTTAGCTCTCTGAGGACACCGATAACCTTTTTAGCCCTAATGGAAACTTGTGGTCCTTTCTCCTTGAACATTCCCTAGCCTGCCACCCAGCCTAGCTTGGAGTCCATTCTGCCATTCGTTCAGCCTGCATGTGCCAGACATGGTGCTGTGAGCTCCATGTACAGCCATGAGCCAAAGAGACCAAGTCCCTGCCCACAGCGGGCCTGTAGCACATGGGCTGTGGAGTTGCACATGACTGATACCAGCTAGGGCTGATTTTTGCAGAAAAGGAATTTCTGGGAGGCTGGTGGACAGGCTGGAGAATAGGAAAATGGGCAGTGACCAAACCAAGCGCCTAAGAACACAGTCCAGCCCAGGCCAGGGCAGTCTGGCCAGGGTAAACCAGATTGTCTACCGTGCTCCCTCCTGCTGTCCCTGTGCTGCTGTCCTCACTCCCGCCACCGTGGGCACTTGCTGTGGCCACCTCCTTCCTTCACCACCAGCTCCCACCTTCTTTATGTAACCCGTTATGGCTCAAAGGCCCCACCTGCAGCATCTCATGGGCCAAGCTTATGCCTTGTGGCCTCTCACTAGCTTTCAAAGGATGGGGAGAAGCACCCTGGGGTCTCTGCCTCCACCCCCACCCTTACTCCACCCCAGTAAGGGTGTTCCTGTCTGGGACAGCCCAAAAGGAAAAATTCGCTGAATCCAGTGGAAGACAGACAGTGAACAAGTAAACAAAGCCAATACTTAATTCATTTCAAAAGGAGAAGGCCTGTGAAGGGAAGGGCGGGGTTCTGGAGGAGAGCATCCCAGGAGGGGGCGTGGGGAAGGTCCTGCTGAGGACAGGGCATGTAGGCTGAGCCTTGAGAGATGAGAGGGTGGCAGACATGCTGAGATCTAGAAGAGCCTTCCAGAGGGGGACCACTCGTGGGACGGTCCCGAGGTGAGCAGGAAGACGTGGTGTGTCAGGGAACTGGCGGCAGATCCCTGTGACTGAGAGTGGTACACAGAGGGATGGATGGGCCGGGCAGCCAGGACCCTGTCGGTCTGGGTGAGACATTTGGTTTTTAATATGAGAACACTGGGAAGCCATGGAAGGGGCTCAAACAGAGGAGCATCATGCTTCGATTTGTGTTTCTTGACGTCCAGACTGGCTGTGGTGTGGAGAAGGGACTGGAGAGGGACAGAGAGGCCACAGGAACCAGTCGGGAGTGCGGTGATGGTGTCTTGGGCCAGGATGGGGAAGATACAGTGCAGAGGTTGGTGGAAGGCACAGTTAACGCCCATGCGTGTTAGCTTTCCAGTTCGTAATGTACAGTAGGACGTAAGTAGTCCCATCCTAAGGGCCCTGGCAGGGAGCTGAAATGCATGCAATATGTGATTGATAACTGGGTTTGATTAGTACGTTTTTAAAATTTATTGATACATTTACCTACATTTATTAAAATGACTTAGAATTTATTGTGCTGTTCAAGTTATTATGTTAGTGACAATCTCTTTTTAACTTCATTTTGAATTTAAAGAGTGATGTTACGACTTTCTAAAGGTCTGAACCAAGTTATTTTTGCACTTAGTCAAGTCTGGACTTCTGTTTAAAT
Source organism: Chlorocebus sabaeus (assembly GCF_047675955.1). NCBI lineage: Eukaryota > Metazoa > Chordata > Mammalia > Primates > Cercopithecidae > Chlorocebus > Chlorocebus sabaeus. The sequence goes on from NC_132906.1 coordinate 81,738,930, forward strand.
GACTCAAAAGTATTAGGACTTGGCTGGGTGTGGTGGTGGCTCATGCCTGTAATCTCAGCACTTTGGGAGGCCAAAGTGGGCGGAACACTTGAGCCCAGGAGTTTGAGACCAGCCTGGGCAACATGGAGAAACCCCCATTTCTACAAAAAGTACAAAACAGCTGGGCATGGTAGCTTGTGCTTGTAGTATCAGGAACTCACTACTTGGGAGGCTGAAGTGGGAGGGTCACCTGAGCCAGGGAGGTGGAGGTTGCTGTGAACTGTGATTGCATCACTGCACTCTAGCCTGGGCAACAGAGTGAGACCCTGTCTCAAAAGAAGAAAAAAGGAGAGCTGGAGTCTCACTGTGTTTCCTACACTGGTCTCGAACTCCTGGGGTCAAGCAGTCCTCTCACCTGTCTCCAAATAGCTGGGACTGCAGCACATACCACTATACCCAGCTCTTCTACACGATTTTTTTTTTTTTTTTTTTTTTTGAGACGAAGTCTCGTTCTGTAGCCCAGGCTGGAGTACAGTGGCATGTTCTCAGCTCACTGCAACCTCCTGGGTTCAAGTGATTCTCCTGCCTCAGTCTCCCAAGTAGCTGGGACTACAGGTGTGTACCACCCTGCCCAGCTTTTTTTTTTTTTTTTTGGTATTATTAGTAGAGACAGGGTTTTACCATGTTGGCCAGACTCTTCTCGAACTCCTGACCTCGTGATCCACCCGCCTCAGCCTTCCAAAGTGCTGGGATTACAGGCATGAGCCACCGCGCCTGGCCTAGATGATCTCTTTCAAGTAGATACTCATTGTTATGATTTCTGCCCTCCCCTTTTCTGGGCCACAGGGGGCCCAGGAGGAAGTGTACAAACGTTGTCTTGGCCCTTGGGGACTGGTCTCTAACGCCATACTAATGGTCAGTGGACTTGTGGTCTGTCCTTGGGGTACAGGAAATGCATGAAGTTTGCCCAGTGGTTGTGGTCATGGCCCTGCACACTGGGCAGCTCCTGCCTCTGCTCTCCCTGTTGCTGTCCCTCACCCAACACCAGCCAGCCTGTTACCTCCAATATGGGCGCCCTCACTCCTGGACTCTGACAGCTCCCTTGCAGGCACACTGCCAAAGGGTCAGTTGAAACTTCTGGATTCTTCCATCCTCAGGGAATGGATAGCATGCCACCGTTGCCCTTCTCTGCCGGAGCAATCCATATTGCTGTGTCTGCTCTTCTCCATGCCCCGTGTTGATGCAGAGCTCCCATGAAGTCTTCCAGAGTGTGAGTGGGAAGTTGGCACACCCCTCAGCTTGGACATTCCCATTACCTTGCTAGCTACTGCCACTGTCCTGCATGTTCCTGGGATGGGGGAGTAGACCAGGCAGAAACCTCAGCCCAGTCTCATTACTTGGGCTCTCCCCTACTGAACCGCTGTCAGCATCTGAAGGGCTTTGTCTTGCCCTTGACAAGGACTTTACTTCAAATCCCCCATTCCTTTCTCACTCTGTCTCCTAAGAGTTCTATGTTCCGACCCTTAAGCTGCTGAAAATTAGAAGACTTCTTCTCCATTAACAAAGGCAAGTTTATTATCTCACTGTGGACTTGATACCAGAATCTAGCATGAAGCTCCTAGTTCAGCAGGGACTTCCTGGTGTTCACCCCATTCTCACCCCTGCACCGCTACACTCATGGCCATGGAATCAGCTCCACAGGGGATGTGGAGCAATGTGATTTCCAAGCAAGGGAAACTTCTGCTCATCTCAAAATTATCATTTGATTAGTGAAAGGTTGTGTAATTGATACCCATCTCCCCTGCCTACATGTAGTAGGATTAAATTCTGGTTACTATTAATGTCCAGCAACCCCACATCCTTTTTGGTATCAGTAATACACTTTAGTTGTACTTACAACCCTTAGTGCAGAGATTCTCATCTTTGGCTGCACTTGGAGTCTTTCTGGAAGCTTTGAAGAAGTGCTGAGGCCTGGGACTCACTGTAAGACTCATTTAATTGGTTAGGAATGTGGCCTGATTTTTTTTTTTTTTTTTTTGGGATGGGGTCTCGCTCTGTGGCCCAGGCTCGAGTGCAGTGACCGGATCTCAGCTCACTGCAAGCTCCGCCTCCCGGGTTTACGCCATTCTCCTGCCTCAGCCTCCCGAGTAGCTGGGACTACAGTCGCCCGCCACTTCGCCCGGCTAATTTTTTGTATTTTTTAGTAGAGACGGGGTTTCACCGTGTTCGCCAGGATGGTCTCGATCTCCTGACCTCGTGATCCGCCCGTCTCGGCCTCCCAAAGTGCTGGGATTACAGGCTTGAGCCACCGCACCCGGCCGTGGCCTGATTTTTTAGCCCCTAAAGCAGGCTTGTCCAACCTGTGGCCTGTGGGATACATGTGGCCCAGGACAGCTTTGAATGTGGCCCCACACAAATTTGTAAACTTTCTTAAAACATTATGAGATTTTTTGTTGTTGGCGGTGGTTTTGGTTTTGGTTTTGGGTTTTTAGCTCATCGGCTAGTGTTAGTGTTAGTGTATTTTATGTGGGGCCAAGACAACTCTTCCAGTGTTGCCCAGGGAAGCCAAAAGATTAGACACTCCTGCCCTGAAGCTTCCCGCACGATCATAATGTTCAGGCAAAGCAGAGATCCTTGAACTAGCTACCAGCTAAGTAAAGAAGCCATTCACTTGGGTTTAGAAGTCATGTACTAAATTGTATCTTCAAATGCACATTAGCTTATTTGATTATTACTGCTATTTTGAATTACTGCAATTTGAATGTTCTTTTATTTTTTTTTTTTTTCCTGACAGGGTTTCACTCTGTCACCCAGGCTGCAGTGCAGTGACGTGATCATGGCCCACTGCAGCCTTAACTCCCGGGCTCAGGCGGTCCTCCCACCTCAGCCTCAGAAGTAGTGGGGACCATAAGCTTGCACCACCACACTGGCTAATTTTTTAAAAAATGTTTGGTGGAGACAGGGCCTCCATATGTTGCCCAGGCTGGTTTCAAACTCTTGGGCTCAAGTGATCCTCCTGTCTTGACTTCCCAAAGTGCTGGGATTACAGGCGTGAGCCACCATGCCTGGCCAAGTGTTATATATTTTATAATCGAAAGACTTTTCTTTAAATATAGATTTTTTTCAAGTTTGCTGAAACTTGATTGAATTTCATTGCTTTCACAGCATCTACTTGTACATAATGGTAGTATTTGACTCACTTAGAAATTTTTATTGAGGCAAAATTTCTTGCATTGAGGCAGTGGCTATATTGGCATTTGCTAGTGCCGCTGTCCTCCAGCTCAGCTGCACATTAGAATCACCTTGGCAACTTTTATTTTATTTTTATTTATTTATTTATTTATTTATTTATTTATTTATTTATTTATTTTGAGATGGAGTTTCGCTCTTGTTTCTCAGGCTAGAGTGTAATGGCGTGGTCTTGGCTCACTGCAACCTCCGCCTCTTGGGTTCAAGCAATTCTCCTGCCTCAGCTGCCTTTGTAGCTGGGATTACAGGCACCTGTCACTATGCCTGGCTAATTTTTTGTATTTTTAGTAGAGACAGGGTTTCACCATGTTGGCCAGGCAGGTCTCAAACTCCTGACTTCAGGTGATCCACCCACCTCGGCCTCCCAAAGTGCTGGGATATTAGGCATGAGCCACTGTGCCCAGCCGCCTTGGCAACTTTTAAACGTTCCAAAGCCTAGGCTTTATCCCAGACCAATTACATCAAACTGTCTGTGGCTGGGGCGCTGCCATCAGCATGTTTGAAAATTCCCCAGGGGACTCCAATATGCCACCAAGTTTGAGAATGAATAACCTGGAGACATTTATGTGATATGTATCACCTGGAAATCTTGTCAATACACAGAGTCTCTGATTAAGAAGGACTGGAATGGGCTCCAAATCCTGCATTTCTAACTAGCTCTCACATGATAGCAATAAGAGATCTATGGTGCTGGCCTGCAGCAATACCTAACTTAAGTGGCAAGGACCTAGAAGGCTTAAAAAGCCTGGGTCCTATTACTAGTGAATTTAATTTGATGGCACTGAGTAGGGTCCAGAATTTGACAATTTTAAAAAGCTCCCAGGTGACTGTTACATTGAATCCCAGCTTGGGACCCCCTGTCATGCTACGGGCCAGCTATGCCTCTTGTTATATAAATGGTTAATTAATGGCATCAGGTGAAGGGGGACAGGGAGAAGACAAAAACAAGGCCAGGTGGGGCCCCCCTCTGGGATGGCTTATCTAGAAAAGGCCCCTCTTTAGAGAGAACTCACCATAAGGCTACCAGATTTTTTCAACGCATCTTAAGCCCCTGTTTTGCATATTGTTTGAATACAGTTACATGTTGACTATCTAGAGGCCCTAATTCCAAATATGTAAGATAAAATAAAACAAGTTCCATTTGTCACCTACTGCAATTGTATTCATACGCTGTAGACAGTGCTGAACACAACTCAAGCACAGAACAGATTTTGGAACAGCTGGGGATGGGGGACGGAGAGGACTCACCAGCAGGAAGGGAGGAGGGAGGCGTGGTAAAGCCTTCCTTCTCCTCCGGAATGGTGACTGCCACGACTGGGCTTCTGCCACCTGACCAGTGACAGTCCCCCTCTAGACCACAGAGTCTGCAACAGAACCTGAAGCCCCAATCCTCCCTATACGTTTCTTCTTTATATTATTTCAAACAGTTTTGTTGCCTTTGATCCTTTCCCCTAGAGCTTGCTCAGTGCCAGCCTTGTGCTGTCCTGCCTCTGATTCACAGGCTGTTCTTTGGGGTGTCCCTCTCTGGACCTCTGGGGATGCCCTTTTTTGTGCCACCTCCTGACCGTGCTTAGCACAGTGCAGCTGAGGGCCACTGGATACAGTTGTGCAGGATGTGCCCTAGAGAGGGCACTTGGTGAGGGGCACAAGAGGAGCTGGGCCAGTCATGCTCTATGCTGTGCTGCAGCAGGAGCCGGAGCTGCCTTTCTGCTCTTCCATTCTCTGAAAGGCATCAAGGGGCACCTTTTTCCAGTTTGCATGCAAGTGCTGCCTTGTGTGCTAGTGCAGGCCCAGAGCAGGTCACCCATTGGTGCTTACTAAGTGCTCACTGAATGAATGAATGCATGAACAAAATAACAAAATAGAGGCAATAAAGATAAATAAGAAGCTTTCATAGTCATTTAGGTCAAGGTTAAGGAAGCCCTAAACTAGATGTAAGTGTATTATGGAAAGCAGGGGATAAACAGAGGAGAAGCGGGCCGGGCGCGGTGGCTCAAGCCTGTAATCCCAGCACTTTGGGAGGCCGAGACGGGCGGATCATGAGGTCAGGAGATCGAGACCGTCCTGGCTAACCCGGTGAAACCCCGTCTCTACTAAAAAATACAAAAAACTAGCCGGGCGAGGTGGCTGGCGCCTGTAGTCCCAGCTACTCGGGAGGCTGAGGCAGGAGAATGGCGTGAACCCGGAAGGCGGAGCTTGCAGTGAGCTGAGATCCCGCCACTGCACTCCAGCCTGGGTGACAGAGCGAGACTCCGTCTCAAAAAAAAAAAAAAAAAAACAAAAACAGAGGAGAAGCAACAGGTGGTGGATTGGATTAAGGTTCGAGGATGGCAAAGGAGAGAAGGAATAAAAATTACCTCCTACCTGTAGTCACCACTAACACTTGACTCTTCCACAAGAAGAACAGGGACAGTGGGGATGCAGGTGAGTTCTACGCACCAAGTCCGGAGAGGTGGCTTTGGTGAGGTGACAACAGGAGTGATGCACCTCTGATGTCGGGTCCTGAAATAAGCAGTGTGGAGAGATGTGAGGCCACCTCCACCCCTCAGAGAGCTCATGCTCTAGATAAGGACACCAGACACAGAATTTCTGGTGCTGGGAGGTGTCGACCAGCAACACACATGGGTGACAAGTGGCAGTTAATAATATTACAGTAGCTGTATCTACCTACTACTTGTTTTACTCTTCATGATGAGCTTTCATCTGTGAGAAGTAGCTATTATGTTGCTTCTCATTGAAGAAGAAATTGATGCTTCCTACCCCATCTCCTGAATGCCAGTCAAAACAGTAGGTTGACTCATATAAAATTACCATTTTGTAGGTCAAGATTGGTCAAATATCAGCAATTTCATATGGTTCAGATTAATACATTCCATTATTTTTGCTGTATGAGACCTTTTAAATGCTTTTATTGGTTTAAGCCAATTATAAAAGGAGATTTTTGATTACTGATTCAATCTCCTTACTAGTTTAGTCAGGTTTGCTATTTATCTAGGTTATTCAGATTTTCTGTTTCTTCACAATTTAGTCTTGGAATTTGTCCATTTCGTCTAGGTTGTTCAATTTGTTGGCATACAATTGTTCATAGTACTGTCTTATGATCTTTTTTTCCGTAGAATCAGTAGTAATATCCCCATTTCCATTGCTGATTTTAGTAATTTGAGTCTTTTTTTTTTCCTAGACCACTAGCTAAAAGTTTGTCAATTATGTTGATCTTTTCAAAAAAATCAACTCTTCATTTCATTGATTTTCTCTGTTGTGTTTCTGTTCTCAACTTCATTACCACTGCTTTTTTATAGCTTTTATAACTGCCCATGCATTTACCTTTACTAAGATGTTTATTTCTTCATGTGGGTTCAAGTTACTGTCCAACATTTTTTCATTTCATTTTTTCATATACCTTTGGGCCTTCATTTCACTCTGCACCTAAGCATTTCTTGCAGGGCAGCTCTACTGGTGACAAACTTCCTTGACTTTTTAAAATCTGGGAATATCTGAATTTCTCCCTCACTTTGAAGGACAGTTTTTCCAGACATAGAATTCCTAATTGACAGGTGTTTTCCTTTTAGCACTTTGCATATATTGGCCCATTGCCTTTTGGCTTCCAAAGTTTCTGATGAAAAATCTGCTGATCATCTTACTGAAGATACCTTGTATGTGATGATTTGTATCTCTCTTGCTATTTTGAAAATTCTTTCCTTTTTTATTGATAATAGATATACATAGTTTCAGGATACATGTGATAATTTAATGCAGTCATATAATTTTTGTTTTTCTTTGAGATGGAGTTTTTTCTCTTGTTGCCCAGGCTGGAGTGCAGTGGTACAATCTTGGCTCACCACAACCTTCGCCTCCCGGGTTCAAGTGATTCTCCTGCCTCAGCCTCCTGATTAGCTGGGATTACAGGCATGTGCCACCATGCCAGGCTATTTTTGTATTTTTAGTAGAGATGGGGTTTCTCCATGTTGGTCAGGCTGGTCGCGAACTCCCGACCTCGGGTGATCTGCCTGCCTTAGCCTCCCAAACTGCTGGGATTACAGGCATGAGCCACCATGCCCAACCAGTCATATAATTTGTAAAGATCAAAGCACCATACTCAGGATATCTATCACTTTAAATATTTGTCTATTCTTTATGCTGGAACCATTTCAGTTCTTCTAGCTATTTGGAAATATAAAATAGATTATTATAAACTATAGTCACCCTACTGATCTGTTTAACACTAGGTCTTACTTCTTTATCAAACCATATATTTATACCCATAATCAACTTCTCTTCATACCCACTTTTCCTCTATCCTTCTTAGCCTCTGGCAACTGTTAATATTTTCTATCTTCACAAGATTTGTATTTTTAGCTCCCACATATGAGTGACAACATGCAATATTTGTCTTTCAGCGCTTGGCTTATTTCACTTAACATAATGACCTCCAGTACCATCCATGTTGCTGCAAATGACAGGATTTCATTCTTTTTTATAGTGAACTTTACACACACACATTCACGTAACAGTTTCTTTATCCATTGATAGACACTTTGATTGGTTCCATATTTTGACTATTATGAATAGGGTAGCAGTGAACATTAGGAGTGAATATACTCATTTTGATATACTCATTTCCTTTCTTTTGGATATATACCGAATAGTAGAATTGCTGGATCATAAGGTAGTTCTCTTTTTAGTTTCTTTGAGGAACCTCAATACTGTTCTCCATAGTGGCTATACTAATTTACGTTTTCATCAACAATATACAAGGATTCCCTTTTCTCCACATCCTCACCGGCACTCGTTGCTGACCATCTTTTGGATCAAAGCTGTTTCAACGGGGGTGAAATGATATCTTATTGTAGTTTTGATTTGCGTTCCTCTGATGACGAGTGATGTTACTGTTTTTTCGTATACTTGATGGCCATTTGTATGTCTTCATTTCAGAAATGTCTGTGCAGACCTTTTGTCTATTTTTAAATTGGATTTTTTTTTTTACTGTTGAGTCGGTTTTTTTTACTGTTGAGTCGTTTGAGCTCCTTATATATTCTGGTTATTAATTTCTTGTCAGATGAATAGTTTCTAAATATTTTCTCACATTCAGCAGATTGTCTCATCATTTTTTTGTTTCCTTTGCTGTGCAGAAGTTTTTTTTAGCTTGATGTAATCCCATTTGTCTTTTTTGCTTTGGTTGCCTGTGCTTTTGGGGTCTTACACACAAATTTTTGGCCACACCAATGTCCTGGAGTGTTTCCTGAGTGCTTTTTTTTTTCTAGTAGTTTCAAAGTTTCAGGTCTTAGATTTAAGTCTGATCCATTTTTACTTGAGTTTTGTGTATGGTGAGAGAGCGAGGTCTACTTTCATCCTTCTGAGTGTGTTTATCCAGTTTCCCCAGCACCACTGAAGAGACAGTTCTTTCCTCACTGCATGTTTGTAGAGCCTTTGTCAAAGATGAGTTGCTCATAAATGCATGGATTTATATTTGGTTTCTCTATTCTGTTCCACTGGTCTATGTCCCTGTGTCTGTTTTTGTGCTGATACCATGCTGATTTGGTTATGATAACTTTGTAGTAAATTTTGAAGTCAGGTAGTGTGATGCTTCCAGCTTTGTTTGTTTTGTTCAGGATTGCTTTGCCTATTCGAAGTCTCTTGTAGTTCCATATAAATTTTAGAACATTTTTCCCTTTCTGTGAAGAATATCATTGGTACTTTGATAGGGATTGCACTGAATTTGTAAACTGCTCTGAGTAGTATTGTCATTTTAATGATATTAAAGCTGTGAGCATAGATTAGAATATCTTTCCATTTTTTTGGTGTGTCCTCCTCAATTTCTTTCATTGGTGTTTTATAGTTTTCCTTGTAGAGATCTTTTATTTCTTTGGTTAAATTTGGTTGCTAGGTTCTTACTATCATTTATAGCTATTATAAATAGAATTGCTTTATTGATATCTTTTTCATATTGTTCACTGCTGTTGTATATAAATGCTGCTGATTTCTGTATGTTGATTTTGTATTCTGCAACTTTACTGAATTAGTTTATCAGTTCTAGCAGTTGTTTGGTGTAATCTCTAAGTTTTTCTAAGTATAAGATCATGTTATTTGTGAACAAGGCTAATTTGACTTCTTCCTTTCCAGTTTGGATACCCTTTATTTTTCTCTCTTGCCTAATTGCTCTGGTCAGGATCTTCCAGTATTATATTGAATACAAGTGGCAAAAGTGGGCATCCCTGTCTTGTTCTAGATCTTAGAGGAAGGTCCTCAATTTCTCCCTGTTCAGGATGATGTTAGCCTTGGGTTTGTCATATAGGATCCCTATATTTTGAGGTATGCTCTTCTTATGCCCAGTTTGATGAGGGTTTTGATCATAAAAGGATGCTGAATTTTATCAAATGCTTTTTTGGCATCCATTGAAATAATCATATAGTCTTTGTTCTTGGTTCTGTTAATGTGATGTATTATGTTTATTTATTTGCATATGTTGAATCATCCTCACATCTCTGGGATGAATCTCACTTGATCATGGTGAATTATCTTTTTATTCTTTTTTTTTTTTTTTTTAAACTAGACAGAGTCTTGCTCTTGTTGCCCAGGCTGGGGTGCAGTGGCGCGATCTCAGCTCACTGCAACCTCTGCCTCCCGGGTTCAAGCGATTATCCTGCCTCAGCCTCCCAAGTAGCTGGGATTACAGGCACATGCCACCACGCCTGGCTAATTTTTGTATTTTCAGTAGAGATGGGGTTTAACCATGTTGGCCAGGCTGGTCTCAAACTCCTGACCTCGCTACCTGCCTCAGCCTCCCAAAGTGCTGGGATTACCGGTGTGAGCCACTGCATCCGGCCAATCATGGTGAATGATCTTTTTGATGTGTTGCTGAAGTCAGTTGGCTAGTATTTCAATGAGAATTTTTGCATCTGTGTTCATCATCTTAGTTTTCCTTTTTTTGTTATGTCCTTCTCCGGTTTTGGTATCAGGGTAATGCTGGCCTCATAGAATTAGCTTGGGAGTATTGGAGTATTCATTCCTCTTCAAACAAAAAAAAAAAATTTTTTTTGAGACAGGGTCTTGCCCTGTCACCCACGCTGGGTGCAGTGGTGCAATCACAGCTCACTGCAGCCTTGACCTGCTAGGCTCAAGGGATTCTCTGCCTCAGCCACCCAAGTAGCTGGGACTATAGATGTATACCACTATGTCTGGCTAATTTTTTTTCTTCTTTTTTTTAAGTAGAGACATGGTTTTGCCATGTTGCCCAGGCTGACTCTTCAATTTTTTTGAATTTGCATAAAACTGATATTCGTTATTTAAATGTTTGGTAGAATTCAGCAACAAAGCCATCAGGCCATCTGGGGATTTCTTTCATGGGAGACTTTATTATGGCTTCATTATCACTACTCGTTATTGGTTTATTGAGTTTTCCTATTCCTTCATGGTTCAATCTTGGTAGGTGTATATGTCTAGGAATTTATCCATTTCTTCTAGGTTTTCCAGTTTATTGGCATATGGTTGTTCATAATAGTCTCTAATGATTCTTTGTATTTCTGTGGTCTCAACTGTTATGTCTCCTTTTTCATTTTTAAAGTTATTTATTTGGGTGTTCCCTCTTTTTCTTTTTTCTTAGTCTAACCAAGGGCTTATCAATTTTTGTATATCATACCTTTTTTTTTTTTTTTTTTGAGACAGCATCTTAATCTGTCGCCCAGGCTAGAGTGCGGTGGAATGATCATGGATCACTGCAACCCTGAACTCGTGGGCTGAAGCAATCCTCCTGCCTCAGCCTCCCAAGTATCTGGGTACTACAGGCGTGCACCACCATGCCTGGCTAATTTTTTTTTTTTTTTTAGAGATGGGATCTCACGAGTCTCGCTATGTTGTCCAGGCTTGCCTTGAACTCCTGCCTGAGGCAATCCTGCTGCCTCGACCTCCCAAAGTGCTAAAATTATGGGTGTGAGCCACCATGCCCAACCCTTGTATTTATATTTAATTTTACCAATGAGTTTTATACCTTCAGATATTTTTCTTTTGTTTTTTTGTTTTTGCACTTTAGTGTTTTTTTCTTTCAGATCTAATAACTCAATATTCAGTGTTTCTTGTTAAGACAGGTGATGGTGGTGAACTCTGCTTTCATTTGCCTGGGAAAAACATATTTAAGGATAAGTTTGCTGAATACAATACTTTTGGATGGCAGTTGTTTTTTTCAGCACTTTAAAAATGTCATTCTGCTGCTTCCCCCTGGCCTGTATGTGTCCATTGAGAACTGCCAGACACGTTGGAGTGCCTTTATATGTAATTTGCTGATTTTCTCTTGCTGCTTTTAGGATTCTGTTTGTCCTTGACCTTGAGAGTCTGATTATTATATGTCTTGAGGTAGTCTTATTTGGGTCAAATCCGTTTGGTGTTCTCTAACCTTCCTATACCTGGGTATTTATATCTTTCTCAAGTTTTGGAAAGTTTTTTTTTTTCTCTCTCTCTCTCTTTCTTTCTTTTTTTTTTTTTGTTTTTGAATAAGCTGTCTATCCCTTGCACATGTTCAACTCCCTGTTGAACCTCAATAATTCTTAAATTTTGTCTTTTTATTTTTTCTCCCTCTGTGAAAGAGTGCAGTGGTGTAGTCACACTCACTGCAGCCTCTACCTCCTAAGCTCAAACAATCCTCCCATCTCAGCCTCCTGAGTAACTGGGACAACAGGCACGTGCCACCATGCCTGGCTAATTTTTTGTATTTTTTCTAGAGACAGGGTTTTACCATGTTGCCCAGACTGGTTTTGAACTCCTGAGCTCAAGCAATCCACCCACCTCGGCCTTCCAAAGTACGGGGATTACAGGCATGAGCCACTGTGCCCAGTCGAGTCTTTTTTTTTTTTTTTTTTTTTTTTGGAGACGGAGTCTCGCTCTGTCACCCGGGCTGGAGTGCAGTGGCCGGATCTCAGCTCACCGCAAGCTCCGCCTCCCGGGTTTTCGCCATTCTCCTGCCTCAGCCTCCCGAGTAGCTGGGACTACAGGCGCCCGCCACCTCGCCTGGCTATTTTTTTTGTATTTTTTAGTAGAGACGGGGTTTCACTGTGTTAGCCAGGATGGTCTCGATCTCCTGACCTCGTGATCCACCCGTCTCGGCCTCCCAAAGTGCTGGGATTACAGGCTTGAGCCACCGCGCCCGGCCTTTTTTTTTTTTTTAAGACAGGTTCTCACTCTGTCACCTGGGCTAGAGTGCAGTGGTGTGATCACAGCTCACTGCGGTCTCAAACTCCTGGGTTCAAGCAATCCTCCCACCTCAACCTCCTGCATGACTGGGACCACAGGCATGCACCACCATGCCCTGCTAGTGTTTTTATTTTTTGTAGAGAGAGGGTCTCACTATGTTGCCCAGGCTAGTCTCGAACTCCTGCCTTCAAGTGATCCTCCTGCTTCAGCCTCCCAAAGTGCTGGGATTACAAGCATGAACCAACTCATTTGGCAAATTTGGTCTTTTGAGGTAATTTTCTGTATCGTGTGAGCAATCTTTGTTGATTCTGATTTTTTAAAGATTTTTTTCTCCTTTATGTATTTTCAAATAGCCTATCTTCAAGCTCAATGATTCGTACCTCTGCTTGATCCATTTTTTCTGTTGAAAGCCTCTAAGGAATTCTTCAGTTCTGCAAACATATTTCTCAGTTCTAAGATTTGTTTGATTTCTTTTTATTATTTCAACCTCTTTGCTCCATTTTTCTGATAAATTTCTGAACTGCTTTTCTGTGTTAACTTAAAGATCACTGAGTTTCCTTAGAACTTCTATTCTGAATTCTTGGTTAGAAGACTTATATATCATCCTCTCATTTGGAGTCAGTTACTGGTTCCTTGCTATGTCCATCTGGGGAGATCATGATTCCCTGTTTGCTGTTGTTTCCTGTTGATGTGTAAGTCTTTGCACTGAAGGATTAGTCATTTAATCCAGTCTTCTCTGGCTGGCTTGTTTTTGTATTTTATTGGATACATTTGCTTAGAGGCTTTTTGCTGCTGGGTCACTGCCTCCTTTTCAGCTCTAGGTGGAGCCTTAAACCCAGGTTCACCTCAGCTCTTAGTAAACTATCAGAAAGCAGCTCTTCCTGAATGGAGGAGGTCCCCAGGGGGTTTTCCTGGCAGTGTGGGAAGGCTGGCTAGGGGTCCATGCCCAGGGGATCTGTAGGACAGACCTCCTACAGCGTGGTACTTCTGAACAGCCACTCTGCTTTGGCATCTCCTTTTGCTGAGTTACAGAACGGAGATTGCAGAGCTGGGGATGGTAGTCCCACCTCCCTGCTTTGCCTCTGTCTTTCCTCAGGGATATTTCTCCCTTCAGGCACTTGGGATGCTTTCCAAGGATTAAGGCAGGGCCGGCCTCCTGCCAGGGAACCCAAGATGGTGGAGAAGCTGAATGTCCACCTCAACTACACTTTTTCCAGTGTAGAAACAGTGAGTTGGAGGAAACGTTTTTGCATGCCTGGTGGTTGTCATAATGTGGGGAGTGTTGTTATGGACTTAGAAATCCAATTGTCTAACCATCTGCTCAGGGTTTTTTCTGGGGTCCTAGGAACTGTCTCCTCTTCATATTTGAGTTCTGAGGTCCTTCTGGTGATAATTTCAGTGCTGTATATTTGTTTTTGTTTTTCTGTTGGGGAGGGGTGGGTAGTAAAGTCAGCTTACTTTTATGCCACCGTTTCAGAACTGGAAGTGTTTCACTTTTAAAGGTTTTATTTTAATGTGTCTAGGTGTGTGTGTCTTTGAGTTCATCTTACTTGGAGTTCATTTAACTTCTTGGATGTTTGTATTCAAGTCTTTCACCAAATTTGGAGAGTTTTCAGCCGTTATCTTTTCAAAATACTCTTGCTACACTTTTCTCTCCTTATCCTTCTGGAATTTCCTGTGTGTGTGTGTGTGTGTGTGTGTGTGTGTGTGTGTGTGTGTGTGTCTGCTTGATGGTGTCCCACAGGTCCTTTAGGCTCTGTTCACTTCTCTTCAGTCTTTTTTCTGTTCCTCAGACTTGGTGATTTCCATTGTCCTCTCTTCAAGTTTGCTAATTCTTTCTTCTGCCTGCCAAATCTGCCTTTGAATCCCTCTAGTGAATTTTTCATTTCAATTATTGTACTTTTCAGTTCGGGGGTTTATGGTATCTTTTTAAGTTTTCTGTCTCTTTACTGATATTTCCATTTTGTTCATACATCATTATCTTGATGTTCTTCACTTCTTCCTTTAGTTCTTTGAGCATCTTTAAGACAGTTGTTTTAAAGTCTTTGCCATCAGGTCTCTTTCAGGGACTGTTTCTGTTGACTTATTTTTCTTCCTTTGACTGGGCCATATTTCCTCTTTCTTCATACGTCTTGTGATTTTTTTGTTGTTGAAAAGCGAATGTTTGAATCTAACAGTGTGGTATCTAGAAATTAGATTCTCCCCCTCCCCTGGGTTTGCTGTTTTTGTTTACTTATTTGATGGTTGTATACTGTGTGTACGGTGAGGATAATATAAGCCTGAGGTATAAATGTAAGGTCTCCTCAAGTCTTTTCTTTTTCTTTCTTTCTGTTTTTGGTTTTGTTGTTGTTGTTGTTGTTGTTTTGTTTTGTTTTTTGACAGAGTCTTGCTCTGTCACCCAGGCTGGAGTGCAAACAGCGTGATCTCAGCTCACTGCAACTTCTGCTTCCCGAATTCAAGTGATTCTCCTGCCTCAGCCTCCCGAGTAGCTAGGATTACAGGCACCTGCCACCATGCCCCGCTGATTTTTGAATTTTTAGTACAGATGGGGTTTCACCATGTTGTCTAGGCTCGTCTCAAGCTCCTGACCTCGTGATCCGCTAGCCTCAGCCTCCCAAAATGCTGGGATTACAGGCATGAGCCACTGTGCCCAACCTCTCTCTCTTTTTTTTTTTTTTTTTTTAAAGACAAAATCTCACTCTGTCACCCAGGCTGGAGTGCAGTGGCACAATCTCGGCTCACTGCAGCCTCTACCTCCCAGGTTCAAGCAATTCTTGTGCCTCAGCCACCCAAGTAGCTGGGATTACAGGCATGCGCCACCACACCCAGCTAATTTTTTGTATTTTTAGTAGAAACATTGTTTCTCCATGTTGTCTAGGCTGGTCTCGAACTCCGACCTCAGGTGATCTCCCTGCCTTGGCTCCCAAAGTGCTAGGATTACAGGCATGAGCTAGCACTCCTGGCTTCTCAGGTCTTTTCTGAGCCTTTCTCTGGGCATCCATGGTCATTTCTATTTTCCCCTATATGTGTGTTTGTTTTTGAATGTCCTAGTCTTTAATATCTGACTTCTAAAAGGGAAAAAAGCAAAAAAATAATGGGGGAGGTGCTGGCCCTTTAAATTACCTGGAGGTCACTTGAGCCCAAGGGAAAGGGGCTTGCAACCTTGGAGGGAGATATAATAACAGTGTCTCTCAGCGTCTTTGTCTGCACTTCTGTGATCAGAACCAGCAATCAGTGATCAGAGCACAGATCCTTGATATTTGGAGGGTCAGGGTCTTTGTTTCTGCCCATTCTGGCTCCCTCAAGCTATGTGCAGTTTGCTCTGGGAACATGGGCACAGCTGCCTACCATGTGACTGAGAGGTAGGGGATAGGTAGCTGCTATTCTGCTAAGAGCTGAAATTGACCAAAATTAACTACTATTTAATATCCACGCCTTCCCTTAGAAGTTGCAAGCCTTCAATAGATTCCAAAATAGTTTCAAAATAGTTACAGCAGGCAGATTTTGCTAATGCAGTTGTCTGGGTGGGGAAGATTGCTGGTGCTTTCTACTCCACCATCTTCCCCCACTCTTAGATTTTCACATGTGTGGTTACATTAAATCCTGATGAGCAGAGAATTTGCCCCAAACGTTTCTTGGTATTTTTAGGGAAATGTATACGTTGCAAATTCTAGTCTCCAGTGTGAATGATAAGTAAAATGTGGTTGTTGCTGTTACATCATTATGTTTTTTTCCCTGTTTTTAGATAAACCAGATATTTTCAATCAATGAAAAACGATGACAGATATTTCAGGCACTCTTCAATTAACTGGCCATAATATGTTTTATATTAAATGAAATGTTTCATAAGCCATGTACACTTTTAAAATTCATCTCTATCTCACCATACCTCACATGTTACAGTGCTTATGTTATGGCAAAATAAGACGCAGACTCAAGTTTTTATTTTATTTTATTATTATACTTTAAGTTCTAGGGTACATGTGCACAACGTGCAGGTTTGTTACATTTGTATACATGTGCCATGTTGGTGTGCTGCACCTATTAACTCGTCATTTACATTAGGTATATCTCCTAATGCTATCCCTCCCCCCTCCCCACCCAGACTCAAGTTTTAGAGTTCCTTACGGTAAGGTTGGCTAGAAGAAGGAATGAGGGCCCCCACACAAACTTGCAAGGCCCCAAAAGACAGTGAGATACATTTTTCTTGAGATACATGAAGTCACAAGCACACTAATCCTGGTGAAATGTTACAACCGTGCAAAGTATTTGGTAGTGTTAACTACTGATGTCCAGAGTTTCCATGAGGAATATAGCTGATATATATATATATTTTTTTAAGATCATGCTGTTTATCTAGGGAGAGTAAAACATCGGTTTGCTAGGGTTTTAACTTTCCTTTCTTTTTCTTTTTTCTTTTTTTTTTTTTGAGATGGAGTCTCGCTCTTATCGCCCAGGCAGGAGTGCAGTGGCGCAATGTCGGCTCACTGCAACTTCTGCCTCCTGGGTTCAAGCGATTCTCGCTACTCAGTCGCCCAGTTAGCTGGAATTACAGGTGTCCGCGACCATGCCTGGCTGATATTTGTATTTTTAGTAGAGACAGGGTTTCATCATGTTGGCCAGGCTGGTCTCAAACTCTTTACCTCAGGTGATCCACCTACTTCGGCCTCCCAAAGTGCTGGGATTACAGGTGTGAGCTACTGTGCCCGGCTGGGTTTTAACTTTCTTAACTGGCAATGTATTTTTTTTGAGACGGAGTCTCTCTCTGTTGCCAGGCTGGAGTGCAATGGTGCGATCTTGGCTCACTGCAATCTCCGCCTCCTGGGTTCAAGCGATTCTCCTGCCTCAGCTTCCCGAGTAGCTGAGATTACAGGTGTGCACCACCACACCCAGCTAGTTTTTGTAGTTTTAGTAGAGATGGGGTTTCACCATATTGGCCAGGATGGTCTCCATCTCCTGACCTTGTGATCCACCCGCCTTGGCCTCCCAAAGTGCTGGGATTACAGGTGTGAGTCACCGTACCTGGCCCCTTTTTTTTTTTTTTTTTTTTGAGACAAAGTATTGCTCTGTTGCCCAGGCTGGAGTGCAGCTGTGTGATCACAGCTCATTGCAGCCTCATTGACCTCCTGGGCTCGATTGATCCTCCCACCTCAGCCTCCTGAGTAGCTGGGCCTATAGGCATATACACTACACTCGGCTAATTTTTGCCTTTTGAGGTTTTTTTTCCTGATAGAGATGAGATTTTGCTATGTTGCCCAGGCTCGTCTCAAACTCTGGGCTGAAGTGATCTGCCTACCTTGGCTCCCCAAAGTATTGGAATTACAGGTGTGGGCCACCACACGTGGCCTAAGGCCTAATTGGCAGTCTTCATGTCATAGAACTTCATCTCTTATGGGCAGGGCTGGCTTCATGGACATGTAATTTGTGCTCTTAGAAACACCTAGTGCTTGATGTAATATTCTTCTGTTACCTTTGTGAAATTCTTAATAAATTATAAACAAAGGCCTCTGCATTTTCCTTTTCACTGGACCCTGCAAATTGTGTCACTGGTCCTGATTACAGGAGCTGATTTCATCTTCCTTGACCATAGCGTATGAGCTAAAGCATGGTTTTCACAGGATAAACTATGGACCAGGCAAGGGCGGTAGTAAGCCAAAGGAGCTTCTGGCCAACACCTTTTATTTCTAAGAGACTGAACTTGGTATGGTAGGCAAGGGAAAGCAAGGGCATAGTTTAGAAGCAGGCCAGGACTACTGACAGCTAGAGATTCTCCATTAATAACAACAGCAGCTGCTGGTACTCCTGCTACGCCCACCACCATTTCAAGTAGCTAAAATATCTGCCAGGCTTTGGCTTAGTGCTTCATGTTCATTATTTCCTTTAACTTAAATCTTCTCAACAACCTACAAAATGAGTATTATTTTTATAGATGAAGAATCCGAAGTTACCGGTAATTAAGTTGCCTACAATTACAGCAACATTCACTGTCCTACTCACTTAAAAAGAATCAGTCTATCTTGTCTTGTTAAAATTGGATGTGAATCACTGATATACCTCCTTTAAAAGATGTATTGGTAGGGCAAGGGCCATAGACTAATGCTTCTTTAGTTTTTTTTTTCCTACTTTTTTACTTTTATGTATAATTGTAGATAGTATCGTTGTTTCGTACAGTACCTTTTGGAGACATTTTCTTTCATTTTTTTCTCCACGGATGCTATCTGGACAGTATAACAATACTGGAAATGTTTTCCAAGAAGAAATATGTATATCCTCTTTCTCTAAGAAGATGTCAGTAGACAGTCCTATCTGTTTTTTAAACCTCAGCCAAAATAACATTTAGTTCATTGATTATTTCTGCTATTATTGTTTTCTTGGTTTTTGTGTGTGATTGTATTCCACCATAATTTTAAAAGATTATCCAGCCAGGCATGGTGGCTCATGCCTATAATCCCAGCACTTTGGGAGGCCAAGGCAGATGGATCTCTTGAGGCTAGGAGTTCAAGATCAGCCTGGGCAATGCGACAAAATCCCGTCTGCAAAAAATACAAAAATTAGCCAGGCATAGTGGCGCATACCTTTAGTCCCAGCTACTGGGGAGGCTGAGGTGGGAGGATCACCTGAGCCTGGAGGTGGAGGTTGCAGTGAGCTGAGATCACACCACTGCACTTCAAACTGGGTGACACAGCAAGACCCTGTCTCAAAACAAAAAAAGATTATCCATGTGTTCTGTTTTAATTTTGCATTGAGATGTAGTTTTTCACAAGTTTATAAATACAGAAATCTCATTCTGGGCTCACCCTAATCATGTGTCTTGCAGGAAAGCGTCTCTAGCAGCTGATGTCCCCAGACTTGGATATAGTTCCTCATCCAGTCACAAGTACATCCCCCGGAGGGCAGTGCTTTATGTACCTGGAAATGATGAAAAGAAAATAAAGAAGATCCCATCCCTGAATGTAGATTGTGCAGTGCTCGACTGTGAGGATGGTGTGGCTGCAAACAAAAAGGTAATGGCATGATTTTAGTATGAGAAAAAGAAAGGTATTAAAATTTGCTTCTCTTCCGAATAGTGACATTGCCCACAATTTGGAAAGATTCTACCGTACTCATCTTTTGTTGATTATTAACAATTCTGGCCAGGCGCGGTGGCTCAAGCCTGTAATCCCAGCACTTTGGGAGGCCGAGACGGGTGGATCACGAGGTCAGGAGATCGAGACCATCCTGGCGAACACGGTGAAACCCCGTCTCTACTAAAAAATACAAAAAGCTAGCCGGGCGAGGTGGCGGGCGCCTGTAGTCCCAGCTACTTGGGAGGCTGAGGCAGGAGAATGGCATAAACCTGGGAGGCAGAGCTTGCAGTGAGCTGAGATCCGGCCACTGCACTCCAGCCTGGGCGACAGAGCCAGACTCCGTCTCAAAAAACAAACAAACAAACAAACAATTCTTTGGCCTACTTTTATATAGGTTCTAAATGTGTATCTCTTTTCTCTGAGAGAAAGGAAGAATCCCACCAAAATGTATTTTAAAATCGTGACCTTCAGTATATGAGACTGTGTGTATGTATAGATAAAAAGATAGACAATCAATTTTGGCCGTGATATTTGCTGGTCTAAGTAAATGAGTGACATCAGGGGTCCCCAATCCCCAGGCCATGGACCAGTACAGGCCACAGTACAGGCCTGTTAGGGACTGGGCCAGACCCCAGGAGATGAGCCGTGGGTGAACAAGCGTTATGGCCTAAGCTCTGCCTCCTGTCAGATCAGCAGTGGCATTAGATTCTCAAGGAGCGCGACCCTGTTGTGAACTGCGCATGTGAAGGATCTAGGTTGCACGCTTCTTATAAGACTCTAACTAATGCCTGATGATCTGAGGTGGAACAGTTTCATCCGAAACCATTGCACCGCCCCACCTCCCATGGAATAATTACCTTCCACAAAACAGGTGTCTGGTGCCAGAAAGGTTGGGGACCACTGAATTAGATAATTCTAAAATTGTGGTGTCAGATTTTCAGACTGATAAAATGCAACTAGGAAGTTATTTCTTCTTACCACCAGGTATACTGAGTAGTGGTCTTCTCTCTTCTGGGATATGTATCAAGAGAATAAAACATAGCTTTTCATGGATAAATCACCATTTTCTCTACTTAATTGACGGAAAATGACACCTAGAACCTTAGTGGTTGTCTGTAGCTTCTGGCTTATTTCCTTATGGCCTGACCGAAGAGATGAGCCTTAGAAAATATCCAATTTGTGGCCGGGCACGGTGGCTCAAGCCTGTAATCCCAGCACTTTGGGAGGCCGAGACGGGCGGATCACGAGGTCAGGAGATCGAGACCATCCTGGCTAACACGGTGAAACCCCGTCTCTACTAAGAAATACAAAAAACTAGCCGGGGGACGTGGCGGGCGCCTGTAGTCCCAGCTACTTGGGAGGCTGAGGCAGGAGAATGGCGTAAACCCAGGAGGCGGAGCTTGCAGTGAGCTGAGATCCGGCCACTGCACTCCAGCCTGGGTGGCAAAGCGAGACTCAAAAAAAAAAAAAAAAAAAAAAAGAAAATATCCAATTTGTAGGCCAGATGAGGTGGCTCATGCCTGTAATCCCAGCACTTCGGGAGGCCAAGATAGGAGCATCGCTTGAGCTCAGGAGTTTGAGACCAGTCTGGGCAGCATAGCAAAACCCCGTTTCTACCAAAAAAAAAAGAAAAAAATTAGCCAGGTGTGGTGGCGTGTGCCCGTAGTCCCAGCTACTCAGGAGGCTGTGGTGGTAGAATCACTTCAGCCCAAGAGTTTGAGGCTGCAGTGAACCATGATCATGCCACTGCACTCCAGCTGGAGCAACAGAGTGAGACCCTGTCTCCAAAAAAGTTTTTAAAAACCAAAATAACCGGCCGGGCGCGGTGGCTCACGCCTGTAATCCCAGCACTTTGGGAGGCCGAGACGGGTGGATCATGAGGTCAGGAGATCAAGACCATCCTGGCTAACACAGTGAAACCCCGTCTCTATTAAAAATTACAAAAAATTAGCTAGGTGTGGTGGTGGGCGCCTGTAGTCCCAGCTACTCGGGAGGCTGAGGCAGGAGAATGGCGTAAACCCGGGAGGCGGAGCTTGCAGTGAGCTGAGATCCGGCCACTGCACTCCAGCCTGGGTGACAGAGCAAGACTCCGTCTCAAAAAAAAAAAAAAAAAAAAAAAAAAAAAAAAAAAAACCAAAATAACCAATTTGTAAATAGGTACAAAAGACTCTTGCTGCTTGATTGTATAGTAGTTGCTTTTTATTTTGTTTTGCTCAACTTTGTTTTCTATGTTTTTCTAATGAACATGGATTTATTCAGTAATTCGTTGAGATATATAAATCATTATAACAATAACTTACATTTGCTTGGAACTTTTAAAGTTAAAAACATGAGTTTGCTTGACCTTTGTCTATCCAGGCCCCAGACAATGAGGTTAGGCTGGGAATGGGTCGTGGGAGGGGCAATGAGGGAGCTGGCTCTCTGGATTTATGCCTACTTGAAAGTTTCTCGCCCCAGGTGACCTGAAACAACGTAGCTGAACCATACAATTTTCTGGATTAATTGCTTTTTCTGGAGTTTCCAGCAAATATTTGCCTTAATTTTAAAGAAAAAATTTAATTTCCAGTATCTTCCTAATGGTCAAACTAAGGCTTTCCAAGTATTTGGAAAAGGATTAGAATGAGCCTGTGGAATCTAAAATGTCTACTCAACATCTTTGGCATGTGCCAAGGAAAATACTATTAATCTTTCTCCTAGTGATTAAAGTAAATAGGCCTTTTTCTGAAGGCTATAATGTGATTTCAGTATGCTCCTTCCTATACCTCATGTAGTGCACTCCAAGATTAGATGCGAAATTGTAATTCCAGTTCTGTGTGACCCAGGGCAATTCACTTTACTTCTTTGCCTCAATTTCTTATCTATACTGTAGGGATGACAATATCTTCTTTTGTCAGGACAGGGTTTATTATGAGAAAAAAGTTGATAAAGTACCTGGGAGTAGCTTGATTTCCTATAGGAAATAGATTAGATAAATCCTGTAGTAATCATGATTAGAGGGGAATTTATTTTAGCATTGTAGCCATTAGCAGTGAGCCATTAGCAGTGAGCCATTAGGTGCCCTGATAAACTTCTAATTATAGTTCTTCACAAATCTTGAGGCTGTCCTCCAATACCCACCTGAGAATGTTTTCTGCCACTCAAATGAGTTGGAAATAGAGTCTGTTTCTGATTTACATTTCCTTATTGTTTATCTGGGTTCCAAAGCCATCCTTATCTCCATAGTAGTAGCAGCTGTGCTACCACTTAGGAGAAACATGAAGAGGAGCAGGGAAAGAAAAGTTGATGATGGGCAAGCAGTGCCCGCCATCTTGAAGTACGTATGTCCACATAGTGTCTTTATTAGGATATTTTCATTCTTCTAATGCAGTTGGACATTGCAATGTGCTAGACACCTGTTTTAGGCATACTAAGCTTAGAGGCAGCTAAAAGGTCATTAAAAATTTTTTTTTTTGGTCGTTCTGTTGCCCAGGCTGGGGTGCAGTGGTGTCATCATAGTTCTTGCAGCCTCCAACTTCTAGGTTCAAGCAGTCCTCCCACTTCAGCTTCCTGAGCAGCTGGGACTATAGGCACCCACCACCATACCCAGCTAATTGTTTTATTTTTGTAGAGATAGGGTCTTGCTGTGTTGCCCAGGCTGGTCTTGAACTCCTGGACTCAAGTGATCCTCATGCCTCGGCCTCCCAAAGTGCTGGGATTACAGACATAAGCCATGATGCCCGGCCAAAATTCTCTTTTTTATCCATAGAAACTTCTGGAAAGCCAAGCTGGTCTTTGTTTAAAATAATAATATCCCGGGCGCGGTGGCTCACGCCTGTAATCCCAGCACTTTGGGAGGCCGAGGCAGGCAGATCACAAGGTCAGGAGATCGAGACCATCCTGGCCAACATGGTGAGACCCCTTCTCTATTAAAAATACAAAAAATTAGCCAGGCATGGTGGCGGGCGCCTGTAGTCCCAGCTACTCAGGAGGCTGAGGCAGAAGAATGGCGGGAACCCGGGAGGCAGAGCTTGCAGTGAGCCGAGATCACGCCACTGCACTCCAGCCTGGGTGACAGAGTGAGACTCTGTCTCAAAATAATAATAATAATCATCTTGGACGGGTGCAGTGGCTCACATCAGTATTCCAGCACTCTGGGAGGTCGAGGCAGGTAGATCACTTGAGGCCAGGAGTTCAAGACCAGCCTGGGCAACATGGCAAAACCTCATCTCTACTAAAAATACAAAAAATCAGCCGGGTGTGGTGGCCCACACCTGTAATCCCAGCTACTCAGGAAGCTGAGGCATAAGAATTGCTTGAACCTGGGAGCTGAAAGTTGTAGTGAGCTGAGATTGCCCCACTGTACTCCAGCCTGGGCGACAGAGCAGGACTCTGTCTCAAAAAAAAAAAAAAAAAAAAAAAAAAAGTTATTTTTTTCTTACAATCTCTATCTAGGACTTAATTTTATCTCACATATTTCATATCATAGCCCTAGCCTGTCAAGGTCTTTTTGGATTTTGATTTCATTATCCAACATTTACATCATCTGAGAATTTGACGTGCACATCATATGAAAATTTAACAAGTTTCTGGGAAATCTTGAAGAGGTTGGGGCCAAGTGCTGCCCAAGCATGCCACGAAAGACTTCTTTTCCAGTTTATTGAACAGAGATGTACATAGTGCTGATGAAATGCTGGGTGCTGTAATTTACATGACAAGGCAATGAGGTGCTATGGGTACATTCCTTTTACAAGTAAGGAAACTGAGGCACAGAGCTATCCAGTTCATGAATTTATTTATTTATTTTTTCACAGATGGAGTTTTGCTCTTGTTGCCCAGGCTGGAGTACAGTGGCTCGATCTCGGCTCACTCACTGCAATCTCCGCCTCCTGGGTTCAAGTGATTCTCCTGCCTCAGCCTCCCGAGTAGCTGGGATTACAGGCATGCGCCACCATGGCTGGCTTATTTTGTATTTTTAGGAAAGATGGGGTTTCACCATGTTGGCCAGACTAGTCTCCAACTCCTGACCTCAGGTGATCTGCCCACCTCGGCCTCCCAAAGTACTGGGATTACAGGCATGAGCCACCGCACCTGGCCAAGAATTTTCTATGTTACAAGTGCTGTATTACATATATTGTTATTTACATACCTTATCTCATTTACATATGTTATCTTATTCAATCCTTATAGCAATGTTTTGAAATATGTACAAGGTCACATTGCCATTAAATAGCAGAACCAAGATTTGAATCTCCTGGAATTTTTGCCAGGAATCAGCCTCCAACTCACCTGCTCGTGTATGTCCTAATCCACCTTTTTCCTCTTTCTTGGAAAGCGAGTGCCTTGGCTTCTTTTTATCTTTTGTCAGCTTCCTGTTCTCCATGATCTCTCAAAGGTAACTGACAGGAGCTCTGTGTTCCCACCTGCAGACTCTTTCAGTGTCCTGGGATTGGGAATGTCATCCATTTAGACCTGGAGCTTCAATTCACTGGAAAGTCTAGATTAGCCTGAAACTTCTCAAATATCTCATATTCCCTTTTCTTTCTTGAAGTCACCTCTTAATCATGTTTCTTATTTGAATATTATTCTCTTGATGGAGGACATAGAGACCATTTTTAGTGAGTTTATTTCTCAGTAAGAAGAAATCCATATTAAAACTCTTAATTTCAGATTATCTAGTTAAGAGTCTGGCTAAACTGAACCATTATTGCCTAATTCAGCTTTCTTGGCATTATTGAAACGTAGTCACTTCATTTTATATCTCATTTTTTTTTTACTAATAGACTAATTCCATATTTCATTTGATTGACTCTGTGAAGTATGGGCTTATAATGAAAACAATAGGAGTTTCCACAAAGCAGTTTATAAGTATATAATACCTTCCAGCAGGCTCTAATCCTGTCCTGCTAATCCAATTTGTATTTAAGTAGCTCCTTCATGTCAAGGATGGCACTACCAGCTCACCTTCCCAAGCACGGATGATAAAAAGACTGCCTCCACTCCCTCTTATCTCCTCCTTTTCATTGTTAAATGCATGAGGAGGTGTGGGGCTGTCTAAGCCACTGCTTGCTGGGCCACAGTAAAATATGCCAAGTAATGCATCGATTTCTGATGTAACTCCATGACACTGGGTGAGGCCAAGAAAGTAGGTGCTGAGGAGGAAGAGGCATGATTCCACAGCTGCCATTTCAGTTGAATAAATATTTAGGCAATTCTTTAAATGTATTTACGATTTAAATTTAAGTATTTACATTTAAATACCTAATCAATACTTAAATAAATGCTGAGTACCTACTCCACTAGTTGCCATGGCAGGCGGGAGGGACACAAAAATGGTGGCAGATCCCCAACCTGGAGGAGACACAAGCTGGTGGTGAGAGTGGCAAAAAGTAAATAGCTATGATCCAGCAAAATAGGTCTATGAGAACATATTCCTTTTTAAATCATTTAGTTCTGAGGAGTTTTTTGTTTTGTTTTGTTTTTTTGGGAAGGGGTCTTACTGTTGTCACTTGGGCTGGAGTTCAATGGTATGATCTTGGCTCACTGCAACCTCCGCCTCCCGGGTTCCAGCAATTCTGGAACTCAGAATTCTGCCTCAGCCTCCCGAGTAGCTGGGACTACAGGTGCCCGCCCCCACACCCAGCTCATTTTTGTATTTTTATAGAAACGGGGTTTCACCATGTTGACCAGGCTGGTCTTGAACTCCTGACCTCAGGTGATCCTGCCTCCGCCTCCCAAAGTGCAGGGATTGCCGGCATGAGCCACCATGCCTGGCCAGTTCTGAGTGTTTTTTAATTGCCATTTGTTCTCTTGCTTGAAACATAACATACAACAGTGCTTCCCAAAGTCTGTGATTGAGAACCAGTTTGGTTATCCAACCCATTGTGGATTGATACTTTTGTAAAATACAATACAAATGAATTGCTATAAAAATTAAACGCTGTCCCAGCACTTTGGGAGGCCGAGACGGGTGGATCACGAGGTCAGGAGATCGAGACCATCCTGGCTAACACGGTGAAACCCCGTCTCTACTAAAAAGTACAAAAAACTAGCCGGGCGAGGTGGCGGGCGTCTGTAGTCCCAGCTACTCTGGAGGCTGAGGCAGGAGAATGGCGTAAACCCGGGAGGTAGAGCTTGCAGTGAGCTGAGATCCGGCCACTGCACTCCAGCCTGGGCAACAGAGCCAGACTCCGTCTCAAAAAAAAAAAAAAAAAAAAAAAAAAAAATTAAACGCTGGTTGGGTGACGGCAATGTCAGGTACTACAGAAGTTTCTAAACTGTTACTCTCCAAGGTTGTGCTTAATCACAGTGGCATGGTAAGATTTCAAGGACCAAGAGTGGGCCAGAATCATACCTTGAGTATACCAAGGTGTGGTTTTAAATTTCCGAGTGTATGAGAGTTTTTTGGTTTTTGTTTTTTTCAATTTATCTTTTTGTTGCTGAGCTCTAGCATAGTGGCATGGTGGTTAGAGAAATGTGATGTGAATGATGATGATTTTTTGAGATTTGTCGTTCTGCTTAATGACCGAATACATTAGCCATATTTTGTAACTCTTCCATGTGCTGAAGAAGAAAGTGTATTTTCTATTTATTAGATACAGAGTTCTATGTATTTTCTATCAGACCAAGCTTGTTAATTATGTTATTCAAATATACAAATCTTTACTGACTTTTTTCTGCTTGATGTGTCAGTAATTGAGAGAGGCTAGTTGAAATCTATGCTCCGACAGAAAATTTGCCAATGTATTTAGGTATATACACACTTAGAATTACTGCATATTCCTGGCATGTTGATTCATCTATTTCTATGTACTGACCATCTTTATCCCTTATAATGCATTTTACTTTAAAGTTTATGTGGTCTGATCGTAATACAGCAACATCAACTTTCTTTAGGTTGGCATTTGCTCAGTGTATCATTTTCATTCCTTTGCTTTCAAAGTATCCATGTCTTTGTATTTTAATTACGTCTCCTATTTTTTAAAAATTTCTATATCCATGTTGACAATTTCTCTTTTTTTTTTTTTTTTTTTTTTTTTTTGAGACAGAGTCTCACTCAGCCAGACTGGAGTGCAATGGTGAGATCTCGGCTCGCTGCAAGCTCTGCCTCCCAGGTTCACGCCATTCTCCTGCCTCAGCCTCCTGAGTGGCTGAGACTACAGACGCCTGCCACCAGGCCTGGCTATTTTTTTTTTTTTCTTTTTTTTTTTTTGAGACATAGTCTCACTATATTGCACAGGCTGTAGTGCAATGCTGCGATCTTGGCTCACTGCAACCTCCGCCTCCCAGGTTTAAGCGATTCTCCTGCATCAGCCTCCCAAGTAGCTGGGAATACAGGTGCCTGCCACCACACCCAGCTCATTTTTGTATTATTAGTAGAGACAGGGTTTCACCATGTTGGCCAGGCTGCTCTCAAACTCCTGACCTCAGGCGATCCACCTGCGTTGGCCTCCCAAAGTGCTGGGATTACAGGTGTGAGCCACTGCACCCGGCTAATCCATTGAATTTTAATGTAATTACTGATGAGTTTAAATTTAATTATACCATTATATTTTATAATGTTTTCCCACCTGTTTCATGTTTCTTTTTTTCATCTTTCTTTCCTTTTAAAAAAAATACGTATATGTATTTTATTTTTTATTTTTTGAGACTGAGTTTTGCTCTTGTTGCTTATTGCCCAGGCTGGAGTGCAGTGGCATGATCTGGGCTCACTGTAACTTCCACCCCACGGGCTCAAGCAGTTCTCCTGCCTCAGCTCCTGAGTAACTGTGATTACAGGTGCCTCTTACCACGCCCAGCTAATTTTTTATATTTTTAGTAGAGATGGGGGTTTCATCATGTTGGCCAGGCTGGTCTCGAACTCTTAACCTTGGGTGATCTACCTACCTCAGCCTCCCGAAGTGCAGGGATTACAGGCATGATCTACTGTGCCCGGCCAGTTTGTTTATTTTCTTAGTCCATTCTTTCCTCTCTTGGTTTCTAAGTTAGGACCGTGTTTGTAATTTGTATTGTTTTCTCTTGAAATTTTACTAAGCACACTTAACAAAGCCTAAAATTAATCCATATCTTTCTTCTGGGCAGCTCAAGAATCTTGGAAAACTTTAAATCCAGTTATTTCTCTTGCACTGTATGCATTATTTTTGCTCAATATTTTAGTTATCTCTCTTTAATCCCATACATTTTATATTATTGCTATCTACAGTATTTCTTTATATTATCTTACATATTTTCCCACTTTTTTTTGCTTATCATTCCTTTTTGCATCTCAGATCTTCTTCCTGGGGTGAGCTTTCTTTCTCTTGAGATGCATCTTTCAGAATTTCCCTATAGTGAAAGTTGGTTGATCATAAAGTTTCCATTTTTGTTTTTTTTTGAAAATGTCTTTATGACCCGGGTGTGGTGGCTCACACCTGTAATCCCAGTACTTTGGGAGGCCAAGGCAGGCAGATCACCTGAGGTCAGGAGTTTGAGATCAGCCTGGCCAACATGGTGAAACCTTATTTGTACTGAAAATGCAAACATTAGCTGGGCGTGGTGGTGCGCACCTGTAGTCCCACCCTCAGGAGGCTAAGGCAGGAGATTTGCTTGAACCTGAGAGGCAGAGGTTGCTGTGAGCCAAGATCATACCATTGCACTCCAGCCTGTGCGACAGAGTGAGGCTCTCTCAGGGAAAAAAAAAAAAAGTTTGTGTAATCAAAAATTTTTCAAAGGATGGGTACCTTGTTTTGGAACAGTTGACCATGTTCTCTAGAGTGCCATCCTACTGTAAACATGGACACATTTCAACAAAAGTCCTTTTTTTTTTTCCTTTGGCATACTGAAGTTTTACTAAAATGTGACTAGGTGTGGATTTATTACTCTTTTCCTCCCTTACATTTTTACTTCCTTTTGCTTGGTATCAGTTGTGTTTCCTATATTTGTAGATTCATGTCTTTTATCCATTTTGTAAAATTTCCATTAGTACATCACATATGGCCTCTGTTTCTCCTTTCTATTCTTTCTTTCAGAGATGCTGAGTACACGTAGTTGGAAACTTCATTCTATCCTTCTCTCTTAATATCTTCTCATATTTTCTCCTTGTTTCTCTGTGTTACGTTCTCAGTTAGTTCTTCCTGTTTAATTTCCAGTTTTCTAATTCTCTCTTCAATTGTGTCTAATTCATTTAACCCTTCCTCTGAGGTTTTGTTTGTTTGTTTGTTTGTTTTGGTTTTTTTTTTTGAGACAAAGTCTTGCTTTGTGGCCCAGGCTGGAGTGCAGTGGCATGATCTCGGCTCACTGCAACCTCCGCCTCCTGGGTTCAAGCAATTCTCCTGCCTCAGCCTCCCAAGTAGCTGGGATTACAAGCATGCACCACCACGCCCAGCTAATTTTTGTATTTTTAGTAGAGATGGAGTTTCACCGTGTTGGCCAGGCTGGTCTCAAACTCCTGAGCTCAGGTGATCTGCTTGCCTCAGCCTCCCAAAGTAGTGGAATTTCCAGTGTGAGCCACCGTGCCTGGGCCATCCTCTGAGTTTTTTATTTTAATTATTATATTTGTCATATCTGGAAGTTCTATTTGGTTCTTCTACATATCTGCTTGGTATATTGTGAATCTGATAAATTCAGTACTTTGGGGGGTAAATCATTTTTTATCTAAAGAAGAGAAACTTTGGTTAAACTTATTTACTTTCCCACATCAACAATCATGGATTATTATGTCATGATTATGAGTGGCAAAGTCTTATATTGCCTCAAGAAAACATAACATTATTGAGTGCTATGGCATTCTATAGAGAACTTCAATCTTTGGTCATAGCATTAAGAGCTCTTGGTTTCATAGCCTCATGAGCCCTCTTTGAAATAACCTATCTAAATCATTTTTTGTTGTTTCTGCTGACTCTTATTTATGATGAACTCATATGTACATTTTATTCACATCAGATCGGTAATGTGCCAACGTTGCAACAAGATTTGAAGGAGGTACATCTCACACAATAGCATACTTATGAACCACAAAAGGATCATGAACCCATATTCATTGGAATTAATTCAAACAATTCTTAGATCCCAAGAGCTTAAAGTGAGAAGGTTTTCCTCCAAAGAGAATTTGTGTTTACACCTACTGATAGTCACAGATATTACTAATGTGGGAGTCTCAATTTATTCTCCCTAACCTTGCAGTGGTCTCAAGGCTTAGTATTCTGATACTAGGTCTGATATAGGTATTTGATTCCCCATGTCCTTATTTTTCTTTCACAAATCAGAATTCAACCTATTGCTTTTTGTTATTCCTTTGCTTCTGGAAAATTCTCTCTCTTTTTTTTTTTTTTTTTTTTGAGATGGACTCTCACTTTGTCGCTCAGCCTGGAGTGCAGTGGCTCAATCTTGGCTCACTGCAACTTCTGGGTTCTCACTTCTGGGTTCAAGCAATTCTCGTGCCTCAGCCTCCTGAGTAGCTGGGATTATAGGCGCCCACCACCAGGCCCAGCTAATTTTTTAATTTTTAGTACAGACAGGGTTTCATCACATTGGCCAGGCTGGTCTCGAACACTTGACTTCAGGTGATCTGCCCGCCTTGGCCTCCCAAAGTGCTGGGATTATAGGCATGGGCCACCGTGCCTAGCTGAAAATTCTCTTACATTCTACTGAGCCCAAAAATGCATTAAAAAGTACTTTTGTTGAAAT
This sequence comes from Chlorocebus sabaeus, assembly GCF_047675955.1. NCBI lineage: Eukaryota > Metazoa > Chordata > Mammalia > Primates > Cercopithecidae > Chlorocebus > Chlorocebus sabaeus. The sequence goes on from NC_132906.1 coordinate 81,770,045, forward strand.
GTATCTATTTTTACAGTAGGATAGCACTTCAGAGAACGTGGTCAACCATTCCAAAACAAGGTACCCATCCTTTGAAATTTCTTTTTTTGATTTTCTGAGACAGAGTCTTACTCTGTCGCCCAGGCGGGAGTGCAATGGCACGATCTCCACTCACTGCAACCTCTGCCTCTCTGGTTCAAGTGATTCTCCTGCCTCAGCCTCCTGAGTAGCTGGGACTGCAGGTGTGCACCTCCACCACACCTGGCTAACTTTTGTATATTTAGTAGAGATGAGGTTTCACCATGTTGGCTAGGCTGATCTCAAACTCCTGACCTCAAGTGATCTGCCCACGTTGGTCTCCCGAAGAGCTGGGATTACAGACATGAGCCACCCCACCTGGCCTTTTTTTTTTTTTTTTTTTTTTTTTTTTTAAGACAGGGTCTTGCTGTGTCACCCAGACTGGAATGCAGTTGTTCAATCATTGCTCACTGTAGCCTCAACCTCCCAGGCTTAAACAATCCTCCCACTTTTGCCTCTTGAGTAGCTGAGACCACAGGTGTGTGCCACTGTGCCTAGCTAATTTTTTTATTTTTATTTTGTAGAGATGGGGGTCTCTCTATGTTGCCCCAGGCTTGGTTATAAACTTTAAAACAATTAGTCTAAAATTCATTCTTACACATTATTTAAAAAGCCAAATAGTTATAAAGCAACCCCCAACCATTATTCAGTTTCCCCCTCTCCAGAGACAATCCTTTTTACCTGTTCTAGCTTATTGTTATGCCATTTTCTTCAGTATTTCTAAACAATACATTTCTTTTCTTTTTTTTTTTTTTTTTTTTTTTTGAGATAGAGTCTTGCTCTGTCACCCAGGCTGGAGTGCAGTGGCACAATCTCTGCTCACTGCAACTTCTGCCTCCTGGGTTCAAGCAGTTCTTTGCCTCAGCCTCCCCAGTAGCTGGGATTACAGGAGCCCAGCACTACGCCCAGCTAATTTTTTTTTGTATTTTTAGTAGAGACAGGGTTGCACCATCTTGGCCAGGCTGGTCTTGAACTCCTGACCTTGTGATCCACCCACCTCGGCCTTCCAAAGTGCTGGGATTACAGGCGTGAGCCACTGCGATTGGCAAGAATACATTTCTTAAATTATTTCTTTTCTATTTCAGGCATAATATATTGACTCCTCACTATGGAGAATGAGGATTTATCATTCCTCCCTCTCCACTTTGTCTCTGCCACATGTGAACCTTGCCCATCATCCAGTTGTCCCAATACCATTATATTGTAACTTTAGTAAGATTAATATTCAGTGTAAACACTGTTTAGAGCTGAACTATATAATAATAAATGATTATCTTTCTGTTTCTGCCTGACCTATTGTTTTCCATGGAGGTAGAGTTCATAATTGCCTTTTTTTTTTTTTCCTGGCTTAGTTTTCTATTAAGTTGTCACTAATTCAATACCCACTTCATGACTAATTGTCTGAATCTCCGCTTCGTGTGTTCAGAAGCATCCAGTGTTCTATCAGTTCATATCTTAGAGAAGTCCCTCCCTGAACCATCTAGTCCCTTGAAGTCTGGGCTGCTGCTCCTGCAGGCAGAGGCACAACTGGAATTGTGAACTCTCCCTTCCCCACCATTCTGGGAATTCCCTTCACCTTTCCCTTGTGGTCAGTGTCCTGTTTTCTACATCCTATGGCTTTTCATTTCTAGGTATGTTTCTATGTTTGGATGAGGCATATCTGCCAGTGGCTCCAAGACATGGCTTCCTTCTGAAGCATAGAAGCAACTTACATTCACATAATCTCATTTTTTTCTAGTTTGGCTTGTAAAGAGTAGAGATCTATTCGGAGTCTAAACCAAAGGAGTAACTCAGGATTGTGATTTGAGGAAGGCTTTTTCTTGGGAACCTAAGTTAATAAAGTCTAGGATGTCACTTGTGGGCAACTTAATTGGATACCAGCAGTCTGATTTAGTGGAAAGGGTAGAGGGCTTGGCAACAGAAAACTCATTTAAATTTCCCAGTTTTGACACTTGCTAGCCAGGGAATTTGAGTCCTGTAATCTCAGGAGCCTCTGTTTCTTTAATCTGTCCCATGAGGTTGGTGATAATGAAACACACACCACCCACCACAGGGCCAGCTGTGAGGCTCTAACAGAAAAGCCCTTTGTAAACTCTCAAATGCTACATAAATAATGTCTTTTTTTTTTTAACCCCAAAAATAGTGGTGTCATTTTTAAAGAGATAAAGCTTAGAAAATTTAAGTGAGTGAGTAATTAGTATGTCCCTTAAGGTATCTCTTTAACATACAGGATCATAATTCGATAGCCAGGAACTTGGGAGCCATATTGCTTATGCCTGTGTCTGGATTCTGATAACATTTTGTCCTAACAGTGTGACCTTGGGGAAATTAATTCCACTTCTTTGTACCTCCATTTCCTCTTCTGTAAAATAACAGTAAGGACGGTAAGAGTAGTATTCCACCCCACAGAATTAGATTAAAGGGGCTGACATTTGTAATGTGCTTAGAGCTGTGCCCAGCACATATAAGTGCTATGGGAGCATTTTATAAATCCATAAATAGCCGTGGTCTTAACCGTGCTCCCGAACAAGGGTCTGAGAGCATCAGTTCAAGTCTCTGGTGATTGCTCAGAATGCCAAGACTTACTGGTATTGATTATTACCTTAGAGTCCTGACTCTCATAGGGTAATATATTGGGACAGATAGGTTTTCTCTCTAAATATCATGGAGTTTGCCAATTTTGCTGTTTTTTAACCTTCCCCCTCAACTATGGTAGACAAAGAAAAGACTCTAGTGCCAGAAAAATGCCACTTTTCCACTTAGGCTTCTATATAGATTTCTTAACATGAGGGGCTAGAAACAGCCATCTAAGAAAGATCTTATGTATTTATTTTTTTCCCTCCAGAAGTCAGAGAGAAAACTAAATCATTTTCTTGACCTGCTAAACAATAGATTTTTACTTCGCATTATTGTACCAGATACTGGAGCAGTTCTCAGAAGAAAGGGAATAAGAAAAAGTCCAGAGAAAGCAGCACCATCTGGCTGAGGACAGTTCAGAGCAAATGGGAGCTGGGCTGGAGGCTGGGCACTGAGCAAGACCCATGCACAGTGACCCTTCGCCACCGTGGGAAACCCAGGGATGGGAGGGCAGCCGCAGGTGGACTGGGATTGTCTGGGGAGAGCTGGCCACCCTCAGTAGAGGGGGCGAGGGAAGCACCTGGTTGAGTGGGGATCACAGCAGCCGCTCTCTTCTCAGCCACCTGCTCCATGTGGCAGAGTACTCGGGGCAGCCAGGAGGGCCGCCTTGTTGCAGCTGCCTTCCACCATGAAACACAAGATGAAAGCAAATGCCTCCTAAGTGGCAGTCAGCGCTTCAGCAGCCCTTCCACCCCGCACCCCACCCCACGTCCCACCCCTGGAGTTTCTCAACTGGGCAGTGCTCTTTGAATGCTTCTCCTGTCACCCATCCAGGGTATTAGGACGTGGGGTGGGGTGCCTAAAAGAAAGCGAGTGGTTGTGGAGACGGAACAACCGGAAGCCACATTGTAGAGAAGGCAGTGCGGCTATAAACCCCACGGTGAGCCCCTTCCTAAGTGCCTCCTCCCCAAACAGAAGTTCCTGCAAGGCCTCCTGTAGTCACCTGTTAGACTGCAGAACCAGGCAGGCACTCCATTTGTCAGTGTGAGTTGCTCAGAAAGAAATACCCAATATCAATCAAAGTTGTTGGCTTATTATTACTCTTTATTATTACTTTGTTACTTTTTATTATTATTACTTTACTTGTCGCACAGATGGAGGGTCTTTTCCACCTGAGCGTATATATTTTCTCTACTTTGTGCTCTCATTTACACTTCTTCTTGTGCACATGTACGTACATCACACACACACACACACAAGTACATAGACCTTAAAGCTTCATTTATGCTTACACAGACATACCGTACACATACACAAATCCATTTGGCTAACTTTTAAATTCCTCAGTGCTGTCACTTTTGTTGAAATAAATTAGTAGAGTGGCTAGGTGTATACTCCCCACAGCGAGCCAGTGAACTAATGTGCAGGGAATGATTAAATGTATACAGGGGCATGGGGAGCCAACTCCTCTTCAATAGGGGTGTGAAATTAGGATGGGAAGGCTCCTCTCCCAGGTGCCTTGCCTTTATTAAAAGACTTAAGAGCTCGGGAGATGTCTTCAATAGGAATTAGGATATCTGAGTCTTTCTGGAATAGTGTGGAAAGCTGAACTGTGCTTAGGAACTCTGCAAGGTCTTTTTGATCCTTAAAGGTTCTGATATAAAAACCTATCCAGGTTTTTATAAAAGTAGCAAAGTGTTTTCAGTTTTTTATTAATCTCTTCATACCCTTAAATAACCTTTCCCCTTTTGAATAGTAATTGTTAAAAAATAAATAAAAAACAACAAAAATTTTTTTCTCATTGTTTTATTCTTCAAACCAGGCATCCTCTTAATGCAAGGATTCAAATATCTCTATTAGGGTCATAATAGTCAGCAATTTCTATTTAATGAGCTCAGCAAAGTCCCTTTACAAAGAGATGCAGGCTTTAAATTGCCAGTTATTTCTTTTCCTGCAATTCCTAGGAATCCAATTAAGTAAGACTGAGTATGATCTATAATGTGATATATCTGTCTACAGAAAGCCCAGGCCTAGGCAATAAAACAGATCTTTGAGCTCCAGCTCAAAATTAAGATTAAAAGAAAAAAGAAACGAAAGAAAGAAAACACAGCTTAAATGATTCAAAGCTTTATAAATGTGGAAACTGTATCCATTTCCTCTAATGTGAAGTAAGAAATAGCTTGGAGACTATAGTGAAAATCATTAAAGTTACTTATTCCAAATATAGCTACTAATTAAAATCTCTCCTTTGGACCAGGACCACAGGTGGTCTTTACAAAATAAATTCAAGAGGTTTTAGTTTGCTAAATCTGTGACTGAAGAATCAAATGTGTGGCCAGGCGCTGTGGCTCACGCCTGTAATCCCAGCATTTTGGGAGGCCAAGGCAGGCAGATCACCTGAGGTCAGGAGTTCAGGATCAGCCTGACCCACATGACGAAACCGTCTCTATTAAAAATACAAAAACTAGATGGGCGTGGTGGCACACGCCTGTAATCCCAGCTTCTCAGGGGGCTGAGGCAGGAGGATCACTTGAACCCAGGAGGTGGAGGTTGCAGTGAGTCGAGATTGCACTGCTGCACTCCAGCCTGGGTGACAATAGCAAGACTCCATCTCAAAATAAAAAAGATTCAAGTATATATAACCACTGCCAAAATAAAGAAGAGATAGTATGAAATCATGCAGAGGACATGCTTTATATCAAAACATAGTATTCTTTTCGGGTTTTAAAAATTTCATTGGCCACAATTTATAACAAAGTATTAAATACCATATTTTCATTTATTATTATTATTATTATTATTATTATTATTATTATTATTTTAGATGGAATTGTGTGCTGTCACCCAGGCTAGAGTGCAGTGGTGCTGTCTTGGCTTACCACAACCTCCGCCTTCTGAGTTCAACCAATTCTCATGCCTCAGCCTCCTGAGTAGTTGGGATTACAGGCATGTGCCACCACGCCTGGCTAATTTTTGTGTTTTTGGTAGAGACAGGATTTCACCATGTTGGCCACGCTGAGCTAGAACTCGTGACCTCAGGTGATCCATCCGTCTTGGCCTCCCAAAGTGCTGGGATTATAGGTGTGAGCCACCGCACCCAGGCTAAATACTATGTTTTTAATAACAAATCAGTGGGTGTATTTTAAGTCATAATTTAATATTCTGATTTAGAGACAGAGTTCAGCAATAATATCGTACTTTTGCCATGTAGTTTTAAATACATCAAAGCTTCTCAGGATGCTGGTAGCGGTGGTTTAAATCTTATTCTGTACCAGCTTTGCAGGCCACATGGTGTTTTGCTGATAAAAGAGGAGGAAAGTATGGCTCGTGAGGAGCAAATGTCAAGTCAGGAATTAACTCAAGACACAGCCTGCCTTTCTACTAAAAATATGCTATTTCAAATATGTTTTTGCAGTTTTCTCCATGTAATGTAGTTGTGTTAGCCATTTATTGGTCAGAAATTAACCTCTAAAAGTTAACAGTTGGGCCCTGAATTCTCAGCCAAGTCTAGTCTAAGAAGCAGCATATTCTTGGACAAGTTATTGATTAACTCCAGATAATTAAACCAAAAAGACTTTTCTAGGGCCAGGGATAGTGGCTCATGCTTGTAATCCTAGCACTTTGGGGGGCTGAGGAGGGAGGATCACTTGAGGCCAGGAGTTCAAGATCAGCCTGGCAAGATAGTGAGACCCTACCTCTACAAAAAAAAAAAATTACCCAGGCAAGGTGGCATGCGCTTGTGGTCCCAGTTGCTCAGGAGTCTGAGATGGGAGGATTGTTTGAGCCCAGGATGTTGAGACTGCAGTAGGCCATGATCATGCCACTGCACTCCAACCTGGGTGACAGAGTAAGAACCTGTCTCAAAAACACAAAAAACAAAAACTCTCCCTAGACATCTGTCAGAAGAGCTCAAAAGCCTAGAGAGAAAGATGATCCAGGGAGCTGGCCGGAGATAAAAGGCCAGCTTTGTCTTTGGTTTCCCAAAGACTATTCAAGAATTGGGGGGTGAATTCTTGGAGCCTCCTCTGGTAGAAGAAGGAAACTAGGGTTGAACACCAATAGGCATTCTGCCGAGCATTTCATCTAAGCCCCCTTCCATTTTGCAGGGGAAGGCTGATAACCTGGCCCAGCTGGTGCAGGTCTGCAGGGCATGGGGTAGGATGGAATGTTGTCAAGAGCTTCTTTCCTAGAGCTGTGGATGGATAGGCACATAGGGGAAAGCAAAGTAGAGAGGGCCAATAAATGGGAAAAAAAACCATTCTACATAGTCAGAGCAACGGGAGCCTGAAGTGGGTATGAGAGCCCAAATTTGCGGTCAAGAGATAAGAGGATGAGGGAGAACAGATCTAGGAACTTCCACTGGTCAGGGCCACGATGGCTCCCTGTGCTGGCAGCCATGATTGGGCTGCTTCACTGGAGACATGCTGCATACATCAGCCTTCAACTTTGAGGGCCACAGGTGGGGAGGGCACTAACACATCTCCTTCCTGCGTTTGGCTGGAGGACAGTGGCCTCCTTGAATTTCGGCCCATTCCTAAACCAAAGGCAGTTCCCCACAGTAGTTCCTTCCTGCCTCTCCCGTTCCTAAGAGGGCCAGGCCGTGGCGCTGACTGTGGTGCTGACCGTGGTGCTGAAGGTGATCTGAGATTGATTTCAGAGATTTAGGGAGTACTTCCTGTGTGCTAGCACTATTTCTAAGTGCTCTGCGTGGGTTAACTCATTTCATGTTCATAGCAACTCTGTGAGAGAGGTGCTATTATTGTCCCCATTGACAGATAAGGAAAGTGGAATACAGAGAGGTGAACAAACTTGCCCAAGGTCACACAGCTAATAAGCGAGGAAGCCAGGCAGTCCATATCCCAGAGCAGCACTTTTGATCACCACATTTGCTAATGAAGGTTATTGACAGAGCCACACAAAACCTGCTGGATTTTCACTTGTCCAATATCATCCTAGCAGAAGTGAGCCAAGGTTCCCCATCTCAAATTGCCAGGCAAGTTGCTGTGGGGTGGCATCTTGGAGAGTCAGACACAGTGTAGACTGGTTGGGTACAAGCAAAAGTGGGCAGCCCACCTACTCCATCTGGACAGCCACCACACCCTAATGTAATGACTTGTTTCATACCTGCTTCCCTGGTAGGCTCTTGGCTTTGTGAAGAAGGTGCCATCGTATCACCCATTGCTTACCAGGGTGCCCAAGACATAGTCATAGTAGGTATTCGGCAAATATTTTATGAATAAATGAGTTACATGTGATCAGTATATGGTAGCTGTTATTAATTTGCTATTATTTCAACATTGATAGAAGCACCATGTTGTAGGAATTATAGTCCCTTTTTATTTTATATTTGTCATGCCCCACTTTGAGAGTTACATAGAGTTCAGAGTGCATCTTAGTCTCGTAGAGATGCACGTGTGGAGACAGAAATGAAAGAACTGAATTCATGAGTTGAGCGATTTTAATGCCTAAATACATGTATGACTGAATTTTTGTTATATGTTAGATTTGGGATCTTACACTATATTTAAGATTTAAGATCTTGTAGTATCTCAGGAAGGTAGTTCCACTGACATGAAAATAACTGAACTGTCTCTTTTAGAGGAAGTATAAGCATTCCATGTTAACAGAACTTGCAGTGGCAGTTAGAAAATATTACAGTCAAATTTCTGGTTTTGGAGCTGAGTTTATTGCCTGTTTGTTGTTTGATCTTATTCAAATCATGTTTTTGTTGTGTTGTGTTAATATATATAAGATTTCTATGTGTGCCCTGTTAGCTGTGTTTGTGTATGTGTGTGTGAGAGTGTGTGTGTGTGTGTGTGTTTAAACAACACTCCACAGCTGAGCTCTTGGAGGACCAGGCCTATTTTGACAGCTCCCCTTAGTCCGTGTATCACCAAGCTCGTTCTCTGCCAATATGTTTCACGTGATTTTGTGGACATGTGTAGCACGCCTGTGCAACTTGCAAACACCCATACATTATTACAATAATAATTGGGTTTTGATGCAACTGGAACTCAGTACTACCAAGCTGCCAGCATTTCCTTTTGGCTACCAGTACTAGGCAGGAAAATTATAGTCTAACTGTCTTCCTGTTTATTGATAAACAAAGTGGCCAGCCCAGCAATGGAGCCTGATTAGCAGTTTGCACCCTTTGTGAAAGGATAAACAGAACCCTACTGTTTTCTGTGTTTGACTGCAATTTGCATCTTTAAAGAGGTTGAACTGCCCTGAGATTCATGTTCAACTTGAGTGCCTGGATATTCTTTGATATGTTACATGTCAGCCTCCTTGTTTTCCTCTCCTTCATCTTGAAACAATATTTGCCAGCGTTTCTCTGTTCCCATCTGGTTTACCATAAGCTTCCCCATAGTCACCTATCTAAAGAAGGAGGGAGGGGAGAGGCAGGAGAAGAAATATGTGTCTGTTTCACTGCGCTCAAATTTTACATTCCCAGAAGGCCCTTTAATGTCATCTCAATTCAATTTTTTGAAGAGAGAGTAATATAAGAATGAAGACCCAAAGACAAAAGAGAATCTGCTTACTGCTGTCTTTGGCCCACATGATCATGTTTGGGCTCGTTCCCCCTCCATCATCTTCACTCACTCAGCAAAAAGTGCCTTCCCCCTTTGTAAAGTGAAATGTGGTATTAGCTGCCTACCTCAAGTTTGGTGAGTGTTCTATTCTGAAATTTATTCTAACCTAGTTAGATTCTTAAACTAAATGGTAACAGAGCGACTCGTTGGCTCCCTCTGTAATTATTTTCCAATGAAAGAAATGAAGATCATTTTAATTTGAATTTGCATGTTGTAAAAGAGAGTATTAATACACGTAAACATCCATTAATCTGTTTAAACAAACTTTCCCCGTAATCCTTGCCGTATGTAAACAACATTTGTTCTGCCTTAGAGATATTGCATGATTGGACCCACGAGACTCCAGTTATCCTACTGCACAGTTTCCTTTTATAACTTCAAAAGAAATGTTATATATTTATTGGAGGTTGTGGGGTGTTAAGTGTAGTTAGACATAAATTGTACCTCAGCTATTTTGTTAATGCCAATAGGGATTAAATTAGATTTTTATAGCTGCTGTAGAAGTCTATTTGGTAGTTAACAAGTGGGATTTTTAAATCCTGGGAAACATAATCCTATTATAAAACAGGCAGCTGAATTAACATAACCCAGGAAGGGACTCTTCGTGGATTAGCATTTTTTTTAGACAATAACAAAGAAAATCATCAAATTGTATGGGGATATTACATGCTTTTCTCAAAAGTAAGAACAGCGAATTGGGAAAAGGAAATGAGAAATGGGCAAACATGCTATTACTTAGAGGCCGTTTCTTTTTAAGGGAAAGACAATGGAGGCTGGGCCATAAAGCTGAATAAATGTCTGCTATTTTCTGTGAAGACAGTAATGCTTTTTCAGTTATTGTTAAACTCGTGAATCTGAGAATTACAGAGCTGGAAAGAACTTGGAATTTATTTAATTTTTATAGTCCTATTCAAAGATTAACTTCAAACACTTCAGAAAGATGGATATATACACATACATATAAATATACTCACATATATTGCATGATGTACACACATTCACACACACACACACACTTAATAGTGTATGAGTGACCTTTTTATTTTTGAAGAAGAGCCTTCCTTAAGTCTTAGCAATTGGTTTTCACATGCTGGTGAGGATGATTATTAGAGCTTGCAGGACTTGCCAATTTTCATTTGCACGGGTATCATCTTAGCGGATAATCACATGGGCATCAATCACTGGCATATCATTGTGTTAGATAATTGCATGGGCATCAATCATGTGTGTATCTGGAGCAAGTCATCACGTGGGCTTCAATTTCATCTATCTGGAGGAAGGTAATTGCATTGGAAGCAGGGAAGGGTGTGTCTATGTGGCAGATAATCACATGGGGATCAATCACATAGGTATCGAGGTAGATAATCCTGTGCAGATCCAGCACATGTACCAAAGTGGCTAATTACGTGGATATCAATCATGTCAACACCCTGGCTTTCTGGTACAGGTTACACATGAAGCACACATGTTGTGTGCCTGCTTATGTGGGAGAACAGGTCAGATGTCACGTGCACCCACCCAGGAGGAGCCTGCAGCAGTGTGGTGTGTGAGGAAGCTGGGCCATTCAGAGCGTGGCCTTCCTCAGTAGAGCACTGGAAATGCCATGATTAGGGATCTTGTTGAGATTCTTTTGATTTAAGGCTTTGGCTCCTGCCAAAAGGAAATGTTCCTGGGAGGAACATGATTGCATGTAGAAGAACGTGCAGTTTGTCGTCCTCCCCTCACCAGCATCCATTTTTTCCTCCTTCAGACCTTGCCTCCCAATTCCTTCTCAGCCCACATGGTTTGGGTGTGGCTTCAGTCCCAGTGGAGTCTGGGGCTCGGGGCCAACCAGTGAGTGCACTGCATTCCACTGGCCACCATGATTGGCTCAGGCCAGGACACATGACTTCCGTCAGTCCAATCAGAGTGAATATCAGGCTTCTGGGGGAGAAATTGAAGGGAGAGTTCATTTCTCTCTGAATTTTGCCTGAGGAGGTGAGCTTGGCGCTGCTGCTGCAACCAGTGCCTGGGAGAGCCTGGTATGTCCGGGCCCCAACAAATGGAGCCAGAAATGAAGCCACCTACAGAAATCAGGCCTGAAAGGTGGAGAGAAATCCTGTCCCGAGGACACTGCTCGGGCCTAATTTCAGAGTCCCTGTAGCAAAATCCCTGGCCTGGAAAGGCTCACCTGAACCAATACAATCCCTTTTGGCTTAAGACATAATTGTTTGGCCGGATTTGGTAATCACGCCTGTAACCCCGATACTTTTGGAGGCCGAGTGGGTGGAGCACCTGAGGTCAGGAGTTCGAGACCAGCCTGGCCAACACGGTGAAACCCCGTCTCTGCTAAAAAAACAAAAATTAGCCAGGCATGGTGGCGCATGCCTGTAATCCCAGGGACTCAGGAGGCTGAGGCAGGAGAATCACATGAACCCAGGAGGCAGAGGTTGCAGTGAGCCAAGATCGCACCACTGAACTCCCGACTGGGCAACAGAGTGAGACCCTGTCTCGAAAAAAACAAAACAACAACAACAACAACAAAAACCATAATTGGATTTCTAGCCCCTTGCTTCAGAAGGCCCTAACTGATAGGATACAATCATCTGAGTCTTTCCTGAAGAACAAAGTTTCCTAGGAGCAGCCTCAGTAGGAGAAGGAGCAGCTCTGAGGGTGTAAGTGAGGGCAGAAGGGGAAGCTGAGGCTTAAATAACATCACCGTCGCCCTTAGCCTAGGCCTTGAGCTGCTCTTGGCAACTGTCACCAGGTGCCCCCGCTCCGCACCTCCTTGTTGGAGCGCCCCAGTCTGCTGGCCTCTAAGCATCTGAGCTCAAGCTGTGAGGAACGTTTGTTAAAGACTTAAATGCAGGCCTAATGTTTTCCCTTTTCCCCTTGCCTATTCTTATTACTTTGATATTTATCAAATACAATTTGTAATATCAATTACACGTTAATGTTGAAGTGCAGTTTCCATCACCAAAATAAATGAAAAAATAGGTGTCCTCATGGCAAGAACCATACTGTTCCAAGGCATTCTTTTATTGCCATTTCAGTGGACAGTTGGATTTTTTTTTTTTTATCAGCCTGAATGTGACATCTGATAATTATTGATTTGGAAAGAGACAAAAGTTTTGGAAAAGAAAGTCATAGAAAAGAAAAAATTCTCCTTGAAGTTAAATAGAATATTTCTTAGAAAAGCAAAATGGAGTTTATATGCTTTGTCTACCAAATTCTATGTGGCTAACAGCTTATGCCTTTTCTCCTTCAGTTTTTATTCTTATTAATACTGTCACTTTCTGCATATGCTAAGGTTTATAAGAAGGTAATGGGACAGTTGATAGAAACACCTAATAAGAAAACACGGCCGGGCGCAGTGGCTCACACCTGTAATCCTAGGACTTTGGGAGGCCGAGGCAGGCAGATCCCCTGAGGTCAGGAGTTCGAGACCAGCCTGACCAATATGGAGAAACACCTTCTCTACTAAAAATACAAAATTAGCTAGGCATGGTGGCGCATGCCTGTAATCCCAGCTACTTGGGAGACTGAGGCAGGAGAATTGCTTGAGCCTGGGAGGTGGAGGTTGCGGTGAGCCAAGATAGTGCCATTGCACTCCAGTCTGGGCAAGAAGAGCGAAACTCAATCTCAAAAAAAAAAAAAAAAGAAAGAAAGAAAGAAAACACATATCACTGAAATTTACTTAGAATCTGTTTTTAGTCCGTTTGGGCTGCTGTAACAAAACACTATAGATTGGGTGGCTTAAACAACAAACATTTATTCACAGTTCTGGAGGCTGGTACATCCAAGATCAAGGTGCTGGCCAGTTCCCAGTGAGGGCTCTCTCTTCTTGGTTTGCAAGTGGCTGCCTTCTTGCTGTATCCTGACATGGCCAAGAAAGAAATCATCCCCACCACATTGGGGATTAGGGCTTCCATGTAAGAATTTGTGGGGGGGGGGTGTATTTAGTCCATAGCAATCTTAAAACCTCATTTTAATTTAATAATTGCAAACTCTTTTTTGGTTATTGTTATTGTTAAATTTCACTCAAACTTTAGACATCGCAGAATGTACCACATTTAGTTTGAAATTCACTTATTTTGGGGGATCCAGACTGTCTCAAAGTTCAGGTAAACAATAGGATGGCTAATGGGAAAAGGGGGAGGTATAAGGCTTCACTCATTCACAGACATCATTTCTTAAGTCCCTCTCACCAGTGCAGTACACAAGTTCTCACTTGCTGCAAGTAAATATTTGTGAAATGAATGCATGTGTGAATGAGTGACTCCATAAATAACTGGTCTCTGGCTGGAAGGCATCCCAAGGATTTTAGATGGGAGTGTGAGAGATAGACAGTGTATTCTCCACTCCAAGCTGCTTGTGTACTCTTCCCTCTGCCCAGCATCCTTGGGTCTTGCTGGGAACATCTTAACTCACGAGGCCATCCAGGACCACTCAGACTCAGTTGTCTTCCTGGCTCTATATTCTACATGTGCTATATGTACTTTCTCTTCTGTAACATGCATCAAACCTCAAATACACGTACACGTACAGTGCTTGCCTTTCACACTAGACTGGACACTCTGCAGGCAGGGATTGGGTCTGTATTGCCAGCACCCAACACTGTCCCAGTGTGTGCCACTTCATTACTCTTAGCAGAGGTGGGAATGGTATGATGGTGGTGAACTCTCAAGATCTGTCCCACTTCTCTGTAACCAAGCAAGTCGGGTAACTCATCCAAACTCAAGGGTTAAGTCTGAGTAGACCAACAAGGGGTAATTCAGCCCTCCTTGCCAGCAATGACTTTTCTTTCTTTTTTTTTTTTTCTTTCTTTTTTTATTTTGAGACAGAGTCTCGCTCTGTCGCCCAGGCTAGAGTGCAGTGGCACAATCTCGGCTCACTGCCAGCTCTGCCTCCCGGGTTCACGCCTTTCTCCTGCTTCAGCCTCCCGGGTAGCTGGGACCGCAGGCGCCCGCCACCACACCCGGCTAATTTTTTGTATTTTTAGTAGAGGTGGGGTTTCACCGTGTTAGCCAGGATGGTCTCAATCTCCTGACCTCATGATCCGCCTGCCTCGGCCTCCCAAAGTGCTGGGATTACAGGTGTGAGCCACCGCGCCTGGCTAGCACTGACTTTTCATCACAGCGACAGATGTGGAGTGGCTGGCTGAAGGTTTCTAGAAAGGCTTTCTTTCCTCTTAAGAGAAGGCCATGGCAAATCAGTCTCTCCTTTCTGCTAACAATGACAAAAGGGTGTGTTGCTATAGTCACTAAGGATAACTTGCCCTAGAACAAAGGCAACATTGTGGGTTGGAGAGTGGGTAGAGAATGAATGGGCATCCTTGATGACACTGCTGAGCTGCTGGCTTCACCAGCCCATCACAGGATGTTGTCACATAAATGTCGTTAGTGTTTAATTAAGCCAGTCTGAATTGGGGTTTCCAATCTGCCAGCCCAATGTATCCTAACTGAAAAGGAACTGCGGTGAAAGCCTATGGGCTTTGGTGTCCGATACATTGGATTTGATTCTTCTTAGCAGTGTGAACTGACCTGACTTTCCTAATAGGTATAGTGGAGAAAGTAATACTTCTCACCTGGGGTTGATGTGTGGCTCAAAGAAAATATATATGTAAAACACCTGCTAGAGTGCCTAAAGCACAACCAGTGTTGCTTCTTTTCCATTTAGGAGATGGTTCACTTGTTGATTTGGGGGGTCCGGTGGGTTGAATTGATCAACAGTGAGATGAATAAACTCCCTGGTCCTTTGTGCATGAACTGTCAAGCAGTTTACCGTCAGTATGGGAGTCAGATGGACATTCACAGTCATACTAACAGTGGGGTTCGATTGCAGTCCTAACTGGAGAACAGTGTCCAGCTGACGGAAGTTGAGAGTACTGGTCAAACCACATCTGAAGGCTGGAGTGCTGGTCTTGTAGTCGTGAACTAGAGAACAAGAAACAGCGGAAGATGCTGAGGATGTTAGTACTGAAGAAAAGATGACCTGAAACCAGAAACGACTTCAAAGAGAAAAGGGAGTGGAATCATTGTGTGCTGCTTCAGAGGGTGGAGTGAGGACAGACCCCATCAACAAAGGACTTAAGCTTTCACTCAACGGGAGAAATAACTGTTGGAGAATTAGCAGTGCACAAGGGCAGAGAGCGAGTGCCTCATCAACAAAGCAGCTCCCCTTCCCAGCAGCCACTCATCAGGAAGTCCTGCTACAGGAGTTTGGGCCACGTGGCCCCCAAGGGCTCTTGCAAAGATCTGGATTTGACATTAAACTATTCAGCAGACTCTTGTTGTTTGGGCTGCAGCAGGTGGATCTAGAGAGCTTCTCTGTTGGTGATACCGTCGCTGCTGTTGTTCTGAATTCCCTCCATCTTTTTTCTGACTTCCTCTCCTGTTGGCCCCCATAAGCACCACCCAAACTGACCTTTCACCTCTAACTGTTTTTTTTTTCCATGCTCCCTTGATGATCAGAGAGATCCTATACATGAAGACAGAGTAATGGGATTTGTGCAGCTGCAGTGCAGTTTTTAGGGAAGTGAAAGGCTCCCTGCCCTGTAGTCTTTCTGTCTCGCCTGCCTTTATACCTGAAGTGTTCCCTTTTCCCTCATCTTTCAACTAAGGCATTGCCTCCAGAAAATACTTGGTAAATGTCAATACAGTAACTGGTAAGTTGTTAATATATCACCAGTGAGGGATACCATATTAATGCCATATGCTTTTTAAAAAATTGTGATAAAATATGCATAACATACATTTTACCATTTAAACCATTTTTAACTGTATAGTTCAGTGGCATTAAGAATATTCACATTGTCACCACCAGCATCTCTAGAACTTTTCATCTTCCCCCACAGAGACTTTACCATTCAATAATAACTCCCCATTTCCCTGTCCTGAACCTGGCAACTCTCATTCTGCTTTCGGTCTATATGAATTTGTCTCCTCTAGATACCTCATAGAAGTGGAATCATGCAGTATTTGTCCTTTTGTGACTGGCTTATTTCACTCAGCCTATTGTCTTCAAGATTCAAGTGTGTTGTAGTGTGTATCAAAATGTCCTTCCTTTTTGAAGCTGAATAATATTCCAATGTATGTATATACCACATTTTGCTTATCCACTCCTCTGTCAATGGACACTTGGGTTCCTTCCACCTTTTGGCTATTGTAAATACTGTTGCCATGAACATGGGTGTACAAGTGTCTGTTCAAGTCCCTGCTTTAATTCCTTTGGGTATATCCCTAGAAGTGGGATTGCTGGATCATCTGGTAGTTCTTTGTTTAATTTTTTGAGGAACTGCCATGCTGTTAATAGCATATACTTTAAAAACCTATATATTAACCAAGGAGAAGAAAACAAGTTAATTTGATGAGAGTCAGAAAGTGTGAGTGTCCAGAGCCTACTGAGCCCCAGAAGTCATGGATAAAAACAAGAAGAAGTGAAGTCAACACTCTCAGTGAGAAAGGGAGCGGTGCTGACAAGAAACTTCTACCACCCCAATGTGCCCGGTTGCTCCCGTGCCCTCAGGATACTAAAGCTGGGAGCAAGGAGGGGGGCGGGGGAGGGGACTCAGAGGGAGAGCTACTGAGTGCCTGCAGGGATTATTTTGAGGTGCTTTTGCATCCATTAACTTATTTAATCATCAAAACAACTCAGCAGGTGTCCTTATTTTTATGGACAAGTCTTGTCAGGTACTTAACATTTTTAATTTTTATTGCTTTTAAAAGCAATGAAGAATATCTTTAAAAGGGAAGAAATAATTTTGAATCCACCAAGCTCACACACAATTCACCTCAATACTGCCCTGTTCTTTTCCAGTTTTGATCCCTTTGCAGCCATGAGTTTTACATGGTTGCATTGTTATCATTTCATTTTCTCCTTTTTAAATTGCCACAGAGACCTTTGTATTTATTATTTTAACAGATGTATAATATGCATGTAATGATTTCACTTCAATTCAGTTAACTGTTCCCCTACCATTGACTATTTAGATTGTCTTCAGCTTTTCACTATAATTTTATAATTGTTTTATAACAAGATTTTATAATTTTAGCAATAAAGAGCTTCATGTACAAACTTTTTCCCTCTTATACTTACTTCTTTAGAATGCATTTCTAGACTGGAATTACCAAATCAATGGGTAGAAGCATTTTTGTGAATTTTGTTATACACTGCTGAAGTGTTTTATAAAAGGGATGTTTCAAAATTGATTTTTTTGAAGATTGATAATACATTTTCAACAGCAGTCCTGGAGTAGACCAGTGTCTCCACATTAAGTATTACTTTTAACTTTGTTTTATTACTTAGTACATATATAATTATACCTTATTGTCGCTTTAATTAGTTTTTTTAATTAATTGCATGGTTTCCATATGCTTAATGTGTTTCATATGTATTTTGTCTCATTATACCTTTTACCCAGTTATCTATTGGATGACCCTAGAAGTATTGCATTGTAATTAAGACTAAACACCAGAAGCAAAGGTAGATTCAGTTCTTACCTTTGTTACTTCCTTTATCTTGGGCAAGTTATATTTCATTTTGTTAAGCCTCAGATTTCTGATCTTAAAAGTGAGAAACAACCATAGTACCTACCTCATTAGATTATTTCAGAGATCAAATGAGGTAATGTATCTGAAGCACTTCAGCACAATGCCTGGCATATGGAATATGCACCATAAAGATTAGATATCTTCACTGTTATTATGTAGAGCCATTCATCTGTCTGATTTTTCTTCCTCTTATCATATTCTAAATCTTCTGTTGTATTACCTCTTCCCCTTGGGGAATTGAGCTGCTGGGAGTCGGAAGTAAGGACAGTAGAGTTTGTGAAAGGCAAGGCCTGCCATCTGGTTCACACATGGGCTTGATCTGGTCAGACTAAACAGCATTTTAAGTCCAGATGGCTGTGTCTACATTCTTGTGTTATGTGGACGGATGATCAACAGTGGACTTGCAGGGGTGGAAGGATGTACAGGGACCCCATTTGAGCTCTCCTAGTGCTTCCAGTCAGAGCTGGTGTTCACACAGGATTGTTGAGGTAGGGCTACC